>NC_080633.1:108444276-109051776 GCF_027579445.1 Ammospiza nelsoni
GTGATAACTCTGCATAGTTTCAGCTCCCAAAAAGCAATGTCCGTGTATTTTGAAATGACCAGGAAATTAAGTGTACTCTTCTATGGTAGCTGGCCTCTGATTTAGAGGCTGTATAGCTCTACCACTTCCAGTGGCCTGTTGATCATCATGTTCATTAAATCAGTGAGTATCCTCTTTTTCTATGCAAACCTGTCATTTTCACAAAGCAGGTAAGATAATTCAATAAAAAGCAGTATCTTCGTTGAAGCCTAGTGGTTTTGATGACAGTGTAGTGTTGGGGAGTTGCCCTGGGAGCTTGAAGAGAAAGTTTATTTCCTTGAACACTCACACAGATCAGTATTTCAATTTATATTTATGCAAAGAGCAGTTTCTTCACTGTGGATAGTGGGTGGAAATTGAATTCAGGCAGGAGAATAGATGCAATCCTACATTCTGACCTTTAAATCAATTGTGTAATCAATAAAATGCTTTCTTTTGGGCTAACGGCGCCAATTGAGCTGGGGAATAGAGCAATATTTTCTGTGTGTGTGGTGTGTAAAACTCTGCATGGAAAAGAAAGAAGTGTCTTGGCTTTTCTTCCTGTCTGGAGATGCTATTTATTAGTCTACACCGCCTTCCTGGTGAGTTACAATTTTGCTAGATGTTCAGATACCTATGAAAGTGGGTCACCAAAGAAAAGTTATTTGTGGTATTAATAAATTAGGAGAATAAGCCAAAAGGGAAGCATTTTAATTAGTTTCTAAGGAATGCTAAAAAGATTCTTCTCTAAAAACAAAACCAAGAAACATCCAACCCATCCAAAAAGTAGAAAACAAAAGAAAGAATATTCAGCGGCTACATTTGGGAACAGAATTTCAAGTGGAAGATGGATGAATTCATGCTCAGTTATCTACGGTAACTGAGCTACAATGCATATTTAATACCAGTTACATCAGAAAGGAGCATAAAAGGCATGTCTGCCCTTCTCAAGTCATTGCAAGAGGAATGGCCCATGAATTTCTTAACAGTTACAGTGAGTAAGGGAAAAGCAATTTAACGCTGTGACTGGAGCAAATAAATTGTTTCCCTGACTCATTTTCTATGCTAATTTACTCTGTATTTTGGATAGGCCTTTTGAACTCTGTCTCAGTTCTCTACACTCTCAGATGAGAACAATTAAATTCTCTCCTAAAAATGGCCCTTGTTAAGTGCTTATGAAGGGATCTGAGACACTTGAATTAGACAAGTTCCTCAAGAGAAGTGAAGCCAAAACCTCAAAAGAGAATAAAGTAATACCCCAAATCTTCTGATTTTAGGTCAAACTCAAGATAAATGGAAAGATGTTTCTGTAAGATCTCATATTTAACAGCCAGTTAATGGCCAACCATCTAGACTAGACTTTTTGTACAAAATGAACTCAAAATCATTGCCTCCCTCAAAGCTAAAGCTCACAGGTATTTGGTGTTCTTACCTTTGAACTCTATGCTCAGATTCACACTGAAACTTAAAGGCTTACCTCTGATTCCCTTAATGCTTCCTCACTAATAATTTATCTTAGTGACCTGAGTAAGAGATAGGTGCTATATCCATACTGAGAAAAGCTCATTTTCCCAGTTCCCTGGGCATGTTCCAGGTGAACATAGGGACGACACATACAGTGAAGCCCATGGAAGAGAAACCTGGGACCTGGGTGCACAGACAAGGGAAGCAGCATTCAGCTACTCTTTTATCCCTCAGCTCAGCTGGGATGTAACCTGGATTCCCCTGGTGCAAGCCCTGGTGTCATATTCAAGAATTTTGAAAAATTTCCAGCCAGCAAGAGCACTAAGGGGGGAATGTAGGTTTATGGAGCATGGTGACTTCTGATGTCTTTGTTCAAATGTGCCTGACTGTCTCTTTCTGTAATCAGAGAACAGCAAGATCAGCAGATTAATTACACACCTCCCAGAAAGTGGACAGAAAAAGGTGTTTGTATTTGTCATTAAGATCATGCAGTTGGCTTCTCACTAGTTGTGGAACATCTTGGAAAATCACCTTAACAGTGAGTGTGTGCGTGCACGTGGAAGAGCACACCTTCTACTGGACTGCTGGTGGGCCTGACTAGAAGGAGACTACCCCTTAGGAAAGACAGATCTCATATTGCTCCTCCAGCTGAAAGCACGTGCAGTCAATTCAGTCAATATTATCTGCAGCCCTGAAAATGCAGAAATGCTGCAGGCAAGCCAAATGCTTCAAACACAAAAGCTGGCTCATCAATGTAAGTTTATGTTTTTCCAGAGCATCATGCTACATAGAACTCTGTCAGCCATAGTTAATGGCTATAATGGTTAATTAATATATTTAGATATAAATATCTATTTTTAATCCATAAAAATCCTTTTTTGAAGCAGTTTGTTCTTCCATGATTTCAACATTAAGCAAAATGCTCAGTTGTCAGAGCCAAATTTTTCTTTTAAAAACCTTCACCTTTCCCCCCTACAGCTAAACCTTCTATAAATGTTAGTAAAAGCTTAATACTGTGTTTGAGACCTGAGCCCAGGTTTTCACTTAAATTCAAATGGAATTAGCAACTTAGATATCAAAACCATCTCGCACATCCACTATTTGTTCAGCATGCAGTTAAATTTAAAGGCTGGAGATGAGTCAGAGTGATGGCTGTGACAGGTCTGAAACTGAAATGGGACCTCTCAGCAGCTGAGATTTGCCATCAAAGTTGCAAAACAGGGGTTTTTTTGAGTAGTTCACGTTTTCCTTAGATAAATTCGAAATACAACAGAAAACCGCTTTAATGTGATGGTCACACATTAGTTTCACAGGTGGGCACACTGGAAATTCTCTGGTCTGGGCTACAAGATTACACAGTAAATTGTGTCTGATAGGACACAAAGTGGGTTTTGCAGATCACGTTGCCAGCAAGGCTTCAGGCATGATTATGGCTTCAAAACCATAACAGTATAAATCATAACAAAGGTTTTGGTACGAAAGTCAAACAGTATTTTAAAAATTCTTCGTTTTGTAACTAATATAATTTCAAGGAGCAGACACACATCCTGAAAGGAGGCTTATGGCCAGCCACTCCACAGGACGCTGGTGTCACACATGATTTCTGTGCGTGGTTATTTACAGTGGCATCTCCGCAGCAAACTCGCACGCTGCCCGACCTGGGCTCGCACGGCCGGCTGGAGCTCGAATGGACATCGGGCCGGCTTTGAGGGACGAGGGCGACACGCCACCCTTGCAAAACCAATGCACGGCCGCAGGGCTTGCTTGTAATCATTCTGCCCCATTTTCCAAAAATCTGTTAAATGAGCGACTGGCATGGGTATCCACAGCAGGTGGGGAGTCTTGGGAGCCCAGTACCGCAACTTTTTCTCTGTGCGGTTCCTGGGCTTTCTCCACACACGTCTCTCTATTGCAAGTAGACAATGGAGTTTTAACATGTGGAAAGAGACTGTGAGTTTGCTTCTCTCTGCACTCTTCGCACCTCTGATGTTAAAACTCCAGAGCGACCTCCAGGCTCCGATAGTGCCTTCGGGAAGGGGGAGCTGCTGCCTGGCTGCCATCCCTCGGTGCAAACCGCCGGAGGAGAAAGGCAGCAGCGCGGAGGCAGAAAGGCAGCAGCGCGGAGCGCCGCACCTGGCACCGGACAGTCCCATCCCGAAACCGCGCACCCCTCCCGCCGAAGCTTTCCATAAACTCATCTTTGGTTTGGGGGGGCTGTCCCCTCCCGCCTGCCTGTCCCCCGCCTGTCCCCCGCCTGTCGCCCGCCCGCCTGCCCTCCCTCCCCGCGCAGGGCCGCGCACTCACCCGCGGCGCGGAGCGGCCGCTCCGTCGCTCATGCCTCCCCGGCGGGCGCGGGTGAGCGGCGGGGCCGGGCCGGGGGCTGGGAGCGGGGCCGGGGCCGGGCCGGGGGCTGGGAGCGGGGCCGGGGCTGGGAGCGGGGCCGGGGCTGGGAGCGGGCCGGGGCGGGGGCGGGACGCTCCGAGCGTGCGGCGCTGCCCTCCCTCCCTACCTGGTGCGGCACTCGAGGAACGCGCGGCGGGGCAGCGGCTGCGGGCCGGCCTCGGTCATGTGCCGCCGAGAGCAGGGCAGGGGGGTCGGGCTGCAGGGCAGAGAGAAACGGGAGCGCTGAGCTCCTGCGGCGCGGGGCCGCCCGGCAATGGGGAGGACTCAAAATCTGCTCGGTTTCTTCTCTGCCGCTCAGTGTACTGAAGGGAAAGCAGCCCTAGTAGCTCAGCAGACAGGGAGTTTTATCCATCTAAAATGCCTGTTAGTACCTTACTGGAACTCTACTGGTTGCAAAATCATAGAATCATAGAATATCCTGAGTTGGAAAGGGACCCACTAGGATCGAGTCCAGCTCCTGGCTCTGCAAAAGACCGCCCCAAGAATCACACCATGTGCCCGAGAGCATTGGCCGAACACCACTTGAGCTCTGGTGCTGTGACCACTTCTCTGGTGAGCCTGTTCCACTGCCAAACCACCCTCTTGGTGAAGAATCTTTTTGTAGTGTGCAACCTAAACATGTCCTGACACAACTTCATGCTGTTCCCTCCGGTCCTATCATTGGTCTCCATAGGGAAGTGATCAGTACCTGCCTTTCACTGCCTCTAGACTGTGATGGGTCTCCCCTCAGTCTCCTTTTCCTGTGGCTGAACAAGCCAAGTGACCCCAGCCACTCTGCATTTGGCTTTCCCTCTAGGTCCTACACCCTCCTCGTAGCCCTCCTTTGGTTGCTTTCTAATGGCTTTATATAGTTCTTACATTGTGTTTTGTTTGTTGAAGTTGCTAAATTGAATAAAGTTTTGACTAGTATGAAATGCCAAATGGAGACCACTGGAAAATAGTGTTTAAATTAGATGGTGATGCTGTCTGTTGAGGAAATTCATTACTCAGTGCCTCTGCAGCATGAAAACAATTCAATGAAAAACAGCCCTTCATGTAATAAAAAAACCCCACAAAGTTGCCTACAGCCCCAGGCACAACTATTTCATTAGAGAATGCACAGAAATTGTCACTTGAAGAAGACATGGTTGAGAATGGAACAAACTGTATAGAAAACCTGATTTAGACCTTTGCATACTCTAGAAGAGTATGTGCATAAGTTATAATGAATACATTCTAAAGAACATGTTCAACTGTACAATGAGTTTCAACTACAGGTAAAGCTGTGCATCCATGCATCAACAGTGAAAAACCAAAATTTAGCATGACCGGTCAGCCTGTACAAAACACATTGTATCAGATAATCCTTCTAACCATGAATAAACACTGCCAGATCTGAAGAACTGCTTCAGGAAACCACAGACAGGAAGTCCTCCCTGAGCTTCTCCTAGGAGATTATAGACAATAATTTATAACAGTGAAAAGCGAGTTTATACTCGCTTTTATATAATGTATAACACTATGAATTAAGGATGCCCTAGACAAAGTTGTAAATACAGCAATAAAAAAAGTCATATCCATATGTTAAATGCTTACAAATCAGGGTTTATGGCAAACACAGGCTATCATAATGTACAAATGTAGGTGTTTCTCTCCATTTGCCTGCTCTTTCTCTAAAACCATGTCATAAAGGATGCCAAGATCAACACTCACTGTTTGATGGCAAAAGAGAAGCTGCAGGCTTGATGCTTGCTTTTTTGGTTTTCAAACTTCACATCATTTGTGTATATCTTGAGCTTAGTGAGGGAATGGGTGGGGGGTGGTTGTGTGCAGTCATCTTTACACACCTCTGCTCTTTCATTTGCTGTCTTTGGGTTTTCAATCTAAGCCCTTCACAATCTGCTACAGTGATTTCAGAAAAAACCTCACTTGTTCTTTGGCACCTTGTGGACTCTGCTCCTCTGGCATGTTTGTTTGTTCACAAACAAAATTCACTTAGCAAAACCAGTAATTGCTTTTCCTTTTCTGGCAGATAGTGTATATCTGCTCTTTTTGATCTGCAGAGCAGATCACTGCCACATGGAGAAGCCAGAACATTAATAGCTTCTGTCACTGCTACCATTCTTATTGTGAAAGATCTTCTGGAGGATTAGACAAAGGTTGTGGCCACATAGAACAGAGAAAGGCAATGCTTGGGGCACAAACCTGGAGCGAAGTACACTGTGCCAACTCTGATCAAACAAACAGACTATGTTCTGTTGAAACCACAGAAGGCAAGGAAGACATCCCTTGAGATGGCACTGAAAATCAGAGGAAAGCTGCCCCAGTTTATTCAGGGATAAATTTGTCAGTGTTGGGAGTTGGGATCACACATGTTCTTTTTTTTGTTTGTTTGTTTGTTCATAGTTTTCTTCTTTTTTTTTTCTTATATGTTGTCATCTTTATAAAATCTGGGTTAACTTGTTTTGGACTTCTATCCAACAGTGAAATACTCCTGCTACTGTGCTCAACATAGTTAAAGCAATAACTTACAAAAGAGTATTATGAAAAATTTAAAGATGGTGTTAAAACTTAATCCATGTCAGGGTGGGGGAAATGTGCAGAGGAATCTTGCTGTGCTTCTGCTTCTCCTTCACTGAACATTAAGTCTGAGTTTCTACAGTAATTTCTAGGACATCATGAATTAAAGATCTCTGTAGGAACTTGAGCCATGGTGAGAAGATGCTGCAACACATAAGATATCCCCATTCTGAACAAGAACTTCCCAGACAGTTGAAGCGTGCTGGATCTGGGATTTCAGTTTGGTTGGTTATGGAGGAGAGGGCACACTGCCAAAGTCAGAGAGGAATGTGCAAACAGCTAATTCCAGCTAAAACAATATGAGGGAGAGGGGCAGAAAAACTCCCAGCCCTAGGCTCTGTCATCTCGCTGAGTAGCAGTGTGGGAAGAGTCCCTTCACTGCTATGGCAAATCTCATAGATACCCATCCTGGGCAGCTGTCAGACTGTGGGGTTTGTCAGTCAAGACTGAAACAGATTTAAAGAAAGACGAAAACCAAACAAAAGAACACAATTTAGAAGCACTGTATGTTTTCTTGGTGTCTTAGTCCTTTTCCACCTGTACCTAGTGGATCTGGACTCTGTCCTTCCTTATGTTGCTGTTGTTAAGCTCTTCAGCTTGCTTGACTTCTCTCAGCATCAGGCTTTTAGTTTCCAAAAGCAAGGAGGTTTACATGCCTGTGCTTTCTCTCTCTCTCTCTTGCCCTCTCTTTGTTCTGGGTGTTCCTGCCCTTTTCAGCAGATCTTGAGACCACCAGCCATTTCAACTACAGCTGATGGAGGATCAGAAATCCCAAAGCTGTTTAGGCTCCTGCCAGTTCCCTGGGCGTGAGTGGCTGCAGGCAACCACAGCAGAAGGGACACTTGCTGTCCCTGGCAGGACAGACTCCAAGAGGATTTGTAGAAGTGCCCTGGTGATGGAGGACTTAGTTGCTGTTTTCAAAGTGGTGCAGATTCCTAGGAGACCAAATTCCTTTGGCCTTCCTTGGCTCCTGCCAACAAGAGCGTTTAAGAGTAGGCTGTGAGCCTTTTCAGAAACCATTTGCAGAAACTCTCAGGCCTTTTTTTTTTTCCTGAGTGATGAAAAGTTTCATTCTGTTGCCACTAATAAATCCCCTTCCCCTCACCAATTTATGTTTTATAAGTTTGGGTTAAGCTTTTTCTACTAAAAGGATTGTACATAAAACACCACTTACTGAAATGTGATCTTTGCACATTTCTGAAGTTTTAATTTTCCTGCAGTGTAATCTTGTTACTTAGGTCATTCATTTTGTCACGCCTTGGTATCAGTCTGGTCCAGGTTTGGCTGCAGGGCTATGTTCTCCTGACATTTAGAGCAAGAATTCCCTGGGAAATCAGTCAAGAGATTTGACATTGCTGCTGGCCAGTCTCCAGTAGGTTTAGTTTTACTCTCCTTCTCTATTTATTGTGGAATCTGTCTGTCCACAAGCTGCACATTGAGTTCTGTGCTAGAGAAGGAGAACTAAAAGGGACAAAATGGCCATTCATTTGGGGGATTCATTCAGGCTTTTCAGAAAGGATTTTCAAGAAGCTGTGCACTTAAATGACTGCAGAGCTTCCTTAGCCCTGCACTATTACCTCCCTCACAAGACTATTTGGATTGACTGCTTTTTCTTTGCCCTCTCCCCCACCTCAACAGGCTTCAATTACTGTTGGAAAAGCAAAATTAAGAACTAGGTAGCACAGGAGCCACCTGGAGGTTTTTCACCTTTAGAAATAGTTTAATTTGAACATGGTATGGACAGACCCTTTGCTTGGAGGAAAAAAAAAACCAACCCAAACAAGAG
Source organism: Ammospiza nelsoni (assembly GCF_027579445.1). Classification (NCBI taxonomy): domain Eukaryota; kingdom Metazoa; phylum Chordata; class Aves; order Passeriformes; family Passerellidae; genus Ammospiza; species Ammospiza nelsoni. The sequence continues at coordinate 108,452,507 of NC_080633.1, forward strand.
AAAAAAAACCAAACAAAACAACCAAAAAACCCAGCTTTTTCTCTCCTCTTGCCACAAGTCGCTGCAATGTCAGTTGTGAAAAGCTGCATCAGTGGCACAGCCTGTCAGGATTTGATGAACTGGAGAGAAGGTGCAGGGAAGCTGCCCTGGGCACTCATGGGGGCACAGGAAAGTTAGGGGAACAGCCCCAGGTCAACTGGAAATAGAGGAGTAAGGTCTCTTGTGGAGGGGAGAGTGACATGTAGCAGCAGCACAGAACAAGATGCAGTCAGCTCTGAATGTGCCAGGAGGGAAAACCATCATCCTGCTGGTCTTTGTGCTGGGGCTGTGTAGCCTTAGCCAGTGGGACCAAAGAGATTTATCTAACTTTGCTGGGTGAGACACTAAAATTCAGTTAAGCAGTCCCAGATTTTATCAGCCACAGAAAATGCAGTACTCTGTAAACACCACTGTTATACACTCTGTAACATCCAGCCATGCTTTCCTGACCAGTCTGTGTTGCTGTCCCTTACAGTCCTTCTGCTCTTTCTAAGCTCCTCAGCTGGAAATGCTCAGCTTCTTCCCACACCACCACTTCAGGTTCCTACAGAAATGAAGCTCAGCCAAAGAATTTTGGAGTTCAACACTAGATAGTAACATAACATGCTCTGTTTAACTTTGTATATTGTAGACCATTTCACTTTACCTCAAGACACATTTCATGAGTTCAGTAACTTATATGCTTTGAAAAAGCATCCTTGCTTAGATTTGAAAACTCATGGGAAAGAAAATCCACCCCTTCCCTTGGTAGCTTATTCCCAAGATCAATAATTTTCATCACCAAAAATGGTCTTTGTCTCTAAACTGAATTTGTATGAATTCATCTGCCATATGCTGCTTCTTATTATGCTGTTATCGGCCAGATTAAAAAGCATCTTATACATCTACTGTCTCCCCATGAGGATACTTATATAATGTGAGCAATTCAACTCTTCATCATCCTTTTGATAAGCTTAGCAGACTGAGCTCTCAGTCTCTCCCTCTAAAAAAAATCAGTAACTTTAGTTTTTTTCAGGTCTTGTTTGTGCCTTTGCCACTTTTCCAACATGCTTTTTAAAATGCATATTTAATATTGGTCTCCCAGAAGGCACATTCTGAAGTGAAGGCATTTCTTTTAGCACACCTGGGAATTGAATTAGTCATTCTTGCCACAGTATTGCATTGAGGAAGCCTTCTTTCTTGCTCTTCCACAGTAACTCCTGAGACCTTCTGGGGATATAGCCCTCATTCTGTAGATAAGCCTTGTTTCACTCTGAGACGTGCAATTTTGCAGATATTCTGTCTGACAGGCATCACACTAGAGCACAGCCCAGTCTGCTGTGCTTGACCATCCTTTACTCAATCTACTGACTGAAATAATTTTATACTGATAGTGATTCTATATTTACTTCCAGACTTACCTGCTGAGGAAAACCCTAAAGCACACGAGGGCTCACAGTGGTCCCTTCAGATCCCCCAGCATGATCAGTACATTAAGTACTTTCAGAGATCTCTCAGCCAGGTCTGAACCCCTTTGCTGTTCTGTGGCTAATGAACAGGGGCAATGCTTGAAGCAAATATAGCTCAGTACAGCAGCAAAGGCTCTAGAAACACTGAAACACACTGCTCTGTTCAGCTGCCTCTGTCAACCATTATGAGATTTAAAGATTAAATTGTGTGGTTGTTCATTTTTTTCTTTTTCTTGGGCAAGGCTGAGCCTCAGTGGCGTACATTTGACATGTGTCCAAGTGCTAGGAATTTGTTCTTTGTCCAAGGTTTTTTTTCTTTTTTTTTTTTTTGTATAAAATAGAATGAAAATATGTATAATACATACATAGCTTCATATTCATAGGATTTATATATGAATAGAAGTCCATGCCATGGAAATCTATGCCATGAATGGGCTTATGCAGCATATTCCAAGAAAGACAATTTTGCTTCAGATCATTCAGGTTATCTTTGTAGATTACTACAGTAACTGTTGTCTTAATACTATGTATTTTACAAGGATTATCTTCCCTCTCAACACTAATACCTCCTAAAAGCTAAAACCTCAGGGCACAGATGTGAAGATGTTGATCCTTTTCCCATGCAGTGGTGCATCTTTCATTGAACTAACCAAAAAAGGAAGGTCTGACTATGAATATTTACAAGTCCTTTTGTCCATAAGCTTCTAAAGAAAACCTGATAGCATGTTTTTCTCAAAATCCTTTATAGAACAGTAACTTTATTTCTGACAGATTTTTGTGTTTACATCTTGGAAAAACCCCAGCACATCAAGCTAGTGATACAGGTGCTGCATTTTTACTGGACTAGGAGAAAGGTTTCAAACTCAGAAATGACAATTGGAGCTACTCAATCCCTTAATTAAAATTAACAAAAAAACCCAAAAACATTTATTGCAGAAGACTTTGTGGATAAAAGTACTTTTTTACTTAGTAGCAGACTTAATATAAAATAACTAGTCTGATGCCATTCTTCATGACTTACCTCTTTAAACTCATCAGTCATCTCTTTTCTTGCATTCATGTTTTAGATAGATAGCCTTGCTGAAAGTTGGTGTTTAAAGTGGATTTCATGCGTTTTATGGAGAAAACTATTTTTTGTGTAGACAGGTATTGTACTGGAGTACTGTCTATGAAGGACACAGGACTGGTGGGGGCTCCAAAGCAGGGGGTTGGAACTAGAAGATCTTCAAGGCCCTTTTCCAACCCAAACCATTCTGTGATTCTAGGACACCTCTCCGGGTCAAAATAATCTGAACCCTGTTAAAAATAGATGTAACTTTCTAAGAATGCACGCAGAGAAAGGGGGATTTATGAGGAGGTTATGGTTTAATGTAGCCCATTTTGTAAAAGCTTAACATGTCCAATTCGTGTGTGATTTTCAGTGTTCCCCTGCACACTTGACTGCCACGAGCACATTTGTGTCAGCCGCAGCACGGCAGAACCAACACGGCAGTGAAAGGGATTCTTTTCAGCTACACGCCTCGCTGGCACCGTGATCCCCCTGCTCCCACTGCGGCCTGGCTGCTTCTTGGGCTGTGGGAGGGCATGGAAAACCACCCAGCCTGGCCTCAGTGTGGCAGAGTGGAATTTGCAGAATGGTCTCTTCAAAAATTAGTTTTGACTTCCAAACTAAACCTGTTTAGTACAAAAGGCATGGGGGGGGCACTTCCACACAGCGTCACAATGCAATTTTTGCTGTGCAATCCCTTCCCTTCCCTTCCCTTCCCTTCCCTTCCCTTCCCTTCCCTTCCCTTCCCTTCCCTTCCCTTCCCTTCCCTTCCCTTCCCTTCCCTTCCCTTCCCTTCCCTTCCCTTCCCTTCCCTTCCCTTCCCTTCCCTTCCCTTCCCTTCCCTTCCCTTCCCTTCCCTTCCCTTCCCTTCCCTTCCCTTCCCTTCCCTTCCCTTCCCTTCCCTTCCCTTCCCTTCCCTTCCCTTCCCTTCCTTTCCTTTCCCTTCCCTTCCCTTCCCTTCCCCTCCCCTTTTAGTCCAGTTTGATTTATTTAGTTATTTAGTTTTTTAATTACTTTTAGTTTTACTCAAGTGATGATGCCAAAGCAGAAAAAAAATCAAGTCTTGGGGGGAAAAATGATCACCTGAGTTACAGGCAAGTGTAATTTATCGGCAAAAATGGAGATTTTTAAGCCACAAACAGAAAACAATGTGAATGTAAAACAGTAGAGATCATAGTGTAGCCCAAGCAGTTGGAAAAATGTGTGAGAGATTTCTATCATGATCTTGAGCAAGATATTTTTAGACAGTAGTCTGCCCTGATTAGGTAATGAATAAATAAAAGACAAATCTTTCCCCACTGTTTCTTTGTGTAGAAGATACTGAAAGTCCTAGACTATTTCAGAAGTTTGGGCACACCATTGATTCACTTGGGTTTTGTTATGAGGCCAAAAAGGGAAAAGAAAAAAAAAAAAAGCCTGTGAAACCCTATAACTGTCCAGTCTCAGTGGTTTTGTTACTGTGCCAAAATAAGGGGTCAAGGCATAATAGCACTAGAAAAGCTCACTTGCTGTAGATTTTACATAACAAGTTCTCAGCTTCTCTCATTCAGCCTGTGCCTGTTTCTGCAACCAAGGCAGCACAGAGAGCAGATTTTAGCTACAAATGTGTCAGTGGGTAGAGCTTGTTTTCCTTTGCTAAATTTAAGAAATGCTTTGGTGCTTGAGGGCCAAGGGAGGCACAGAAAGTAAAATTGAAAATTCTAGAAAGAATACTCCCTCTTTTTCTCCATGTCGTGCTCAGAAAGGTATGGGTATGGGAAAGTAGCTTCTGCTGCTTCCAATTATAAGTATGTTTAAGGGTATATGTTGATACTAAAAGTCTGTTAAGCATGGCTTCCTAAGAACTGTGTTCTTCAGCAACACTTAGGAGTATCCACTTAGGAGTATCCCTTATTCTGCTTTTCAGAGGTGGCCTTTGCCACTCCCTGAGATGTGCCTGGCGGCAGCAATGGCTCAGCCCACCTTAAAGTTTTGCCTGCTAACTTGCAGGTTGAGTAGCCTAACATATATCTGCTTAAGCTGAAAATTTCAATCTTAGCATCACTTTTAAATAAAGCAAGGCAGCAAATGAATTGTGGGCCAGATTCTGCTTGGTAAGAGTGCTTCCACTAGGGGAGTTTCTGTACTCAGGGGCAGTGCATTGTCTTGGCCCCCACTGTAGCCACTAGGCTGGAGACAGACAAAAAGATACAGGGAGAAACAGGAGCCTTGTTGGCAGCAAGTCTGAGACAGAAAAAAAAATTATCTAACTTTGGTTCAGTGTTTGTGTTTTCTCTGCTCTTCAGGAGGACCTGCAGGGATCACGAGGATTTTGAGAAACATCATCCTCCCTTGGAGCTGAGCTTTTGCTCTGCTGCAGCCTGAGAGTACTTTGATCAGAGATACAATAGCAAAGCTGCAATTTATTATTGTTCATTGTCACCTCCAGCCACAATTAACATTTCCCCTTCTCATTAGAGGTTTTTCCTCTGTCCCTTTTCTGTTTCACTTTTTTTTTTTTTTTTTTTTTTTTTTTTTTTTTTTTTTTTTCTCTTTTCTAAGAGAATAGCAGAAGTCATAGCAAAGGTGACAGCTTGTGTCTATGGCTTGGAGTGCACTATGGGGATAACACCTCAACTTCCTTGAAAGCAGACCTTTCTGTAAACCCCTGCCTCCTTCCCAAAACCTTCCTGGTGTCCCACCAGGAAACCTCCTCCCAAAACCCACATCTGTACCCACGACAAGAAACAGGCTCAGCTGGCAAACTGCAGCCCCACAGACCTGGCAGCATCATGCCCCAAGCAAGCTAAAGAAGCAAAAAGAAAGGCTGTGCAAGAGGCAAACTTGCAGTCCCTGCAAGTAGTTTAGGTTTGCTTGGAATAACGTTGTGGTTCTGCAACATGCTAACAGAATGTTTATGTGCGTGTGTTTTCATGCACTTTTAAGGTGTTTAAAGTCAAATGCAGGACTTTAACTATGTAGCTCCCACTACCATTGTTGCACAACCTTTGTCTAGGGGTTATAAGACTGACATACAAATACTGTGAGTACATGCATTTATAAAACATGTGCATGCATTTATGTTGCATTTATGCAAGCTTGTAGGGAGGGAACTATGCCAGTGAACTCAGCTTTCTGAACACACTGAGAAGCACGCTTTTTTTCTCAGATGAACAGTAACTTATCATTCCTAGAACTTGAAAATCTGTCTCTGTGTGTGTCTGCTTTTGTCAAAAATGAGATAATTTAATATGCAGGTCCTACTCTGCAGACATCCAGTTTTTACATGCAAGTACCTACCCTGAGAAAATTAAGCCTTTAGCGTTTAATATCCTACTGACATATATTTACAATCCACTGAGTATTGATTTACCTCTCTGTATGCTGAAATGCCCTGATAAACCTGCTTTGCTCCCACACCTTATATCTCAGAATGCTGTTTCTTGAATGCAAATTACATGGGCCACTCAAAATTTACAAATCTTGGGAGATGAGCGGTACTGTGAGCTTTTGTGGAAAATGTGTTTTCTGCAAGAAATTTGAGAGGAAAAAGCCCAAACCCTGAGACAGAAGGAATTTCTGCATGACAAAGTCAAGACAGACACGTGTGCACAGATGGTGCTGACAGTACCACACTCTCAGGCAGGCTCATTAGTGCAGCCTCAGTGCCATGATAACATAGATGGGCTGGACTGGAGGTGGCTTACACTTGTCAGCTGAGAGCAACCCGGCAATTGGTCTCACCCATTTGTGCTGACATGATTCGAGAGGGAGGGAAATTCTCTGTGAGGAGTCAGAGGAAAGGAAGCAACAATTACACATATTTAAAAAAAAAAGTTATGGTCATGGCCTTGAGATTTTCCCTTTCCTTTTGTAAGGAGTCTTTTCCCTTCTATCACAGTTGTTAATAATATAATTTTTTGAAGACAAGAGGAAGAAAGCAACATAGTCTGTCTCAATGGCATCCCCATGTTATTTGTAGCCTCCACAGGGTCACAGAAACAGTGCCTGTGTTAGTATGAGGTAAATCCTGAGATGTTCTAGCATGCCAGGTAAACTGGAGCCTGCCACAAGGGGTGGCAGGACCTCAGAAAGGGCTGGGGGAACATGGCCCTGGGTATTGGGCCATGCAGCTCTGGTGTATAGGACAAGGCAGGAGTTTGCATACCTGGATGGGATCCACTGCTTCTGCAGAACCCTCTTGTTGAGCATCACTTCATGTACAGCTACTGCAGTAAAAGAAATATGGCAGTACTTATTTACACCAAAATAAAACAGCTTCTCTTTCATCCTGGCTGTGAATAAATTGAGACAGCAAGATTCTCACTCTGTCTGCTCTCCCAAAGGAGCCAGAGGGACACTTCCCCCTGGTCAGACATCCTGGCACTGGTTTTATGCTGAGGCAGTGCCTGGGTAGGCTTGACAGATGCACAGTGTTTGGAGACAGAGCTTTCATTCTTAAGGCTGCCAACTGCCCAGAACAGAGCTGAATGATGTGTTTCTCGGCTGGAGCAAAGCTGGGAAGTCCCCAGCTTCCTCCAAGCCCTTGGAAGTAAAGCATAAGGAAAGGCAATGAACATCCTAGAGTTAAATTCCTTACTAATACCTAATTTCTAACCACTGCTCTTTAGCCACACACTTTAATGATTTTAGGAGAAGACACATGGTATAATTTCCTTCCATTTACAGGACCACTTTACCAGTGGGGACATCAACACAGATAACATTTCATGTTTGTCCAACAAGTGCATGAAATCACAGAACCTGGATGAAGATCCAGATCTCTTAAGTCCAAGTCCCAGGCAGAGCTACATCTAACATTGAAGAGACATGTGGAGCTCACTTCAATTAGCTGCATAGCCAAAAGCACCCTGTTCTCCCATAAAACATGAAATTTCTATGATAACCAATCAATCTAAGACATTCTCCTTAAGCTAAATATTATGACTGTTTCCTGAATTCTCCCACTTGTGCATATTTCCGAAGGAAAAGCAATCCTAGGTATATAAAGCAATCCTAGGGGATATAAACAGATGTTTTTTGCTAAATCAGAGTTTCACCTCCCAGTAGTGTATATGCTTGCCCTGCCCTGTGAACTGTACATTAATTGGTTGATACAGGACAGGTGCATCCATATTTTTAATGAAATATAATGATTTATGGTCAGATTTCAGACTTTATGTTCCAAGACCAAATTAATATAGTTTTGAAGGCATCACAGGAGTTATAAAGTTGATAAACTGGTATTAGCATTACAGTTGAAAAGACTTTTCTGATGTATTGTTAGCCTTAAGGCACATACAACAAAGATGTTTATATGTAACCCACATATACAATACAAAGCTCTAGAAAAATATTTTCCTCTCAGACTTTTGCAAAGTGTCACATTGCAATTTTCAGTTAAATTTAAACTCCATTTAAAATTAAAGCAGTGATCTCCAATGACATATCACCAAGATAGCACAGCCTGAGGCAGGAGTAGCTCCAATAAATTTGGCCTTTTGGGGGAGTTCCACCAGAGGAAATTTCCAGGAGTATGTGCTGCATTTGATTGCACTGTGGCTGCACACCTCTGACTTCAGCAAACAACAGTCTAGCAGCAGTTTTGGAAGAGATGGGCACAATGGCTATGTCTGAGCTGTGCAAGCCAAATCCTATCTGGAAAAAAGAAGCTGCCTTATGTTGATGCGTATATCAGAATTTGGGAATGCACACCTATGAAGTTTAATTCTTTAAAATTTGTTTATTCTTTAAAAATTTTGCTATTAAAAATTTGATTTTATTAATACTGATTCATTTTAGAAGCAAAGCAGATGTAGAACATTAGGTTCCAAAACCCAAATTTTAATTTCAGGAGGGATGCATGACTGTCTGGTGTTTGGAAGAGACACATGAGCCAAGGGAACACTCTCCTGCCACGCCAGCTCTCCCACAGGCTCCCTGTAATGCCTTTACAGCACATTTGACTTGCTCTGACAACTGACCTGCACTAGAGAAGTGCTTAGAGATCTTCAAATGAGGAAATGTTCATAACTAAAAAGCTTTTACTGTAATGAAGCCCCTTCAAAGAGGCTCTGCATGTCACAGCTGATCTCTAGTGTAGATATAATCTCACTGAATGTTGTGGAGTGTATTTTCATTCCTCTTCTGCATACATAATATATAATTTTCTGAGTAAAACAAACATCTGTGTGCAGTTGTGGAGATGAGATTTTATGCTAGTTATGGTGAATGACCTTCAGTTTTTGTTTTTGCCCAGGATTCATTCAAAATATAAACAAAGTTACAATGCAGCCTCCCACTTTGACCTTTTAAATTTTACTTTTAAAAATAGAGGTTATCTTTTATGCTGCAAATTATGCCTTTATCTCTTATAATCCCATAAGTCAGATATCACAGTCCCACTTCAATTATGCTAAACTCTTATGTTAATTTTAAATCATGTAACTTAATTCCTGGCAAAGCAGGCTGGTGATTTTCAAAATGTGGTTAATGAAGCAAAGTACAATCTAGATTCTGCTACTGAGATCATCTGAATCCCTTAGGTCGCTGAACATGACTGTGGAGAGGCTCTTCTTTACAAAAGTCTCAGTTAGATTTTCAAAAAATGAATTTTTAAGTGCAGTTAGGGGCTATGAAATTTGAAGTTGAGCATACAAAGAAGTTAAATTACTTTCACTAGAGCCATAGAACAACAGTGCAGCTAAAACAATTACACTTCTGTGCGCATACATGCTTTAAAGACCTTAACTGGTGTCCTCCCCTGTTAAATCACAAATGCAAATCATATCAGATTTTCAAGATGATAGTCTGGGGACCTGATGTCCATGTCCATGGATGTATGCAAATCAATGTCATTTTCCCTATCATTTGCAGAAACCAAATATTTGCTGATAATTTCTTTCAACCCCCTCCTTGACTCAAACAATAGCTTTATCTAAGACCCACTAGTAGAAGAAATCTTATGAGAATGTGTAGCTTTTCAATGCAATTAAGCTGCCCCCCCAAATCTCTGTCATTCTCTGATCTGATGGGCAGAAAGTTTGCCACTAAAATGAACTCAGTGTGAAGCTCAAGTTCTTCAGAGACTTTGTCATTTACTAACATTAATTTATTTCTCTGAATTAAAGTATTCATACCAAACTCATCTATAAATTGGCCTCCATTCTTTATTAGCATGTTGCACTTTTTTCCTCGTGTGCTTTTTTGAAAATACTAGTACCATTAGTGTGACTTTTTTTTGTGTGTAAATTATCAGTTAATTAACACATATCCACAACAGAGAAGACAAAGCAAATATATAGACACCCAAAGGTTGGTGGACATTAATTTTTTATTTAAATTTACTATATTCATTGGTCTTCCTGTAAGGCAAGAGAGATTCACTCAGGATTTGAGGTTGAATCCAATACTTACAAGAGCAGAGAATCTAGAGGTCAAACCAAGGTCAAATCCAAGGCAGTTTTCACATGACTTAGAAGGTTAAACAAAATCAAAACTTTCAGGAGGTCTTCTTTAATTGTCTTGGATGGGGTGGAGCTCAGAGGAAAACCAGGAGGGATTTCTGACAGGGAAGGTGGGAGTTGAGCACCATCCTGTGTTAAAAGGGGGAGATTTTTGTTCACCTGAGGAGAAGCATGTGAGGGGGAAGTTCAGTTGCCAGATATCCTCTCCCAAACACTTCTGGGTTTTAACACCTGCGGGTCCACCCATGCACAGCTCACACAAGCAACAATGTGTGTGTTCACCCGTCCAAGGCATCCTTGTAACTTCTCCCTGGTGCTCAGCAAATGCATCTCCCCACACCTCATGTTGATGGATGGCTTTTTGCTTCTCCTCTTTGCTTCATGTTCCCTTGGAACAGCATGGTTTAAGCTATGGGTGCTGCTAGCCACAGACATCACAAGCCCTGGCTTGGGCTGCCCAGTGTGCTTTTACCTTTTCCCCTTGGAATGGCCTGTCCTGCCACAAGGAGAGATGTGCAGAGCCTGTTTGATTATACTCTGACACCATGGAGACTGGAGGAGGCTTTTTTCCCTCTTCTGAGGAGAAAACTGAGGGAGAATCAAGCAGTGAGGGTACCTAGGAAATGATCTGGCCTTTCAGTTAAGACCCACAATTACTCCTGTGGAAGGACTGAATCTGTACATCATACTTTGCCTGAGATGAAGGAAAAGACAACAATAACAGCAGTAGCTGTGACCAGTGATTGGGAACAGAGAAAAAGGATATTTTATTTTTAGTACTTTCCCATCAGGCTGTTTCCTCACCCTACAACTTGCTATATCAAGGCACTGGAGCAAGATGCACCAAACCATTTCAGAAAGAAAGGCATAGGGGACAACTTTATTTTGGAAGGGCATAGAAATTTTTCCCTATCCATTTTAGAGATTTGGTCTACTTGGCAGTGTTAGGTTAATTGTTGGACTCAATGATCCTAGAGGCCTTTTTCAATGGTTCCATGATCCTATGATTTTCCAGAGGTTTCTCCTCCTCCTGTGACACCCTGGCCCATCCACTGTGCAAGAGAGGTTGCAGGAACAACCTGTCAGGCAGCACTTGTGGGAGGAGAGGGAAGAGAAGGGTAGAAGGTATCTATTCAAACCAGGACTGTGGGATTCTGGACACATCTTCCTCTAGGACAAATCACCAATACACATTACACCACATAAAACTGCACCATGCACCCATTCTTTGGGCTTGGTGACCACTTGCAAGGCAGGCAGGACAGCAAAACACTGGTGACTCCAGGAAGCTCTGGGGGCAGAGCCAGTTTATAGATTTGGGATGCAATGGACACACAACACCTTCTCTGTAAGAGATTTCTGGGAGCTGGGCTGATAACCAGACCCCAGCAGACTGAGAATGGTCACAGTAGTTGCATTGAAGTTGCTTCTCTGTACAGATCTCAGAATATCCCAGAGCTGCCAGGCTGAAACTTAGTCCATTTCACCAAAATTGAAGACCACCATGAATATTGGGATCACAGTATGCCAGTGTCACATGTAATGATGAATCCACGGTGCGTTAAAACCTTAATTTTGTTGAATGCAGCAGCTCTCTGAAAGGAGGGTCATATTTGTCAACTACAGTGCATCAACCAAAATGAGGCAGTGGACTGGTCCTTCACAGATTTACCCATATCTACCCTGCTCATCAACTGAACTGCTGTGCTATTTTTAGTTTGATGCATTTGTATTCAAGAGCGGCCTTCAATAAAAAAAGTCTAAAATTGGCTACAGTCTAATAGTAATAAAAAAAAAAAAAACAAAAAAAACCCAAAACTTGAAACTGAGAACACTGTAAACATTTTAGAAAATTAGCCAATGATTCTTTATTAATAAGTGACAGAAAGTAAAAATACAATCAAAAGTTTTTTCAAAACCCATTTCTAAAGCAAACATACCAAAAAAAGAATCATGCCACTCTGAATTTTTTTTTTAAACCATTAAAAGAACATTAGGTAAGGTAATGCAACAGCTGTCTGAGCTACTGCTTCCATAGAATAATCCATAACAGTAAAAACAGCTTTTTCAGGCATTTTAGTGCAATTTATGCTGTTTACAGGTCTTTTTTCCTTTGAATTCTCCATAATTTAGTATCAAATGATATCACTCTAGCTTATAAAATCTCCACTAATTCAAGACAACTCTACTTAGCAGTAACTTCATTTCCTTTCAGGACTAATATCAAAGTAGTTGTTTTGAATCCCAACATGATAAGTATCTAATAGAAGCCTGAAGCTATTCTAGTGCTATACAAGTAGTGATGTATAATTGAACATTAAGTAATCCAAGTAATAGAAGTCATAGGTCAGCTGTCTCTCCTCCTTAGACAACTCCTTTAAATATTGCCTCACTACTTCTGTACTTGTTCTCTCATCAGAGGAATGTCTGTCTTTGAATTTAGGGAACTTCAGATTGGCTGGAGCACCTACCAGCTGCAGAAAGTAATTAGCATCTTCTTCCAGGGTTTCAAACTTTCCTATAAAGTCATAGTTGATGAGGCAGGGATAGCAGAGCTTGCTGACTTGCTCCCAGTGAATGTCCATTCCTATTGGTCGGCGGGAGTCCAACAAATATTGGATAAACTCCTTGAACTTAACTCCTGATCCTGTTTTCAGTGCTTCTTCATCTGCATTCTGTCTATACTTTTTAATTATTGCCTTCCCAAATACCGGATGGTAATAGCTGTTTGGATGCTCAAACTTATCCCTGAAGGCAGATACCAGTCTTTCCATAGGATCACGTACAAATATGAACTTGGTGTACATGTTCAAGCGTGTGTAGATCCCTTTTAGGTCATAACTGTCCAATTTCCTCAGGTGCTTTCCGTAGTGCACATCATCATGGGAGATGTTGTTTGCTGAAGCAGTGAGTCCACTGAGCACCATGAGGACCCTTTTCCAGTTGGAGCAGCCTGCTTTTGGCACTTCACAGTACAGAACCTTGTGCCTGTCCTCTACATAAATCCTTGACACCAGGTGCACCAGGTGGGTTTGCAGCTTCTTTCTGCTGTTGTATTTCCTACAAAAGTCCTGAAGGAAGGCCCTGCGCTTTTCCTGGGTGCTGCCTGTGTCCTGCCACTCACCACCCTTGACAAATGTCTTGTTTAATGGGTGCAGAGCAGGAGGTAAATACACCCCTCTGAACCAGCTCAGAGAGGACTCACTTGTCTTCTGCTGCTCAGGGAGCCGGCTCCCCGAGGAGGCAGCCACCACAGCTAAAGGGTCAGCCCTGCCCCGCCAGGGCCTGCTCCTTGAGACAGCCATCCCATGGTTACTGAGGCCCACAGGAGCACTTCTCCTCCACACTGCTTTCCTTGGCATCCCCAGAGGCTGGAGCGTGAAGTCCTGCAAACGTGGAAAGGATCAGAGCTTAGAGCACAGTGACAGCCCAGCCCAGCCCGCTCATGTTGCAGCAGCAGCAAGGATGGTGAGGTGTGCTTGTAACCAAGCCACATCTGGCACTAAAAAGTCCCTTTTGAATTGCTTGATCAATACACCTAATTTAGGAACAAGCTGGGCTAATTACTGAAATACATGCTTCTGAAGATTACCTGTTAGCACACAGTAGGTCTTCCTACAAAAATAAATAGCTCAAGTTACACCTCTTAAGAAATCAAAAGTGGCTCACACAGCAGGGCTGATAGTCCTGCTAGGGGTGGCCAGGCACTTTTCTCTACTGAGCACATTTTCCCCTGTGCCAGCACTGGCACTGGTGGAGTTGCACGGTCATTCTCTGGAGTGCACTGGCACAATCACAGTAACAGGTGATGGATCTACTCCCACCACTGAGACTTGGAGCAGGCCTTGTCCCCCAGTGGTGTCAGGGGACAAAACCAGGGCCCCTAAACAGTTGACATCAGTTGGTTTGAGCAGGGTGTAGTGACAGAAAAAATCATCCCTCCAAAATGGTCCTACTCCTACCTGCACACAGAGACATGATGGAAATGAATTCACTGGATTGAATGTACATACAGGTGTCTGTGACACAGGTGCCTGCACCTGAGCTGCTTTCACAGCTGATAAGGAAAAATAGATGCCTTTGGAGCCTATTCCATCTGACTTATTTAAACATCAACATAATGATACCAACTAACTAAACATTAACTAGTAACCCTGCAAAGAATGTTAAAGATGAGACTTTCCTTCTAAACATCTCTCTGTATGTCCCCACCCACTGTGCAATCCACAGACTGCAGGAACAGCAAAGCTTGCATCTGTGTTTTGATGTCAGATTCTTCAGGATCTTGTATCATGCAAGTTGACTGAATAATTTCTTGCAATATGGGTATTTCTGTTTGCTTTTTCCTGAGTGGATTCTCATGTGTCTGCTAAGCCTTGTAGATTTTTTTCCTCCTGTTAGTAGGCAAGCCTGCTGCATTGGGACACCTCTACAGCTGCTTATTTTCATTACACATCTGGAGAGGGAGGATGCTGGTCAACAGGTTTTTAAACATCTTGTTACAAGTAACAGAAAAATGGTTAGATGGACAGACAAACAGAGACTACCTGACTGCTTCCATGAGGCTAACATTTTTGGCAAGCTACATAAAAAGGCTTTTCTGGAATAAACTGATTAAACATTTACTGGAAAGTTGATTTGTGGACTGGCAGATCACACATGTGGATTTGGGGGGATGATAAAGTTCATAGGCCAATTCAAATAAAGCTGTTAAAAATTCAGAGGAATAATGTAAGAAATTTTAATGAAGGGAGCACAATTTGAATTCTAGTTTGAAAAAAAGCCTATGAAAAAACAAGCAGTTCCAAGGAAAGTTAGCATATGTTGCAGTGTAATAATTTCCCATAACAAAAACAAACCCAGGGGATCAGGCTTTTCGGTACTGTTGTAAGCCACTGACAAGCAGGTCTTTATGCCACTGATTTTTGTATTGGTGAAAACAAAAGAAGTGACTTGTGCAGGACCTGTATGACCATGCCTCCCTGTGAGAGGGGAGGCATGCTGGTGTTTTTAGAGATGCAAAAGGATACTTAATTCATTGGATTTGATGTGGTCCACTTTTCTAATATATATTTTTTAAAATGTACTCTGTCTAATACTTTATTCTTTAAAACAAATAAAATGTATATGTCTAGAGATTTATCCCTTCTGCCCTAGGACAGAAATAATTCAGGAGCTAAGTCAGTGTGTAACAACAGAAAGTAGTGCTAGTAGTAAATCAGGGTATGACTGAGCCCAATGGGAGTTTCAGCATCACAGTGAATGGCAAAGTGCCATTCTTGCAACTGCAGAACCACAGACTTACAAATAATTTAAATGTTTTTACCTTAAAAGGGAAACCTGGAACTTAAAAAGGTGAGATGAAAAATACGGGACACTCAGAAACCAACTGCACAATACAAGGCTCAACAGAAGTAGGAATAAAAGTGTGTCAGTGCTTAAGTAACTAAAGCTTGTAAGTTCATCAGTGGAACTCTGGTGAGTTTGAAAATTTAGAAGACAGTCTCCAATGATACATGGCTGTACTGGTGTTCCCCAATGCAGAGAAAAAGAGGGCAGTACCTCATGACTTCCTATGGTATGTCACCTGAATTTAGCAGCTCATTTCTGTGCAAAGAAACTTAAACCATCTGAAGTTCAAATCAAAGCAAATAAAATGAATCCTGTACTTCAGAGGAAAGTTCAGCCTTCTCAAGCCATCCTGTCACCCTGAACTAGTGGAAGATGTCCTAGTTCCACTAGAACAGGAGGGAAAAGGACAGACTGAAAGGGATGTGTGGTCCTGATTTTGTTCCATTTCAAAGAGTCTGCCTGGGATCCAGGACAAGCCTTGATGGTAACCCAAGATGGTACCAGAGGAGGGGATTGTATTTTAGTTGCAGAAACTGTAAATGCAGCTGTAGGAATCATTACTAAAACATTTTTATGGGATAAAAAGCTTCAGAGAAGGATGGACAAAACTATTCAGAGAAATCTCAGTACCAATGTAAAGGAACAAATGCATAGTTGGAGGCAATTGGAAGGGGCTCATTCCTAGTGAGATGAGGCAAAAGGAGAAAGAATCATTTAGCAAAAAATGCTAAAACAGAAAGCAAAATAAAAAAATAATCCCCAAAAGAAAACCAAAACCCAACCAAGACCCCCACAGGCCTGTCCCTCCCTCTCTAAGCCATAAAAAAACCCCTCACACAAAACCCCAAAACTCTAGGGCCAAAGCAATGATGCAAGAAGATCTGAGGACAAAGAACTTATCTGAATCTGTAAAATATTATTATTTGCTTTCCTCTTCCCCTTCTCTCTGAGACTTTACTTATCCCACTTATGTTGGCTAAAATATGTTTTTATGGTCTCCATGAGGGGCAGTATCCTTGCTGGCTGCAACTTGCTCTAAGAATAGGAATGGATAGTGATATTTTCCAAAGGCATAAATGGCTGGTACATTGCCATGGAAGTTTTCTAACTCAAAAAAAAAAAAAAATTAAAAAAAGAAGAAAAAAAGAGATAAAATCTTTCTGTACACTTGCCTGAGTAACTAGATAAGTACATAATAAAGGTGAGATGAATGAAAAGATGAATCAAGCTTTATTTTTCATGAGAAATATTTAACTAGACAGTTTTCTTGGGAAACTAAGAGAAATTGTTTAATAGATAGTGCCATGTTCCTTAAGCAAAGCTGCCTGACAGTCTGACACTTATCTGCATGAAAGAGCTGAAAGCCACACACTCTGAAAGGATTTAAATATTTTATGACACCAGTCTTACATAAAGAGAGCTGCCTTCTTTGGCTTGCTCTTGGTGTCAGTGATGCTTTGTTGTGCATTTTATGACACTTCAAAGATCTGAACAGCTCTATGTTGTATCTTTTTCTTTTCCACAGCAATAATAGGTAAACAAAAATTTGCAAAACCAATAAACCCTTTTGAAAAACATCCATGTCCATATATCTGCATTCCTAAAAGTCCATCCCACAAGCTGCTGAGCATTGTTGTTCTGAAAACCACCTGAACATACACCAACAACAGGCAGCATGTAGGCAGTGTCAGACACTGACTCTGGACCCAGATCTCCCCATGCAGACAGCCCCTACCAAACTCTTTGAGCCAAGTGTCCAGGACAGGAATGTCCATTTATGGCTTTCCAAAGAGCTGTTAAGGTTGGGAACCAGCTGCCTGGC
Organism: Ammospiza nelsoni; assembly: GCF_027579445.1. Taxonomy (NCBI): domain Eukaryota; kingdom Metazoa; phylum Chordata; class Aves; order Passeriformes; family Passerellidae; genus Ammospiza; species Ammospiza nelsoni. The sequence continues at coordinate 108,469,661 of NC_080633.1, forward strand.
ATGAGAGGTGAACTCTGTGGTTACCTTGGAAAGATGCAAGGCTGTCCTTGAGACATGCTGACAACCTGTGCAGCAGGCTGCATACATTTAGTCTGAGAATTAAAAACAGGGAAGTGTTGAACCTTTGCCAGTAATTGTGCAAACTGTCCTCTGTTCACATAAACACATTTGAAAGTTAAGAAGTGGCCATGAGCCTCTAGAAGTGGCCATTTATAAGAGTAGAAGGCCCTGTCTCACTTTAGCTAGGCTGGAATGGAAGACAGATTTAAAAATGAGTTTAAATTTGGGGAAAAAGTGGAATTAATAGAATATTTCTGTGATGTGTGGCTACTGGCAGGCAACTCAGTAAAGCTGTTGAAACAAAAGGCATTTTAGAGTCATTAATGAGTTCATGGATTTTTTTTGTCACATTTTTATTGCTGTAGATTCCCTGCTCCTCCCCATTCATAAAAGGATTTCTCCTCACTGTAAAAAGAAGTAGCCAATACTTTCTTTTACACACATTGAAGCTGTCTTTTCCTTTAATACCTTCACAAGCCACTGAGGTAGAAGAGATTGACTACTGCCAAGAATGTTTAAGACTCATCCAATTATGCTTTGTGGTGATTTTACAATGCACGGGTGAGATCTCATCTAGGCAGTTTGCAATTAGAGCAACTCACCACGCAAAAAGATAATGATGCATTGGAAAGTCTGATATTCCAGGGCTGATTTACAAAGATTTAATGGCTGCAGTGCAAACAGTGCTGTTTCCTAAATGCCTTAGTGCTGGATATTCAGCTTTACTAACAAGAATAATAAAATTAAATAAGCCCAACAGATAACATAGCATGAAGAATAGCAAAGGAAAGAAATATTCTGTTTTCTTGTGCTTTTCTCTGATGCCAACTTACTGTTTACCTAGGATCTCTCTACAGAAAATCAACAAAGAGTAATTTAAGACAAGGTTCATTTTCCAGTTCACACTCAGACTCTAAAATGATCAAAGAGCACACAGAAATGAGTCTCTTAATTTAGGTTTTTAGTGGAATACTGGAGGACTATAAAACAAACATCCTCCTACTTGGATGATAGGTATCTATGAGTCTTTGAAAACTTTGGAACCAGTAGTTTCAGCCTAAAACCTCAAGTATTTCACATAATGGTTGGAGGGGGCTCTGAGCAAACTGATTTAGTTCAAGTTGTCCCTGCTCATTGCAGGAGGATTGGACTAAGTGATCTTTGAAAGGTCCCTTCCAACTCAAACTGTTCTGTGATTCTGTGATTCTGTGATAATTTTTGGGCACACTTAGAAGAATCTCTTAATCAGAGGACCAGGACTGTGGCAGATAGCTCAGTCTTGGTGTGCAGTTTAAATATGAGGAAAAGTTTGCATGATTCCTATTTTCAGCAAGCCAGTGAATCCCGGATCTGTTACTACCTCACTTCAGCTGTACAAGCATGAAGAGCTGTACTTGCATGTGTGAATTTTCTTAAGCCTGCCAAAAGGAGAGATTATCCTAACTTCTTTTGTGCTAGAAGACTGTTTGGAAAACGTAATACAGAGTGATCAGATTCCTCTACTACTACTATGCTACCTGAGCTAACATGTAAATATGCTCAGAACTCTCCCATATCATAGCAATCGTTTAGTGTAATGTTGGTGAGCTAAACAGAGATCCACAGGATCTCCCAATGGAGAAGCTATTTATGCTGCCCACAAGTGACAGAAAATATTTGCTGATGAGGTGCTTCACCTTCTGTGCAGTGGAGATAAACCTCTTGATTCATCACTTGTGCTTGTATCAGCTACTCCAAAGATAATAGGCAGCACTAACCCCTCACCTCCCAGAGGAGCCATGAATTTTTGGCTTATCTAATTTATTCAGGGCATATCACTGATGGTACATTCCTCAAAAGCCAGAGGCAAGACCTTACTGACACAGACACCACATTTTCCTATGAGATATGTATCCCTAAAACACATGTACTTGTACCAAGCATCTCTAAGATTACTAAACAGGTTGAGGGGGAAAAAAATAAGAAAAAAGAGAATACAAGATACTCAGAACTTCCTTCAGAGACTAAGAGGCAAACCTCATAGTTTGTAGCTGAATTACAATTAGGTTCAAAGGAGATCCTTGTGAACTCTGAGCCAGACACAAAATAGAATAACTGATCATAGTAAGAAAAAAAATACTGCAGGTAAATTTTAATTAACAGATGCCAGTAATTTTAAATACTGCTTTTCAAAACACAGCTTTGTAAATCTAACCATTGCTCCTAGAATCTGTTAGCAGAAAGTCCAGCATCTCATTGCACGGTGACTTGGAGTTATGGCAAGGATACAGACCAAGATAGTGAAGAAGGAAAGGGCAGAGGGAAAGAGAAGTTTTTTTCTTTTTATATGGTGTGGCCAAATGTCAGTGATCGGTGTGGAAAAATTTGAAGGGAGAGCCCCAGCCCAGAGATGGTTTTGGAGGAGAACAACCCAGGCCCACAGGCAGTGGGGAAAGTGGAGAGGCCCAATGGGGTAAGATAAATAGTAACATCATCACAAGTATGGTAGTGTACTGAATAAGGAGAGAGGAGAAATCCATTTTTCTTTGGCTGAGACCCCATAGATACCCAGCTCCTGGCTTTCCACCAGCCTCCCCTCCTCTCCCTGCCCTGTCCTGATCTACAGAAAGCACTAAGTCATGCTAATGAGGCAAGACAGTCTGCACGAGCCGCTTCCACAAGCTGATTCACATGGTCAGCAACTTGAATGAAGGAAATTAAGCTCTAATTTACTTGCCAATTCGTGATCAAATCTGGAATTAACTCCCTCCTGTTTCCACCTTCACAGTCAAAGCATATGGATTCTCAAAGCATGCTTTGAATGGGAGGAATAAGAAAGATCAAGGCATAAATAATAGAAAGAGTAGCAATAAAGATGCTATTATTATCAGAAACTGAGTTTTGTGTGACAGATTAAAGATTCAGCAATACAAATGCAACCAAGTATAGCAAATAAAAAAAGCACTCCACTCCCTTATTGCTAATAAATACATAATAGGGAAGGTCAGTTGATAGCAATAATAAATTGGTTTCAGGATAGCGCAATGCTGATGCTGCTTGTCTTGCCTTCTGATAACAGTTTTATGGTGCTGGTTCTTTGCACTATAACTTACAGACTTGAAAATAAGCACAGAGCCACTGCAGCCCAGACAGCTAGTGTCTGGGCAGAGTCTGCAGCCAATTTGCATGGAATGCATGTTGGCCTAGATGTTCAGCTAAGATGCACTGCTAATAAAAAGCAATTTTCAGGTCATGGACCTCTTAACACTTGACCATATTTAGCCCTACCTAGCAACACTTGTTTTGGGTACAGGTAAACCGGTGTGTTCAAGTTGTTTAATTCTGAGCTCAGTTCTCCTCTGTATCAGTAAAACCTAAGTCAAACATTGTGGTCAGTGGCCAGAAATCTTCACCAACACTCATTCACATTTCTGTACAGAGCAGCAAAACACTTTAAACAACCTGAAATTCAAAATTCACTAAATTAAGCATGCAGTATTCATTTTATGAAGCATAGTGCTTCTTAACAAGTAGGTTTACCTTATGCATAGAAAGAGCTTAAGTCTGAAGATGACACTTTCAGGCAATCTCTGTATATTACATATTGTTCTCTTATTTAACTCATTAAGTAATGCTAATGTGCCTACTTTTTCATCACTTTAAGCACAGAAGCAAATCAAATGACCTAAACAATTCCTGCTGTTGACAAATACAATTCCCAAAATTGCTATTTTCAAGTGTATTTGAAACACATCTTTGAAAACAAATAGTGTCTCTTGCATGTTCACAACTCAAGCCAGGTAGGAATTGTTGAGCACATTTCATATTTCAGACAACATCTATTTCCGCCTCTTAAGAAAAGGGACACCAACATTTTTTTATCCAAGGAGGGGCCATGTCCCAGCCTTTGCTAATCAACACCCAGCCTGCACAGGAGAAGCCCTGTACCCATTTCCTTGTCTGCATAAGTAAACATATTTTGCAGGAAGCTGACCAAACTGCTGGGTGTTAATCCTGGAGGTTAATCCTGCACATTTGGACTGAAACCCTGGCTCCCATTTCCCAGCAAGTGCTTTGAGAATAGAGGGCTGAAATCTAATGCTGTGCTTCTGCACACAAAGAAGAGTTCCTCACATTAGCGGCTGTGCCAAGATTCACAGGTTTTTTTTGTTTCTGGTAAACAGAATCCATCTCTATCTTGTTTGCAGGTAAACACACTTATCTTCCAGCATGAACAAGACATCTTGCTGTTTTAGAAATAATAAGAAAAGTTTCAAATGAAACTAAGTTCAATGAAGAATATTAATGTATATTCAGGCACGAAGAATTCAATTTCTCCTGAATTGCTTTGGAAGAGATGCTGAGATCTCTAGAGGTCTCAGAGCATTTTCCCTTCAATCAAAATTAGCATTTAATTCAAATTAGATGACTTTATTGGTAAATAAAAAAGAAATAGAAATGTAAATGTGCTCTAGGTAGGCAAATATCTTAAATATGTGTTTGCCTACATTTGTACACTTTTAACAAATTTGTGTGTTAATTTCTAGACAGAAAAAAATAATACTTGAGAAATGATTGCATTCATAAATTACAGTGGGAAAAAACAGACTGTGAATTGACAAAGGGCATTATTCACTGTACACTCCATCCTCACACTGACTGATCCTGTTTCACTGAATGGGGCTGTCATGTCTATCACAGGTAAAAGAAAATACACTGGCTTATTCTGTAGCAGATTTTTGTGTGGCTACCCTCCCAATATGCATTAATGTGCAAGCAGTGCCACAGCTGATCAGTGTGCCACCCAAACACTAACTAGTTCAAGCACCATCCCTCCCTGAAGCACAGGAATCATAAGAGCAGCACTGTGTTTGAGGGTAGCTGCACCCACCAGAGCCACAGTGTCTGGTTTTATGCAAGTCCCTTGGCCTTCACACTTTGTTTTTCCATGTCTGTAAACCATGGAAATATAATAATTGCCTAGCCCGTGTGAATATTGTGATTCCTACCTTCTGATTAACACTGGTAGAAAAACCTTGTCATTTTACAGAGCAAGAAGAGACAGAAATCTGATAACTGGGATTGCCACACAACTTCCCAGTCCATGCTGAAACTTCATAGCTGAAAACTCTCACCATATCTTTTAATATTTTTGTTGAGCATTCAATCTGTTGCATATTATTAAGTTTGTTTGGTTGGTTTTTTTCACAAAAAAGAATAATTTGTCATAAAATTTAAGATATTTTTATCTTCAGACAGTGCACTTATGTTCCTGTCTGTACAGCCTGAGAAACAGTTTCCTCCACAAGGGACTGAGAAGGTTCTCACATAAAAATGTCTTCTGTGCTTATTTAAATAATTTTTCCTCCTGCATTTTTTTTCTGAGAGTCATCATCTTGGTGACTATATATTATGAACTAATCAGTGAAGGACTGTTACATTATCTGAACTCAAAGGGGGCAGAGAATGATATCAGAAGCAACCTTTATCAGCTTGGAAGAAAGAAAATGTTATGTGTAGGGAAAAATGGAAGGATCTCATATGTGTAGGGAGCAGGAAGGATCTCATATTCAACCAGACAGGGCTCAGAGCTGTCTACCTCAAACAAGTGAACAAGTGAGAACCTACAGGAGATTATCAGGTGACCCACCTAGTGGATCAGGGAAAAGAGGAGTGGTTAGAAAATTGTCCAGTGGAAAAGGGCCTGGGGATGCTGGTTAACAGCAGCTGGATCCGAGCCACTGTGTGTGCCCAGGTGGCCAAGGGCTTGGTTTGTATCAAAATCATTTGTATTTTTGATAAAAATCAAGGAATCTTGGTTTGTATCAAAAATATGGCCAGACAGGACTAGGAAAGGGTTTGTCCCTTTGTAGTCAGCACTGCTAAGGCCACACTTCAAGCCTGGAGCAAGGAAGGTTTCCTTTGGTGGAGAAGGATCAGTTTAGGGAATATTTAAACAAACAAGACAGAAACAAGTCCTTATGGAACAGGAACAAGGAGCTTATGGAATGCACTCATGAGTGTTGAAGGAGCTGGAGGATGTCACTGTGAGCCTATTCTTTATTATCCTTGGAAGATCATGGTGACTGGGGAAGGTTTCCTGAACTGGAAGAAAGCAAACATCATTCCTATCTTTAAGGTTGGATAGCAAGGAAATGACAGGCTGATCAGCTTTGCCTCATTACCCAGGAGCATGACAGAGCAAGGGACTATTCCTCCCCTGGTGCATTTCACCTTGATGAACTTCATGACATTACTGTTGGTCCATTTCTCCACCCTGTTGAAGCCCCTCTGAACAGCAGCACAACTCTCTGTTGTATCAGCAATTCCTCAGCACAGTTTTACATCCTGTGACAACTTCCTGAGGGTACACTCCATCCCATCATCCTAGTACATAATGAAGAAGTTAAATGGTATTTATTCAGCTTTGACCTCTGGGGTGCTCCACTGGTGACAGTCCTCCAGCTAAATCTCATGTTGTATGGATTTATGAAGGGGAAATTGAGCCTGACCAATCTAATTGTCCTGTACAAGGAGATGACTGAATCAGTGGTGAGGGGAGCACTGGATCTTGTTCATCTCAAATTTACTAAGGCTTTTGGCATTCCCATAACACCTTCATGAAGTACAAGTTAGGTAGGTGCTCAGTGAATTGGACTGAAAAATTGAGCTCAAAAAGTTGTGCACAAAATGCAGCTGGAGGCCATTCACTACTGCCCTAAGGTGGATGGTGGGTCCAAAAGTGTCCCACATCTTTATTACTGACCTGGATGATGAGACAGAATGTACCCTAAGCAAGTCTGCAGGCAGTACAAAATTGGGAGGAGTGGCTGATACACCAGAGGGCTGTGCTGCCAATCACAAGGACCTCAACAGACTAGAGAAATGGCTAAACAGGAATTTCATGAGATCTGACAAAATGGAATGCGAAGTCCCGCAGCTGGGGAAGAACAACCCCAGGAACCAGTACAGGCTGGGGGCTGCAGAGTGGGAAAGCAACTTTGCAGGAATGGACCTGAGGGTGCTGGAGAACAAGCTGCCTGTGGGCCAGCAATGTGCTCTCAAAGCAAAAATGGCCAACAGCCTCCTGGGCTGCATTAGGCAGAGCAATTCCAGCAGATAAGGAGAGGTGATCCTTCACCTGGTGAGACACAGACACACTGGGAGTGCTGTGTCCACTTCTGGGCTTCCCAGTGCAGGAGATGTGGCCATACTAGAATGCGTCCAGTGTATAAATGGACATGGATGTAGACATGCTGGAGTGAGATCAGTGAAGGGGCAACAAGGTATTTAAAGGTTAGGAGCATGTGGCAAACAAGAAGTGGCCAAGAGAGCTGGTGCTCTTTAGCTTGCAGAAGAGGAGGCTTGGAGAGGTCTTATCAATGTATCTAACCTGGGAGGGAAGAAGGGGGGGAGTAAAAATGATGGTGCCAGACTCCTCTCAGAGGTGTCCAGGGACAGGACAGGAGGAAGTGGGCACTGAGTGAGATACAAGGAATTCCATACAAATACAACAAAATACATTTCTACTGTGTGAATATCAAGCACAGGCATCCAGGAATATCCAGGAGCAGAGGAACCACTATTCTTGAAGGTACTCAGAATCCAGCCAGATGTGATCCTGGGCAACTGCTCTATGAGTAAGGTAGTTAGACAAGATGATCTCTAGGGATGCCTTCCAACCTCAACCATTATAGTTCAGTTTGTTTAGTGGTCTAAATGCATTAGCTCTCTCTTAGATTTTCAAACTCTTAATTTTGGGAGAATAAAGTATGTAACACTGAAGAATATGATCCCAAACTGGGAAAACAGAAGGAAGGATCATACCTATCAGATAACCTCAAAGTGGCAGGACTTGGAAGTTGGCATAAATGGACTGAAGTTTTTTTTAGATGGGTCATTTGAGACGATGAAGGGGATAGAGGAGAAAACTGGAGTAAACTACAGCAGTGCACAAGGGCAGCTAAGGAGTTTGGTCTGAACTGTGAAGTTTTCAATCATGTTAATATAGATTTATTACACCATGTGCCTGAAGCAACCTTGAGGTCATATTCATATTCCTCATCATGATCTGTGCAACAAAGTTATATTGTCATTTAACAGAGGTTTGAGTTATCTTTGACTTCTTTTCTTTGGTACAAGGTGTGCATATACTGACAGTATGTCGGAGCTGCAGTAATCCATGGTCCAACCCCAGCTCTAGCAAGTACATTGCCTCATCATTATCCTTTCTGTGTTCCTGCTTCACAGCCCCTTGTGTAGAAAGGGGAATACTCCCTGACAGAGCACTGACTGCGGGAGGGATGTGCCACTTCAAGAGAGTCTGCCTTGACAAAAAACTTCTCAGTGACAAAACAGGAGGACAGATATTGTGGGGTCTCCCTACTTGACATGCAGCATCACTGCAGAAGGGACAGGCTCAAGTCTGAGCAAAAACACAGCTGGGATTTTAACCCAAAAGTCTGACTCTGTAAGCAACTTCAACTTCTAAATGCAATAACACATACTCTTGTCACTCCTTCAGAGATTGAGGCACTGGACACAACTGTATGTAGGAGTGTATATTAAGAAGACAACACATGCAAATATGAGCGTTAAGGATGAAACATAAAGGATTTCCCCAGACACATTTTGATTGGTGGTATGTAATGTGTTGTTTTGCCAATACTGTTACATAGAAACACAATTTTTTTTTCTTGCTTCCTTTCATTTTCCTCAGCTGTCATTAACATGGTACAGTAAACAGCTGTACATTGGTGCCAGGACTTACCCTTGCAGTTGCAAAGGTAGTTAAAAACAGGTATTGAAAGGCAGTGTGTGTGCTACATCTGGCTGACTGGTGGTGGTAGATGACCATAGCTGTCAAATGAATATACAGATTTATATACATAAATGGCAAAAATGGTGTTTGAGGAAAACCAGCAAATGACTTATGATTAAAGGGAACAAAAGCTAGTGAAGATGCCAACTGTAGTGAAAGGTTTCTGGAAGCAGATACTCCCTTAGTGTTTTGTCTATGTCATGTTTCACTAAACTTTGCTTAGGCTTTAGAAGAGCTAAGAACCACACAGAAACCACAGTGGTCTTCAAGATTAGAGAGGTCCCAGATGAACACAGACAGTCAGGGTTTACCCAGCAGATCACTGGGACAGCAGCTTTATAATTTCTCCATCCCCTCTCTGTTTCACTCACCTCTCAACAAGATATTTCCTGCTATTTGCCCCTTTGCACTCCTGCTCCTGTCAAGTCGTAACATCATCCATCTTCTGCAGAGAGCTTCTCCCTCACTTAAATTACTGGCAGCCAGTTTAACTCACTGTTGCTGAACTGAACTTAAAGGGGACTTAAGGATCTTACCCTGCATATAAAATTTTAACTTCAGTATTGAAAATAAAAAGAATCCTCCAATTACAAATATTCCATCATGATCAACACTTTAAATATTTTTGTTGAAGCAATACAAGTACCAACCAAATATTAAGTTCTTATGTAATTGTGCCCTAAATGACAAACTTGAAAATTAAATTGATTTCTGTTCTGAAATACTCTTCTTGGAAATCCAAAGGATTTTCAGCTGGAATGGGACATCACCAGCTGAAGTCGTATCCATTTAAATGGGCATGTCCACAAATCAACTTTTTACAGCTTTATTTAGATACATTCAGCATACCAAGACAACATAAAATTAGATACTCTTAGGTTAACTGCAGAGAGACAGAGCAGGTGAGCCATTCAATGAAGGCAAGACAGTGGCATGCAGGAAAATACCAAGACCGGCCACACAAAGTACAGCACATTATCCACCCTTTGAAAACGTGGCAAGTTTTTTTTTTGTTGTTGTTTTTTTTTGGGGTTTTTTTTGTTTTTTTTTTTTTTTATCACAATACATTCTTCCTCAGAAAAGGGCAATGGCATGCACCGAGCAGATTTTGTAACACAGAAAATGCGCAGAATTAGGTCTCCAATCAACCGTTCACACACTGCCAATGTTGCCTCAAGTTGTGGTTTAAAAATACAAGTGCCCCCCCTTCTGGCCAACAGAGACTCCCAAAAGTGGCTTTGCAAGAGATTTCAGGCTAATTTTAAAATGCAGTTTCGGTCATAAAAACTAATTAGAATTGTTCTAGGATATAAAATCTCAGTCAAAGCACATAACTCTCAATAAATTCCAAAATATTTCTACAGTTATTTTAAAAAGTGAAAGATTTCCTTTGCTTATGCAATGCCATGTTCTGGACTAGATATCTATCCATCAGTTTCTCAATAATAAGAATGTTGTAAAAACTCTGAATATTGCATTGTGCCACAGGACCAGGCTTCCCATAAGTGTCCAGCCATGCAAGGGTTTACTTGGTGCTGAGTGGTGCCAGCTCAGGCCACTGAATGTGACACACTGGCATCTGTGCCATGCTCAGCCATGGCAGGGGACTTGCTGTAAGACCCAAACCAGGCTGCTTTAGGTGGTCAGTCCCCTGTCAAGTTAGTCCTTCACCTTGGTGATCAGTTCACAGATAACTGTGATGTAATTACTGCAATGCCTCCATATATAGCTTAGAAGGAAGATGGCTTAAGGGAGGGTAATTGCTGGACTGCAAATATTTTAATGACTGCCTTTTAAGTGGCATTTCGAAATAAATCTCACAAACAATCCAGACGCCCATTTATATGCCATCTGGACAACAGCATTCAGCAAGAGGACAAGAGGCCAGAGAATGGCAAGCAAGCACACTGCTTCTGTGGAGTTCTCCATCCACAAGGGCATGTCACTGAGGAAAGCAAACTCTGGGTTTCCTTCTCTCTTTCTGGTTAGAATTTTTTTTCAGTTTAGTTCCTATATGCTTTTCCTGATGTTGAAATGAGAAATTACAATATATAAAGTTTTTTCATAAATAACTCTTGATACAATAATAAGGCCAGGACGGAAAATGCCTCTGCAAGCAATGCCACAGTTTAGTGCAGCCTCAATGAAAATTCATGGCAGAAATAATCTAAGAGACACTAAGATACACTGCTTACATGTGTAGTTCAGGTATTTATATCAGTAGCTTTCTGCCTTTTAAAAGAAATACTAGCAAACAGAAAGGAAAAAAAGGCATAATGTTGTGCTGCAAAATTTGATACCAATGAACAAATTACCTCTGGGCTTTGTCCTCACCACCAACACAGGAAGTAGATGAGCTGAATTGCTTAAATGGTAAATCTTAGATGAAATCTGAGATGGCAACTCTTGTGAATTCAACACATCTGCAGAGACAGCAAGTTGTCTGACACGTGATCCTTAGCACACCTGTATTACTAATTTTAGTGTATCTCATGAAATTCTCCTTTCTACTTGCCACAACTCTACTGTCTGAAAAATTAAGTTAACAAAAAGTCCAAATACCTGATTAATTGTCTCTTGTTGCAGTTTTTTTCCAGACTCTGAAAGGGAAAGAAAAAAAATAGTTTGCATATATTCTAATCAATATGATAGGGGACAGGCAGAGCAACAAACAGTAAATTAGTAAAAAAATAATCAAAACGTATAACTAAGAAACAGAATTTAACATGTAGAAATTACTTGACAGTTTGAAATGGAAATGCACCTAAAATAAACAATATAAAAGAGATAAATCTTATAAAAGAGATGTGATAGAAAGAAGATTGAGATAGGCAGCTAATCTTGCTAACCTGGAACCCCACAAAATACTTAAATATTCAAAAGGGAGAAAAAAATTTCTAACATGTAGTATGAAGCCTCTTAATGTTGCAAGATGTACTACGTGACCAAGAGACTGGTAGCATCCAACTCACAATGTGACCACTGGAGGAGAAAAGCAACTTCTGCCATTACCTTAAAATAAAATTGAATGCCTGTGTCAAGACTGAGGCTCAGCACCAGCTGGCCCAGAGAGAAATTCTATCCTGATATTATCCACAAAGTGGCAAGTTAAATTATAGTCTTGTTTCCTTATTCTGGCCTTCTTCTTCAGTGTCCTTCAGTGTACTCATGGAGATAAAACCTAGACAGAACACTGCTTTTCTAGTGTCTGGGACTCTAGCAGCAAGGACACCTCAAATCTGTTCTTTGCTTTTTGACCAAAAGGAGCAGTAATTTGTTCCATTTACTGCTCCCATGCACTAGTTGTCAAAAGGGCAGCTGGTATCAGTTTGCTACTGGAGACTGTCCACACATATTGGGGAAAGTCAGGAATTTCACACTTGCCTATCCAGCTAGGCTACGTGCTCCCTGAGGGTTTTTAAAAATAATAATGATAGGACAGGACTTCCAAGCTGTCAGTATCGCTATTAACTGTGAGGGGAGCCTGCCCAGCTCGGGTGGCTGCCACCTCCAGCCCTGGAAAGGATACTCCATTTCAACAAAACTTTTCCATATTGATAGGTGTGGCACAAATAGAATTTTTAAAATGAGGTGAAAATATTTAAAGTGTTAAAATACAGTATAAAGACTCTACTTAAAGGAAAATGATCCTTCCCGTCCCTGAGACTACTCCTCTTTTCAATGAAAGCATTATAGATTATTCAGATGAAGATGATTACTTTAGGCTATATTATAAGATTGTCGCTTATGATAATTACTTCCTGCATGCTTGTGTTGTGTTTTTATTTGCTAAATATAAAAACTATGCTTTTAAAAAACTTCACAGAACTATTATTTAGGGGAGACTTCTTAAAATGTATTTCCTTGCTCACTGAGTTCATCTTTAGGAGAAATAAGATTTATTCTTGTAACAAATATTTTAGGCAAATAGATTGTTGGTAATAGAAGATTAAAGGGGTGTGTTTAGCATTCTCTAATGATATACAAGTTGCTAGGAAAGCAGAGTGTTTGAAATCTCTGGTTAGATCAACACTATTTTGCTCAAAGGTTTGTGGACTTTGAATACTGATGCTTTCCTGTTTCCCAGTACATTTGTTTTTAGGCTATTTTGATTCACTTTAAAGGAATTTTAATAACTTTCTGTTGACAGCATGGACAGCTGGTCTTGAGAATTAGTGAAAATTCACTTGCTGACTGAGGAAGGAAGTGACATCAATGAGTTTCTAAAGTCAGCCCTGAGGGAAAAGTGTGCTCTGCCAGAGTAGCCTTTCATGCCATTGTATTTCCAGTGATGCCTCAAGATGCAAATTGCATTATCAATCAAACTTGTGGTTTCTACCTCAGACAAGTATAGAAAAAAAGAACAGAAAGACTGGGAAAGACCTGTGCAGCCATTCTTGACACTACTAAGAAAAAGGTTAAGAAGAATTTATGATAATTCTTTCTTTGTTCTCTCTTCTTTCTTTTGGTGATTTAAATGTACAGTACCAAGGAAAAGGCAGTTGCTGTATGATAGAACAGCAATGATGACATGGGTTATACGGGACAGAGATTGACTGTTGGGCTGTTGAGGATAGAAGAGAGATCAAATTCAAGGTCACCACTAAATTGAATACTGAGTTCTCCATTTATTCGCTAGATGATCCTTGTCCTCATCACAGAACAACTATGTGCATTTGGCAGAGTCAGCACTTGTGCTCAGAAGGGACCAAGGTCTGTAATAAAACACAGACTACAAATCAGGGTGGAAATATATTGGCACCATTACATGGGGAAACCTGCAAAGTCCTGGTGTGCATTGTACTATTGCTTTGGAAGGAACATCACAAAAAGCAGTGAAAAAACATGACACCTACTGTGTTGAAAGGGGGTTTGGTTTCCAGCAGCCAGAGGCTGATTGTAGGGCAGGACAAGGCCATTGAAAGTGGGCAGAATTTTCTTTGTCCTGTTTCAGGGGTTTTTTGTTTGCCTTTTATTTTTTTTTCCCTTAAATTCCCAGAATTATCTTATAATGACAAGTTGCAAACCTTTGTTTTACTTTTGGCACTCTCACTTTTGAGGAAGGTCATTTGTGGTGACCATCAACCATCAACATTGACCAGCAGGATTCATAAAACACCACTGGAGAGGGTGCTCCTTACTCAAAGGACATGAAGCAATGGGACACTGACAAAGCCAGAACTGTCAGAACACCAGTCCTACAGGCAGCAACTGCATCAGTCTCATGAAATGCAGGCAATACTTGACACTTACAAGAAGTTTCATTTCTGGTAGACATATACATGCTAAATTTAAAATTTTTGACAGGTTTTCCCAAGCCACTGCAATGAGGCAGCAGCTTATGCAACAATGTCAAACTAACTGGGAAATTTTCTGCCATCTGAAAACTCTCACGGAAGCTGCCCCGTAGGAAGCCAGCGCAGTCCCAGAGCATTCCTTCTGCAACTCAGACTGCTTGTGAGCAGCTTGCTCTTCTCCTATATTTTTCTGGAACTTCAATTTTCTACCTGTCATCTTGCAAACTGTTCCTAAATGGGCTCAACGGTGCCACCTGAGCTAAAAATCACAAGCAAATCCAAAGGTTTTAATCATAGGCAAACAACTGATACTTTGTGATTCGAAAGTTGTATTTACCAGTATGAACCATGATCCTTGTTTGCTGACACTGTGCTTTCCTACCATGCTAACTGAGGCCAAAATGCTGCAACTGGACCCCAGTGATGGTTTTTTGCATCAGGACTGGAGAAACATACCACTCCCAATTAATATTTACAGATTTTCTTTTCTCTCTAGTTGCAAAAAGTGTAATGGCAGGTGACTGGTTGAGATAAATGCCCTTCTTGGGTTGACCTCAAGCTATATCACTTTAGAAAAAAAAAAATTACAACAACATTGTTTAAAAGAATTCTCTGTATGTTCATACACTAATTAGTATACTAATTTCTGTTTCCAGGGCAAGTTGGTTTTTTAATTTTTTTTTTGTTGTTTTGGTTGGTTGTCCATGATTAAAAGATTACCTTACTGGGAGGAATAATGTATGTTTTCTAATTTAACTGACAGCTGCAAGACATGAGAGTGTGCCATACCTGCTGCTGTCACGAGGAATGGCAGCACCAACTCCTCAGCCTCATGCACACAGCCTACACAGAGAACAGCACGTAATTATGCACTCTATGCCCTGCTTACCTCCATACAAAGGAATGGCATATTTGTGCAGGTTTACAGATTAATCTGCTGTAATTCCCTTTAATGTTAAACTACTTCCAGCTCAAATATAATTAAGATCACCAGGTACAAAAGGTTCAGATTGGAAATATGAGTACACTTCAACAGAACAAAAAACAGCTTGATGCTGTTCTTTACGTTCAAATAGTTGGATATGTTAAGGATTTTGACAGCATGTTTGTTCTGTAAGTATGCAGATGAAAAAAAACAAAGGTTTCATTTCAAAAGGCAAAACATTACTACTGCATTTAATTAGAGAGAAAAATCCCTTAAGTATACAGATCTGCCAATTTATGTGACGTGACTGCTATAAGATCCAGCAACAAAGGATTTTTTTTTTTCCTTTCAAAAATCAAATCCAAATTTATATATACTCGGAACAACCATAATCAATGTCAAAATAAAAGCTTTGGAATAAAAAGTTTGCTTCCTTAAGCCTTCAGATAATTCTACTAATATTTGTGGCATGGCAGAAAGGAAGGGGATGAACAGAAATGCTGAGTCTGTTTCTCTGTTCCCAGGTATCTGAGGGTTTTCGGAAAGACTGAGAATAGTGTGGAGATCTCAGGGGGCAGAGGGGACCCTCATCCTTGCTCTGAAACTGCCATATGCATAGTCTGGAACAGCCATATTCACTTAAGTTCAAGTGGGAATGGTACTTCTAAATAATAATTTGTGAAGAGGGAATTTGATGCTCTAATACCAATTTAGTTTTATTTTTCCAGTTTGTGAAATAAACCCTACCAACTTCATCTTTTAATTTATGTTTTTAGACTTAAACACATATGCAATCTATTAAATTGTCACCCACCCCACCTTGATTACTGCAGTCCTGACCTACCAGCACTGATTCTGAGACGTGTAAATAAATCAAAGCACTCATTTTTGATAAACTTTTGCAGCAAATTCCCATGGCACCAGAGCCTGGGGAAGAAACACTCAGATTTGTTTTTCAGGCTTATAACAGACAAGGTGTGACACTAACAGATTATCTTCTGTGAAAGCCTGTAACTAGGCACACAAAGATTAAAATATTTAGGGCAGAACCATACATTTCCTATGTTTTATCAGCAGAATCCCTGGAGTCTGCAACACAGCTCTTGCAGACCTGCACATCATTTCCTACTTCTTCTAACAAGGAATTTAATAAACCAAAAGTGTTCATTTATACCATTGCCTTCAAAACCTAGTTTAGCTTACTGTTGCACCTCAACGATAATTATGCAACTGGATATGATTACAGTAGCCTAAAATATATTAATCACATCTTCATGGTATTGCATAATCCTTCTCAGTTGTCACAATGCCAACTCATAAGTTGCCCTGGCAGAAGGAAACATAAAAAGAAACCCAAGTTGATACTGATTGAAGCAAATGAAGGAAAGTTGGCCATCTCAAAATATTGAAACTCTCACAGCATTCCAAGGTCTCCCTGGCTAATTTTTCGTGATTACTTTTGATATGAAAACAGACCTTTAATTGTCAGTCTCTAATAAGGATGCAGAACTGTTCCCTGGAAGGTTCAAAGGACCCTGGGAAACTAAACATTTACCAAAGCTTGAGTAGCCAAATGTCTTGTGCTGATTAACATAGACCATTCAGTTTCCACCTAACAAAGTCATAACAAGAAGGAACCCCAAAGGAAAAAAAAAATTGGACTGACAAAGGAACATTAGTCTTAATAAGACTGAGGACTCTCATTCATTAATTCTGTTGAGTGTTAAAAGGAGGTGGGGGTAAAACTCAAATCCATTCCTGGACCAAATCCTGCATTGACTAACATTGTGTAACTGTACTTAGGGTGACGAGATGTTACAACATAAATTAATTAAAAATTTGAAGTTTTACCTGCTCTCTGCCTCATCAGCAGTGATAAAAATTTTCAAATGAGACAGAATTGCCAAGATGACCACTAATGGAATTAGTAAACAGCCTTGTTTGCCAGTTTTCTTCTAGAAGGCTGTGCTTTCTGTAACTGGGAAAAGGGAAAGCAAAAATTTGTCCTATTTTTCCTTTAAGGATGGAAGATTTGAGATAGTGGAAACGTGCCAGAAAGTGTATTTGGTTGTAACATCAACACAATATTGATATCACAATTTGGATGGTTTCCAGCTGAACATGGTGCATATTTTCAATGCCTATTTGGCATTCCTCCTGTGTAACAACAAGAGTAGTTTGTTTCAAATTTGTTTTACAGCTCACTATGCAATTGCTTTGAAAAGTTTTTTTCTTTTTATCCAACTGCTTCACTACTTTTTTCACATTCCTGCACTCTTAAAGGAACGGAATGGAGCGAATCACACATTCCTATTCATCTGTAATAGGCAAGCAAAGACCAGTTAATTATGTCTTAGTAGGTGCATTTTTTGAAATCCTATCACAACGTGATCCAAATCCAATGGTAAAAATTCTCAGTTCCCACACTGCAAGGGCCATTGCTTTTTCATCTGAACTCCTACAAACCACAAGTCTCCCCTTTCATGTTGCTAGTTATGTATGAAGTTTTACACTGCTTTATGTTATGATAATCTGGAGGGTAGGTCACATAATCTGTTAAAATACCTTTTAGACTGTGCTCCTATGTCAAGCTAAATTGCTTATGCAGTTCCGAAAAAAAAGAAAAGGTTTTCAGGCTTTGACACAAAGGAAGTTGTTTCTGCACATCTGTTGCAGTTTCCTGTATCAAGGTTCTTAGTACATCATTCTGTGAAGGGTCATAAAATCAAACAATGTCTTGGGTTGGAAGTGACCTTAAAGATCCTAAAGATATTCTAGTTCTAACCCTGCTGCCATGGGCAGGGACACATTTCACTTGACCAGGTTGCTCAGAGCTCCAGCCAACATGGCCTTGGATAGTTGACTGATTTTTTTCCAACGAAGGAAAACTGTCTGGGTTTTTACTCTAAGAACATCACAGTAAGAGCTGTCATGATAGAAAAGAGCATGGAGAGCAACTGGAGCTTGAATCCACATGCTCAGACCCCACACAGAAATAAAGCTGTGGGCATACAACTCTCTCTAATACACCCTGCTATGCTCTTAGGCAGCTGAACCTTTGGACTGGGCTCACAGTGGACTGAAATATTGCAGTAGTCTGGCTTTGGTTTTGGCTCCTGCTTGGGTTCTGTTCATATTAAGGACATATGGTCGGCCCTGTCCAGATGAGGCATATGAGTACAGTTGAAATTTGCAGTCCAATTAACCACCTCAAGGCAAAGCCTCATGGAGTCATCATCATCCTGGTTGTCATTATGGTCAGCTGTTGGTTTTTCAATGGTAGCCAAGAAAAATTGATCTCCACCTCTATTCTGATATAATCTTAATTAGAACACCCTGGGATTGGCATATGAAGGTACCAGTACCAATGGGAAGCAGCACACAAGCCCAGAAAAACTCATTTTGACTCACCTGCCAGGATAACTGCACCACAAACAGCTGAGCCACGAAGATTCTCTAGTGTGAATCAATAGTGTAAGCAAGTTAAGTACACAGCAAGCCCAAACAGGGATGGAAAAATCCAGCTTCTTGGCACTAATTACAAAATAGAGTCCCACAGCAAAGTCACCATGGGAAGCCTTAGTCTACAGTTTCTGCATTTCAGAAATAAAAAGAAGATGAATTGTCTGTACAACATAAGGCCAGGAAGTGACCAGTGGTGATGAGAGCAAATATTCTTTTTATTTACTACTCATTCTGAATTATGCCTACATAAACAAACTGTAGTTGTTTAAATCTTCCCTGTTTCTTTGTTTAAGGTCTAAATGTGACACTCTGAGGCATGCTCTTAGCAGAATGGCCTCAAACAACTTCTCTGAAATCATTCCAGTTAGAAGTAGAATATTGCCCAGTGAGAACCTGAGAGTAACAGAAAGACACTGCTCACATTTATGGGAATAATCTGTAATTAATCCACTAGTAAAGAAGAGAGAGGAAAAAGGAAAAGGAGAAATAGGAACCTTACGAAACAGAACTTAAACAACTGGAAAAGTAAAAAAAATCTGTGAACCAAATAATTTTATAGTGAAAGAAAATTAGGTGAAGAAAGGCAAAGAGAAACAAAAGCTAGAACATAACCTTTTCTAATGCATGGCTTTGAATTAAAATTGGTCAGATACAAACCAAAAACCTACAGCAATCGGTTGCTGCAGGGAGTGCAAATTTATCTACATTTTGTATAACTGGAATATGACCTTTTACGACCAAATCTTGTGGTTGACTTCAGCTGCAGCTATTGGAAGTCATTTGTAAAAGGTCATCCATGACTGAGAACATAATATGAATCCAAGATGCACAAGGATTCAGGTTTGTGCTACTCAAAAGAACTTGGGGAAGGAGAAAGAGGGCAGGAAGCTCATCCACTGCTACAGATTCAGTTCTCAAGTGGATTTATAGTCTGGTAATAGCAATTAACCTAAATAATCAATTTCCAATATGTGAATGCAAATTACAAGAGGATACAAAGTTTTTATGCTTGTAATTTATGACTACATTACTTAAATATTACCAAAGGAGATTATATTATCAAACAAGGCTACTTATTTAGTAATGTAACTTGAATCAATTTTTGTTGTCTAGAGCGTGGTAAAACCTCTTCTTCCCACAGATTCTCCACTACAAGAAAAGACTATGGACCCTCAATTCTTATTGTTATAAAGAAATAAGGTTCTTAGGCAAAGATAATTTGTAGCCCTAAATAACATATTTCTCTGACTTTATTCATACAACCTTAGTACTGTTTTTCTGGGTTTTTTGTTTATTTTTTTGTGGGTTTTTTTTTTTTTACTTTTTTGCTTGTTTTTTTCACAAAAAGTATGATATTTTAAGGAGCTCCTTATAAGAATAGCTGATAATGGTGCACAAGCAATCCTCAACAAGAAAAGTGCTGTGATATATAAAAACATGTAAGGTTGTTCTCTGAACATCAGAAAATTCAAACTATGATTCAGGGTAGTTGATAAGGGAAAAGAAAAATTATACAATACTTTATGCATAGAAGTAAAAGAAAATTCCTGTTAGACAGAGCTGTCAGCAATTATTTAACCAAGATCTCATGACAACACTTCCCCAGAAACCTAAAATCAATTCAGAAGGCCAGTCTGTAAAGGATTCACCACCACTATATTAGAGTACATTTTAAAGTACGCCAAAAAAATACTCTTTTATGCCTGTTGTCTTTAAAGCCAAACCTGTAGCTCAGGCTTGCAATCTGCCCTGCCACTAGCTTTGGGCAGCTGTGTAGCACTGGGTATATATTGCACCTACCATGGATAATTGCAGCTGCCTCCTTGCCTGCATGTGAAACACCCTGATGCCCCAAGCCTCACAAACAGCATCATGCTCTGCTTGGGAGGAGCCTTTTGCTCACTTTAGGAATGCCTGTTGTGCCTCCCTTTGTGTGCCATCCTTGCTACAGCAGTGAGGATACTGGCAGTGCTCAGAAGCGGAAAGCAGCAGGGGTGATGAAGCAAGTTCAGCGGAGAAGTCTTTGTGAGAACTGAACTCAACATATGTCACTGAAAACATAGTTAAGTTATTCTTTTTAATGAAGCAGAGACTGAAAAAATAACAGCAGTAAGGCGGTGTATGGTAAGGTTTTCTATACCCAAAAAATTCAAAGTACCCCAATACCAAAAGCATGAATGCTGCACTGCATCAGTTTGATCACTCGAGCAGGGTCTAAGTAGATGCTCTCGGGTGCAGCGCATCCTTTTCATGCACAGAGGGTAAAATAGGCTTTAAAACTTCACCTGAATGTTTTGTACATGCCAGCAATTTCTGCCCACAAAACATGCTGCTGCTGCTTGCAAAGGACCACAGGTACATACCAAAAGCTGCTGCTGAGGTACAATTTGCATCCATAAACACACAGGTGCAGTTCTGCAGAGACCTATGAGAAGAACGTGACCACACAGCCAACAACTGCTACTTACACAGCAGCCTTCAAACAACAATCTTTCCATAGGATGTGCCATGCCAGGCACAGCAAGGAGAGGCAGAATTCACAGCTGAAATTGCAGCTGTGTTCATGACTGGCAGACTGATTTAAGAGACAAGCCTACCCAGTCCTGGTTGCAAACCATGGGTGTGTGCTAATACTGGTAGCTCTGATGATACCCCAGACTGAGGGCAAGATTAATGTGTCAGCTACAAAGGTGGAAAAATTTCTGAGAGAGTCCTTTGCACCAAGTGATTCAACATGGTTTTCTATGACTGAAAGAACCCACCTTGTTTATTCTTCCCTAGTGAACTGCCTTCTTTTCCAGGCATTAAAATTAATTCTGCAAGCCTGACATGAATCAGCATGAGAATTACTGACTAAGTAAGCTTCAGCAAGTACTGAGACACAGTCCCATAGTATGGTAACTTTATTCACATGTACATTACTGATTTCTAATGAAGTGAGCACTCAGGATGAAACATTTCTCTTGTCTTCTGACAGGAGAACACAGTCAATTTTGTATGTGATTACCAATTTGGCAATGTCTTCTTGCTAACTGCAGGGACAAGGTCTTCACATATGTCCATAGACTAAGGGAAAAGGGCATATTTCTGTTTAGCTTATTATTAATATTTAATTCTAATAGACATAATACTTTATATGAAATCTAATTAAAGAATGTGAAAAGAAACACAAATGAAATGTGGAAAAATTATCTTCAAATTAGAAGTTATTTTGGACTAAAACCACACCAATTGTGATTGCTTAAATACTTAGTGAAGGGTAAAACGCAGTTTGAGAGCACTGAATTTCCTGCCTTCCAAGGGATCTAAAACGAAAATGTGATAATTGAGCATCCACATAACTTTTGACCTATTTCTATAATTAAAGTAATTTGTATACTGTGGTTTGTTTATAATTTAAAGGCTAGGTCCAAATGTTGCAAGCATGTGAGATGCAAATCTTCAGCAAAATTACTTTTACGTATTGATGTTGCTAGCGGGGGGTGAAAGAAATGCTTAATATTTTTAAATTGCTGGTTAATTAGATGTACAGTCAGAGACTCTGGAAGAACAGAGATGCAAATGGCTTGGAGCTTCATATTTCTTCTCTTCATACAAGCATATCAGTGTGTTCCTACTTTCAGTATTTTTTGTCCCATGGATTACAGATAACTAGCTCTCAGAATCACATTAAAACAGAAACACCACTGGTTGCAACTGTATAGAACCAAGCTTAGGGTAAACATAGTAACAAATTATTGTAGTAATGGAAGCTAGGCTCATCAATCATAGGAGAAAGCAAGACAGAAAAAAAAAAAAAGTTATAAAGAAATCCCTTCATATTTAATTCTCACTTCTAAGAAGAGACTAGACCAATTCTACAAATCCAGTGTGGACCACTATTTTTTTGCTGGAAAACTTATGCCATCATGCAGCCACCTACACACACTCAAGACCCAAATAATCTTAGCTAGAAATGCCGCTTTATAGAAGTTACAGACAAGCAATGTTTCTTAGGGTATGCTTTTATGATTGGTTTGAGCTTCCCAATGCCCAGCCCTTGCTGCAGCTGAAGGGATGGGCTTTCCTCCTCCCATGTGCTGGTCACCAGTGCAACTGCACTGCTGGGCCAAGACATATCACAGTCCTGACTCAGCTAAAAATTCTCATATTGCCTCAACCATATGAGCTCAGAGCAGCCACATCACCTGTGCAGATCAAGACACCCGGCTGGAAACAACTGTGGGGGCAATGAGAAGTCCCCATCTGGGAAGCTCATGTGTAGATCAGCATAAACCTATAGTTCCATATCCTCAGAGTCCTTATCTGCCCAGCTGCTTCAGATCCCTCAGCATCAGAACACCCAGGTTTGTAACAAATGACTGAATAGTTCAGATGCACAATAATAACAACTCACTTGACAACCAGCTATTTTCTTTTAGGGCATGCATTGTATGGCACTCTTTTCTTTTTTTTTAATTTTTTTTCTTTTTTTTAATATTCAGATACATCATCTATTTGGCTTCCCAAAAAGTATTTGAGAATATCTCTCACAAGATTTCTTAAGGAAACCTAGCAGGCACAGAACTAGAGTGAACACCTTTGCACAGTTTTGGAAAAGCAACTGTTGAAAAGAAAGGAAACAGGGCATAGGAATATGACAGAGGACAGTCAGTTTCACTGTGGAAGAAAATCTCCAGTGGAGTCCTGCTGCCTCATGTTCAGGATATCAATGTAGGATATCCTCATAATGATATTGATCAGCCCATTCTGAAGTCACCTGAGAAAGGGAACAAACAGGAAAGACACAATGTTTGTGGATTACAATAAGTTATTTGGGGTAGAAATGATGCAGGCTAAAGAACTTTCTATGAGAGTAGGTTCATAATAAAATGACATTTGAAATGAAATTTATACAAAATGATGCTAGAAATCTTTTAGGGGAAATCTTAATTTAGACTCAAAAGTAGTGGACTCTGAACTGAGTTACAAGCACACTGCTACCCAGGAATGAGATGTTGGGGTGGTAAAACTTGACATTTACACTTCTTTGTAAATGTCATCTTCCTGCTCACCAGTAGAGAAAGCAAATTGAACACCAGAGAAAACGTAAAAGGCAACTATTGTGTTTCTGCATATTCACACACTTGCATCTTAAATATTATCTGCAGTTCTGATCCTTCCACTCATGTAACAGAGCTGAAGAAGAAGTAAAGAGGGTGGACTGAAAGTATAAACTGGCTTATAAGGAGCAACAACTATGAAACCTGGAAAAGCAACGATCCAGGAGATATGATAGGGACCTGTAAAATCATGAGTGACATGGAAGGGGTGAATCACAGCTGACTGTTTGCTGCCCATTGTAACACAAGGCTGGGGGCATCAGATGAAGCAGGCAGATGGCAGGTGGAAAACAAACATGAGGAAGCAGCTCTCCATGCAACTGAGAAAGGAAACTCAGGAACTCTTTGCCAGGGGATGTTACAGATGCTAAAATTTTACATGGATTCAGGGGACAACTGAACAAGCTGAGAGACGGGAAATCCTTCTGGGGCTGATAAGAAAACAAAAACCACCTCTGGCACAGGAAGTTTCTGAAACACAAACTGCTGGAGTTTGAGAAAGTAACATGAGAAGGTTTCACTTTGCTGCTAGGATTGAGCAAGACAGAGCTCTGGTCTCAGGCAGTGTTGCTGCTGTGTGCATGTCTAACAACACAAGAAAGTTAAAAAAGAAAAGCACTGATTTAAAATACTTCAGAGTCTGGACACCCTCAATAACAACATGCACCACCTGCACGTACTGTTGACCATTCCCATTGAGTCTTCAACCACAGGAGACTGACCAACACTTAAATATTAATTTCCAAGAAATAGGAGGAACAGATTTACTGAATATTAAAAGCACTAGACTCTGTGTGCAATGAAAAAGAAACAAACACAATGATTTCAGTGACTTCCAATGTCACCTGGAAAGTTTACTGTGAGCAAGAGACTGACCTGCAGTATCCTAAGGTAGATGCTAACACCAGACCATTCTGTTGTGCCACAGGCTGGAAACACAAAGGGTTTAGAAGGCATTACAGGACATTTTTACCACCTATCAATTTTCTGGTTTACTGGTTCTGCTTCCTTGGAACTACACAAAAATCACTAGAGAAAAACAAATGAGCCTTTTTGAGAAGTGAGCTGAGTTTTGTTCATAAGCCAGATATTAATTTAAAGAATACAAATAGCCCAACAGCCATTAAAATGAACTCTTAAGCACTATTTCTAATTATACTGCATTGATTAAATACAATTATATTTTAATTAAGCTTTGTTCATACCATCATCCTCCTATGTTTTTTCTCTGTCTAGAGGAGAAATTAATCTCTTTTTCTAGAGATTCATTTTCATCGCAAATAATGCTTATCACTTCATTTATTTAAAAAAGAGAAAACAAAATCTGTGCAAGACATGAATTGTCTAGGCTGCGTTAGACCAAATCAGCTGTCTGCTTCAAAGTTCACCTGCATGGAGAAGCCCAGTCAATGCCTGCTCTCTTTTCATTCATTGCTCTTTTTTAAGTCCTACCAAGAGGCTCACTTTTAGCATTCTAAGCTGCTACGCCTGCAGTTGCTGAGTTATATTAACAGATTGTGTGAGTGCTTCCAGTCTATTTCCATGGAAAATCAGGTTACCTACAATCTGGGATGAGGAGCAGCCTCCTGGTCTGCCTCCATAGCGTTGGGCTACGGAGAAGAGATCCTGAATGTTAGCACCTACTGCCCTCTGCCTGCTCCACGTAAAAAGCTTAGGCAGCAAAACTAGAGAAAACTTCCCTTTCCAATTTTTTAATTAATAAAAATTGCTCTTACCACTCTGATGGGAACTGGTTTCTTTTGATTACAAGAGTAGGAAGTGTTATTCTCCCTTACAGTCTAGATAGGGATTGCCATTACAAAATGTGTAGATATATACTTAATGCATAATTTTATCCTGTTTTCATAAAATGCAATTTTAAATTTCTCTTAGCATTCAGTGGGATCATGAATTCAGAGGTTCACCATATCTTTCCAGGAAATGTGGTGGGAGGTGTACTGCAGTGAAGTTCATCATGACAGACAGAGAAAAAAGAAGTCCAGGTTGTAAATCCTTGCCCTGCAACATGATCCATGTAGTGCAACACTTATACAGGCCATCTGAGCACCTGGCACACACTACAGAGGGACAGACCTTGGTGCCTACACAGACAAGACTGCACCATCAAGGACAAAGTTCTATAAGCCATAGCAGACAGCCAGCACCATGAATGGGGACCCAGAAAAATTCTGTCTCAATGGTTTTGACCTTGTATTCAGCTTAAGCGATAATCCACAGTTATTGACTCTGACTTGAACTTTAAATTCTCAGTTCTGCCCAAAGAGCATTGCTTGGAATTCCTTAGATATAGAAAATCAACAGGAAATCTATTCCCTTGGGTTTTGCTAGAGGGCACACTAACCTCTGGACTTTTAAACTTTTTCTCTGACCTGGAGAATAGAAAATATTTCCATGTCCATTTGTGGAGGGACAGAAGCCATGCAAATGGCATTCAGAGAGTCAGACCTGGCCCCAAGTCCATGAGTGCAAACGCAGTGCTGCAGCCCTGGGTATACATGTCCATTAATCATGAGCTAGAATTCTGAACAGAAGGGACACAGGAAATCCTGGCAAGCTGTTACAATTCTATTACTCCACCTGCATGTCTTCCAAAATGCACCACAGTAGCATTCCCTCCATCTAGGGCAAGGGATATAGGAAAACATAAAAGGCAATTTATATATGTAGCTACTTGAACATGTGTTGTCACAACTCTTTAAATTTCCAAGTTTAAATTTCCAGCAAAGGCTTAATCTGATGAAGTTTGGCTTAGAAATAAAACAAACCATGTGCTTCCCGTGTATTTGGTCCTTGTCACTGCTTCTGCTTCTCACAAGCTCTATCAACAATGGTCTGGCAGTTACCATCCCTTCCCATTCACAGACTCATTCACACCTGGAATACTCACCCCTGGTTCCACCCACTCACAACAGCTGATTATTTTGATAATTAACCTGTCAGACTGCCCAGACAGCTAAAAAACCCCAAGTAACACTGGACCAAGGCCTTCTATGGGAGGCTTTGGTCAGAAGCCGAGGACAGAGCT
The DNA here is from genome assembly GCF_027579445.1 of Ammospiza nelsoni. Lineage (NCBI taxonomy): Eukaryota > Metazoa > Chordata > Aves > Passeriformes > Passerellidae > Ammospiza > Ammospiza nelsoni. The sequence continues at coordinate 108,496,356 of NC_080633.1, forward strand.
GACAAACAGACATGCCTTGACTGCATGCCATGCTTGCTGAAAGTATGTGTAAATTAATACTGGGCATTCTGCATACCTCAGCACTAAGCTGGCCTGGTAGATGCAGTCCCTGAGTACCTTCCTTCTCTCTGTGATTGGCAGTAACAGCCAGCAAAAAAATAAAGCAAACCCACCCTCTTGGGACACCCCCTGGGGCATCAGCTCTCCAGCCCACTGGAATTGCTTATCCATCAGAGAAAAAAGGTCCCATGGCAAACTACCACAGCCATGGAGCCAGAAGGTAAAGGACACAACTTCCCAGCACAAAGGCAGCTTTAAAGGTGTGCCATGGGCTGCCAGTATGTCCTGGTGTAGCCAGGCTGCCAGTGAGCCTTAATCACCCCATCAGAAATGGCTGAGGTTCGGTGTCCAGGAAAGTAAACCACCATAATAAGCTAGATGGCCTACAGTAAAGTGCCAAGTATGCTAAATCCACTTATAAAAGTGCACTCTACTACCTAAAATACTTCATGAGTGGTGTGTGTAAATGAGGGCTCTGGCTTTGTTTGTTTTCAGAAACAGGAGATTTTCATTTGTCAATTTACAGCAGAGATTTTGATACTTGAGAACTGTGTCTGTGTTTGTGATTACACACCCCTGCTGCTAAGTATGATAATTTGTTCCACTTCAGGTTTTATTAATTAAATTAATACTAATTGAGCAACCTTTTGGTATAATTTTAGCAGTTTTTTGTGCTAAATCCTGTACAAAAAGCTTCCCTTTAGCTTCCCTGTCCCAGAGGAAATAATATGCTTCTGTTTATTCCCTGTCCCAGAGGAAATGTTTCACTGCAGATCACTGCCCTGATACTCTTGGGTTTACAGATATTTATGGCTATACTTGCATACTCCAAAATCAATAATAAAATCCAGCAAAATCAACAAATATTTTAGAAGATATTTTAGAGAAAGAAGCTGTTACAAAAAAAAAACCCAAACCCAAACCCAAACCCAACCCAGCCCAAACATGGATAATTTTATGTGACTAAGTGCCCTCTAGTGACAAAGTCCTACTCCAAATAACTTTCATAGTCACTTTCATGAGTTACACAGTTTTGGGTCTCAGTATTTGAAACAATGTTTTTTTTTTTTTATTTTTTTGTTGTTTTGTTTTGTTTTGTTTAAAGAAAATAAAGCAAAAGTGACAGGCAAAATCTATCAGTAATGATAGTAATAATAATAAAACAGTAACAACAAAAACAACAACAATAATAATGACAAAAACCACCACCAATCACTGTGTTAGTCTAAAATACACTTTATTTACTGAAACATGATGAGTATTTTCCTGCATCAAAGTCAATGCTATAATTTCTATAACTCAAGGGAGACACATAGTTAGCTCTATGGCAGGTTGTTTAAATTACTCAACAGTCCTTGAACTGCTGATGCTTCTGAGAGCTGTCTGCCACTGAGTGGGGATGCTGCAAAGTAGAAGAGAGAATTAACTCTGGGCCAGCCCTACAACCCTTACCCTTTGTTACAAATCCCTCACCCCACCCTGAAATCCACCCCACATCAGTCATTCCTTCCCCAGAACAGCCCACCCACATGCTGGAGCAAATGTGTCTAAAAGGCAGGCGTGGAGCTTCACCTGCTCCGCTATCTTCTCCAAACATGTAAGTAGGGAAGCCTGGCTTATAAATGAGCTCTTAGAAAGCAAAGAAACCAACCAAAATTTAAAAATCCTATTTTTTTAATCCCTCAATCTTTTAAAATTTGTTAAATTAGAGAAATCATAGAAAAGATAAAAATGTCTTTACTATGTACTGCCACTCCTTTAGGTGAAAGCTGAAGATTTACAATCTATCTCTTCTTAACAAAGAAAACTGTATTACTACTATTATAATATATATATAAAATACAAAATATATCTTTTCTATACTATGTTATAATATATAAATTAATACATTACATACTATCAATAATGTAGCACGTGCACACACACACACGCACACACACACACACACATATATATATATATATATATATATATATATATATATATAGACACACACACACAGCATTTCCATGATCAGATATCAGATTTTTGGATACCACTTCAAAATTATTCACTACTCTTCTGTAAAAAGCATTTCTCCTATTTAAAAAAAAAATTAACTTTTGCTTTCTGATATGGAGAATCTCACACTGACGATTACACTTCAGTCTGTAAAACTGCTCTTGGTCATTTTTTAAAAGACCAACAATGAATAATGTAAGTAATACTGTTCTCTGCTATGCAATTTTTTTTTTAAATGAAAACACTTCAATGAAAACATGCTTTTTTTGTCTTTACACTTAATGAGCATGAATTATATTTTCTGTTTTTTCTAATGAAGTCATAACCTTACCACATTAATTTTCTTTGCTGCACTCACTGTCTTTGCAGTAAGATAATCAATGATGTTAGCTAGAAAAGCAGTTTGCCAGTTTGCTCTCAAGTTACTGTAAAACTGGAGATTTAGACAGAAGTACTCCTATTTTCCTCTGGAACATTAAATTGAAGGCTTAAAATACAGCCTTTCAGTAAGCAGTTCCTTAGAGAAGATAAAAAACAGCTCATAAACCAAAAAAAGGATGTGGCAAAAGAGACAAATTTTTCTAACATACACAGCATAAAACACACCGAAGTAAATTCAAATCTCCTAAGGAAATGTTGCTTCCTTAAAAACAACGAACAACAATGCTAAGATGCTCTGAGCTGCAATTTGACCTTTCAAATTACTCTCAAAAAGGGTAGAGTTTTATTGTTAGCACCTGTTCTCAAGTTTTATCACAGTAGTTACATTTCTGCCTCTTTGTCCATATTCAACACTGCCTAATATTGGTTAGAATCGACATAAAATATCAAGGATTGTAAATGCAAATGACCTATCTATCCAATGGAAGGAATAAACTACCCTTAAGTATTTTCTCAGTCATGACAGAAACTTCCAGTGCCTTCTTAAGGCTAATAAATGTAGACAAGAAACATGTTACTCTTACACTTTCATGAGACATAAAGCTCTGCAGTTCAGTGTCTGTGGAAATTTCTTCTGAACATATTAAAATGATCTTAGGGCTCTGCAGAAACTCTGCTCATAAAACAAAAAAGCTAGGATAGTTAAAATTAATACATCATAAATAAAACATGCATTTCTGTATATATTAAGTGACAGGTCTCAGAAACTCCACAACCACATACACGTTCACAGAGCAGCAAAAACACATGCAATTCATTAAACTCACTCAAGTGTGCTGCTTCTTCCTGGCATTATTCATAATTGAAACATTTCAATTCTAGTTAACGAAAAAAAATCCTCTAATTTAAAAGTAAAACAAGAAAATTAGTTCTGTGTTTCAGGATTACAATCTCACAGTGCTTTCAACTAGCCACATTAAGGCTTAGGGTGGTTAATTTTAAAATGTTTGAGCGGTTTTGTGGCTGCTTATTAAAAAAAAAATATATAAAGAAGTAATGCAGCCCACTCAAACAGAAATCTTTACAAACACAGATCTCTTCAATATTTTTTCCAGTATACCATACAAAGCCAGACAGGAAAACAATGAAAAGTGCCAACCTATATTTTAATGATAAAATGAAAATGCCATTCCTTAAATATGAATGCTCTTAAACCAGCAAAAGGCACAGATGGGCTGCAAAAAGCAGAGTAAGAGCAGTGTATCCTGCAGGATATAGTACTGAGGTGACAGATGATAGGATGGGGATGACAGTATCCCCCTATTTTTCCCTGTTTTAACCATAAAAGCTCCCTGCCAAGCACCTATGTGGTTAGGACACCTCATCTGGACTGCCTATACAAAAGGAGGAAAAGCACCTTGAATGAAATGTATTGGCTTCCTACAATGAAAATGAATGACTAAGAATTGGATTCTGCATCTCAGATTCGATGTTCATAAACCAGAGGTGTGATGTGAAGCTCTGAGCCCAATCCACTGTTACTCAGCATTTGGCTTTTTCTTGTTCACAGAGATGAGCAAAAAGTGCATTTTCCTACTCTAGTTCTGTTTTAATGGTTCACTAGGTCTCCATGCTGCTATCCTCAGACAAAGACCCACCCTCTCAATTTAAAAATAAAAGAAAATCAGCTGCCTGAACCTTTCCTTAAAGCCTTGTTACATTTTAGGGCCATTCCAACAAACATCACCAGCTTTTCTCCATTTTGGGAGAAGGATAATTTTTTCCCTGAAAATTTACTCTGTAACATCATTAGAGCATTACCTAAGTGGAACTGGCGGAGCCCTGGGGGAAGGGACCATGAATTACTGCTTTTTTCTTGCATTCTTCACTTGCAATCTGCTTTTGGTTACCTGCTGCAGACCAGATAGATAACTGTAGTCAGCAGAACTTTGGTCTGGCACCGCATGGCCCATTAGAACTGGGCAGAAAAGAAACCTCCTTATATAAAAACAGAAAACATAAAAAACGGCTTTTCATATGAAAGCTGTTTCAGTGCAACACCAGATGCAGGAGGAAATCATCATTCTGGGTTGCAGCTGGTGAATTCCTGAAATACAGATCTGTGTTGCTTCTGTAACTTTTTTGTCAACATATCAAAAAAAAAAAAAGGAAAACCCCAGCAAGTTCCTTCTGAAGATCCAATTTTTCCTAAAAGCCTGGTCTACCTTATTTATAATCTCTTTTCTGCAAATTAATGTTTTAATGAGTTGTACAGTGAGAAAAAAGGGCCATACAGACTTTTGTATTTGCATATTGAAAAATTGATTTTACCTGAAAGTGGTAACACTTGACCTCATCAGTTACATGGGGCCAGAAAAGAACACACATTTACCATGCTGAACAGTTCCAGCTTTTAACTTTTGGAAAATTAATTATTATTACTCCTTAATGCAGCAATATCAGTAAATCTTTACTCAGATGTCTGTAAGTCTTTTTAAGAATTTTTAATTCAAGAGAATAAACTGTTCTGTAAAACAAACCAGCTAAAATAGTTATCATGACGCTGTTTAAATAGCTTCCACCACAAATAAAACTATGCTGATGAGTCTACACGTCTGAGGTCCATGTCTGCAAAAATCTGAGACATGTGAAAACCATTCTATTAATTTATTAGTCACACGGTATAAGAAAGGAGAAAAAAGCCTATACTCTTAAATTTGTCTCTGTCTCTTCATAAAATCATCCTCATGAATTCAAATAGGAAGAAGCAGCTTGCCACTAGAAAGCAAAGTGTCTGAGTGCCATGGCTACAACACACCAGCAAGGGGAGTAGTAACACTTTGAGAACTTCTGTCTCCAGTGACAGCCAACTTCACATAAATGCAGTAAGGTATAGAATATTGATGCCAGGCTGTATAGACAGTGGAAGGGATATTAATTCTACTGAAAGGCTGAGAAATTTAAAAAAAGCAACCCAAACCCCACACAGACGCTTGCAGTGCTAGAAGGTGGAAGAACACATAAAGGATTCTCAGATCAGCCCCATATGCCACTCACCAAACAACCCAAGGCAGCAAGGTAAAATAAAGTCCTCTCAAATCTGAGGCTGTTATTTCCATTTCATGTATTTATATATATATATATATATATATATACACTTACATATACATATACGTAAGTTGTTTTCTGTGTTTTCTCCTTTGAAACAGTAATGACTACATATTTATTTCTATGGGAAGGAGAGACATTTTCAGGCATCGTAAGAAAATAAACAGATGGCACTGCTGGGGTCGTAGGTAGGAGAGATGAAGCATTCTCAAACCTCAGTTGCAGCCCTTGATAAGGAAGGTAGAATGTGGAATTCCTCAAAGCAGGCTTTTACACCTGGATTTCTTAGGGACAGATAACTGAGCCAGCACTTTCATAGAGGAGTATATTTTATAACTGCTGGCAGGCTGACCTTTTAAATGCTTGTGCCTGCAGCACTGACACAGACTTGCCCATGGTGGTACTAAAGGCAGAGCTGGACATCCCACCACAGCTCCTACCACAGAGTGAGAAAAAGAGGGAGCACTGACAGTGCCTCTTCCTGCATCATTCCCACTCTTCCTTTTCAATCCTGTCCCACCAAAGGTACCTCTGAACAGTGGCACTGCCCAACACAACTACAGCCCAACCACAGAACAGAATACCACATCTCAGACAGGGAAATGCTGTAAAAAAGATGCAAAAGTGAGAAGAAAAACTGCTGCCTGCCCCAGGTTCTTTGCTACAGCCAAGGTTCCTGTGTTCATACCTTTTCTACAGCACTGTGAGTTTTTTAGAAAGAAACAATAATCCCTCTCCCTTCAAAAAGCTGCAAGTTTTTAACAACTGCTACCCAAGTAGGTAACCAAGGTATTTAATCAACTTGTAAATGCCCAAGTGTGAAGGCAACCTAAGTACTAATCATGAAATTACTATGCATGACAAAATTCAGAATAGTGTTTTGCTGTAATTGTGCATAATTTAACTCAAAAAGGCAAGAAGAGTTATATTTGGATACAGGAGAAAGAGGTCAATTTGATGAAGGGGAAAAAATGCTGTCATTTTTACTAGTCTGAGAGAGAAATCCTTCACCCAGTAAAAGAATTTTAGGATGTTGCTTCTCCAATGTGATGCCATGGGGAGAAGTCATCATCAAAGGAACATGTAATAGAAAAAATGGTGTTCCAGAGACAGATTTTCAACAAAAGAAATCCACCTCTGTTACCTTAAAGCACATTTATTAACTGCAACTTCAGCCATTGGAGGCAGATAGAGACCTGTATGTTACAATCCCAGAGTACACATGTAAAAATAAAAATAATATAAAAGCTTTCCTCTTTCTAAAAAGAAGGAATGGAAATATTAAATTTAAAAATCCGGGATGGTCTCATTAATTTCCTAATAATTTAATGACATTTCTGGACAATGGGCTCAGCAGATTTCCTAATTTTGAGTTTGCAAGTGGATGTTGATGGGGACAAATCCAGACCTGGTTTGGACAATTTCTTCTTTTCTTCCAAGGAACAAGATACGGGATGCAGGGTGACATCTGTCCTGGATGCACTGCTACTGACATGGGTGAGGCTACGTGACCTACACAGAGCCTTTCAAACGCAGACACAGATGAAGGATGTGTGGACAGTGGATTCTGAAGGTCTGCCCAACCCATCAGGTCAGCCTGTGCTCCCCTGAACTTTGCTAACAGAGCACCAGCTGTGAAGGAGAGCCTCAAACCTCCTGCCCCAGCACTCAAATGTTGATTTTGCCCTCCTTTTGTACCCTTCCCTTCATCAGCACCAGCCCAAAACAATTACATCTAATCCCTTTACCTGGCAGAAAGCCAGCACAGAAACATTAAGCAGGAGTCCAACCTCAGGAATTTTGTGACACAGAGGAGAAGGAAACCAGAGCATGAAGTGCCTTTCACCATGCATGGCCCCTGCATCAGTCTGAGCAGCCTAACCTGTGCTCTCTGACACAATCCTGAGGATATCACTCCTTGGGACAGAATTTTTGGACCAGAAGTAGAAAGAACATGAGATAATATCAGGAATAAGTGCTTTTCAGGTAACCAAGTTCAAAAAGGGTACAGAGGGCACAGAGGCTATGGTAAGAAATTTTCTTGATGCTAATGCAAATGATTCTAGTTTCTTTCAAAACATGCTCTTGCACTTGACCTTTAAGGCACACCTTCCCAAGGAAATACTCTTATCAAATCACAATAAAAATTCCATTGGGTTTCTTTTAAATACAAGTAAATTGCATTAGCATAAACACATCTCCATCTTAAAAGGCAGATTTTTTGATAGGTAGCTTTCAATGTACATAGACTGCAAAAACAGGAGGATGGCTTTAACAACCAGCCTCTAAACTTCCCTAGAATGCAGCTGGATTGGTAACTCTCCCAAAAGTCATAAAAAGAATATATTTTTCCACTGAAGGTGTACACCTTTGCAGCTTTTAGTGAGTAAAAATATATTTTATTGATTTTGAAGACATCTGGAAAAATAAGCCATTTTTGTTGATTTGGAAAAGGTACGAGAAACAGGATATATTTTCAAGAAACAAGCATATGTAAACACAAAGTTCTCTAGGCAGGCACGATATACACCACAGCCCTGTCTAGGATCTCATATGCATTCTATATAGACTTTCTTCATAATCTAACACAGATCACATAATATTCATGTGACCACAAAAGGTTTGCTTTGCTTTGGACAAAGGATGGCAGCTTTATATTTTGTGTTAAGTTATAGCTGGGTTAGTCCAACCTAGACAAGCCCCTACTACCCTTTGGCAGGAACACCAGGCATGACTGGACAAAAATCTGCTCATCTTTCTTCTGGCCATTTCCATCTTCCCGGTTTTCAGTCTGTATCACAAACAGGCATAGGTAACCCAGTTTTTCCTGTGTTAGTTGTCTTCTTCCTTATGTAATGAAGTCTGAAAGGATAACTTAATTTGCAAAAAGAGAAAAAATACTCAAGACCATAAAGAAAAACAGGATGCTGGAGAGAAATGCTCTGGGATGAAGCTATAATATGAAAATGGCCTTTCATCTTTTCAGGATCATCCTAAGAAAGATTCTTTTTCTGAGCTCCTGGTTTGCATATATGTGCCTTATCCTCTTCCTTTCTCTTTAAAGTAGCAGACATTTTTATCTCTAATCCCCTTGTCATCTGCTAGACAAAAATACAGATTCAATGTCTTTGTTTATTTTTGAAAAATAGCATTATTATCAAGAATGTTGCTAATTATCAGTTACTTTGAGAGCTATGAAACACTTCTCCTACCTTTGGAAAATATTTGAGGTTTTTCAAAAACTTCTCTACTTGAAATCAGGAATAAGCGTGTAAGATTAGGATGACTTTATAACCAAAGAGTACTTTTTAATCTTTTGACTAGCTGAATCTTCAAAATAATTTCAAAACATGTTGTCCTTTTACTTAGGCTGCAAACTCTGACAAATTCAGAATAACTAAGAAAGGATTCTTTTATTCAGAAGATGTCAAAACAATAATGTCAGTAGAGCTCTCCAAAGAAATGAATTTAAATAGAAAATTCATTTGAAATTTTCTTTCCCACACACTGTTCTGCAGTTGCACTGGATCAGCACTTCCTTCTGAAGACAATGTTTTGTCACAAAGATCCCTGACTTGCTCTAGGCTCTGTGCTTACTTGGATTTTAGTAACAGGACAATCAAGGCCTGAAAAAATGTTTTTCTGCAGTAAGTACTGTACCCTTCCTCCTTGGGGTCCAGCTGCATGTGATCTCAAGCCAAGGGCTGGTACAGCACAGCTGTGCTACCTTGGCTCAGATTTCTGGGAAAACTGGAAATTTGTGAGGCAAGGATGTGAGACAGTGGGCTAGAGCCACACAAGAAAAGGATGGGAGAGGTACAGGCAGAGATGCAGTTATTGAGCTGAGGATGGCTGCTGATGCAGGATTCAAGAGAAAAACACCAACATGAGGAAAGTATAAACTACTTAGGAGAATGGAAGAAAAATACAGCATCTTACCTGTTCCTTTCTGTTCTCTAATTTCTGGAACAAATGAGTATTCAAAAAGAAAAAGCACCAAACAGACAACTAAACTGACTGAAGTGAAAGTTCAATTATCATCTCAAATATTAGTCTGTGCAATTTTAACTCAGTTCCTATTGCTAAAGTAGATATTCACTACACATGAATGAATAAAACAGTATTTAGTATAATCCTCAAATAATCTTTCTGTAGAATATTTTTGAGCTGCATGCTTCTATCTGTCAGTGATCTAAACTGACCTGATTATTCCCATTTTACTGCATTGTTTATCCTATAGCCTCATCTCATAGCTAGGAATGAATCATGGTAAATCTGTGCATCTAGTGGCTTCCTGATAAAACACATTTCCAATACTATTTTTAAGCACTTACCAGACAGTGTGGCTAGGGGCACTACGTGACAGATGCTGTGGAATCACTGAGCATTTAAATATTACTATTTTAATTTTAGAAGAAGTGTTATACATACCACATGGGCTTGTTAGTGATTGTATTATAGCCTAAGTGACCAGGAGGTGAGTTCCTAATCACAGGAACAAGTGATCAGAGTGGGTTGGGGATACTGAAAAGCCAGGTTCTATGTCATGCCCACAGTGGTCTTCAACAAGGACATGTATTATTTACTATGCATTTGTTAATTCTCCTGCTGCAGAAGACAGGTGACCTACTCAACTAAGCATTCACATAGCTTGTTTATAGATAACATGTTTCCTCTTTTCTGAATAGACTCTTTTTTGCTTTAGCAAAGCCTACTTCTTGCCTCATAAACTTGTCACTTCCAAACCTGGTTCAATATTAGGGAAGATGATGTACTTTGGCTCTCCACTAACATAAAAAGATAATCCATTTGCTCTCATAGAAATATCATAAAGAAGTTTAAGAAATATGATTTTCCTGCTCTTGTAGCCAAGACCAAAATGAACACAGGCAATTCCTTTTACGTAACACTAAACTGGGAAGACTTTTTCCAAAGTTTGCTCAAGGAAACAGGCACACTGCCCACTAGCCATTGTGCCACTCCACAACTCCAGCTGCTCCCAAATGGCACCTCATTCACAAGCCCCTCTAGCCTAAAAGAGGTAAAGAACCAGTCTGTGCATTATTGTATACTTCAGTTTATTCAGAAACTATAAATACAGGACTACCTTTGTTGAACAGCATCATGAGAAACAAATTTGTTTGTTTCTGATAGTAGTAATGGTGATGGTAGTGATGGTAGTAATTTTCTCCTTAACTCCAAAGGATGCAAGGGTAAGGTGTACAACAGGACTGCATCAGTTACTGTCTGCCATTGGTATGACAGTGGATGACAATGGGTTTAATATCCATCAAAAATAAAGTAAAATGTTCATGCTAATTTACTGGATTAGGCATCAAGTCCTCTGCATTACAAAGTCAAGGAATAACTGCTTGTGATGATGCCAATGAAAATTATCACAAAACAAATCATTTATTTCGCAGCCAAAATTGTAGAAGTGCATGGCACTACCAGATACACTTCAAATACAACCCAGTTGCCACCACCTGCCAGTCTTTCAAACTAATAATTTAGTTTCCTTGTGGCATCACAGTGATGCACAATCTGTATGCAATTCACATCATTTACTAATGGTATTTTTCCCTTTTTCTAAATTCAAGCTACACACAAGACTAAAGATATATATTTTCACATCTGATTAATTTCATTATCATTTATGCTAAGTCTGCTCCAACTGAACCTAAAAAATATGGAGGAAAACAGTTTTGTTTTTCTTTTAGCTTGGATTTAGATTTAAGAAGACAAGTAGCAGCAGCAGCACGAGACACATATAATGGGGCTTAATTACATCTCACACAGGCTTAATTACGAGAAGTGGCAGAAAGAACCTGCAACATTTCATCATTAGAGAAAAGTTATCAACCATGTTTCCCAAACTTTTAGTACAGAAGTGCTATTAATTGCTTACTGCCAGCACACAGAATTCGCATTTGTTATTCAGGCTGATATACATATCACAACTGCCACAAGAAATGGATAACTGAATTAGTTTGATGAATTTCGTAATAATAAACATAGCACTTCCACAAGAAGCTTAGGGAATTGAAAGCCTGCCTTTATGAGTTCTGATTTCTGCAGCAACTGGCTTGCCTTTTTTTCTTCTTGTAAATTCAGGATAAAATATTGCTATTCTTATGTCCCTTGATATCTTTATTTAATTCCCAATCCATAGAGAAGATAGTCTATAGGCCCATGTAAGTAAAACAGTAATTTCAGAACTAGTTGCCTCTCATCCACAGAGGCAACTTAAAACACATTGGTTTCTGGGCACAGAAAATAAGAAGAAATTTTAGAAAGTGTATTTCCACAGCATCCCATACAACAACTTTATGAACATTTTTATTGTAAATTTTAATTTCCGTTATTTCATGACACATCAGCTGCAGTTTCATACAGTTATTTAGATACAAGTGATGACCTTTCATTGCATAGATTTAGGTGAAAAATGCTAACAGTGATTATTGTATCATTGAATGATTCACACAGACTTTTATGTAGACAACTTGTAACACACCATTTTGTGTTCATCTTAAGTCATGTCCTACAATAGTTTGGAGATACAAACAAGTTCAGAAAAGCTGAAACTGTTATTTCAACACTTGGTGGCAATCTGTCAAAAGAACCCCAAAAGTTTTTCCAGCAATTCTGGCTTCTACAAGAAATGCATATTTCACTGAAAATAACTTGACAAAAGAATTTGTAGCAGGCCTAATCCATTTCTGGCTGCTTTGATGGCCTTTAGTACAGGCTCACTTCTTAGACATTCTGCTGCATTTTTGTTGTCAACATCTTTGAGCAACAATACCCCAAACCTGGTTACTCAGGCTGCACTACTCCCTGGTCATCAAAGCTGAGCCCTTCTGCCATGCAGTGGAGAGCATGTATGAAATACTGACTGCGTGCTGCCATTTTCTGTTTCATCCCATGTCTACAAGAAAGAAGGTGTAAACACCAGGGAATGACCCCCAAATACCTGGCTCTGCTATAGGGTGTCACACCCAGAGGCCTCAGAGTCCATTGGAAGGGCAGGACCACTTGGGGTGGGGGTACCATTTGCTACATATACGACTCTGTTGGGCAGCTATCTGGGGTTCAAACCTGTAGAAAAAGACTACAGGGACAGAAATTTCTCACACTATGTTTCTTTAAATGGCACATTATGTTGCTTCTTTCCCCCAGTACACAATGTGATGCTTCAAGCAGCAGACCTTTGAGGAGCTCTCTTTAGGAAATCATTCTACAGCTTGAAATACATCTTTGACAGAAAACTAAACTCCCTTTAAGTTAAGGATTCCTGAAATCCAGCTGAACACTGCTGCTACTCCTCAGTCACCCAGTTTCATTTCACCTTTCTGTGGTTGTCAGCACTAGGGCAAATTAAGTCTTTTCTCTTGAAATAACAATAATTTTGAAAGAAAGGGCTCTTTAGCTTCACTACTTCTAAGGTCTAAGCATTTCTAATAAATATTAATTTTTTGTCTTCTGTCTGAGGTCATCCTACTAGGTATCAATATTTTACTTATCTGCCTCACTGTCATTTTTGGCAAGGGAGGAAATCAACAGCAGGCTGAAAAGATGCTGTAATAAAGATGTTAAAGAATAAAAACTTGAGCATAAGTCCTGACCTCTGCAGAGCCTCATTAGTACAATTCACCCTGCCTCAATTCATCACCAGTCATCACTGCTCATTATTTATAGTCCTTCAACTCATCTACAGTCTGTATGATCATGTTTCTATCCAAGCCAACATGTATTAGTTATTTGTGTATGCTTTGGCAAGATGGTATCAAAAGGTTTACTAAAATGCATGTATTATACCACTTGCCTTTCATCTGCTTATTTTGTAATCTTATCAGAAAGGTAAAAAAAGCAATCTGGCTAGATTTATCCTCTCTAAGCCTATTTGTCTTATTGCTTATGGTTCCATTATTAAAGCTGAGGAAAATAATCTTCTTTACTCAACCCTGCAATGCACTTATCATTTGCCCGATTTTTATGGTTCTAATTTCACTGGCTCTTCCAGTTATAGTCACAAAACACTCTCAAAAATGGACCCTAACATGGAAAAAGAAACATGTGCACAGTAAGGATAAGGTTTGTGGAAAGAAGTAGAAACATAAATGAATTAGGAACAGAAATAGAACACAAGGTATAGCAAATTTTGATCCTAAATCTGTCTCTTCTGACCACAAGGAATTGTGCGTGCTAAAATTCAGTTCTGCAGCCAGCACTACAAATCAGCCAGCCAGAGCACTTCAGCACTCCCTTAGCTTTAACCACATGAAAAGTCCCTCTTGACTTCAGGGTCTACTCAAGGTTCACAAGCTAAGCAAAAGTTTCACAGAAGGAAAAAACCAATCAGCCACAGTAAATCACAAGCCTCAGTTTTCAGCTCTGAGGGCCTACATCCTGCAGATGGAGGAAGCAAGAATATAAGATATTGGTGCCACTGAGGGGCTCTCAGTTCCAAACCTGGCTTTTCACAAGGTTTGTGCTTTTTTTTGTTATGCTGCTTGATAAGCATTCATTTGTATTCTTCATCCTCTTTATTATTTGGTTCCTGAGCTTCGTTTTTTTCCCATTCCCTGGAGGATCTTTTGTAAGAGGTTATACTCTCCCCTTGCTACTACTAAGCTGACATGCACAGACTTGTCCTCTGCGCCAGCAAATTGTAAAAATGGTTTGAGATGTTACTCAGTACACTGCAGATCAAGTAGAGGTTCTTTACTCACCAAAAAATCAAAAGTAAAGGAACTGCAAACTCTGTTTTAAATAGTCAAGTCAATTTTGTCCACAGAAACTTTGGATGTGATAGCTAGGAACTGCATTTTTATATGCTTTTGTTTAATATGTATTTTTTTATATGTTCATTTTTCAAGTCCCATTACACACTGAGACTTACCGAGTGTCCCTGCAACATTTTTCCTTAGGTATATTTTCCTCAAGCCAGCAAAACACAAGCTACCTCAGAAAAAACACCCACAAAACCAACCTTGCTCAAATTCCCAAACCCATTCCAATAGTCCAAGACAAAACCAACCCACCATTACTGCACTATAATGCCATGATGCTGCTTCACAAGAGGGAAAGGAAAAATAAATAAAATAAATAAATAGTTAGCAGCTGAAAGGGTAACAACATCTGCCAATTCAGTTTCACATGGAAAAGTAGCTTCTCCTCTAAGTAGTGGGAAGATGATAGATACTGTCATAGGTCAGTTAGAGTCCCTGACCTAAAGCTGGATTTTCAGAAACAACAGCAAATATCTGAAAGTGTTCAGCAAAAGAAAAGCATGAACACAGTAGGGATGGTAAAAGGAGAAAGAAAAGTGAACAGGAAAAGTCTAAAGAGATGTGATTCTTAATAATAAGACATTAAAAAATTAATGTTAAAAATAATCGTGATAGAGACTACTCCAGAAGAAAATGCACCCAAATAAAAGAGAATACAGTGTGGGCACAGTTGAAATCAGGAATATTAAAGCAAATGCTGATGGACCAGCAGTGACAAAAGAGGAACAGGAATGTTCAGCCTGAATTGGATGCAGAAGCAATTTGAATCACTGTGTTTACTCTCCTTTTTTCCCTTCCCTTTTGTTTTATTAAATAAGCCACTTCTGCCTATTCCAAGGGAAAAGAAAAAAACATTCAACCTTTCAGACATCTGTGAAACAAGATCCTGTGAGGCCATCCAGGAATGCTGTGGATATGTAGAATAGGGTTCAGTGAACAAAATGGATTTGCTCAGACTTCTGTGAATGTCATTGACCTCCATAAGAATGAAAATAGTGAGATTAATGATTGCATCATGAGTGTTACAGCACCAAATAGATCAGGAGACCCTTGAACAGATTTTAAAGAGAGAAGCAGCTCTAATTCTGTTTCCTGCTATTTAAGACACATGGCCTGTGGAGTCATGCTAACAGGTAACAAGCAATTTAGGAAGTGCTGGTGCAATTCCTTCCACAGCCTGGGGATCTTGAGGGCATTTTGCAACACAGCAGCTGCTAATTGAAACGCAGAGATACCTCTTTCACTCATGGAAGTACAGAGCACTTCAGTGCTTAGTCAGAGATACACACTGTAATGTGTTTTGGCAGCTGAGGTAGAGGTCAGAGAGGGCCAAACACACATACACGCACTGATAATGCAAGAAATCCCACTCATAATTCCCTCAGCACTTCTCAGCCAAATAGGTCTCCTTACTCTTTTCAGTTCTGTAAGAGAAAAAGACTCATACAAATGATTCATACAAAAAGAGGTAAAGGATGCAGCTTCACACACATCACTGTGCCTCAAAATGCAAGTCAGGTTTACAGCACTTTCTCAGGTGAGTTACAAAAGATACACAGACATTCCAGGTCATACATGAGTACTGAAGATTTCAACTAGGTAATGTGTAATGAACATGTGAGCACTATTTAATTACTAATTATTCAGAGGGCATAGAATTTAATTATGCTCTCTTTCATTTATTGTTATTGCACCCAGCTTTACAAATACAACTGCTTCTGGAGAAGAACCATGCATAAAAAATTCCAAATCTGGCTTTAGTCAGTGTGCAGCTATATATCTTTTTTTAAACAATAGTAATTTTTAATTGCAGAACTCTTTTGCTTGCTTAGATATACTATGTTTCAGAGCTGCATTATACAAAAAAATCTTATGCATTTGCAAAATTGCAGCGCACAGCTGTTTTGTTACTTATACTCCATTTTAAAATTGACTGGTTGGAAAATGAAGTTTGCCTGAAAACAATCACTTCTGAACTCATTTAAGTTTACAGAACTCCTATGAAAGTCCCTCTTATTTGACCTAAAAATGTGATATCACATAAATAAATGATAGGCTAAAACTGCAGTGCAGGATGAAAGGGGCATTTTATTTTCACTCTTTTCATACTGGGTCATTTTCAACCAAAAACCTAAAAAATGTATTTAAGGGCAAAAGACCTAAAGCAAACACAGCTGACTCAAGCTAGAGGGTCAGTAAAGCTGAGAAACAGCTGCATGAATATCTTATACTGATTAGAAACTGTAATTCTCAAAAAATAAATAATTATCCCCGATACCAGTCAAACTAGTTCTGTGAACCTTCTTTGCTGAATGCACTTTTAAAGAAGTAAAGGCACCAAAAGCTGTTTGCATATCCAGTTAGTTAGGATAGGTTGCAAGCAGACAGTCCAGAGATTTCATTCAGCAAAACTAGAATTAAAGAGCACCCACGGGTAAATCTCAGGTAAATCAGTGGCACAACTTACGGTGATTTCAAAATGAGGAATCTTGGATCTCAAGAGTAAGGATGGCATTTGTTTCCTAAACAGAAACTCTTTCTACTAATACTAGAGAGACATGTTAGAGGAATCTCTCAAAAATGATGGGTTTGGTGCTTATCTAAACAAAAAAAAGAAAACTAAAGGCAGGTTTTTATGCTTGTGTCATCCCACTAAGGGATCTATTCACAAGGGTTAAGAGGAGATGTAGCAGGTGGTACCAATCCAGGTGATGACTGAGGAGAAAGGAGGCAGGGGGACTCTTACCAAAGCAGTTTTCCAACGGAGAATAATCTCAGCTCTAGCCAAAGCCAAATACTGAGGCCTGATATGTTGCAGGAGGGATATGTTGCAGCAGGTAATGAGGGACAAGCCTCAGAAGGATGAGTCAGAGAACCCCTGCTACACCATAAAATGCCATAACACACCTACACCAAGATCTTTGTGTAGTAAGTTCAGGTGGCAGTGGTTAGAGAAAAAAGCAGTGTTCAGCAAAACAAAAGCAAATCTTCTTTTGAAAGGAGTCTGGACTTAAACAGACATCCTTGCTAAATCAAAACACCCACCACACTTTAACAGTAGGCTACCAACTGTGAACAAACCGGGGAATTGCCTATTAAATGCAAAAATCTGCCCTCTCTGTTTTGGCAACAAAACCTGGAATACTACCAGACACTAAAGCATTAGACTGTGTAAAGGAAAAAATAAGTGAAAACCAAAATGTTTGCTGATAGATGTTAGCCCATGGAAATGCATCAGGACAGCTACAAGGAGCACAATCAGCAGCTAACCTTTCACAGCCCCTCCCCTACAACTTCTGCAACACTCTGAAAGGTTCACATTGTCACTGAGCAGCAAATATAAATACTTACCTTCTGATGACTGGGAATAAAGATCTCGATGGATTTCACATAGGAGACAGGGCATGACCGGTATAATTAGGTAATTTGAAGACTGAGAAAAGGCAGGTTTGGCAGGTTTTAAAGCACAGGATAGAAATCTGTGCTTCTGCATTGTAATAGGCTGTTTCATCTCCAAAGGAAAATGTTTATGACATTATGCCAGTCCATGGGATTGTCTCAAGATAACTAGTTCTTCTACATTCAGCACACAAATACATTACTCCATT
This sequence comes from Ammospiza nelsoni, assembly GCF_027579445.1. Classification (NCBI taxonomy): domain Eukaryota; kingdom Metazoa; phylum Chordata; class Aves; order Passeriformes; family Passerellidae; genus Ammospiza; species Ammospiza nelsoni. The sequence continues at coordinate 108,514,306 of NC_080633.1, forward strand.
TTATTCCTATACAAACAGCAATTTCCCACTATTATAAAATGAGCATACAATGAATCTCATATTCGCTCTACTCCCACAGTGCCTCTTCTTTATACTGAATGAATACAAAATGTGAAAGAATTAAGCTTGTGTGGCCAAGTCATACTCTAACACCTTTTGAGTGCTTGAAAAGTAAATGTCTCCAACATTTTATAAATACATAACATTCAAATATGCATAGAGAAAATTCAGTTCTTATTTTTGTCTATATGCATACATGAAATTTTAAGGAAAAGCTAAAAATGCAGTGCCATTTAAGACAAAACATCCGTTGCAGCTTCTCCTTCTTTTCTCTGCTAGAAAACTGTAATTACAAGCTTAATGCCATATCCAGTGTTTTGGATATTTTTTAAGTACAGCACTCAATACAGAAGTCCATTTCAGGCCCAAAAATCTTGGTATGGTTCTATAAAGCCATTAACTCTATATTAAATTATACTACATTTCATTTATACTACATTTCATTTTAGCTGTGATGGCCCAGTAATTACTCCTGATTGTTTCTGATCTCTCACATATAAAAAAGCATGGCTGGTGAATTAGTGATGATAACCAATAATGAGAAGCAAGGGCATTTATATTTTTTCTTTGTACACCATTCAATTATTATTAACAAAATCCATTATGCTCTGTATTTTACTACATAAGGCAGATATAACCCACTAAATATATCTTTTACTTTCTCTCCTTTTTTCAACAGAGATCACAAGATATTATCATATTGCCTTTTCTCTCTCACTGCACTGCCAGGGTCTGGCCAGCCAATTCTGAATTTGCTTTCACTTTCAGACATTTATCTGCATACAGTTAAGTGAAAGGTATTATTAATCATATCCTGCTGCTAGGCTACCTGGAGATGTTCATTTAAGCTTAATGTTTCTCTTTGTTATAAAGTGCCATGAGGAACACACAGATGTGAGATAAGAAAACTACCTTGCAGAGGCTGCCTAAAAAATAAAATAAAACCAAGGCTCTCATAACAGAATACGCATTAATAAGAAAAATAATTTTAAAAACCCCAGTATAGTCTACAGTTTGCATAGTAGAGCTTCATTTTAACATGAAACTTTGAGATAACTGATGCACATGAACCTTTTAGATAACTGATGCACAATAAGAATTAAAACTGAGATTTAGTGTTCAGCCGCATAGCTGTTGGAAGAGCTTTAAAGACATACAATGTCTTAAATAGAAATAATTTTGCAATGAGAGCATTATCTAATATTCAATGAAATAAACAGAAATGTATGAATTACACACAAAGTAAAGAAAAATACTATATATGCCCATATAAATTAGCATATTATTTATAAGGTTTTTTGTTCTAGCTTATGTGAAGATTCACACTTCTGCATAAAGATTCATATCCATCACATCTAGGAAGAGTTACCAAGCACTTGACAGGGGCTTAAGTTACATGTTACAAAGTTCTGTGTAACAAGAGAGAGCAGCCTAAGAGTGAGATGTGACTTAAATGGCTCTTTTAACCCAGTGAACAGCAGTCGCTCAGTGGAATTGGAAAACATGAAGGAAAATCCTCGCAAAGACAAGGCCATGTAAAATTTTACTCCAAGACTGCAGGATGACCTTCTCTGACTCTCTCAATGTCCCTATACAACCAGCTGTCTCATTTAAAAATCTGCAAAAGCCTATGCTACAGCTTTAATCATGTTAGGGAACCAAATTGTTTCCCCTTCACTCTGCTCCAGCTTGTCTAAAAAAAAAACCTGGACGTACTTGAATGACTTTCCAAGTATTTTGGAATACTGATACTCATTTTAATTCTCTGTAGGATCCCTTTCCATTACTGAAGACAGAAAGCATCCACTTTGAGAGTATCAATATCTGGTGCACACACTCATTTGGAAATTTGGGTTGTAGCCCTTAAAAACATATAAGCAGCAGCACCTACTCAGGATGGTGGCCCCATAACTTCTTAATCCATCCATTCTGTTGAAATGCAAAAATTCTGAATACCATAATAGACTGGCAAATCCTCTCTGTTTCTGGGGAAAGTAAGCCTTTTTCTGAAGTTGGACCTGCAAGCCAACATAGCACTTTGACAAAATGAAAGTAAGCAGTGTTACAGAGTTTTCAATACAGATTCCTGGCTTGGATTCTGGTTATCACCAGAAACACACATGGGTGCAATAATGAAAGTAGTCTTCACCCTTTACAGAGTTAGGAAAACAAAAAATTACTCACAGACCAGCAGTGAAATTCACTGGATTCCTTTTCTAACTCCTGCTACATTGGTGCTTTCCAAGTAACAACTGCAAATAATGTTCTTCCTGATTTTTCATGTGAAAAATAGATGCAAAATACCTCTGGAAGGCATTATTGCAGGGCATTGATATGTCAGCAAAAAAGACTACAAAAATGTCTTCTGCTCTGTAGAAGAGTAAGTGATTTTTTAGTTTCCATTATTAGAGACATTATTTCCAATTAACTTTCATTTCTGCACTAACATTATAGGCATAGAAAAGTTTGCATTCAGCATTTTCAGAAGTACTAAGCATGGGATTTTAAAGTCCATAGGAAGAGATTTTTTTTCAAAGTGGCATCTGTGGCATTGGGGTTTGAAGTATGTACTGGTTAGTTTAAAAAGAATTTGTTTTAATCAATATTCAATTTATTCTTTATGGACAAAGACAATAAAATGCTGCCCAAAACAAACCTAAAGGCCAGCAGGTACATTTCCAACACCAATTCTGGTCTAAGATTCCTAAATGCAGTCATGTTTTCCTGTTAGAAAGCTGAGATGAAGCCAAACAGGCAATGTTGAGGAAAAAGCTAGTGCTGCTGCTATCATCATAAGATCCAGGACCTGTACCTCTGTCGCTGTTTTTTATGGTAAGTGTTGTACCAAACAGCGATTTCTGCAATGAAAATCTATTTTGCTTAAAATCTTACAAATAAATTGTTATGACACTGTGGCAATTTTAAAAAATTTATTCTAGGAAGATAAGGTTCAGCTTCATTTAAAAGACCAAGCTCTTCTTCAGAGAGAGAAAAACACCCATGACAAATGTGGTACCACTCTAATTTTACAAAACTATGTGTTTTGGTTTGGTAGTTTTGCTTTAATAATGCTTTGTAGCAGTACTAACTCCAGATTGCTACCCAAGTTTTTTTTTTCCCTTTTAATTCAGATTTTAGCTGGGTAGGGGAATTAAAAGAAAACCAAAACAAAACCAAACCAAAACATCCTTTCTTGGAATGAGCTACAATTACAAAAAAGCATCATTTTTAGCTTACTACTTTATAAAGAACAAGTGTAACAAAATATCCCACTTGAAGGAGTTAAAAAGGATAGCTGTGAATGTGTTTTGAAGTTGGCAACAAACGTAATATGGCAATTACATCTCACCAGAAGGAAAAAAAAAAATTAAAGAAATAAATAATTTTAAAATTGTGCTGTGCCTGGTGTTCTGATAACCACTACTGCCACACTTATGGTGTGAAACAAAGCTGTCCACATGTCCTGATTCCTCAACTCATGTAATAGGAACAAATTCTGCACTTCTGTACTGCAGAGGGAGACCCTTACAGCATAGATAACAGACCTAACATTTAATTTCATACTCTTTTCCTGAGTTTCCACTCACACTTTGAGAAAACTACTTGATATGTTATCCTTATTTTTTGTCTTGGCCTTCTTTTTCTGAATTGACACCTTTGTTTTTCCCACCAGATATACAGGACAGGTCAGCTGGTGTTTCAAAGCCAATGAATAATTCTTGCTGATATAGAGGGCAACCAGCCTGGATCCAGGGTAAAACTTTTCAAAGTTTTACAATGTTAAGTTAGAGGCTACTCCGCCCCCACTTCAGTAGCACCCTGTGCCACCATCATATTTTCTGAAAAATCCTCTTTGCCCAGGATTCTTCTCCTGGGAAGCTGAGAGGCCTCAGAGAAAAACAATATTACCTCATTTGCTTCTCCTGTGTTTTCCTGCTTTGGAATGTGGTTTGGAGATTGTTTATCCAACAGGTGGTTCTTTGATCGGTTTCATGTCAATTGTTTTAACTTAATGACCAATCATGGTCAGGCTATGTTGGACTCTGGAGAGAGAGTCACGAGATTCATTATCATTCTTTGTAGCCTTCTGTCTGTATCCTTTCTCTCCTCTTTAGCATAGTTTTAGCATAGTATTCTTTAATATAATATCATAAAATAATAAATTAGCCTTCTAAGAACATGGAGTCAGATTCATTCTCGGCCACGGGGGACCAAGAAAATATCACAACCCTGCTTCCTGTGTGGGAAAAGCTAAACATAGCATTTATTGGAAAGGATTTAGTAGTTTGGAGAATGGAACCCTAGGATTTTGTATGCAGATTTTTTTATCTTGTTCCCTAAGTTTAGGGGTTTTTGCTACCATGCCATCTTACAGCTGTGGGAGCTGTTTCATCAGTAAGATGTTAGGGTGGCAGAGACTGAGATGACACGAGCACTTCAATGAGCAGGTGCTGTGAAACCAAGAACCATCAGTTAGTCAAGAAGCAGCAACGTCAACAGGGTAGCATCCTGATGTTAGGCACCCTAATTAAAGCATGCAGGGCAGAGGTAGTTGAGGGTACCTTTGCTGCAGCTCAGCATCCCCAAATACAACAGGGAGAAAGCAGTGGAGAGTTTCCTCCCCACCAGAAGGTAACTTCTCATCCTTCAATGCCCTCCATGGGGTCCATGCCAGTGAAGTGCTGTGTAGGCAGTGTCACATGGAGTCTTCTGTAGCCCATGAACATTGTGGTAACTTCTGTACCCCTCCAGAACTGCTCAACTTATGGCCAGGGGCTTCTCCAAAAAGTATCCCTCAATCAAGTGTATGTGAGAGTGATTTAAAGCTAACTGAAATTAATTTCCTAATGAGCAGGTAGTTCTTTGAGAACCTGAGCACACCACACCTGCTGTTTCACCTAATGAGATGAATTATTAAGGGATTAATGAGTAATCTTCCTACTGCTCATATTTTTAACAACCAGACCTTTTAACTCCCACACTCAGCTGCTTACAACACTATGCTGAGCATGTAGTTTTAGTGATCACTTCTACAATTTAACATCCTACCTGCAAGGTCTGTGCTAACACTTACTGCATTGAGGTTCTCCACACAAGTAAGGATGCCTTATTTTCATGACACCCTTTTCCCCTACAATTGACATTCAGCTTTTTGCTGTTCAGCTAAAAATTACATCTTACTTTTTCCTAAGTGCTAAGAACAGCTTTTGTTTCACAGGCATCATAGAGACATCTTTCCACCTTTGATGCTCTTTTTACTCCTCCTTTAACCAATCAAATATAATTCTGCTTCCTGTGACAATGCATTCAGTCTTCACACACAAGCCCTTTCCTTGTGGGTAGGCTTTGTTTAACACATTCTCCTTTCTCCTATAGTACATTTCAGATCTATTCCTTTTACTCTTTCCTTGGATATACAGGAGCCTCAACACCTCCTGTCTTGCAAGCTTTGTGCATGCAGCTCAGCACCTCAAAAAGTCCCAGTTTTCTATAACAGAAGTAAGATTTTAGCTAATACTACCAGTGTATTTTCCAGAGCTACAGTCCATGCCCATCTTACAGCAACACCCAGATATCTTGGCATGCTCCAAGTTTGAGAAGTGTTTCTTTTCTTCTACTTCTAATTGAAAATGAGTTATCTAAAATACAGTTTGTCCTTCTTAACCTTTGTTATCTTCATCCCTCATGAAACATGTTTTCTCAAGTGGAAAACCCCTTCCACTTGAATTCCACTCTGGTTCCACCTGACAGCATCCCTGTGTATTTCCCATCCAAAAAAACTCCGTTCCACTGGCTCAAGAGATCTGGCCTTGAGATACAGCATTTGAGCTCTGATGGCCATGTACAACTGTTCATAGCAGAATAATTGCAGTCTGAGCCGATGATTATATTCCAACCCATAAACATTTGTTATTAACAGGTAGAGGGCTGTAACAGAACTCTTCCACATGGTAAAATAATTGAAAAAAAGATTTTTATCTCTGCAGGACTCTAGAAATATACAAGTTTTAAGACATGCTTTGAAACACACTTTACTTTAAATTATTGTTATCTGCAAAATATGAAGGTCATGTCATGGACTATATATATCTTCAAAATGTTTATTAAAGTAACATTGATTACTAACTTAATTAGTCATAGCTGCAGCTATTTTTCTCCTGTATATTTCCTTCTCTCCACACATTTTCAGATTCACAGCCATGTTTCCCATTTTTCCCAGTATTCCTCTGTATTATTTCTATATTCATTAATAATAATAAAAATGCATAAAGAACAAAGATTTTCAACTTTTCTAGGAATTTTCCATAATAGCATCCATGAATCTGTGTACCAAACAAGTGAAAGCAGAACTCAGTCTGAATAAAAGTACTTTTTAAAGCAAATTTTAAGAACCAACATCTGAAAAATAAGGTACTGCAAAAATACAGCTCTAAAAGCAGTATATATAAATTAGAAGCAAACTTTCCAACACAGTTAATCCCCTATAGACTGTTGAAGACATTCTAACAAGCATGTAGGAAAAGAACAATAAAATAAGAAAAACAGCTAACAGAACATAAAGAAATCCACTTTTTATACCACAGCTTAACTGTTCTCCAAAGAGGGGAAGGGCTGTGCTGCCATCTTATGAAGGAAAGAAAGGAGAAGACTTGTGTTCTGAGGTTTCAACATCCAGTTAGGAATTTAGCAACCTAAAAAACTTTATGTCCATATATAGACAAGCATGAGCTTTGTTGTCTTTTGCTTCTCAGGTCTCTTTTAAACATGGGTGTGATTTTTTAGATGATTTAGATCTCAAGTCTCTTGGAAAGCCTGACGCACTACGAAGAAGTTTTACCCAAATTATGTATTTTTAAGATGCCATAGTAATGAATGGAGAAATTATTTATGTTTGGAGACACAAAAAGAGCAAGAATAAAGAGCAATTGATTTGTTTCTATATACCCTCACATTTATGCTCCAATGAAGCTGCAGAGAAGCTCAGTAACACACGGAGAAGGCAGTACAATATAACAAAGCATTTGCAGATAACTCCATCTCAGTTTTCTGCTCTTTGGTTTTATAAGGAGTCACAAAAATACTTTACACTTCATTATTTCTATAGCACCTATGAGCAAAGTGTACTCAGTTTTTTTATGTCAGCCAACCAACCATTAAACTACCAGAAGTTAAACCTTTTAATATCTTACAGTTCTGCAGGCTCCATACATAAAGCAAGGATGTGGGAGAACAAACCCTACAATTATTAGCCAAAAGGAACAAAGCATACTTCTCTCTGCCAGCCTCTAACTCTTGCATCGCTTGCAATGCTATTATACATCACTAATGCTATTTTTTTTTTTGTATATAAAAAGTTAAAAATGTGGCTGAAGCTATCTAATGCTTGATAAGGAATAAACACTTTCCTTCAGTAAGCATGACAAGATAATGAACTATAACGACTTGTACACAAAAATAGTAAAAATAAACAAATCACTGAGCAGTTTTAAGTTATGGATGCACCAGAGTAGAGAAAATAAACCATGAACAATTTGTGCTAAACCCAAGATGATCTGGAAAAGAAAGCCAAAAAGTTTTCCATCTCTCACCTACAACCAAAAAGAAACTCTCTTCACAGCACCCCGAGATCCTACTGGATATCCACGTCAAAGGGACAAGAAAGAGTGTTAAAGACAACAGCGTGCATAGTGTGTATAGTGTGTATATGTGTGTTTGTGTGTATTATCTTAGATTTACTATCAGAATTAATTGTCCTGTGCAACAAACCAGAGCTTTATGGTGACATTACTTTGGACAGCACTCAAGGATACATACAAGAGCCATGCTTTGTATCTTTGACCACTAATAAGAGCATAGCTTTTATTCCCACTCTGATTATTGGTATAAACAGACTCCTTTTTTACTGTAGCTTATATTGTAAACATTTGTTTTTTAAGTCTTTTTTGGTACAAAAGAACATCTTAGCAATAAATCAAAACAACATTACCTCCAAAAAGGAGGTAGTTTGAGGCTCTTGGGTGCAGATAAGAAAAGCAAAGGGAGTTAATGCATTTAAGCTAACTTGCTCTCCTTTATTTATTCATGCCTATTTGGTTCTCAATATTTTCCTTCTCCTTATTATATATAGCTTCTGGAATTCAAATTATAAGAAAAGAGCATTCTGCCTGAGGGATTGCAAGAGAAATGTGAGAACAAAAAGAAACAATGAATCTGTCAAGCTCAGATAAAAAGAATACTCAAAGAATTATGGGTGGTAGTTGGATGTTTCACAGAAAATGTAACAATTTTTTTTTGGATGGTATTTCCTTGATAATAAGAAGTATCTGTAGTCATGTCAAATTGATGTGTTAACACAAATTATCATCTCTCTCACTGCCTTTTCCACTGTCTTTACTCCAGTCTTTAGAACAATCTTTCTTACAATTGAGCACTTTATAGCTCAAGTATGTAGAAAACATGAACAAATCCATAAATCTTTATATGAGACTCAAAAAACTCACATAAAAAATGCATCTAATTTGATTTTGATAATAAAAGGCAACAAAAAGGGAAATAGAACACGGCAAAAACTTATATGCAGAAAGATTCAGATTCTATGAGGACTTTTAATATACCAGATGCAAAATGTTTAAATATTAACATTAAACCTGAGAAGTAAACATAAAATACAGATCTGTGATATGTAAAGAAGAAGATACCAAGGTTATAACACAGCTTCTGGTTAGACCACTGTGATCAGCATTAGTACCTTTAATATAAACAACATTGAAACATCTCCAACCACATCTTTGTGGGAATGGATGCTGAAATACAAGACTTTAACCTTTGTATACATTCCTAGCTTAAATGGTTAGTGAATTATAAATTGTATTTTCCCACATCATTTGGCTCTTAAATATGTAAATACTCAAGCTATATACAACTGCCTTGCAGATATTGACATAATACTTATTGCAAATTTAGAAATTGTGAATTTATTAGATGCAAGATTTTTAGTTCAATGTTTAATTTATTATTTTAATTACATATTCAATATTACTTAATATTTTAAATCAATATTTATTGAGGGTGTTTTTTAAATTTTTTTTTAATTTTGCTTTATTAAGCCAAATATAAAAGAACATAGAGACCCAGAAAATTTGAGACAGTGAAGGGACTTGGCTTCTAAATGCAGTAAACTAAATACTCATACTGACAGACTGATAAGTTATAAACCTTAAAGAAAGATAAATCAGGAAGTATTCCTATAGTTTTGATTTTATACAACACCTGTCTGCTTTGCAACCAGAGCTCTGAACCTGAATGCAGTGACCACTGTCATTTACAAGAAATCATTTTATCTGACTTGACAATGCCTTTTGATAATACAAATGAATTGGTTAAAAGAATTTAGTAAGCAATGAAACAAGAGCATAAATCTTGAGGAGGGGCAAAGTTCTATCTAAGGACTAAATTCTTAATTACAAGGATTTTTAGAGTTACTAAGAAGGAGTGGAATAAAGAGAACTTCATCCTTCTGTAAGGAATGTTCTCTTGCCTTTGTAAGGAGGGGTATCAAAGCACAACAAAGATGGCACAAGCTTTCATCGAACCTGAAGTGCTGTGTCTCTGTCAGCACAGGATTCTAATACCAGAAGAAGCCTTCAAAGTAGGACCTAGCACCACCTCTGCTTCGAAGACAGGGAACTAGGGCATAAGTTTTCTTGATTATTTTCTTAAGAAATCATTGGCAAACTCAGACAGAACATGTTATCTTCCATCATATCTAGGACCTTGAATAAGAGATTGCTCCTTCTCCCCCAGGAAAGGGAGGCAAAAGAGTTTGATGCCATGAACCTCTGATTTTCCTGTTTACCAGGTAAGCATATTACATGTAAAGGAAAAGCCATCCACCTCCATGAAACAGAAAGAAACTTCCTCAATGTCTTATGGCTGCAAGAGGGTGCAACACACCATATAACACTTCTACTTGCAGCATTTTATGCAGCAGGTCGTTTTTCCATTATTTTTCTTTTATGTTCAAAGAACAGTATCTTCACTTTTTTATCAGCACCTGAACTGGTCTTTCAAAAGGATCTTAAAATGTTAACTAGAACTTGCCTTGGTTTTTGGTGGGATTGAGTTAACTTTCTTCCTGGAGACTGGTACAGGGCTGTGTTTTGGATTCAGTATGAGAATGATGTTGTAAAAACACTGGTGTTTTCAGTTGTCGCTAAGGAGTGTTTATACTAAGGCAAGGACTTTTCAGCTTCTCGTGCTGTGACAGCAAGAGGGCTGCAGGGGCAGAAGTTCACAGAAGAGCCAGCCAGGACACTGGGCCAAAGGGACATTCCATACCACATGGTGTCCTGCTCAGTACACAAACCATGGGGAAAGGTGGCTGGGGACCACTGTGTGGGACCTGTCTGGGCATCGGTCAGCAGAGGGTGAGCAATCACATTGTGCATCACTTCTTCTGCATATTCTGTTTCTTTCATCAATATTATTATTTTCTTCCTTTTCTGGCCCATTAAGCTGTCTTTATCTCAACCTTTGAGTTTTCCCACCTCTGCTTCTCTGATTATCTCGCTCATCCTGCTCTGGGGTGGAGTGGGCTGCGTGGTGTTTGGTTTCTGTCTGGGGTTATACCAGGACAGAACTACACAACATACTTAGAGGGTTAACTAAGCCCCAGAACTACAGAAGAACCTGGCAAACCTTTGCAGTTTTATATAGCCTAGCAATATGAAACCTCTTTCTATTCTTGGCTAGATTTCCTTCACACACCCTCTTACAAAAGTTTATAGAGAGAGAACACAAACTGTAGTACCTCTAAGGGGTGTTCTCAAGGCTAATTTTAGGCAGTGGAAACCAGCCTCTTTCTAGACTTTCTCTTAAGCCTCTAGAAAGACTGTGACTCCATAGAAGATGGTCAGAAATGGATATTTAAAGTGGATTTGTAATTATAAACATGAAAAAAAAAAGGAAAGAACAAAAGCCCTGTTGAAACCAGTCACACACCTGCACCTGTACCTGCCTGCTCACCACTCATTTTTAGCTTCATCCAGACAAGTGTTCCTGCTCCTCCCAGTCTGCCCAGACCCCAAACAACAAATATTATGAGCTCTCTTCCCCAGCCTTAATCTGAACCAGTGTGTGAGTCCAGCCCCACTGACACTACACCACAGTAAAGACTGACAACTGATGTTATCTTGCAGGACAAAAAGGAAGATAACCACTCTCCACAAACCACTCTGGTCAGGAAGATCAGCCTAGCAACCCCAACATTTCTCTTTCAACTCCCTCCTACACATCTTGTCTTCTTTCTTCTCCTGTATTTTATGATTCACATCCCAAGGCTTAAGATGCAAAGTGTGAATGGAAATATTTTTACATATTCTTTGATGAATCTCCATACATAATTTACAAAGCCTTACATAAATTCTCTTAGACCAACACAAATCTTCTCCCTTATTCATGTATCATCATCACGGTTTATTAGGGCATGGAAGATCTTGATCTTCTGCAATTAAATTCAGGGTTAAAGTACTCCACAACCATAATATACTAATGTTTGAGGCTAAAATGATGCAGCAAAGGTCCACTAAAAAGAAAAAAAAAAATTCTGTAGGACCTGTAAGACTAACACCACGTACCCGAGAAGGAAGAGGAGCACCACCCACTACAGAACTATTTATTTGATCATCCAAAGTCACTTACTTTGTAATTCTGTAATCCAGGGCTAAAAGCATTCATCAAAAGATCTTGCTGGCAACAGCTATATCATGTCCAGTATCATGTGGGAACATGTTACAATGAGTTATTGCTCAAATCCAAAATACCTCAAACTTTTCAGACTAAAAGTGAGCTATGGAAGTGGTCTTATTTGCTTAAAGCATGAAAAGCATAACACTGAAGGAAGTTGACATTACCCTCATTTCCATAAACCACTGCAGCTACTGACTGACATTTTGCAAGTTAAGCAAGAGAGGAGTCAAATTCATACTGGCATTTCTACTGTCAGGCAAAAAAGTGTGAAGCGTGCATAAACCTGCAGTCCTGTCTAGGCTTGTCACTGTCCCCCTGAGAAGCAAGTGCATAATGTCACTTTCTCCTCCTATCCCTTTGCATTGCACATAGAGAAGGCATGATGCTCTGTATCTTCTCAAATCATGTTTTATGTTCAAGAGTGAGCCTTTACTGTTTCAGAACAGTGCCCACTAGGACAGGCTGTTTGATGGAAACCATCAGGCTAGAAATCTCCCTCAAAACAGCTGCCATGTGTTCAGGCAGCAGCTACACTTGTGTTATTAAACAAACAAAATATCTGAACTTTTTTGGCAGAGATATTCAGCAGCTTGAAACATGCATCATTGCACCTCCTAACCGGATGGTGACCAAAAATAGACTTCTTGATTAATTCTTCCTCCTAGAAAGTTTCCTATTGTAGGAGGATATATTCTGCTACAAACATGAGGTTCCTCCAAACAACAAATGCATAAAAGAAAACAATAACAGAATGAGATGGCTTATATTGCTTTTGGAAAGCTTTAAAATGTTTGATTAGAACTGCTTTGGAGATTATTTAATCTCTGACAGAATGCTGTCTTTTTCTAACTTTCAGGAATTGAATTATAGTGGAATGTGACCTCTATCTAACAGTTCCAACAAAAGACAGCACAATTTCTATCAGAAAATATAAATTATTAGAATTAAAATAAAAGCCTCACAGGTTTAATAAAAGAATTAAAATAAAAGCCTCACAGGTTTAATAAAAGATGGAAAAAACTTGATTTCTGCATCAAACTCTCCAACTCATGCTTCAAGAAACTGCACAGGCAGACTTTGCTCACAAAATTCTGAGGACGTTTCATCTCAAATCAGGACTTAATCAATTGATGTTGCAAGGTCTCTTTATGAGAAATCATTCTTTAAAGGACAGACTGCAAAATATTTGCTAATAGTCTATGAAATACTGTAGCTAACTAAAGAAAGTACATTTGTCAAATAAATTAAGTGATACATTATCATTTGCTTTCTCAGTAATCTATAATGCATCTCCAATATATCAGCATGAGTTAAAGGGGCCTTTGTTCCAGCTAGTAAAAACCTCAATTACACTTCTAAAGAAAAATCTGACATTCTATCTTTTATCCATTCTTAACAGGACTCTATACTCAAGCTATATATCATATAGTTCTTTGAATCAAAATTTTCTTCAAAAGCAAAGCCAGATATTAAACAAAAATTTTTTTATTTTATTACTTTTTCCTCTGAAATAAACAAGAAATACCCTTATTTTTTATTTGCATTTAAATTCTACCTTGATAAAATTATACTTTCCACTAAAAATCATTCTGAAGGTTTTCAAATTAACTCAACTTTAAGCTGTTTCATCATTATTCTTCTGGGGTAAAAACCTCAAACATATCCTTACAGAATTATTTAAAATGTCTTTACAGAATTATTTAAAATGTCTTCACTTTTTCATTTTTCTTTTTTTTTTTTCAACCATAAACTCTTGCCAGGAAAATAAGTGATTTTTTTTCAAGAAAGCAAATGTAGGTGATTGCATCTATTTAGTGTTTATGTAATTTCTCCTAGAGCCTTTCTTTGGACCACCTAGCTTGTGGGGCTTTTAAAAAGTCATTAGAGCTAAATTGCTTGAAATTAGTAAAGTTATTTTTCCCATTCATGCACCTGTCTCAGCTGAGAAAATCATTCAACAGTGAGCACTTGACAGTGCAGCCACTTTCCCCATTAATTGTCGACTAAGACAAGAAAATTGAATTTTTGTCTGCTGAAGTTTAGGCGGTGGTTTCATGGGTAGAACAGCCTCAGCTGCTGTCAGCTGCTCAGTTTCTCTAAGCTGCAGAAGTGCACTGGCATACCTACACCTGCTGGTGACAGACAGCTCTTCTGAGACGGAGTGGCAGCAGGTTAGCTCCTCCAAGCAATCCACAGGGCAATGGCCATGGCTTCACAAACACTGCCTAATTGTTATTCTGCTCCCAAAGGTGTTGCAGCTGATTGATACGCTCAAATTTCATTCCAGATAGTGAGAAAAACCCCAAGCTATCACACAATTCTATTTGCTATCCTTACCCAGCAAACGTTTTGCCCAGCTCAGACTGTCAGGTCCATTTCTAATCGCTGTAAAAGTAACATTAAGTAAATGCGGCATTTGGAACACTTGATGCTTTGTACAAAAAAAGCAGAAATCTTCACTTATTCTTCACTTCCTCTCAATCTTAGGCACTAAGAGATGCATGTTTTGCCAAATGTATGGAGAAAATATGCATCTAATAAAAAAGTAATAATTTCAGTCACGTTACTGACCTGACTGCCAGAGGAGTTTGCTTGTTACTCATTAAAAAAAAAAACAACTAAAATTTGTCTTTTGAAGAAAGTCCTTAATACCTAAGCCTCTCTCCCCTCAAACATCTATCAGAGCTCTGATCTGCTCTAATCCAAATTTCTCTTCTTGAAAGACAGTTTATTTACACATGTGTCAAGTCAATCCCAGAACATTCATGATTACAGTTAAATAGATATCTCTTTCCCTCGTACAAAAAAAATTATTGGAAAACAACATTCTTCAATTTACTATCAACACTTTGATAGGTATAAAGCTGAAGTGATACAATCAATCATTCCTGATTAGTTTTTGATAAAGAGAAGCACAGAAAAGTGCCAAAACCATAAAAAAGTAGCCAGGATGTTCTGCTGAGCCATTCGTCCATGAGTCACATTTTAATTTTATGATCAGTAAATAACATTCTCACAGGGACACAAAGCGGAAAACTTTTTTTTAGTGATTCAGTTATAACACACTCTGGAAAATATTTCCATAGAATTGAAGAGCATCATGGGAAAAATGCTTCCAGTAGTATCCAGTATTCTAGCTGGATTTCTCATCAGAGGAATCTCAGAGGAAAGGCATCAGTTAAGACAACAGTATACAAACTGATGGAAGAAGGAATAATTCAGGGCTACTAAAACACCTCAAATCTAGAAGGCCTCTAAATTATAAAACACGAAAGGCAAAGAAAATTCTCTGAATTACTATTATAAACTTCTCTAGTTTATAGTCTACTCCAAACACTGTTTGCAGAGACACTGGAGAGACCTTTGAACCTGACCTGATTTATTGCTTCTTTTTGTCTGCCACAGAAAATTGGATTCCTAAGCCTCTGCTTGAGCTACCTGAAGGTAGAGGTTGTGGGATCTCAGCACCTCAGGATGGAGGTGCGGAGAGGCCGAGACCACCCTTGGGGGGCTCGGGAGTCCTGGAATGTTGCCAGAAGTGTCTGGTGCCTGGACTTTGATCCTACACAGGAGACGACGCCTGTATGAGGACTGGGAAGGTTTCACTGGGTGAATGGTGAAGGGATAAGTTAATTAGAGTGTAAAACACAGGGTTTAGGATTTTGGTACAGGGGGGTCTAAAGAAGCAAGATGGAGGAATTGGGGCGTGTCCTGTTCTCCTTCTTCTTCTTCTTGGCCTCCATCTTCTGTGGTGATGTTGGCACTTTGGGATTGGTCATTACTAAAAGTGCACCGGTTAATAAGGGTAGAAGGTATTGGGGAGAAATGATAAATATTGTACACGTAACTTAGGGTATAAAGATAAGTGACCGCCCCGGGGGCTCGCAGTGTGCCCATGGCTGACTTGCTGTGCAGACCTCTGTCGGGCTGAAAGAAAATCTTTTAGATAAACAATTAATAAACACCAAGACCGAGACAAGATCAGAAGTCTCTCCTAGTCCTTTGAAGCGCCGGCTCTCCAAGGCCATCCCTAACAGCACCGAAAACTTACAGAGGTGACCTGATATGTCCTATGTGACAGAAGGTGATCGTCTTGCTACCATACTTGCTTGGCTCAAGCAGCATTTCTCTTGGAAACTCACAACTTTCAGGTCTATCAGTCTGAATGCCTCCCCTCATTGGTATTCACGGCAGTCTAAGGCTAAGTCATTACATCCTATAAACATTCCTCATTTTAAAAGAGTATTTATGATCCACTTGATTACACTGCCTTCCTATTCAGAAAAGAAAACAAAGCAGTGTTTGTTTGTTGGACTCAGCTTGTTGAATGTCACACCACCAAAACTATTTTAGCTCCTTTTCAGGCTCTGCCTTCCCTCCTCTTCACAACCCCCTGTTCCCCAACTCACAGCATCACACCATCACAAGGCTTCCACATACAAATGTTTACAGTCACTTTGGATGTTTAGACATAAGATCAGACCTCACTCCCCCACAACAAATATTTTGTTTTATTAGTAACTGGAAAATACTCCTAGATAGGTACAGTTTCAAGTGAACATATTTAATAATATAGTATTTGACATTGCATCAAATGCAAACATAATTATTTGCTCCGTTTTATGGATATTTATTGAAAAACAAAATGTGACTGTCTGTAGCAATGGAACTACCCGAAACATTACCTCTATGCCACAAACACTGTTGTGCAAGTGCAATATCACATCAGACGAGAACATCAAAAGACAAAAAGTATTTAGGAAAAAAAAAAGCAGGAACAGACTTGGATACTTTCAATTGGTCAAACTTCAGTATTCCTCACACACATAAAAAAATCTTCAATAATTCTACTTAATCTCTGAAGTACAGATCTTTTTGGCTAAGGGTTATTTTAACATGAGGAAGATAGTTTTAAATTGGACTATACAAGGAGATACTATTCCTACAAGTACACCCATTTAAAACTTCTACAGACTGCAGCCATGTTAGCTGCTTCCAGATATTTGGAGGGCAAGAAAAGAAATGTCGGTGAGAACCAGAGTTCTGGAAAAACCTGGAAGGTCAGAAGTTTTTTCAAGGCAAAACCACATTTGTGGCCAGGTTACTCATAATGAATGGCTGACTGTGTGGTGTGATGCCAGCCTTCTTTAGATGGTGTCACTAGAGAATGATTTTATGATAGAGAGTTTAACTAATGATTGATATGTGAGAAACAACATACTTAAAGGATAAAAATATTTCAGTAATAGGAACTGCCAAGCAGTAGTCTGAGAAAAGTAAAACATAATCATGAAAAATATAAACATGTACAACAAATATGTAATAATAAAAAGTAACTTTAGCACATTTCTTGTAACAGAAGTCATAACAGAAGTTAGAATTAAACATCTATGGCATGCTCTCCTTTCCTATCATCAAGGTTCCAAAAACCATTTGCTTTACTCTGCCATTTTTGATCAGTTGCTCTTGTTTTTCTATGGCTTACCTCAGGGGATACACAGTAACAAAGCACATTTGTTAGTGAATGTGTCAGCTTCAAGAAACACATTGAACAGAATTAACAAATGGTTTTGATCATTTATGTGGTCTTTGGCCCTTGTGGAGAGACAAAACCAAAAAGATGTTGTTCTACCAGCTCTAGAGCTAGACATTGTGGCACCCTTCTGACCCAGGCAAAATACCTGGTCCTCAGCCCCAAATGAAAACTGAAAGGACAGCAAAGTTTTGCAAATAAACATCTGACCTCCCTCAAATAATTAACATGATTGCCTTAAGTGGATACTGGTCCACATGGATTAGATAATTTAAAATACCAAGAATAACTTCTAACTTTCCAGAAAATCATTTATTAATTTGCGTGTGCATTGATCACCACAGACTAGACTTTGCTTAAACTGCTTCCCAACTGTCATTCAACTGTATTTTATTTACAGAATATTAATACAAGCTGCCCAATATGCACATTTTATTAACTGGAGAGACAAGGCTGAGTCTTCTTTCCAAGAATACCTTGAACCCACCTGTCAGTCACAGCATCTGGCAGCTTTATCTGCATTATATTTATATGTACATCAGTCCTAAACCTGATGCCAATAGAGTTTTGTTATAGTGCATGATCAATCATAACTCAAGTGGTAGCACACCTCAGCTATTTGCAGATTAATTCCACCAGAAAAAAATTCTGCTTAAAGGTTAAATAAATCATCAAGTATTTATACCTCGCTGCAACTACCTCAGCCTACGCAAGCCCAGTCTCACCTGCCTGTTCGTCTTCAAAATGGGCACACTGAAGGGAAAAGATTGAAACAGAAAAGAGGCAGGGTGAAATTAATTTTGCCATCTGTAAGAGGATAAAGCAAATTTTAAAAAATCCCCAAAGTCCACATTATTTGTTGCATTTCACATATACTTTGTGCTGGTCCCCATCCCATGAAAGTAATTTGAAATCCAGGAGCAATGCCAGGGGTTTTTCTGAGATGTTTTTCATTGTCTTCTACCTGCCATCAGATTGCAATAGCAAATCCTTAACATAAAACTGCACAGAGGAAGAAGAAAACTCATCAAATACTCACTGGGAAAAAAATAGTGGTTTTTTTCTACAGTTTGTTGCTTCATTGGATATAATTTAATCGGAAGCCAGTCAGCCAACTCTCACTCTAATGATTCTGATCCTACAAGTAACTTCTTTAGTGATTAGGACTCTATTCATATCCAATGGACTCTATTATTGCATTAATAATTCAGCAGCTCCCACAACAAGAGAGTAAAAAAGATAAAAACACATCCAAATAAATTCCCATCCCTCTACCAGCCTGCCTGAGCTTCTTCTTTCCTTCCCATCACAGAACATGACAGATTTGGTTCTTCACCAGGGCCAGAATTTTATGTATTTGATGACCTCTTTGAGGACTGCTGGTAGGTAGAAAAGGTTAGAGAACTTGAGAATCTTATATTCCCACAGAAATTTCAGTTTCTAAGGAAAACAAATATCTGTCACCTCTATTAACAACTGTCCCACAGAGCTACTTGGCTTGAGCATTTCCAAATAGTTTATAAATCAAGCTGAAGTTCATGAAAAGTCTTGATTCATTGGCCCAACATCAAGAACAAAAGTGCTTCCTGGAAAGTGCTCCATAATTCTTGACTGCAAGTACAGAATCATCTTAAAGCAATGACATTTAATGAATTATATGCATAATGTTTAAAGTAACAGGCTGTATTTTGCACACAATTCAAATACCATGACCTGTGTTAACAGATGGTTCCCTGTTAGTTCTCAGTAGTGGACAAGCCATACTGTGCATTAATGGCTATTTAATGAGAGCAAAAAGGAGACAGAAACAAAGAAAAAGAAAAATAAATTAATGCATCTATGTATTTTCCTAATTTGTATTGCCAGAATTCATTCAAAAACTGTAGTGTGAAATATACAGTAGGTTTCTTTTCTTTTTTTTTTTTTTTTTAATGAAATAACACTATTGCAACAGATTCCACTGCATTATTTGGCCACTAAGTGTTCTTCCTGGAATAAAAAAAAATGATTTTGCACAGATGAGTGGACCAGAAAGTGAAATTCTATTTACCCAGTTCTATTAAGCTTTTACTAACTAAAGATCCTTCTCCTCTGCCATTGCTGTAAGGCCAAAGTCAAAGTAACCTGTCATGACATGCACTTCTGAAAAACAGAAACATTATGCGGGTATGGCAACAATTCTGGAACAACTGTTTTCTACTCTTCCCAGGAAGAGCCAGCTCTTTAAAAAAAATTAAGGAAGAATATAAAGTATAATCAAAACTGTCTCGGCAAACAACATTTGCTATAATTATTATTTCCTGTCGGACATATTTTCTTTTCTTAGCAGAGCTGTTTTGTGGGTGAATGGCAAAGCATCAGGCACTGATATTTTCCAGTTTAACACAACAGAATGTTTCCAGCTGCAGCACCACATCTTCCTAGCTGACCATAATCAAAACCAAACACCTCCAAACCCTCATTTCTCTTGCATATAATTTACTGAGTGACAACATGCCCACACCCAGGACCCAACAACACAATTCTAAACAACCACAAGTTCCCTTGAGCTGATCCTAAGTGCATGCTTGTATTAGGCCTAGATTGTAACACATCTGTCACAGAAAGTATTGCAAACCTTTAGCAGCTTCTTCCTCCATCTAAGCCCTCACACATGTGCACAAAGCTGTGCAAGTTCTTCTATTGTTGGACTGTAATTAGTACTGAAATGGCCTGCTCCATTCCAATCACATTAAATATAAAATCAGTTAACACCTTGCTAACACTGGCATACACCCACAGTGAAATTTAATATTGGCTCTGATTATTCTTAACCTTTGGCTGCTGATCTTCAGTTATTTTCTGGATGCTACCCAGTGTCTGTGACATGCAGAAGACATCCCCTGATGTGACTGTCAAAATTTGTGGATTTTAGGCCATCATCTGTTATGTTCTAAGCCAATGAATCTCTTCGCTAAGAGACAAGTTTTGTCTCACTATCACTGTTACTTAAGAAAGTCAATTTTCCAAAGCCAATGACTTTCTTAAGAGCTCCTTACCTCCTTCCCCCTTCATTGTCTGCTTGGCTCATAGGAGTTTTTGTCCATGGGAAATGAAGTCCTTGCAACCATTTGACCCATCCCTGCCATTCCAGGACTTTCTGTGCTTCAGCATCCCTGAACAACAACAAAAATACCCCAGGCAACCAACAAACCAATCAAAAAACTCAACCAAATGAAAAGGAACCATTGCTCATTTAGAAAAGCCTGACATTGACCAGTCTTATTTGCTTGTTTTTAATTAGAATATTATGGAACTGTAAACATGAAAATTATTATTACCAGTGTCCAGAAAAAAAAAGTCTATCGTTCCCCAAATATTTTGATAACTCATGTCATTTTCCCTTATAGAAGGTGCCAAAATCTGTGCCTACTCAGCCTGATTTTGTTAGAGCTATGTGCTGTGAATTCCTGGCAGGATTGTGTGATAGAAAGCTGAGTGGTCAATATAAACAAAACCATTTGAAACAACAAAGCTCTGAGGGACAAATTCCACTTCTAGCACACAGGTTTCACACAGGTTTAATAGAGGTCAACGATAGTCTTGGATGTTGTTACCGTGGGGAGGCTCTGAAGTGATAAGGAAACAATTGTTTTTTGGTGATTTGAGTGGAACTGGGGGGGAGTGAGAGTTCCTAAAGAGCTACCGTGGGCAGTAGTATTTTCTAGGTTGCACTTGCTGCCAAGTATGGCTTTCCAGACTTTCCAGTATAGGATGCTGCTGCTGCACCTCTTCACTAAACCAAGATTAAACCAAACTAAATCCAAAGCAATGGATGTGTGTGATATTCCATCCCCTATCACTTTACATCAAGTGAGGCTCATACTTGCCTGGGAACGGTTTCATCTATATACAGGGCAGTGCTTAAAATACAGCATATTTTTCAGTTTTCCTGAGTAATGAATATTTACTGTTTTACAAAAAGCAGAATCTTCAAGCTGATTTGATTATTGACCCTGACTTTCAACAGAAATGAGCAAATGTGGTAGTTTTGAAAAGGGCTTGCCTATTTGTTTATTTTGGATTTTGTTGTTTTTAAAACATTTGATAGCACCCAGCCAGCCCTCCCTTCTTTGTGGCTGCAGACAGCAACATTCCCTCCCACACATATAGCCACAAGGCTCAAGGTTGAAGGAGCTGAGAAGAAAAACACTGTATGCTGCTGTGTCATGCATCTTCCCAGTTTCAAACTGACAGATAGGAAATGTCTTGCACGGGAATACTGTAGAATGTAGAAACATTCTTTTTCTTTGAATATGCTATTAATATAAATTTAAAAAAATACAAGAAGTAAGACACTTGTCTGAAGAAGTAGGGACCAAACTTAAAAGCCCAGCCAATATTCATGCTGATGTGAAATAATGATTACCTTTAGAAATAAAAAAGAACCAAAAATAAAACCAGTTTCTTCCACATTAAAAACAACAAAAAAAGAAGATGTTAAAGGCACTTCTCTTCTTCCTTGAACCTTTTGCTCCGTGACACAAATAATGCTTTTTTCTAGCTAAATCATACACATCATCTGTCAGATATTAACCCCTTGTACAGTAAAATGGCTCCCTTTACTTGAAACCTCTCAGTCTCCTGATCCTTAAATGCTTGTTTCACACATTGCAAGAAGTATCCCAAATTAATAGCAATAACCTGACCAAATGAGTAAAGGGAAAGAGACAGAAATGAAGGCTCTAGAGTGTGAATACTAAAAAAATTCTTACATATAAACTCATCTCCATGTACCCCAGCAGCTGATTGTGGTTAGGAGATAGGTTTCCAGCTAAAACATTTCTCCTAACAGGAGTCTCTATACCCACAAAAAAAAAAAAAAAAAAAAAAAAGAAAGAAAGAAAGAAAATAAAGGGGATACTTTAAATAAATATATATCCATGCATACCTATATGTATATACTCACCCTTAAAACAAACATTAGAATTTCTAATTTAATTCCAGTAAGAAACTAAAGCTTTTCCTTGGAATTTTGCAGAGACCACATCACATGTTTTAACAGGTCTGTTTGCAATCAAGTGACATATCAAAGCAGTTCAGCATCAGACACAGAGGTAAGCAGCCTTAAATATACTCCAGCAGCAACCACTTGCTCCTCTGAAAATGTGCACTGCACGAAAGGAAAATGGAACAAGCCAGGAAAAGAAAAACATTCATCTTTTCATCATAGTTCCTAGACAGTCATATGAGGAGCAGCTGAGGGAGTTGTGTTTGTTAATCCTGGAGAAAAGGAGGCTCAGGGGAGACCTTATCACTCTCTACAACTCCCTGAAAGGAGAGTGTAGCACATTTCTTCACCCATGCAACCAGTGACAGAATTAGAGAACATGGCCACAAGCTGCACCAGGGGCTTTCAGGCTGGACATCAGGAAGAATTTATTAATGGAAAGGGTATTTTAGAATTGGAACTGACCACCCAGAGAGGTGGCGAAGTCATCTTGGAGGTGTTCAAGAAAGACTGGACATGGCATTAAATGGAGTGGTTTAGCTGATAATGTGGTTATTAGTCAAAGGTCAAACTTGATGATCTTATAGGTCTTTCCCAAACTTAATGATTCTGTGATCTCAATTTTTTTCTACAGTTACATCTAAATGATGATTTGCAAGGTGAAAAATACCTCTCCGCCCTTCTTGCTCTGTAAGACTGTATGTTTGTCTTAAATGGTACTGCATCATACAGTCCATGCCCAGAAGAGACAATACTGCAGGGCTGTACTGCCCGAATGAAAAGCTTTTAAGGAAAAGACACTTTAGAACTGAAGAAGTGCCCTGAACTAAATGTTATTAAAAGCAGTAACAATGGTGGGCAATAACTGAAAACTGACCACTTTACTGAACAGCAGCACATCTGTCAGAAAATTAAAAAAATTTTGGAAAACAAACCCAAACTCATATAGCATGCTAAAAAAAGAAAAAGCATAGCTACTTAACAGAAAGATTGACTGCTAAGGACTCTGTAAAATCACATTTCCAAACATCAGCCAGATATTTCACTCTGAGGGTCTGACTAACTGGAAAATAGCATGAAGAGCACCTGGTACATATTTTCTATCCAATTCAAAAGAGTAATTTTAAAAACAGCATTACTGTTACTCAGCCCTCCCAGGAAGGAGGATACCCCAATTCATAAGTGTTTCACTAATCAAGCCAAAAAGCCCTCCAGGGGTAACTACAATTCAGATTTTGAAGTGAATTTGGTTACATGCCCATAGATACAAGAAAGTTACAGAATCCTCTTAAAGTTCCGTTTGAAAACAGGCAAGAAAGAGAATATTCAGATGACCTTGGTATAATTAAGGTATGTGCTGCACCTTTCTAGAACTAGGTCTCTGTGGTCTAGGTATGAACAAGGTTGTGTGGGCTGTTCAAAGCTTATACACAGTAATACATGAAATGTCATCAGTTACCACTCAAACATGAAATTGGATATATAGCTATGAGGAGCCCCAAAACCTCATTCCATTTAGTTTGCTTTACACCACCAGAAAGTGGAAGCTGGAATTTCTTCTAAAGCAGAAGCATTTATAAAATTAAATGGGATTTAGCTATAGGAATGATAAAAGTAAAATGAATGAAATGCAAGATGAAAATGGCTGAATGAAAAAATGAGTGAAATGGCTGCTGAACAGCAGACTTGGGAAGAATATCCTCAGAAATAGATAAATACAGCCTTAAGTGTTAAAAAATATGAAATTTAAATTTTTTTTCTTAAAGCTTCTGGGGTTTTTAACTGCAGAAGACAGTGTGACTCTACAGTCAGAAGCTCAGGAAACATCTTCTCTTCAAATTTTACTTGTGTTTTCAGGCAATCATGGTTTAAGAAAGTATCCATTTTGACCTGTTTCTTAGTGGCTTTTTTCCTGCAAAGGCAACTGTTCTCTCCCTACAGCTTCCCTCTACTGAAAGCTGGGGGTGAAGAAAGGAAAACCATTCTATGTTATAATAGAGAAATTTCCCTAATAAAATTTTGTAGCATTTCTAGGATTTCAATACCTGTGTAATAGTTCACCAAGCAGCATGATCCTACTGAATCTTCCATCTTTTGTGCTTTAGCCCAATAACGTGGCAGATTAAAAAAATAAAACAAAGAAACAGAAACATTTCACACAAAAACACAGCATATTATAGCCAGAAGGGTAAAACCTAAGTACACCCAGAGTCATTAGAGCAGCCTCATTAGTGACTGGGCATTGTAAACCTGAAGATTTGTTTTCCATACCAGTGATGTTCCATCAGACTTGGGAAGACTCCCGTAAACTGCTCAAGACCTTGACAGCAGAAATATTTCAATCCTACTAGAAGAAATAAATTATTCATAATTAATAACCATTGCTGAGCAGTGTTCTTTTCATCTTTATCTACAAACCTCTTTTCCACAAATATATTTCTTTATTGTATTTTATGATGATTGTCTAGAAAAACTTTGACCTCCATGAAACAGGTGCCTTTGCAATTCATCACATATGAATGGTTCTTTAAGCCACATCAATGTTTCTTTGCTTAGACAAAGTTTAAATAAAAATCAACCCACAAAAAACCTAAGAGTAAATATTATCATGTGTACACACATATTCAATTGCTACTTAAAGTATCAAGATAAGGAAGAAAGGCATTCAAAATATCTCACCAGATTACCAAAGGACACAAAAGACCCCCTTGGATAACAAAATCTGGCAGGGTGGGGAAATAAAAGCCCACCTGTGTATGCCAGGGAATATGTATAAAGGATACAACCCAGATGGCTACAACAATAGCAGATTAAATTGTGAAAGCTCATGCAAAGAATTGCGTGAAAGCTCAAACTTTTTTTAAAATGTGATTTTCATCTGATTTTTTTTCTTTACAAAAAGAGCACCTGTGGCCCGAGGAATGGGTACAAGGTCTGTGTAGTGAAGCTTTTCAGGAGGTAGATGCACAAATTGCAGGAAAGCACACTGACTGCAGAAGGATGCCTGGGCAATCACTGATGCTACAGAATGGATACTCTGCAAAGGGAAGGGAAAGCACATGGAAAAATCTTGTTATCCTTAAGGTGAGATACAGAACTGCTGGGAAAGAGGAGATGCAGACTTTTTCACCCTTGGGAGCCAGAAATCTATGGGAGGACGGTGCAGCCTTTTAATTAGTGGTAAGACTACACTATTCTAAAGTAGTCCTTCATAATCATGGATTTACTACACAAAAAAAAATAATTACACAAACTTTGAGAGAAGGGAAAAAAAACAAGACATGGCAAAACCCCAAACAACAAAACCAGCACAGAGTTCTAACCTTAAAGATATTCTCAGATTATTTTGAAGTAATCAGTCACAATAAATCACATCAATCCACATAAAAAGGAAGGGTTTTAAAGCAAAAAATTAGAGCCCCTATCTTAAAACTCCAATTCATGTCTCTAATATTTCAGGATTAAATTGCAAGTGTCCTTTATACCCCACAACCCCCTAATTCAGGTAATTCATGGTACAGAACTCAACATCAGCCATGACACCCAGCAGTTTGCTTCATCTGAATAAGATCAACAGTGCTGGAAATTCCTAAGCATGTAACAAATAGTGCTTGCTTCTTAATCAATGCCACAATCTTTGACGTTTGCACTGCTTAATGCGTGTGGAGAACTGTCAAGTAAAACTGTAGGATCCAGCTGAATTCACATTAAGCTTCATTCATGTATGTGAATTTATATAAAATGAATATATTTATATATGGAGAACATGAAGTGCTCCATATAGACCACATTATCAATGTTGTCAATTAAATTTTCATCCAGATGTAGTCTGGTACATATTTATGCTCACACTGGAATACTGACAAGTCTGTTCCCAATTACTCCACTGAGCTGAACTGAAGCTACCCAACAGAAGTAAAGATGTATCATCCTGTCTTTATACACTCCACGCCCAGAGCCAAACCAAGAAACTCCCCT
This sequence comes from Ammospiza nelsoni, assembly GCF_027579445.1. Classification (NCBI taxonomy): domain Eukaryota; kingdom Metazoa; phylum Chordata; class Aves; order Passeriformes; family Passerellidae; genus Ammospiza; species Ammospiza nelsoni. Next base: position 108,540,615 of record NC_080633.1, read on the forward strand.
GTTCTCTCAGTCTGCTAATGTCTCTGAGAAGCCATCAGAGAGGACCACCACCTAGCTAGCAGCTGTTTCTTAGACATCTTTAAATGAAAAATTTTCCCTTTTTTAAGGTATAGGGATGATAAACATGACTAGAAATATCCTGAAGAGTCCAAGCACAGTGGGAGGGAGCAGAAGACATGGCTGTGCTGAGAAGTGCATCCAGCTGCTGAGCCTACAGGTGCATATGGAGTAGATGGACAGGATGAAAAATTAGAGGTGTTCCTGGGCTGGATACATTTGAGTAATGAGGGAAGTTAGTAAAAATAAATCATAGAAAAACATGCTTGGATAAGATCAGTCTAGAGCAACATCAGACAAACAGGGGAATGAAATCACAGTTGAGATCTCAGTGATGTGAATAGGAAGTAGAAATAAGAGACCCAAAAAGAGAGAAAAAAAACTATGAATAAAAACCGGCATTGGATCTAGAGTGAAAAATTATGAATATCTAGAAAAAGTGGCAATAAGAATGGCAAGTGTCAAAGAAAAGAGTCCAACTTGTAATCAGCAGGCCAAAGGTTAATAAGGGAATTGAAAACTACCATATAATTTTCCAGTTCCCCCCTAAAAAATCTACATCTGGGAATAATTCACACTACAGTTAGGAGAGCCTGAGAAATAAGCATGAACACTACAAACCACAAAAGAGTAAAATGCACTGTCTTTTCCATAGATTGTGATTTATAAAGGCTCTGGGTATTCAGAAGAACCGGGTGGTAAAGGAGCAGCATTTCACAGGTGCAAAACAGATACTTCCCTTAACTCAAACACATCCAACTTTCCACCCCTTCAGCAACCAAATGCAAACATGAATGCTGTAGGTCTTGAGCAGGGCACTGTGGAAGATAAAAATAGTTCTGCCTACAACAAACACTTGTCTCTACAGGCTCTGAGCATGGCAATTGAGGAGCACAGGGCGCACTTTCCATTTCCTAACAGAACTTCACCTCACATGCTCAGCCACTTGCAGATTAAAACTAGCTGTCTTACAGCTGTGCAGCTAGTGAGAGGATTAAAGGAACACATAAAATCCTTGCAAAGATACTTGTCAGTTTAGGATTCTCCAGATACAGCTCATCCCCAAAAAAGCCACAGCGAACAACATGTGGCAATATGAAAAACAGAGCAGAAGAGGGAAAAAAATTTGCAAAATGCCCATAACTAAACTAATGTATATTGTGAATATGCAAATATGTTCTATTTCATATCAACTCTAAAGCAGCATACAGGAGAGGAGCATTAGAGAATTGTACGGCAGAAGGTTTAGGAGAGATACAGGTGTTTGAAATAAAAAAGAATGGCTCTCTAAATGTTAAATTGGAAGAAGAAGCAAGAGCAGACACCAAAGAATGAGTTTTTTCCATGCTCTTGCCAATGTGCATGACCATATAAATTCTCTACTGCTGCTGTAGAGAATGCCAAAATTCTTTTTTTTTGGATCTTGATGAAGTGCTGTCACAACAGCAGTCCAGTGAGATAGAAGGGCACTCAAAACCGCAGTCACACTTTAAGCTCACTAACCATTCTGTTATTCTCTGATAGCTTCCATTTTATTAGAGAAAAGTTTGCACATGGAAATGACCTATGTGTGTACGGAGAAGACTCTCTCCTGAAGATGATTATAGCAATATATCAAAGAAAACCCCAAAGAAAGCAACTGGTTGGCCAAAACAACAGAGTCTGTCCTAGTTCAACCTTTATTTTATTTTTCTCTTTCTTTTTAATAGTAGAGAGATACATACAAAAGAAAGGAGTAAAAAAAACTGCAGTGAGAAACCGCAACAAGGAGCACTGCAAGGAAAGAAAGGTTAATTACAGCACAAGAAAAGATGCAAGGAATGTGAAGAATGTCAGCAAGTAAATAAATCAATAATCTACAGTCATCATCTACATTCCTGAACTACCTTGAAAGCAAGGATATCTACCCTTAACATTCCTGACAACAGTAGAGATTTTCAAGGAAGACCCCCCTCTGCTTCATGCTCAGTTTCTGCCAACACCTTTCTATCAACAACTGATTACAATGGAACCTTTCCAAAGGGAGCCTGTATTACCTCTCACAACAGTTTTATTAATACAAGCTCTTGAATACTTTGGGACAGCCCCAAAAAATTAACAAGCCAGAATTAATGCTGTGATCATTGCACTTAGTTGAAAAAATCCTCAAGGTCATTGTCAAACATCTGCAGAAATGATGCACTGTATTTCCCCCTCAACACTGCTCTCTAAAACATACTGGAGACTAGCAGCTCATGGAATAATAGTACAAATCAATAAAGCCAGAGACTAATGTGCTTTTACAGATATATTTCTTCACAATGATATCAACATACTATAAAATAGGAATTTTACAGAGGAAATGGAAGCTGTGTGAGAGAGATGAGAGGATCTGAAAGTCAAGACTCAACAAGTTAGAAACAAACAAAAAAACCCTGTCAAAAAAACCCAAAGCATATATACCAAATAATAAAAAAAAAACCCCACCAAACCCAAACCTTGAAAACAAAACCCTAACCCCCTCCAATACAAGTATACAAGTAAAATCAAAGATATGCCCTCAATAAGAAGTGGACCTGCAGAGCAAAACCGTGGAGGACCTTACTGACATTTTGTGGAAGGTCACTGAGCTTCCCGTAGGGGTCGAGGTAAATGACCTGGTTTAGTTTAGTCCATAAGAGAATCTAGATTAAGCTGGGGTTCAACCCAAAACATCACAAATGGGAAACAACAGAAATACAATTCAGTAGTGTAATCCTGAGCCAGTCCTAACACAGATTTACCTGAAGTTGCTAGATGACTCTGATGCTATATATAAAAAGATTTCTAAGCCCAGTCTCAAACAAACAACAACAAAAAAGAAAGGGAAAGAATGATTCCATGAGCACTGCTGCTTAGAAGACCACTTTTGTCTACAAAACACAACTGTTTTTCTCCAAAAGTTACTTTACTACAAAAAATGTAATGTACAAATCCCACAACAAATCATCATTGAGAATAATTTCTAAATTGGACATGCAGAATGCTTTTGCAACACTTGCCTTTGCAAATGAAGCTGATACAATACAATTAGGTAGCTGGGGGCATCTTTTCATGTGACTGAAGAAATTTCTTAATGAAGTGTAGCAATTGAAACAAGTTTATTTTCAATGCTATTTTACTTCCAAAGTAGGGGTGGGGGAATGGGAACTCCACCCCCCACTGTCCTCAATAGGTTTTATGGTCATCTTAAAATAACAGATGCAACTATGTTAAAAAAAAGCCAAGAGAGAAAGCCTAGTGTACCTGTATGGTGTTCTTCAATCCAAGCCTGCAGATACATGAAGAGGAGTAGACCAGCTACTCCAAACAGCAGTACAGACACGAAGACTTGTCTTAGGTTCATGACCCTACAAGGGGGCTTCTCTTCAGCGTTCAGAAGGACTCATTGCTCACTTTTCTGAAGTCTTCAGCACGCCTGCATCTTCTTGCAGAGACATCTTCCCCAGAGACACCAACCTGGAATAACAAGAGAGGGAGGTTGTTCTCGTGTTACACTTTTATTCTTCACCAGAGACCGTGTTAACAGCGTACTATAAACAAGCTGGAACCCTTACAAGCTATTGCTTTCAATGCTGATAATTCTGCTCACAGTCTCAATGTTCTTTCTAGCCCCAGATGAGTTCCAAGCAGATGTGTTTCTCAAAGTGGCTGAAAAGACCCTTCCACCTCCAGCAGAGCAAACGTCACCTGCTGTCATAACAGAGCGAGGTGATGACCCAAATGAGGTCACTGGGTGTCACACCAATGCCCCACTCTGCCCACCAAGCACCACAGCTGGGAAGGTACAGCAAGCAGCTGGAGCCTTCCAGGTGGCTGGGTCACACTCCAGGAGGCTGCCAGCCCCCTGTGATGGGCAACCCAGCATCTCTGCTTCTGGACTGTGTAATCCATCACATGTCCTTAAGGATTGGTGACCCCATAACACAACCACTTGGCTCGCAGACCCCAGCATTGGTTCAGCCTGTGCATCGAGGAGTCATACAATGATATCCACCCTCAAATATGAGCCCAAGTTTTGAGTTTTGCAGGATTAGGAAATGTCAGCATAAGATGGTATCAGTAAAAGAGCAAAAAATTAATTATTGGCTCATCTTTTTATTCAGCTCTGTTTTGCAATATGGAGAGGGACTTGTCAGGAACTCAATTCTTGCCACAAAGTTTAATGGAAATGAGCTCAACTGTAAAAACTTATCAGAAAGATTTCTTTATTGAACAGCAGTGGGCCCAGAGAAAGTGATTTACCTGATACCCTGCATGTGCCACAAAGGGGTCATAAAATTAATTTTATAAAATCAGAACATGGATCACTAGAGGACAGCTCCTTAACCTGAATAAGAATGTGCTCAATTGAAAGTGCATTATTAGAAGCAGAAGAGATGTTATTGAAACTGGTCTGCACAGCAAAAGAAAATGCCTTAAAATTCAACATAATGGACACTGTTGGCATTACATATGACAGAAGTGTCTGATGAACTAACACATAGAATTCTAGGAAAAACTCAAGCTTTTAAAGGAATACAGCCAACTGAAAGATATTTGAAAGATAAATCTGTTAAATACACAGAAAAGAAAATGCAGCCACTTAACAGTTATTCTAAATCATACAAGTACTCCATGTTCCACAAGTTTGTATTTTTTAATAACTCAGCACTGTTACATCTATAATTGCTGAGTTTCTAAAAATACAGTACACATAAAGCTTAGCAGGAACTCCCATTAAAAACAACTGTTGAATGAACAAAGGAACTATGTTAGAAAGATGCAAAAGATTTCAAGAACAACAAAACCGTTCAGGACTTTTCATATGCTTTTTCCAATCCCATGCTATTAAACTATACACATCCCTTAAGCACAAACTTGCCTGCAGAAAATGTAAGCCACAGTTTAAATATTAATCATTTTATGTGTAATTGTTCTGTAGAAGACAGATAGCTAGACATTAACAGAATGTAAGTGTTCTATCTGAAGTTTTTTTATAAGGGTCATGAAGCAACTGGTTCAAACCATGCACATGAAAGGTGACAGAGGCTTTATTCTTAATCTTGCTCTTTCTACTTTGATTCTACAGAGAGGGAATATCTTACATCTATATACAAGTACCTGTTTGCAGCTATTGTGATGATGCACAGGATTGGAAGGAAGCAGTGAAAATTGGGCAAAAACCAAGAAAATGCTTGGGGAATGCTGCGAAATACTTTTTGTATAGGTGTGGGTAGTGGAGCCTCCTTTCACCCAGGTCTTCATTAGCTGTTATCACTTGCACCTCTTTTTCCTTACAGTGCTCTCAGCACTCTCAGACTTGCAGTGCTCTTTATCTATGCTACAAAACTACTTAGGGCTTTGCACCTAACTTCAGTGCTGCAGAAAATGCACTGTTTGCATGTTTTTAGAAGTCACTCTGCTGATGAGACAGAAGCTTCCCAGCGCAAGCAATGCTTCAAGAACCATCAGTTATAGAACTGACGAATACAAACCTCTTCTGTTTCCCACAAACAAAAGCTGTGTTGTTCATGTAACAGGACATTGACAGCATCTGGATTAGGAGGGAAAAAAAGCAGCAAATAAAAAGATATGAGGGTTTGAATATATCTTTGAAATAGATTACTTAAATTATAGGTACTAGAAAGCAGGAATCAATTTCTTGCTGTTTGGGATTTGCCAGTTTCTCTCATAATAAAAAGGTGAGGAATCCAGACACACACAATGACAGTGCATGCTTCCAAATAAGCCCACTTCTGTGATGTTGCTTTCTTCTATCTCCGACTACACAAAGCTCCCATATATTCAGCCCTTCTTTCTGAAAAACAGCATTCTTGAGTGGGCAAGGAAAGCTTTCTCAGACCACATGGACGATGCTGAAAGGAAAGTATCTCACACCACATCTCCATGAAGATTTCTGACACTTGTAGGCTGCCACTGCTGCTCTCTCCAGCCACTTGCTCTCATTCTCCCTGTTTGCCCAGCTCTTGCCACCATCATGAGCACTTTCTGACCAGGTTTAACCAAATTACACCCCACAAAAAAATTTACCCAAGCAATGGTGCCAATGGTTTTTCCTTTAGCAGTAGCTGGTATCACATACATCCATGACCCATGACAGCATAAGATATAGAGCTGACCTAGCCCAAACACCATCGTGGTTGCATGCAGCACCACCTACAAGCCCTGAAACGTGATGATGAAAATGCACAGTAAAATAAGGAGCACTTTTAAGCTCCTTTTTTAAAGCTGTTTAATCTGTTAATAAGAAAACAGATGTTTTTCTGCTAGGTTAGTTTTGGTTTTGAGCGGAAAGAGGTCTGTAAAAGGAAACAGCAGTTCAAGGTGTTTTTCTTTTTTTTCGTTTTGAACTACCAAACACACCCTAAGGCAGATTCACTCCACCATCACAGTCACTGTAATTATCTTTGTATCAAGAGTTTACACACTGCTTGCAATTAGTTTAATTTATTTTAATTTAATTTATATGAAACTGTGTTCTTCATTTACATGTTGACTAAATTTTAAGATTAGTTTTAAACAAGAGTAACATTAAATTAAGACTACTGATTTTAGCTCATGTTAGACTCTTAAATACATCAAACCCAACTATTCGGCTACCTTATAAGGTTTTAAAGGCTTTTCAGCTTGAATGAGTAGTTTAATTTATTTAACACAGTGATTTGTAACCCCCATATGAAAAAATTACAGTGACATTTAAAAAAGTCTGCATCTGTGAGTCTTCTAGAAGAACTTGAAAAATGGCTGCACAACACTGACAAATATTCTTCTTTTGTATTAAAAAGCAATGGTCATGGATTACACTCTCAGGCAACCTGGGCAAGAGGAAATACTTGTAAATATTCCTTAATCAAGATAAATGCTTTCTCGTGGCTGTGAAAAGCCAAGAAGCAGTTACTTTCAACCCAAGTATTTTCACAAGAGATCAGCCATATCCAGACACAGGTTCAGCATCCCTGCTTAAGCTGTGAATCCTTTTTTTTGCTTCTAGTTCTGGGGGACATGGCTCCCCTGGGTGATACCTTGACCATCCTTGCTGGATGGATTTTGCTATGAGAGAACTAACGTAGCCTGAGAGACTGCTCTGTGCCTTCCACCTGTGCTGAACTAGATTCTTGCTTTTGCCCAACATTACCCCCATTTCTTTGGGATGTATGGACCCCAATGTCCCCACTGTTTGAGCTCAAGCTATGCACCCCAAAATTGCAAGTTCTTTTGAGTACTGGAAAGAGACTACTGCATATCCTTATCCATCATGGAGAAGCAGTAAGTCTGGCTGACAATAGGACTATGTGCCTTAAATGACAAGCATAGCAAAAATGTAGAAATTTTACAAGTCTATAATCATTTGCTTCTGAGCACAAATTGTTTAACTTTTGTCAAATATTAAGAATTTCAAAAATCCTCATTCTACTGATATAAAAGCCTTGCATTTTCCCCATTGTGTTTTGGGATCAAATAGGTTCATTCCTGTACAGAGCCAACAAGAACAACTGAAATAACACAGTCACCCAAAAATGGGGAAGAGTGTACCTCCTGCTTTTGGCATGATTCCTCCTTTCAGCACATCATCCAATTTTTCTTCCTTTCAATCAAATATACCTGCAGCTGAGGAGAAGCACCTCAGCATTCAGGTACCATTCCTGGCTCATTCCTATTCTAGACCACACAAAACCAATGGCATCTAGTCAGTATGTTTGGCTAACTTTAGATTTCCTTGCCGCTGTAACCCTCACCATCATCTAGTTCCAAAATCAATGCAAAACATTAGGTTGCTGCCTATTTAGAAACCTTTCCTTTTAATTTCAGATTTTTTTCCTTCACTTGGAAATAAAGAATATCAAAATGCAGGGCTAACCAGCAAAATTCAGATGAAAAAACCCAGACAATCTTCATAATGGTCAAAACATTCATATTTCTGTGGGATACTACAAATTCCCACCCACTCAGTATCTCCTTAGACACAACTGAATTAATGAAAACAAAATGAGAAAAAGAACACAGAAAGCTACTGCAACTGCACAGTTTGGGGGTTTTTTTGGTGTTTTTTATTTTCTTCCCTCCATCCTTACCTCAAGAAGCACTACATTTTCAGATACCTCCACTGGAGTTATCATGGCAAGAAAATTTTGCAGTGAGGAATGTTCTGCTGGACACTGGCCCAGACTGTCAGCTCAGTCAGTAGAAGGAAGCAAGGATATCTTCTCACTTCAACGCTCCCCCTCCTCCCTCACTTCTCATCTGTTAGCTCATGTCCTACTTCACACGCAGATGATCCTCCAGGATCACCTTTCCACTGCCCACATCTCAACTTTCTGGCTTCACAATGACTGGCGCAAGGCAGAGCTCCAGCTCTGAACAATGCTTGCACAGTTCCTCATATCAGGCAGTACTACTTTTTGTTCTGGTTTATTACAGAGGTTGTTAGAAATAAACATACAGTATTTGCCATTTTCTATCTCCAAGCAAGTTAAGCTCAGAGTTTAACTTAACACTGAACCAACCAACCCCTCACCAAACACCCCCCAGATAAACAAAACAAAAGCAGACAACAAAGCCCAAACCAAACCAAAATTCCCATAAGGGAGTTTTTCCTGTCCATAGGAATTTAATAGGGGTATAGAGACAGCATATGGGCCCACTGTTACATCAGTCCTGCTGACATCTCAGCAACTTCTTCATCTGAAGAGTTGCTTATAAGAAGGCTGTGTAAAAGTATAATTGAAGACACCATCTGGCCTGCACAACTTTTATTACTGGCAATAACAGAAGATTACTACCTACCAACACTGCAAATCAAGTTAAGAGAATTCTGTAAGAGCTCCATAAGACACAAATAATGAAATATTTTTTTATGAAATATAGAGGGATTTCTCTTCAAAGGAGAGACCTGTTTTCATCAAAGTGAGTATTCTTACTCACCCACCGCCAATTATAAAACAATAAAGCCCCTTTAAAAAATAGAGCTTAAAATTTTGAAATTTTAATAGCAGTCAGGAAATTCCAAACATCAACATCACCAAAGTAACTTCCCACCCAGTCAACTTGTACATATTAAACATTTTTCAACCTCATTCTCCCTTGTTATGTAGCAGACCACAATGTTGTTATAGCAATTACATTTTGTTTTAAATGTACTTCATAGCATACAACATGCTATAAAAAAATAATAACATGGCAAAGAAAATATGGTTTGCATTTGATTTTGCCATTTTAATCTATTAACATCACTAGTTTCTCATTATCCTTTTGATATATTTCCAAAGGAAAAAAAAATCCATTTTAATGAAACAAGGGGCATAAGTTAGAGTCTGCTTCTGAGGACACACACAACATTTACCTGGTCCTGCTGCTCCACCATAAATCCTGCTAAACTTCAGAGCATGTAAGTTTAGTGCACATAGCAACTTGCCTCAGACACCTGCAGATTAATTTAAAGCTGCAGCTTTAGACAAACAAAAGTTATGCTTGTGTTAAGAACAGATAAATGCCAAGCTGACCTAGCCATGTGTATGCAGGTTGACACATCAGCATCATGGAAAGCTTTGGTTACTTACAGACAGCAGAGAAGACGGAAATCATCAGATCTGGAACTTCACCAGTTCACCAGGATATTCAGTTTCACGGGTTTCATCCTACAGCTGCTGGACATCTTGCTTCAAAAAGGAAAAATCATTATTATTGTCAGTAACATTTGCCAGTCAGGACTGAGGGACCTCAACAGAAAAAGGCAAGTTCGGCATGCTTAGCTCTTACCTGTCTGTAGCACTCCTGGGAGTCAGCGAGCAGTCCCATGGAAATCACCTGGGTTTTGGGAAGTTAAACAAAAACACTGCTCACAAGACAGCAACTTGATGGCTCTCAGTCTTCTAACAGGATTATAGGTGGGATTTCTTCCCACTGTCAGGGTAAGGAACATCAGCAAAAGCACTGTGTCAAAGCCAGATCTTTCCTTTTTTGAACTGTTGAAATGACATGGTCTTGTTTACAGACTGCAGCGAACCGAGGGGCTATCAGCATGCCAACAAGACTCGCAGCCTACCCCAGTCATTCACTCTACCGCTAGAAAACGCACAGGCAAAACACCAGTCCATTTTTTTATTTTGGAGACGTGCCACGAATTCCCGATTCCCGATTCCCGATTCCCGCTGTGTGACGAAGGAGGGGGGTGTGTGTGGCTGTCGGGAGTCAGCAGAAAAGTTGCTCGGTGCGCGGCGCCGCAGCGGGGGCTCTGCGATCCCCTCAACTTCTGGGGACCCCGCAGCGCCTGGGGGCCGCTCCCGGCGCTGGAACCCTCGCCAGGGACACGCCGGGGCTGACCCTCATCCCGCAGGGCCGCTCCGCGCTGAAGGCTCCGGTTCGGCCCCGCCGCCGCCTCCGGCCCCGCCGCTCCGCGTCCCGGCGCCCGGGGCTGGGCGGTGCCGGGGCAGCGGCTGCTGCCGGGGCCGCGGGGAGAGACCCGGCCGCAAGCTCACCCACCTCCCGCCCGTCCCGGGTGGGTGCCCGGCGGCCGCCCCTCACCTCACCTCTCCTCACCTCTCCTCACCGGCCCGCCGCTCCCGCCGCTCCCGGGAGGCGCTGCCGCCGCGGCGCCCACACACACAAACTTTGCCGGCCAAACTTTGGGGCCGGGCGGGCTGGGGAGGGGCCCCGGCGGGCAGGGACACCCCCGGGCGCAGCGGGCCGGTCCCCGCGGGCAGGTGAGTCCCCCCGGCCGGCCACCCCCGTGTCCGCCCGCGGCATCGCGCTCCCTGCCCGCCGCCCGCAGAGGAAGAGCTTTGCTCAAAGGTTTTGTTTGCTGCTGCATATCCAGGGGTAGCTCTCCCCGTGCTAGCGAATAAATATGTCTAAACTGCCAGGTAGAGGCAACTCATAGCTTTAATTAGCTACTAAAACAGGTAGCGTAGAAACTTTATTGCCGTCTATGGGAAACTGGATGACAGAGAAAAATGCCTAATTAGCGCTTATTGGAGCTTCACGTGTGCCTTGCAAACCTTATCTGCTTATTGTGACAATAGACCAACCGTGTAGATAAATGGCATTATCTCTCTTTAACGGGAATATCGCTTTGCTTACATTTCTTCAGGGGAGTCCTTGAAGAAATAGCTCTTAGCCCTTGCTAAGGTGAGACAAGAACAGAGGCGTTCTAACTTTCCAAAGCCGCGCTCAAACAACTTCTGTATTTGTCTCCTTTGGGCATTTCTCGGCAGGGTTGTGTTCCTAGAACTACCCCAGCAGACAGATACTTCTAAAATGCTTCCTAATTCACTGCCCCATTACTCACTTACGGCATCGAGGCCTCTCCTGGAGTAACAGTATTGTAACCATTCATGTTTTTGCAACATCTTTTACTCCAACAGGTTTCAAATCATCTCACGCACTGTTGAGACACACGCAGGGATCTCTTCCCAACCAGAGCAGCACCGCCTCCGGCAGGAAGCTGAGCAACGTCCACCAGCCGAAATCCAGTGTTTCAGAGCAGAGGGTGGAGAGCTGGGTGCTGCTCAGATTTCTAAGTGGGGTTAACTAGGCAGAGAGTGTAATTACCCTGTCCAAAGCTTAGATGTTCGTTGAAAAGTGCTCCAGGATCTGCAACAGCCGTAGGCAGCCAAGACCTGTGTGCAGGAGTATTCCCTTGGGTTTTCAATCCAGCCGCTAAAACTGTCCTGCCCCTGCTTAGTTTGGGTTGAGTGACTACATATAACCTCACCGTGGTGCTGTACATTTTCTCTGGTTTATCTCACTTCAGGGTCTCCCTAGTCACAGTTCAGTATAGGAGCGAGCAGCTCAGAGAAAGCCTAGGGAGAGAAGATTTTTCCCTTAAACCTAATCATGGATCCATTTTAAAGTTCTAGTGAGTAATGACCATCCCTCACACCCGTAGCTTGTCTGGCTGCCTAGTAGAAGTAAAAGGGGAAGAAGGAGAGTGTGAAGTAAAATATGGCATTTTTTTGCTATTTCAGGAGAGTTGAGCGTATTTCTCCTTTTAGACAACCTGGTAGGGATGTGATCCCATGTTAACCATATGCCTTAACAACAAAAAATGCAACGTCATATTTAAATTATGGATCTATTAGTCCTTGATGGCTAGTGAGATTTTAGAGAAAAACAGCATGCCAACTGAATTTTAGTTTCCTGATGTAGTACACTCAGAGGATTGTAATGAAGGTCACTGAAGCTTCTAGTAAGGATATACAGATTAACCTTCTGGGTGTTGTAGATTTAATTTCACTCAGTAAGTACATGCAGCAAGCATATTTCTTCAGATTGATCTACTCAGGCTGTATCCATCAACTAAATAAACTTATATATAACATTGAATAGATCAGATGTCTTTATTTTTATTTTTCTTCAGTTAATAAATTAATAAAGGAATAAATTAATTGCTTTGGGATAAAGCCAAGTCTTGTTTTACAACTTAGTTAAAAAAAACCAACCAAACAAGAAAACCCCCAAACCACAAAGAACTCCAGACTAGTGCACTTAGTTTTGATAATACTTGTTCCACACAGATTGTCCTGGCGCAGAGGGTATAGTCCAGCTATTGATGTAAGAATCTTTACCGGATTAAAGATTAAAAATTCAACATGCAGGTGAAATTAGACACTGGATTAGGAAGTTCATCAACTATGTAATTGTAATCAGTACCTTCTGAAGGCTGACATGTAGCAAAAAAGAAGCAAATTACAAAAGGGTGGCGGCAGTCTGTCTGTGGCAGCAGGGCTGGTGTGGAGCCAGCGCCTACATCAGAAACTCTGTTCTTGGCAGGTTTCTGCATGTTTCCCATGAATTCTGGTAGACAAGTAGCTCAAGAGTTAAAGAAGCAGCAGCATCCTCTGAAAGCAGTGAGACAGCAGCCAGGTGGTGATGCCTTCTCACAGGAACAGGAGCGGTCAGTGCACTTAGAGGAGAAAGGTAACCGGCTGTGAATCAAGACTGCGACCTGCCAAAAATTAGATGTCAATTTGCTGAAATAAAACCACCTTTACTCTGCAATAAGACCAACTTATGCTCTTTACACACTTCCTGTGCAGATTTTCAGGGACAGCCATTGAGGAAAGTATGGTATGGATGGTAGGTAGGTAGGTAGGTAGGTAGGTAGGTAGGTAGGTAGGTTAGGTCGCAGTAACCCACACTCAGAGCTGCTTCTCCATGGACTGTGCACTGTGTATGGCCCCTAAATTTGTGGGTGCTCAAACCATGGGGCAGAAACCATATATATCATTGCTGTAATGTGTTAAGAAACCTCCCTCATTTGCTGAAATTTCCACCCAGCCTAGGTTTCCACTTTTCATTTTTCAAAAATTTCTGCAAAGCTAGCACAGCCATCTACACAGATACACACATTTCAAGGAGTCAGAATTTGAGATTCTTATGTTTGAAAAAAAATTTAATACAAAGGCCCTGGCTCATGTAGCAGGGCCTGTTTGGCTTGATCTTTTTCCAAAGGGGAAGGAATAGACCTTCAGAGACATTTTTAGATTAGCCAAATTCATTCCAAGTGCTGTTATCATTTGCTGCACTGACTTCTAGGACGGGCCACGCTGGCATAGTTTCAGCGTGTTATATATAAATATAGAGCCCATTAAACAAGCCTTTGGTGATTAAAAACGTTTTATCATTATGAAGGTGTGTTTTGCTCCAGGGTACAAACTATTCAGCAAGAAGTTTCATTTTATTTCCTTGAGCTTTTTTCATTTTCAGCTAATTAGCTAGAAATACACCACCTAAAATATTCCCCTTTCCTCAGTCAGGAGGCTAAAATTTGCCTCTACCAAGCATTGCTATAGGGCATTTGCTTTGTTCTTTAAAAAAACTACTAGCAACTTGGTATAAAATTCACTTGCTCAGTAACTGGTATGCTGGGGTAATTATCAAAGCCTTTCTAACCAAGCTGTGTGTTCATTCAAAAATATTAGGCAATTCAAAATGTCTGTGGTTCTACAGCTATTACAAAGTTTTGTTTTTAAGCAGTCTCCAAAAACTTGACTTAAACACTTCAATGAGTTGACTGTGAAGCTATTTTATCCTAATGGGGTCCTATTCTCAGAAGACAGCCAAAAGTAAACAGTAGCAGCAATTTTTTTTTCTCTAAAGGTCGGTACATTATCTTACTCCAATTCCAAAATGTTCTTCAAATAGCAGATACTAGTCTGTCAAGTGCTGCAGGGCTACAAAATGCCTTAGGATATCCTGAAAAATTTATTTCTGAAAAAAAAAGTGAATTAATTCTATGTTTGAGTGACTGGTGAGGAATTCCACTAACAGGTGTGAATGGAAAGGTGGAGATTAGCTCTCCTTCTCTTACTCCCTCTGCCCTAGCTCTGGGTGAACAGGTTTATGTGAGTATTCACGCTGTTATATGATGCATTTGTATCTTAGAGGAGGTATATCCAGTTTTACAGGCTCCATGCATAGAGCCTTTTCAAGACAAGACTGGACAGACCCCTGAGCATCCTGGCCTGACCCCATGGCTGACCCACTCATGTGCTGCAGGTGGGACTGCAGATTTCCTGTGATCCCCTCCTGTGTGAGTTGTCCTGTGCTGCCTTCCTGGATAGCCCATCTAAAATCAGGAGGTCACACTTTGCCCAAAGTGGTCTCATCTCACTACAGAAACAAGTTATGAATGCCTTTTACAGAATTACAGAGCACAAATGCATTAATGAGGTCCTTAATTCTGTTGAAATGTGGTTTGTAAAGGAGGAAGTTCCTCTGAAAAAAAAAAAAGCCTGTTCTTCCAGGCTTTTGCAATATGTTTGTAAAAGCTGTGTAACATTGTAATTTCTAGTTTGTCTTATTCTAGAGAAGAGGAAAGATTCATCTTTGTTCTACCAAATAATACTTGATTATGGTGCCTCCTGGAAGAGAATAGCCTATTGTACCAGAGCGCTAAGCTGGGAGACAGTTTCTTTGGTCTTTCAGTTTTTGGTATCAAAGTGGCCACACAAAATGAGTTAAAAAAACCCTTAACTGTGTGATTTAAATGCTTTAAAAGCATCCATAAAGATCTTGAAGGTGATGTTCTTGTCTTCCAATTTTCACTAAGGGGTACTGCTGATCATCTCCATCCTCACTGTGGTGTCTGGATTTCTCAGCTACAACTGACTGCTCTTAGATATTACAAACACTGAAAAAAAAACCTTACAAAAACCTCTTTTAGACCAATTTTACTATCTTTCACATGACTACTAAATGTCAGAGAAGTAAATTCTATATGTTGTCCTTTGGTCTCTACACATCCCCTGAATGTGAGACAAACAAAATTCCCTTATTCCCAACACCATGCTTGACAGTACAGAGTTCTGCACTAATTCAACATCTGTTGACAAGCTGTCTATATAAATCGACAGAGAAACAAACTGATTAATGAAACTGGGGGTGCCTCCAAAGTAATTCACAATCTGTTGAAACAAGACACCATACCAATAAATATGTAATTCCAATGCTCTGGTTCCTCTTGCACCCTAAAATACCAGGAATAAAAAGCAGAAATACAGTGACATGACAGTCTGGCAGTTGTCCTGAAGTTAAAGGAGGACTGAATGAAATAAAACAGGATGTTTTTTTCCTTCACCAGCATCAGCATTGTGTTGAATGTTTGCATTGCTTATTAAGACCAATGGACATATCCTGAACCCATTCTGACAGCTTGGAATCAAACACTGAGCAAATTATGACATTATGGTACTCATATATGCCAGGAATAAAAAAGTTCCTGAGAAATTCTGGGACCAATGAAGGTGGAAAGTAGAATAAATACTAGGCAGACTGACACAAACGTAGTATTTAAGAGACAGCAAAAGAACTAGAGATTAAAACATTATCCAAAATCTCATGTGAACATTAGTTCCAAGTGTTTGGTTGTTGTTTAATTGTTCACATATGGCCAAGTAGTGTCCCATGCTTTTGCACCTCCACAAGATTTTATTACAGTGTCAGTCCAAGGAAAATGAGGTCAAATATTCTATACTGGATATAGGACACATGCTGGCCAGCCTAAGATTTGCAAGAAATTTCACTGCTTATCACAGACCTCCCTTTAGCTAGAAGCTGAGGTACATATAAAACAAAAGACAGTTTTTGGGGGCACAACTGAAATGCTTAACCTATTATTGCCTATTTTATACAAAAAAATATTCTCACAGCTGGGTTTTTAGATGAAGATTTTTCACTGAGACAGTAGTGATTGCTCTGGTGGGTCATCTTCTTTCAGATACAAAATTTTAGTCTAACTAAAACTGTGCTAATGTAGGTAAATATGCTGGCAGTATTTGGTGGAGTTGACCATTAAGTGGTGCTCTTTAACATAAGATCTAGCAGGGTAGATAAGGCTGCACATCTCATTCTCTTAAGCCGTTTGCTAGCCATGTCATTGTTTAGAATAGTGCTCCTCATTCTGGGAATATCCTCATGAATTTAAAACTCTTCATTAAGATTGGGATATGAGATGGATTTGGGAATCAGCAGCATGCATAGGCAATAAAACTCTGCATCTTCATTACAGCGTGATCAAGCTTTCCAAACACTAAAGGGTATAACTTCACACACTAAATGGAAGAGTAGCCTGGGAAAACTAACATGCCTCTAATGTTGGACTGTTCAAAGAGAAAGAGATCTGGAAAAGCTGTGTCAGCTCAGGCTGGGAACTAGGCTTGGAGCAATTCTGGAAACGTGAGTAATGGCAGAAAATTCTCTAGCCAGCGGCATTTCCCTCCTGTCACATACCCACAGACATTTCTCCTGCCCTCAGGCCCCACTGCTGCAAAAAAAAAAAAGAAAAAGCAAGTGAATGCCATGATGGAGCCTCAGGATCATAAAATCCTAACACATCTCACAGGATTCCTGCTAATTTCCCTTGGCTCGGCTCAACTCAACTGTATATCAACCATGCTCTCCAGGATTTGGCTTACTTTCTCTCAGTAATTAGGTTTCACAGGAAGGTTTTTCTTTATTTTTGGGAAACTTTTCCTCATAAGCAATATAGTTTATTTCATGTGCTTTTCTTCTTGCTCTTTTCCCAAAGGACACAGGATAGTTCACTACCTTTTTTGTGAGAATGTTACATGGTAAATGCCTACCAAGGAAACCACTGCTCACAGCACATTTTTCCTTTAATAGGAAGCAATCATCCTTCATCCTATATTTGAATTCTGCAATGAATTTATCTCACTCATTAATCCAGTGCCAGCCACCTTCTTTCTGTCTCTGTCTCATTGTAACCTGCTGAACAAAGGTGACTTTCTCAAAGATGCTTTAAATTACCCATTCTCCAGGACTTTTTTTAAGCTTTACTAAAGTCATCTTTTCCAGATGGTATCATAATTTCCTACCCTCCCATCTTCGGAATGAAATGTAAGAGCACTTAATAAGTAACTTGGGGCAGATAATGAACTTCCACAAATACATGAGTGCAATGCTTTCTTTGCTAGAGACTGCTACTCCACATCTGGAGAGGGGAATGTGAGGGGCTTGCATGACAATATCTGGGGGCAGGGGGAGGCAGGCTACAGGGATGGCTTCTGTGAGAAGCTGCTAGAAGCTTCCCCCATGTGTGACAGGGCAGGTGTCACCTGGCTCCAGGACAGACCCACCACTGCCCAAGGCTGAGACCATCAGTGACAGTGACAGCACTTCTGGGGTAACAGAGTTAAGAAGGGGAAAAAAGTTACTTCACAGGAGTAGGTTGTAGCTGGAAAACAGAGAAGGGAGAATATGTGAGAGGAACAACTCTTCAGACTTCCAGGTCAGTGCAGAAGAAGGGGGAGCTGCTCCAGGCACCAGAGCTGAGATTCCCCAGCAGCCCGTGGTGCAGATCATGGTGGGGCAGCTGTGTCCCTACTCCCATGGAGATCCATGGTGGAGCAGAAATCCACCTGCAGCCCGTGCAGAACCCCACACCAGAGCAGGTGGATGCCTGGAGGAGACTGTGACCCCATGGGAAGCCTGTGCTGGAGCAGCCTCCTGGCAGCACCTGTGGAAACATGGAGAGAAGCCCACACTGGAGCAGGTTTGCTGGCAGGACTTGCGACCCTGAGGGACATATTCTCAGGTGCCTTTCCCAGCACACACCTGATCTGGGCTGCACAAATGGAGGGGTTGTTTATACTTGTCGTAAGTTATTTTTTTTTAAATGTGTGCTTGGGAATTTAATCTGATTTTGGAAATGGAAAAGCATAATGTTTCTGTTTTGTAATTTTTGGGATTATCTAATTACTATAGGAAAACAGCTAAAGAATAAACAAAGCAGCCTGTTATTCTCTTGTTTGCTTTACAAATAAATGCTCTGCTTTTTAATTATTCCTTTAAAGCTAAATGCTTAAGTACAAAATATGTTGCTTAGGAAAACTTCACAGTCATCATGACAAATATTTGACAGTACTTGTAGAACTAAAGCACAGAACCACTATTTATTTTATTGTTTATAAACTGTGACGTTTTGGTCAGTAGAGCTGGAAGTCTTTTTATTTTAATATTTGACAGGAGCAAGAAAGGTGGGCCCTGTACACACATGGGAGCATCCTTGACCAAACATTAGTTGGTTGTCATCAAACTATTTTTTTGATTGTATATATTAAAGTCAACACATGTGCAAGTCTGTATGTATACATGGTGCATTTATATCCAAGTCTTTCTGCATCTGTGTGTTCCTTTGTCAAGATTTGCAAGTCATCTACAAAGAGCTTAGCTTATAAAAACAATTGAAACTTCCAGCAGTGAATTAAAATAGCAGGAATTTTTGTTTGTTTTCTTTAATCTCAAATTGGTGTGAGGTGCACAGTTGCTGCTTGTGTCAGTGTAACAACACTGACTGCCAAGTTATGTTTTCAAAAGCAAATAGATTGAAGTAGTCAGGATTTTCAGGATCATCTGCAGTTAAAAAAAATCCATATGTTAGGTAGCTTACAGGGAAGCCATTATTAGCAAATCCCACAGACTCCCTGCTGTCAGAGGTCCATACATGGCACAGAAGCAAATGCATTCTCTCACTAAAGTTTGGATTTATTAACCTAGAAGTTCAGAGCTCCACAACATGAAACTTCTGTTGTGTCTGCAGCCATACTTTTCACCTGTGATTCCTCTTCTCCTGGTCCAGAACCTAAACAAAATTACTGCCACATCCCTTCTTCCAGATGGACTAACTTGCCAGCTGCTGGTAGCCAGCTGTGAAATAACCAGTTTTATAGAGTGGACAGCCCCCAAGCCATCAAAAAGAACTAAGAAGATGGAAAAATTCAGGCTCCCACTGAACTACCAACGTTACTATCACCAACTGCTACATTGGGATGGAGTGGAGAAGAGAGGTTTTAGTAGAGGAAATAAATTATATTTGGCAAATGAGATAGTTTTTTTTTCTTCAGATAATATTTTCTTTCTAAGTATCTGCACACATGCTTTTAGAGTATATTTTTAATATAGGGGTAATTTATCATCTATAGGCAGTCAGAATAAATGAGTTGACAGAGTTTGCTCAGGCCTCCTCATCCCCAGTAAGTGTATGCATAGTGCTGTAATACTATTCTGGGTCTGCAGTCTGAAGTTACAATTTCCATTCTTCCACCCTACTGGCAAAATGGGGCATTTCATTTATCTACATCAGATCATGGTTTGCAATTGATAGATCAACTTCAAATAAAATGTAGGAAACTCACCTTGTAACATAAGTGTTTCTTGTATTCAGCACCTGCCTTCATTATGGTGCATTCTGTAGCAGCTGCCTGTAAAGATTACATTGTATAGAAAAAGAGGCTTCTAAGCCGTCAAAGAAGACTGAATTCAATCCTTTAAGAAGATGATGAGAGCATGAAACCTGGTCATTTTCAATAGCTGAATTACAACACCTTTCAGGTATTACACTTGCCCCTGAACATCCTTTTTCATTTCTGCATTGTTATGTTCACACTTTCTGCTTCACTGTCTTTTCTTCCCCTAGCTCAGTGTTAGAAAGGCAGACCTGCCACCATTACCTTTGTCACCACCACCACAAGATGGGATAATTTGACAGCAAAAGCTGCTGTATCAAGTACACACAATTTAGTATACTGAAATGAACAGATAAAGTGTATTCTCTATCTGTCTCATGTATGGTAGAATACAGCGTATGGGTAGGTTCAACATTCAGACCAAATGGCTCACTTCTAGTCACCAGCAACACAAAGACTGATGCTTTATAACAAACATTTTCCCTCTAAATGTGATAATGAAATATCTTATATTCCAAAAATACACAGTTTTGCATTTGAGGTTTTATTAAGCCCTGATCAGAGCATGTCAATGAATTTCACATTTCTGATTTTTTACTGTGTACAGTGATCTTGTAAATCAGCACAAGTATTTTTTAAGTGTTTGCACACAGCTATTGCAAAAGCTATGGGGAGCACATGTCATGGCAAAAGTAGCAGTTTATGGTGCTGGGAGAATGAGAACCTGCTGCCAGCTAAGAGCTTCCAATGGTTACAGGTAAGGCATTTTGTTCTGACATGTCTGTGCTCTCCTGCATGAGCATGAGTAGCTGTCAGGTTAATGCTGCCAAAACCTTTGGGAGAAGAGTCCTGAGGCCAGAGGTGGCTGTGTGTCACTGCCATCACCCAGCCCAGCACCCTCCTCCACATTCACAGAGACCAAGTCATTATTTCCACAGCAGCCACTGCAATTCCTTGCTACATCCTCTTTGGGAGCACCTAGATCTTTATCTGTTTCTCAGAGGGACTGTAAGCCCAGCTGATGCTGTGACTATTCAGAATTTCCCTTTAGCTGTTGTCAATCGCTTTCTCAAGCAGTGAAGGAAGAGATCCTCAGGCTCTCTCCCATGAGATAGCAGCCAGCCAGGAAGCTGGTGTAAAAAGTTTAGAGTTTACTATTACACCTAACTATCAAATGCTAAGTGCTTAATGGAACTGCAAGGGAAAAAGTATTTTAACTGTGAATAACTAACCCCACATTTAATCATCCCTGTATAAATCTGCAGGATCCCTTCTGAGTCTGACAGGACAGCCCTAGAATTACCTCATTTAGCAGAGCCCTACATAAGAAATGGGGAGCATGCTCAGGAGGACAGTGTCTTTATCTAAAGGTTAAGGTATACAAAAAGATTTCAGGAGCTTGAGGAAGAAAATTAGTGTGTGAACATGAAAACCTGAGGAAGGAATGATGAAATTAATTACCAGACTAAAGGAAAAATGAAGAAGCATGAAGAAAAACAATTAGTAGTTGAAAATGCTCTTGAGTCCAGTAACCTTGGAGAATGCATTGAGCTAGTGGTTGCTGCCACTTTAGGCAATTATTGGATATCATATAAACCTTTTTTTCAAACAACGACAGAATTGTTTTTCTTTTAGGAAGCAGCCATCAATAGTGAAATTAAATATCTGAATGAATGCGGGAGCATGTTCTAATAAAACATGAAGGAAGTAATCAGGGAAGATTATCTGTCTTGCCAGTGCGATATTTAGCAGTGATAAAAAAGAAACTTCTTGCCAATGTACTTTCCTTTTTGCAAGCTGATCCTATATAGTATAATATTAAATGGCAGAGACTCATAAAGAGTTTAAATGCTTCTCTGCAGGACAGAGCTGGAGACACGCACAAAACTGAGATTTATATTAGATTACTAAAATGGTTACTCTTAATGTCAAACCAGGGTATCCTGGGATTGGCAATAACTTCCCATGATTGCTCAGAGCAGCCTATAGTCATGCAGCTGACCTGAATTGGAGTCTGATGAGTTGCAGAGAAGCAAGGTTTTGCACCCTGGACTAAAGGAAAGCATCGCTTGACCAGCCTAGGACGGAAATTCAGCACCCACTTGCAACCCACTGATCTTTTTTTCCCTGTCCCCAGGGGAAAAAAGGAATTATGGCAGGGCCCGCCTACAAAATATTGCCTCTGTGTGGAGGTTCCTGGTACAAATTCCCATTCAGAGAGCTAAAAAGGAGGTCACTGCTTGCAATTGCAACCTTACGCTGTACCCTGGATAGAAATAACACTCAGTGACTGAGCACAGCCTCGCCTGCTACTGTAGCTCAGCAGATGGAGGAGCTGCTAAGCTTAGCTTGCAGGATTGAGAAATGGATTTTTTCTTTTATGAGCAAAACCATGTGCAGATGACCTAAGGATCACCTACAGATCACAGAAATAAAATCTATTATGTAGCAAATTTTTAGGTCAACATGTCACTCTGTTCTCTCATCTCTTTTCTGCTTATTTTATTCCAGTAACTTGTTTGCATGCTTTTCTGCTGCACTCCAGAACTTAATTTTAGCAATTGGAATTGGTGGGCCTTGCTCAGAAAGCCTCCCAAATTTACTATTGCTCATCTTTAATGAGACAGCTTAAGACAGACAGCACAATATATTTGCTTATAATTTCACATGGTTTTCCTGTGCTTTTATTGTAAGTGGAATTTGTATCAAAACCCAAAAATATACCATAGAAGCTTGTGTCAAAGCTTTACTGTGAAGCTTTGATGCCAACATCTGCTTCTCAATACTTTTTCCTGAAATATCTAAGGGTATTTTAACAGTTTCAGATATTGCACACTTTATACTTAAATTCTAATAACTTAGAACACCCAAGTTGCTACCATGAGATGGTGACCATTTTAGTTACCATTTAGTTAACCATCTCCACACCTCTAGGCCCATTAGATATAGAACTGTTAGAATCTCTAGGCAGTGCCCTAAATCCCTGAAATACCAACAGAACAACTTTTATGATATGACGCCTTCAGACTAAATCTTGGTATTTACCTTAATGGCTAATATAATTATTACAGTGATCTGCATGAGTGAATTTTTCATTTGCATGAAGAAAGCTGTCTTTGTGTCCATTTGCTTTTTTGTTTTAAATTAACATTTTCCCTAAGTTGACCAGAACATTAAAATTGCTTATCATGGGCCAAATTTCTGTATTAAAGAAAAAAAGATTAAGTACAGCTGGAGAGAGCATTGTGTGTACTGGGTAGATACCCACAGAGGGAGCAAATGTTGTATTTATTTGGTAATCTTTAAAGTACAGAGCAGGTTGCCTTCTGAGTGTAGCCATTACAATTTATGATTTCTGCCATGCTATATATTGATTTCTCTATCTTAAGAATCAGCACCTTTCCCTGTTGATTGAATTCTAATTATTCACTCCATGGTTACATTGATTTTAACAGTCTTCTGGACAATTTTGGGCCAGGTTGGTTTCAAATTACACAAGATGAATTCGTCATGACTATTGATATACAAACTTCCTTTCTCCAGCAACTTGAAAAAGAAACAAACTGCTTTCTCTCCCTTCTGCACAGGCCAAACTTGTGTCATGCTCACTTGTACTGTAGCAGTCAGCTGGCCTTAGCCTGTACCTCATGACAACTCTGGGGAGAAAAGGCAGAAAAAAAGAGTTAATTTTGTTTGTCTGAACCCAATGATGGTTATGTCTGTAGTGGATGGTGATAAACTGTACTTTTCATATATTTCATCAAAGACCAGAAAATCTTCTACCTGCATGTTACATCCAGGTGCTGCTTGGGTGTTATGGGCCCACCTTTACTCCCTGGAATCATGAGGCATGGATGATGGGCACCAAAGTGCCTATTTCAGCCATCTGGGATTGTCCCAGGCTTCTCTCCCTGCTCCCAGGGTCCCTC
This sequence comes from Ammospiza nelsoni, assembly GCF_027579445.1. Taxonomy (NCBI): domain Eukaryota; kingdom Metazoa; phylum Chordata; class Aves; order Passeriformes; family Passerellidae; genus Ammospiza; species Ammospiza nelsoni. The sequence goes on from NC_080633.1 coordinate 108,564,325, forward strand.
TCTCAGTGAAATGTACCCCTGCCTGGCTAATGCACATACAGGAATGGGCATTTGCATAAATGGATACTACAGCCTGACTTTTGTAATTATGTTTAAGGAATCCTTTTTGGCCTCATGGTTTTATTTCCACTTACCTTGGGCAATGACTCCCCCCTCTTTTGAGTTATTGCTATATAAAGGAATATTCAATATTCAGTCAGGTTGAAAGCTACTGATTACATTAATCAGCTTTAATAGGATGTGTTATTAGATCTTGAATTATCTATAGATCAAATATATGATCAATGGCAGCCTTTAAATATTTCCAAGTCAATATTTCCAGAGATTTATTCATTCAGAAGGGCCTAGAAGTGTTTTACAACTGAAGGTTCAGATTCTACTCACCAGCTTTATTTAGCCTTCACTTTCTTTCTTCTAAAGTTTGTTAATTTGGATCCTGAAGTTGTGGTGCCAAAAATGGTTGAAGCAGTAAGATATAGAATAATGGAATAATTTAAATTGGAAAAAACCTTTAAAATCATCAAGTCAAATAGTTAACCCAGCACTGCCAAGTCCACCATTAAACCCTATCCTAAGCATCTTATTTATAAGACTTAAAAATACCTTCAGAGATATCAGTCCCTTAACAATCTGTTCCAGTCCTTGGTAAATCTTGCATTGAAAAAATTTTCCTAATATCCAATCTAAAACTTTCTTGATGTGACTGGAGGCCATTGCCTCTTATCCTATTTCTTGTTACTTGGGAGAAGAGCCTACCCCCACATAACTACAACCTTCTTTCTGGTAGTTGTAGAGAGCAGTAAGATCTTCCCCATCCTCTTTTTCTCCAGGCTATACAACCCAGCTCCCTCAGCCACTCCTTGCAAGGCTGGGGCTCCAGAGCCTTCACCAGTTCCCTTATCCTCCTCTGGATATCCTCCAGCCTCTCTATGTCTTGTAAGGAGGATTGAACAAAATTCAACATGTGGTCTCACGTGTGCTAATTACAGGGGGCAATCACTGCCCTGGTCCTGGACACATTATTTCTGATACAACCCAGCGCATTTCTTGGCCAAAACAACACTGGCTCATGTTCAGATGGGTGTCGATCAGCACCCCTGAGGCTTTTTACTTCAGATAATTTTCCAGCCACTCTTCCCCCAGCCTGCAGCTCTGCATGGGGTTGTTGTGACCCAAGCGCAGCACCTAACATTTTGCCCTTTCAGCCTCATACAATTGGCCTCAGCCCATCAATCCAGCCTGCTCAGATCCCTCTGTAGAGCCTTCCTGCCCTGCAGCCCACCAGCACTCCCACCCAAGTTGGTGCTTTCTGTGAACTCACTGATGGTTATTAAACAGCACTGAGGATCATCTCTTGTGACTGGTCACCAACTGGATTTAACTCCGCTCATCACCACTCTGGCCTGGCCATCCAGGTGCCTTTTTTACTCACTGAAGCATTCCTCATCCAAGCCATGAACAACCAGTTTTTCCAGAAGAATACTGTGGAGAATAGTGTCAAGGCTTCACCAAAGCTGTAGCTAGCCAACATCTGCGGTGTTTCTCTTGTCCACTAGGTGGGTCACACTGTCCTACAAGGGGACAAAGTTAGCCACAGTCTGCAAGTTCAGACCATATCTGATGCTTTTATGTTTATATATAAACTACTAGATGCACTATTAATGCATTTCCACTGTGTTTTCAAGCTCACTTTGGGATAAGACATGGATATGGCCCTGTCTGCTTGCACCACTATCATACCCATGGGAGGGAAGTGGGATATGCAGAGCCCAGCCAAGTTGTGTCCCCACAGTTCTGATCTTGTCCCTGTGCCCCAAAAGGATTCAACTCCTGCCCTGAGCCTGCTGCCCTTCTTAGATGGAGTTGAGCCTGCTCTCTGCTGGAAGAAATGTGACTCTGGAGTACAATTTTCAGTGTAAATGGTAGAATTGTGGGTGCATTAGAGCAAAAAGAAATTAATGGAGAAAATTAAATCAGATGATGATTTTACAGCACACATCCATTGTGCATTCAGAAATCACCCACTTCACTACATGTACCCATTCTAGAAGTAGCAAACAGAAGTTTTACTGCAATGACATGCTGTTTTCTTTTCTAATGAGGAAATGAACAATGAGTTATCCTCCTTTAACCTTGCATGTAGAAAATAAGTCCAGCAGGCAGGAGAGTTTGGTGATTTAAGATGTTATTTTCTAAATGATAAAGCTTCCTGTGGAGATGAATTTTCTTACAATCTCTGACAAACTATCTGGTGATTACTTTGATAAGAGTAGTAAATGATCTAAAAATATGTATATCATCTTTTGAAGTAGAAAGGAAGTTTTACATGAGTTCTTTAAATCTCAGAGCAGAGCTGTTTGTTCTCTGTTAGGATAAACACATCATGTTAAGGTTTACCCTGAGCAGCCTAGCAGAAAATAATCTGCATAAATAGATAAAAATTTATCAAACAATGAATAAAAGATTCAAACAGAAAATATATTTTCTTTTGTTTCTAAGAGGTGTAAAAAGAACAAAATTACCAGGCTATTTCTTTTCCCTTAAAATCTTTTTATAGATAATGGTGAACAGATGATTCTGTCAAACTTCACTTGCGATGCATTCAAGACAAGATAATATCATCATCCATCTTCTTGATGAGCCTCATCATTTTATCTTCAGTCTGAATCCTGGAGAAAACTTAACAAGCTCTACACATCTCTTCATTTAAAAATTATGGTTGAAGGAGAGAAAATGTTTAAGGTCAAGCTTCTAAGCTACCATCTGGCGCTCATTTAAAAATTGCCAAGAACATCTGCCACTACTGCATATGCCTAAGACAAAACTTAGCCAACATCACCTTTTCTTTTAAGGACAAAATCTTAGAGTCATGTGAGCATTGACTGAAGTGCCTTTCTGCCAGCAGTCAGAATTTCGCAGAAATTTAGTGGTTTGACAATCCACTTGACCTTTTAATAGATAAGGGCAGTTCTGTAGTTCACAACAGCGAGTTCACCATCTAAAAGCCTGGTTTCACAAACAGTCACTTACAACTTTGCAAGACACATCAAAAGTATTGGGGGTGGGGTGGGGTAGAGGGGTATCCCCTGACTGATGAGAGCTGAAATGCAGTTATTTGGTAGTAAAAGAAAACTCCCATAGTTCCCATTTTTGAAGCCACCCCTCTGCTTTGGCTCTCAGGTTGCTGAAGGCAGTATTTTTGGAAAGTGTTGTAAGTGAAATATGAATGCAGACACTTAAGAGCTAAATAAAACACGTCCTCAGAGATGGGTATAATATTCTCTAAACTTTTATAACAAAATGAAAAGACGTAAAAATCTGAAAAACATATGGCATACAAGGTCTAATTTCTCAGATAAAGCTCTGTGTCTTTATTAATATTTCAAGATATATCAAATCCCACTGGCTATTAATTCCTTACATTGGGGAAAATGTTTAGTCTTAAAAATAGTGTAAGGATGCTATTCTTTATTCACATGCATGAATTCTTAGTAGCAAGAAGTAGATAGGAGATGAAGACCTGTATAACTAAGTACAAGAGAAATGGTTTGGGGGTTCTTTTTTTTTTCATAGCCTGTATGGAAATTATCTCCTCTAAATGATGGACATGACATATAAAATGCCTATTAAGATATGATGAAAATTTTAACTAGAAGGAGACATTTTACATGGCTGCATCATTAGTTTGATGATTTGATCAGACAGGGCAGACTCTTTCAGCCATGCTTAGTGTATCAAATTTCTGTAGTTTGGTAAATGCCATGCATTGGATTATTTTCCAGAGGTGAAAAAAAGTAATACAATATACTAAGTATTTAGTGATTTGTCTGAACTATGTAATAACCAATGTGTGCAATTCAAGGTAATCCATATGTGTATTAATAGGTATAATGAATAATTTCATTCCATTTATAGAACAATGAATCTGTATTTTAATGGTGTCTGAAAAGCAGAGAAAATTGAAGTGATTGAAAGACTGAATGGGACTAAAAATTCCCACATTGATTACAGATCAATTTACCTTTGAAACTGGAAAACAGGAGTTATGCTTCATGTCTTTTTCTATATGAGTTTTTAAATTATGCTACATTTTGTATTTTAACAGATGGTACAATTTAATACTTATCGGAGGGACAGGAGTTATGTAGAAACTGTTAATGTTTGTCTTGTGGTGTGGAGAAGATTATTGGTAAGTATAATATTTTGGACTTTTTATTACAGCTAAATATAGGTCTCCTAAAAAATTATCATCCAATTGAGTTTTTTACAGATTTTTTCTGTTTGTGTGAAAATGAAGAAAACAATGCCTGCAGCCAAATCTCCAATCTAGGATCTATAAGCTTTCCAAAATTCAGAGCACCATTATCATATCCATTTCACAAACAACATTGTATGTGATCTCCACCCAGGCTTATCTTGCCAGCTCTATTCAAGAATTTTAACTGGCAGAGGAACCTGTCACTTTGAATGTGATTTTACATTTTTTCTTGATGCCTAGAAATTGTTTATCTTTAGTAGGACCTAAATGTTTTCTTCGCTTTTGAAATGCCTCTAGTCTGAGCAGTCTGCTCACAGCTGAAACAGAATTTATAAGCAGGCTGGCATTCATGGTGTGACACTTTCTCACCTGATCCAGATTAATTTAGACTGCCACTGAATCCTCAGTCTGCTGAATCTCCCTGGAGTAACTTTTGTGCATTATGAAAATTTAAAAAGAACTTCTGCTTTTAAAAATGAATCGACAAGTTAAAAAGTGATAGTTCACAGAATACCCACAGATGTAAAACAAAATGTCTCCAAAACCTTAATTACAGAACAAGGATAAGAATACTGAGATTGGTGGTAATTTACATTTATAAGAGCAAACATTTAAAAGTTAGGAAAGTCTAGAAGTTAAGGTCAACAGGCAAAGTACGCAGGATTTTTTGGTATGGTTTGCATACTTCAAAATAGGGGAAAAAAATCTTGTTTTATGCTTAGCGTGGAGCAAAGAAAGGCAAATTTGAGTAGAAATGTGCATGGCAGTTGTGTATAAGAATTCAGTCTCACTCTTTTCAATAGAATTGGAGCTTTTCATTGGGATGGTTTAGATATTAATTTTTATTTTGCAAATAATGTCGTAACTATAAATTGTGGGAAAGGCTAAAGCTATGCTTTGATTATTTGTTTGCAGTTGGTAATCATATGTATTTGCTTCCCATGTTTGCTAAACTGTGTTTTTGAAGCTGTGTAAAAAATTAGAATGGTTCATTGTGTTAATGTCTGTCTTTGTTGTGGTTTAATTCCCTTGACTGTGAAACATCATGCAGCCAATCATTCACTCCTACCCTGGTGAGGTGAGGGGATTCAGAAAAAGGTAAAACCCACAGGCTTAGATAAGAACAGTTTAATAATTGAAATAAAGTAAAATAGAACAAAACCAGCAATTGTAGTGAGGAGAGAGAAACAAGTGACACACATTACATTGCTCCCCACCCACTGACCGATGCCCAGCCTGTCCCCAGCAGCAATCAGCCCCTCTGCCACCCCCTATTCCCGTTTAGGTACTGAGCAAAATGTCCTGTAGTGTGAAATGTCCCCTTGGCCAGTTCAGGTCACCTGTTCTGCCCATGCTCCTCCCATCTTCTTGCACACCTGCTTACTGGCAGAGTTTGGGGAACTGAAAGTCCTTGACTTAGGGCAAGCACTGCTCAGCAAGAACTAAACCATCAGTGTTTGGTCAATGTTATTCTCATACCGAATCTAAAACACATCGCTAGGAGGAAAGTTAACTCAATTCCAGACAAAACCAGGACAGTCCAGTAACAGCCAGTGTAAAGCTGCTGCACAAAACCATGTTTGTCTCTCAGCAAAACAGGGATGAAAATACTGTTTAGAGTCTATTTCAATGCAGTATGGTGCTCCTTAATCGTGTCCTACCAAGCAGGCACACAAGCACTGGAAGTCACTGAAGAAGAGTGGGGGGAAAAAAAGGAAAAAAAAAAAGGGCAAGACAATTTGGAATTAAATCATTTTGGCAGGTGAGGGAACTTTCAACCTGGGTCAAAGTAATATCAGTTGAATGATTTGGAAAGAAAATCCTCGTGTGGCAAATATTTTCTCTTTGCTTTTATGAAAGATATTTATAGGTTTTAATAAGTGCAAAGACTCACATTCAGCATCTAATGCAGCATTCTCTGTTGTGGTAACAATGCTGATAATGCAATAAATAAATACAGTGGTTTGGAGGTGCTCAAGCAATGAAATCATCTTCTTTTTTCATTCTTCCCCTTGCTAGCCCAGCTACAGCTCTTGGTGCCACCACATGTAGGCAGACTTTTGAAGAAGTATTATATGGGTTGAAGTGGAAATGAAAAATCATGTCACATATCCCCTCATGGCTCCCAGCTGCTGAAAGCTGATGTTCCAGGGTATTTTCCTCCATCATTAGGAAGGGGCTATTATGGAGATAATTTGGGTTGGGGTGAGGTTCGGTTGAACTGGAGGAGAAAATGCATGGAAAAGGGACCAGGGAGAAATGGTCAAGGAGGAAAAGGTTAGAAGAAAATTTGATATTTCAAGAAATAGGGGAAAACAGAAAAATGAGGGACTAAAAAGTAGGTTGAAGTGTCTAATGAAAAGGGTTGGGAGGGAGGGAAGAGAAAAGGAGGGAAGTATTGAAGGTTAGTTTGAGAAGTTTGCTGACGCTCTCAAAAAATGTGTAGTATCAGGAATTCCCCAGAAATCCCCAACTCTACAAACAGGAGAAGACAGGCAATGGCTGAAAAAGCTGGTCTTATTTTAATTAAATGTTTATTTAAGTCTAACATATTTAAAAATTATAATTGGTTTCCCCCAGCAATGCCCTTAACCAAGCCCCTTCACAAAGATCTTTGAAAAGCAGTCAACTCACGAAAAATCCCACTTGGCAACCCTTTTTCCCTGAAAAATGAGCTTACCAAAATCTTCAAAGGCCAGAATCTGGCATAATTTTCTCTTGAGCAAAGTTAACTCTGTGAGCTGCAGCCCCGCCGGGAAGCGCGACGTGCTCTGGCTTACTGCACACGTGGGCTCTGTGTGCCCAGACCCATGGGCAGGAGGGACTGACCCTTCTGCCAAGTGACACCTCATGCCATGCCACCTGCCCCTGCCCTAGGAGGGAATGTTTGTGCATGGCCCAGGTGGCAAAGTGCAGCTGCAGCCAGGGTGGATGGCTGAGGGTAGCACCAGGGCAGCTGTGCCATGTAACCCACCCCTGCCCTCGGCACCGCAGAGCGTGTTCTATCGGCAGGTCATGGTCCCAGGAGGAACAAATACATGAATTTTCAATGAGCTTTCTTCTGCCAAAGCTGATCCTCTCCCACTGCCCTTTGGTGTGGGCAGAGATTCCCTGCAGCAGCGGATGAAAGACAAGGTGCCATAACTGCGCACCTGAGCAGGTTTTCATCCAGGTACCACAGAGCTAAGGCCTGGCTTAAATGATTGTTTCTTGGACAGGACTTCTGATGACTGTGATCAGTGTTGTTGTGTAAGAACAAACCTTTCACTAGAAAGAATATCACATCCTATTACTCTGCAATTAAAATCCACGGGGATTTTTAGAGAAAATTAAAATTCATGTCCTTGTTGCAACCTCTGTTGCCTGAAAGCTCAAATGGACTGCCAAACTTCTCTCATGTTGGGAAACCATAGCCCCAGATTTCTGAAATTCAGGCTCTTTTAATGCATTCTAGGTATGGTACTTAAATATTCACATCACATGGTCTTTGCAAGTCTGATATTAGAACAGACACAGAATAAAGGTCAACAGAGAGAAAAGTCTAATAATAATAAAACAAAAATGCATATGCATTCACATCTTATCAAATACACAATGGAGTTGGCTGGGCATGTTTAGAGGAAGCAATTTTTCAGGCAGAAAAAAAAAATGGTTTGTGAAGGAAAGCTTTCATCAATACTTTATATACAGTTTCTGCGTGGAAAGAATTTCTGGTGCAAGTACATGTTCAACCAATTATCCACTGACTGCAGCTGCCTCTGGGGAGAAGGAACAGAAAGTTGTTTCTATAGCTCATTTTGTCCAGGGCCCTGGCCCTCTGGTTCAGAGTTCCCAGGCTCCTGGTGGAAGTGGGAAGTGGAAAGCACTTTGAGGGGCACATTCAGAGTTGGACACTGCCTTGCCCCAGCTCCTCTGCCTCACACTACCTTCTTGCCCCCAGCCCAGCCCAAACCATGCCTGGGATAATGACATTTTTCTGGAATGTGCCTGGGAATCTAAATGAGGATGTCTACCACTCTGCTGGCCCCACGGTAGCTCCAGAAGCCAATTAGTTAGAAGCAGTCTCCTTCTCTATCACTCCTGATGGTTGCTAACTGCCAAGAAGTTCATAAGAGGGAATTGAGTTTCCCATTTCTGAAGAAAAATCAAATGATTTGCTTTTCACTCTGAGACCTAGCCAGGCTCAAATGTACCAAGTACAATTTAGTGATATCAATTTAATTGCATATTTCCTTCAAACTATATGACCACCTGGATGCAGTCACAACAATAACAACAGTAAATCAATGTTTGTGAGGAAATGCTGTTAAGTATTAAGATCTAATAATATGCTTTCTTGGAAGCTGCTGTAAAATTTTTTGTTTCCCTTTGCAAATGAGTGTTAGGAATGCCAAGAACCAACAAGTGTCTAATATTATTTTTCCCAGATGAAATGAAAAGATATTGATTTCTGTGAAAGAGGTTCCTTGATATGTAAACACATTATTCTAAGGCTCAGAGGAATCATATACTTTTCTTTTGCCTGTCTTCTGAAAACACTTGAAAAAATATTTTATCAAAAGAATTAAATGAAATGTTGTGTATGTTCCCAGATAAAAAAGCCACCAAACATATAACTTACATTTTCGCATTGTGTATGTATACATTCCTAATTTTACCTTATATTTACTTAAATAAAAGGCATCTCTGAACACTAAAAACATGAATCTGCAAGATTTCTTCTGTGTGAAGTAGCGCTAAGGCTGTCTGCAGGACACAGTCTCATGGTTTAGTGTGAGGTAGTCCTGTGAGGAGTAGGGATTTGGACTTGATCCTTATGGGTCCCTTCCAACTTGAGATATTCTGTGGTTACTTGATGTCTGATTATAAGGGTGAATAGCAGAAGAGATTCTCCTTCTTATCACTTGCAAGGACCCCTCCTGTGCATGTTTTAAATGGTGATTCCACTGTTTTATAGCAACACAACTGACCACCAAACAGGTAAGAAATAGGGGTGAACCAGTACAAAGCACCTCCTTTTACTAGGTGGTTTTGCAAGTGACACTTAGGGTTCTCCAGCTAGGGTGGTCATTCCTATAATTTCATTGACTAGGGAAACCTTTAAAATTAATATAGAATTCCATTAGCAGTCTGTTAGTTCTCAGGAGCAATCAGCCATTTGAGCCTCTGCGCTGGTTTTTAGAGTAATTTGTCCACTATAATAAACATGACAGGAAATCTGTGACTGATAATCTAGTTATTTCTATATTTCTATAAAATGCATAAATATGCATGCATATGTGATAGAAAAAATCATATAAAATTATGTATTGCATATATATTATATCTAAAATTATGAGTTAATGCTTATTTATAAATTTATACATATAAATTTGTATCTAGAAATCTAGTTATTTCCATATACCCAGAATGAGAGAAACTTTCCAGATTTAAGAATTTTAGATTGCAGGAATATCCTCTACTCTAGTTTTTTCTTTTATATTTTCCTCAGAATGGACCGCCATCATTCAGATTTAATTGGGGCATTGGCTGTTCTAACTCATCAGCTGAAGTATCCTTCTTCAAGAAGCTTGGCCATGGTACCATTTCATAAATATCTTCCATTTCCCAGCAGCTTTGCCTTGTCTTGAGTGTGCACAATGGAAAAGGAAAGGCCCATGAGTTACCAACTGCTCATTAAGGAGAAAAAACATTCCTGTGTCTGCCATGGAACAGCACAAAACAGTAAAGAAGAAAAGCATGTGTTGTATTTGTGGTTAACCAGGACAGCAAAAGGAGAGGAAGCCCCAAGTTTAATAGAAAAAAAAAAAAAAAAAAAAAAAAACAAAAAACCAAACTGATTCGTGATGGTCACAATAACTAGATGGACAAAAGCCACAATGTATTTCAATTCCAGTTAAATTAAAGCCTGTTTCTGCTTAATACTTTTGATAATTTGTCCATAAGCACTTCATTATTTAAACAGCTTCAACAGTTCATGTGGTAGAGCCAAGTTTAGAAAGGATTTATTTAACATGCCATTACAGCAATTAGCCCGAGGGAAAGTTCAGCTTGCATACCCAGCTTCTAAATATGTCTTGAGTTTGTATTTATCAAGCGAGTTTCCTTTTTCCCCCCTACTGAGTACAAACTTTTCCTTTTTTTCCCTCACCTCACAGCTCCTCTGAAGCTTTCAACCTGAGCTCTTTTCTGAGCACCTGGCACGCTGGAGCTCCAATCCAGAGGTCCCTTCCACATTCCCTCCTGAGGACACCGGCACAATGTCTGTCCTCAGTCAGGTGCATCTGTCAGGCCACATGTGTCACTCAGGATCATGACTGCAGGAGTCAGTAGTTAAAGACAGGATGTTTAAGAGGCAGAAAGGAGATTCAGGATGCTGAAGTTCAGTTTCGAGCTCTGATGTGACTTGAGGCAAGTCATGTAGGCATTACCTGTATCTTGGCATTCCAAGTCTGCATGGTGATGGTTGTAGTTTACCTCCACCTTGGTTACTCAGTCTGCAGTGGATGAGCTATCACTTGCAATATTTACTTACATCAGGCAGCACATCAAGGGTCCAGTCTCATTCTGGGCCTCCAGACACAACTGTTCCTCAAAAAGTTTTTTGAACCCTATGACTTTGAACAGATCTTCACAAGTAAGAATGACATTCTGCACAGTGGAGGAAATGAGTTAGTTCTGGTGCCCAAAAAAATCTAGGTTTGAGTTTTCCAGGCTATCAGGCTAAAAAAAAAAAACAAAAAACAAAAAACAAAAAAAAAAAAAAAAAAAAAAAAAAAAAAACAAAAACAAAAACCCAGATTTTTATTATTTCTGAATCCAAGACATAACTTCCTTTGTCTGTACACCCCTCTTGACAACAAGGAGCAGACACAGCACTTCTTCCCCACCAATAGCTCTGGACCTCCTGATTTTATTTTCACTTTCCTTTACTACCATCCATAGAGGTGACTCTCCAGGTTCTCTTGGGTGCAGGGAAGGAAGCAATTTCTTACAGGTTTCTGCTGAACACAGTGTGTGCAACCAGCATCCCAATGGCACAATCCCACTTCCATCTGCCATGGACTGATGAGCCTCTCACAGTGCAAGTGGCAGAACTTGCACTTTTTGCCCTCCAACATAGATTGGGACCAGTTTCTGCTACATTTTCAGCAGGATTTCCCACAACGTTCAATGCACAAAACAGAATGCAACTCGAAATCTACTGCTTCTTATGTCTTCCAATTAGATTTTTTAAACTGTTTTTGATGAGCATGCATTTTACAGTCATAATGAATTGCAAGTGGTGCAAAAGAAAAATGGTGTTTCAGAGCCTCTGCTTGCTGCACATATTAGCAACAAGAGGCCTAGGGAATGCCACTGCCTGGGTTAAAAGAGTAATGTTGCTTTGGTTTTGCAATATGCATAAAAAATCAGCCTTTTTCACTCTGCATACACTTTCTGCACAACACACTGAACATTCATTATCCCCCAGCTCTGCACAAAGCACAGTGATGCCAATGGAAATTTTTTTTCTGAAGCATCAACAGGACTGGCCAAACTCTGATTTGTTGGAAGCAAAATTCCCCATCTAGTTTAATTTTCTATTACTTTTTCTGTCTGTATCATATAAATGAACTGAAATATAATAATACTTCCAGCAAATGACTCTACAATCCCATAATTCCCTGACAGCTTCAACCACTGGACTTATTTTTTAACAGTATTTTGAACCTTTTTGTACATGTCTGCAATAAATTAAAATCAGAATATTTCCAAATCTATTTTCCTGCATTATGTCTGGTTTGTTCAGGATGAATGGCTACAGCAAGAAAAGGTGAGAGGAATTTCAAGGACTCCATGAACACTGCCTAGTGTACCACTGCAGTATAAGATTAACTGACATCAGCTTGACCTGCTACTTGCCTGAAGGAAAATGGTCTGATGGTCTTTGGTAAAGTTTATGAGATGCAGGTTCCCACTGTGGTGTAGGCAGGTCTTTAATTTGCTGTCATTTATGACTGTAATGTTCCCTAGGCATGCAGCTTTGCCACAGAAGTGACAGAGAATCAAACTTCAAATTGGTGAGCTTTTTTCCCCCTACTTTTCCCCAGCATCCTTTGGAATGAAAGGAATGTGATACAGAGAGAAGAGTGCAAGTCTGATGAATACTTTTCATGGGGTAGTCATGAATAAAATAGAAAAGAGTTACATAAACATCTGGAGAGAAAATGTATGCAACTGGTCTCAACTACTTGCTTAGAACATATGATTTAATTAAATTTAAAATTTATTTTAAATTCAATCTTATTAACTCAGAAAGAAAGAATAATTTTTCAAAACCTAGTTTGGAAGAAACAAAAATTTTGCTCCCTGATCACGAATCTGTGCTATGTTTGAAGCACTCATTTTAACAAATGTAATGAACAAATACAGAGAAAAATTGTCCTGGAAAAATTATTGAAGCCCAGCTTTTGAACCCCAGCTAGCTTTGATCAAAAGCAAACTTCTATATAATGTTAGAAAACCACTCATATATTTTAGTGGGAAAGGCTGTCTGGTTATAAAGGAAAAAACAATCACGTCTGGTTTTCCCTCACTGGATTCCTGAAATTAACAGGGAATGACATAGTGCCTGTGAGCGTTTCATAGTTTCTGGGGTGGAGAAGGAGGGAATATTTCTCACTGATTTCTACTGACCCCTTGTGGCAACCTAAACTGCATATCGTATCCTGCTGAAGGAGACTTTGGCTTCCTCACGGTAGAAGCGTTTACCATGGGCAGGAAGAGTCTTAGGAGCTAACTCTGACCATGTCAATGGCCTCTTAAGAGCAACAAACTCTTAGGTTGTCAAGAACCCAGAAGATGGCCAAAATTCAAAAATTTTTCTTAGTCCATGGGGGGAAGATTTTGGACTGCTTGGTATGTGTAACAAGGCTGCAATTCCAAAGCACAGGTACCGACAATGTAAACATGAGACTGAAATTTAGGTAATTAACTCCATCCACCAAAATCCCAGCATTTAATTAGAGGCAAATGTATGCAACTTCTATTTTGCACTACTGGGGAATTCATGGTCTACATAAATGTCTTTCCAAAGCCTAAATTCAGCACTTAGATGAGAACTTATTCAAAGATGGGAATTGCCCCTCTGTTGGGTAATTTAGTCTAGATGCCAGCCAGAATAAGAGACAGGACAAGCTGTAAGAGGGGTGGTTAGAGATATTCCAACTTTAAGCCTTTCCAAAGTACATATTAAATTCAATGAAAGATAAAAATTTAAAAAAATATCTATTTGGAAAAAAATATTAAAATTACTGTAATGTATGTTCACTTTCAAGTAGATGTAAATGCTTTCTACTTGCATACTCAATATGCAAACATTGTTACTTGGGAACAAGCCAAGTTTCTTGCTACTTCCATTTGTCCTAAAAAGAGGATCACTTTCAGAGGAAAACATAACTAAGGAAAATATTAAGGAGGGAGTAGCAAATTTTACAGTTTGATTTTTATACAGAGAAAGTACATCTGAATCTCACATGATCCATATACCTAGGAATTGTACTTTACAGATTTTGTCAGCTGTGAAAACACACAATTAGTATTTGAAAGATTGTTATTGTTTACTGATGAGAGAAAGTAACTATAAGCAGTTCTAAATTTCATGTCATGTTTTCCTAGTGTTTGCAAAGATTAAAAGTCTGCTACCTTATGTGATGTGCCTTCTCTGGAGTTGGTGGTTTGTTATATTAGTTGGAAATATGTTCCAGACTATTGGACACACATGGAACCAATTCAATGAATTCAGTATTGCTGTCATTCTTCCCCTTCTTAAGGAAAAAAGAAAAAAAAAAGAAAAAAAATTAAGAAATAGCTGGAACAATGAATAAATGTTATGTATGTTGGTGAAGCATACCATGTACTATATACATAAACTCCTCACTCCGTATGTTTTCACTTGCTTCATGTGCTTCCTGTAAAATTGCCTTAGGTTGTCCGTGAAAAGTTAGGGGGAATAATTTCCATTAATGCTTTCTGTCCCTTAAAAAAGAAAAAGAAGGCGACAAAAACTACCTTAGATGGAAACTGTTAGTTATAAAATCTGAGAACAAGTAAATGGAGCTTTTAAGCTTCAAACAACGTAAGTGGGCAGCAAAATCACCTGGGAAAATATATTTGCTATAGACATAAGTGAATTGGGCCTAAACTAAATATCCTTGTCTTCTCATATTAGGGAAACATCTTTCAGCTTAACTTTTGGAAATGGGAATAGTACACGATAGTCATACCTGATGGGCCACCCACAGCATGAGCATGGACCTCTGACATGAAAAGAAACGTGGAAATCAGACACCTCTAACTCTTCTCCTGTGATTGCAGCAGAAATAAAATTAAATGCCTGAGAAAATAACCCTGTACAGAATTTAATCAATCATGGAACACTGCCCTGGAAAATTGTACTTTTGATTTTTCCAAGTGAAAAAGAAAATTCATTGGAAATTTCCCTGTGGTTCCATGGACTCAGCAAAACAGCCAAGCCATTCAAGGGGTTGATGTGCAATAGGTTTGGGACCTAATATTTTTCTGTTTGAGCCAGGCTTCAAAAACAGTCAATAAAATATTGATTGAAATCATAAAATCTAAAATCACATGCTCTACATTTTCTTAAGTTCATCCTTAAAATATTGTTCTAGTGTCTGCAATGAAATTTGTTATCCACTTTTCCTTCTTATGTGTTTCATATACCAGTGACACTTTAATACACTTTGGGATGTTTTTGGAAGGGGTAAGTTTTCTTTTCAAAACAGTTTAAATATCTGAACAGATGTAAAATTGGCCAACATTGACAGTATAACCAGTTGTGTACTGCAGACAAACTTATAAGAAAATTGTAATATGACATTTATCAGCTTTTAAATGAGAACACGACTATCAGCTTCAACACAATCTAGGATAATGTTTACAGCTGAAGAATGACTGAATGCTTACACTCACAGAAATGTTTGCTTTTAATGGCCACATTTTCCATTCCCATGATACAATACTCTAAAAAAGCCCTTTCTGTCTCTCATATAGGCTGGGTTATAACAGCAATTATTATGATTTTTATATCTTTACAATGATGCCTACAAAATATTCAATACCTAAGCAGCTGGTGCACTGTGGCCGATGCTTACTAAATGAATAAATGTTTTGTCTTGTGTTTCCCCCGTGTACTTGCCTCCATCTGTTGTCTTGTGTCATTTTTGATTGGGGCCTAGAGGCAGTACCACAAAACAAATAATGTCAATTTTGTTTTCATTATTGCAGGGCCAAGAACCCTACTTCCAGCCTGAAAACACTGGCACTTGGTGCTGCACAAACACAAATGCAAAGAGATGCTGTCCATGCTTACACCTCATGCAGTAGGACGACTTTACAGTACAAAATTTTGCATGAGAAGTTTAAATTGGTACTCATTACAGGAGAAATAACTTTATCGAGTGTGCAGTCCGAGTGAAAGCAGATATACCAAGCTGAAGGAGGAAATTGGTGTTCCTCCTAACGAGCACTCTAAAGTGAACTGTGCTCTCCAGGTCAAAAGACAGGCGAGCATCTGTTTAACTTTGCATCCTCCCCATCCTCGCCATGCCTGCAGCCTGCCCTCTTCCAGGGCAAGAGCTCACCAGCTCTGACCCACAGACTCTGGGGACCATGGTGTGCTTGTGCTTAGCCCTTGGGTGTGTTGCACTGGCTGCCTCTCCCCACTGCAGGGGTTGGTTAATCACCGTGCTACTTCAACACCAACCCACGAGCTGATCTCCATGAGTGCTTTCTAAACACAGCTCTCCCCAACAGGGCTATTGCAGACAGTGCTTTTAGGTCTGGGGGTACCTTCTCATTTTCATTGGCTGCAGAGGGAGACCACCTGGCTAACTCAGTTGATTAATTCATGTTCTTGAAGTTGGCACCCTAAAACTCTTACAAATGTTTTAGGACAGCTATTGGGTCAGAATCAAACCATAAGTTTTCAGGGCTTGCCTGCTCAGCCAGGAGGTACATAAGCTCCTGTATTTGAGTGGTGGATTTCTACACCCAAACAACCATACGTGCAGATCCATACAGTCATTCTGTTCTTCTACAGCTCCTGAAAATACACCAGCGAGGGTTACAGAGTCGGTGCCTACTAGCACAAAGAGGGAATCTCTTCAGTCTGTGAACAATTCTGCAACCTGAGCCCCTGAAACCCAACCTGTCTGTAATCAAACACTCCTTGCTTGAGACAGTGGCACAGAGGAGAGTTGCAGCAAGAACAAGAACAAAAATGGCAGAGAAGAGAGACTGAGGACTGCAGGTTCTGGGCAGCCTGTGGTCCTGTGTGTTTGGATAGTGAACTTACTCAGTGGGTGCAATCCAGCACATCCCCTTTGTTTGGGCAATACCTTCTAGGTCTGAGCCTTGTTGACATTAGCTATTTAAGCCCAAGGAATGATTAATGTACAGGCGAGTGGGATTTCATGCTAAATGTGAGTATTTTAGGACAGGTCTGTTGCCAATCTCACAGTCTGTGAGCTCAATTTTCTCGAGAAACATCTTGGAGTTGTCTGTCTCCACTGAGCAAATGGCTTCAGGGACAAAGAGCTGAATCCTGAATTGAGTGAACTAGATTGTCCCTGACACCTCTGTCAGGACACATTTCTCTCAAGAGAAGGACACGATCTCTTTTTCTTGGAACTGCATACGACATCATTCAGTATGGCCATGTTTGACAACTAAGAGAAAAGCAGCTGTATCCCAGAACTTCAGCTAAGTAACTTGGTATCACAGAAATTTTTTGAATTTCAGTAAAAGCTGATGACCCATTTTCCATTAGCTTGAATCCCAAATAAAGTGTATTAAATATTCATTTCGGATCTGTTTCAGAGTGTACCTCTGAATTTGGAAGGCCATTCCCCTTAGGGAAAGGAAAAGGAGAAAGGGGAATTCCCTCATTTATTCAGAAGAAGATTTATTCTGTTTTGTGTAATTGCTGGCATGGGAGCAATCCTTCCCTTCAGAAATAGATGTATGTCATATACTGCCAAGTGGTCTAAAATACCAAATTCAATAAAGTAAGACAGATACATCCCACATACGGAAATTTTGTGGGAGAAACTGAAAAAACCTTATTCACTTCTGACCTCTTCTTTCTTACATATCATAAGGTCATGTGATGGACATCATGTTAGAGATCTAAATGATTCTTGGAATGGAGTAATCTCTTAAGAGATTTTGGGTTTCCTTTGTTCTGTTTTTATTAGACTGGTGGTGGAAGTTTTCTCTTCTGATCATTACTTTGCTGCTATTCAAATGCATGGCAAAAATTTTTAAGAGTTATGGATATTTTCTTACCTCGTTCCCCCTAGCCTTTAATAGTCTAATTAAAGAATAAATAAATGCTTGATAAGCCCATGTAGGACAGATGCCTCCTCCAAGCTCTTCCCACATCACTCAAGTGAGCCAAAGCCTGACAATGAGGCCAGAACCCAATTCTGGATATTATTACTACAATGGCATCTACTCCATTTACAATCAGAGCTCCCACATCCCAGGCACTGCACACTGCAGATAATCATAGAATCATAGAGTAATCTCAGTTAGAAGGGATCCACAAGGATCACCAAAGTCCAGCTCCTGGCCCTGCACAGGACACCCCAAGAATCACACCGTGTGCCCAAGAACATTACCCAAAAGCTTCTTCAACTCTGGCAGGCTTGGTGCTGTGGCCACTTCCCTGGGGAGCCTGCTCTAGTGTAAGAGAGATTTGTTATCCCCCAGGGATAGCAGCCTAATATGAATAACAAACGAAGCCAAAGGCTGTTCTTCCATTCATCAGGAAAAGAAACTGAGCAGTTGTGCCCTGTGGATTTTGTGAGAGAAAAGTCTGCAACTGCCTGCACTGCTGGTCTTTGTCTAATCCTCAGAGCATGACTTAAAAAGGGGGAAAAGGTAGGAAGATGAAGGTAAAGTCAGTTACAAAGTTCTATATCTGATAGAAAGCTACGTGGGGAGTAAAAACAAAATCATAGAATGACAGGACATAAATGCAGTGGGAGCTAGGGAAAGATGAAAGAAGAAAGGAAATTGGATAACAATAGTGATCAGAAAGAATAAAGGCAAAGACAAATAATGACAAGCAAGAAAGAAAGAGGATTAAAGGTGAATGATGAAAGCTATGGAAATAAGGGTGGTAGCTGCTATCAGAATAACAGGAAGTTATTTTATTTAAGATGTCATTGCTAGGAGTCAGAAAATGTATTTTCGTTTAAACATAGACGATCCTGAGAAGAGGAAGGTTTCAAGGCAAAAGGGACTTCGGGGAAATTGAGAAAACAGCTGACAATATGTTTACATGGCACCAGCAGCTGCTGGAGTTAGCTGAGGATGGCCTAGCTTGGTGTACAGGCAATGATACAGTTTGTGTTAGCACTGACTTTCACATAGGCTAAGCAGTCCTGTTAAAACTGAGGATGAAAGGATACACCATTATATGAGTTTTTATTGTTTCGATCTTTTCAATTATTTAATAATGAAAATTTTTGTATGGAATAAAAAAAACTCCTCAGGATATCATTGGAAACATCAGCAAACTTCCCTGTGAATAGCTCATACATGCAGCTCAGGTTTTGGAGTTTCTTTTAAAGGCATAATTTGGGCTGACTTCCAGAGAGTCCAAGATGAATACATGCAAGGAACTACAGGTAGAGTGAGAAGTATCCCTGTCTCTTGCTGTTCTCTGCCCAGCCCATGTGGAAACCTGAGATCCTCTTGCCAACAGGCTGTGCTTACACCATTTAGAGCTGAATTAGTGGTTTGGGGAACAAGCACCTGAAAACCCAGTTGCCACATAAACGGAGCTGGGAATACCTTCACCCTTCCCTAGAGTATTCTCTACCTTGCAACAATGGGCATAAGCACTGAGAGGCTGTACTTCCCAGAAAAAGTATCAGCCCAATGTCATGATTCTCTTGATGAGAGGTGGGTGAGATGAGTAAAGCAAGAAGACAGAGAGACAGACATGACAGTGAGGTCCTTGTCAGGACATCAGTGGAAGAGCCTTGGGGCACCATTGGGATAGAGCCCTGCTATGACTGAACCTTTCCCAGGGTCTCTGCATCTGGGGAGTATTTGAGATCCAGGTGCTAATCCAGGTCTGCTTCCAAGCCTGCTTCCAAGTCTGCTTCTGTCTTTGTCTTTGCCTAACAGCAGCAGTAGCAGCACAGTTTTTACATCACCTGGTGTCTGTGGCTGCTCAAGAGTATCTCCAAATTCATCTCCAGAAAGGACTAATCTCAGGTGATGTACCTGCCATACTAAATTAGAGAAGTGTCACCAACTGTTGTTTTTATATCCCACTGCTTATTTCAGTAGAAGATGTGTTCTCTAATTCCTTGTATTAGTGCTTTGTTGTCCCCAGAGAAGAAGCCTCCTTAACTCAATAGCAATACATGTGTAGTTAGCAGCTTGTAACACTTAGCTCTGCTCCCTTGAATGCAGAGGTACATTGAGTTTATGAGTAGGACTGGTTGCCACAAGACCCTGTAGTCGTACCAGTTAAAACAACCTTATTTTTTTCTGGGACCTGTGTCTCATTCAATTTCTTATGGTTCAGGCTCTTCAAGTGCCATAATTTTACTATGAAGTCTAATTCTCAAGACCTGACTCCAGGGATTTGGTGATTAACTGGGATTTATGGTGCAGGAGAGCCATACCTTTATGTGACTGAAATTAAACAATAAAAGAGATAATATCTGCAAATTTTTTTCAGCCAAAACTCTTGCCTAGAAGAACTCACATAATGAGGGATATCTGGCTGCAAAGTGATCTGTAAACAGCAATCATTGGACCTCGGTGGAAAAAGTTAATACCAACTCCTGGAGCATTTCAATATTTGATGACTGCTTTCGTGAAGATTTAAAATAAAAGCTCAAAATGTCAAAGTTCTACTTCGTTGAATTCCAAGCTCAGTTCAAAATCCATCTGAGCAGATGAAGACTGTTCCTAAAGCCTCAAAAGTTCTGAAATATAGACCTTGATGATTAATTAATCTTTCATGTGAAAGGTTTTTCCACCAGGAAGGAAAGGATTTCTGAGGTCAGGCTCTTTGAAGCCCACCCAGAGCTGGCAGCCTGACATGCGCCACTGGTGGCCAGCAGTGAATAATCTATTCTCACCAGAGTTTCTCCCAGTGAACTCCAATCCTTCTTAAACTGACTTGAGGATGATTCAGTCTCTGATGAAAGAAGCCTTTGTGAGCCATCACTATTCAGAAGGAACTGTCTAGAAAATATGTTCCTTTCCATTTAGAATCCAAAAAGGGTACAGAGAATACCATGTTTCACCAGCATAAATAATTAACTGCAGAATGACATGTAATATTCATACTTAAAAATCATTAAACAAAATAGGCTGGAAAAAATTTTTAAACGTGGATTTATATTAATCATTTAGCCACAAATTCAGCTTAGAGATTCTCTTTTGTTTAATTTAATTATAATTTTAAAAAATCTATTCACAGGCAGATGTTGCTCTGCAAATCCACAGAACTAATACCCACACGTGAGACAGCCTGAGGTTTGGCAACTTGCAGTATTAATTAACATCATGAAGCATTGTTAATGATAGTGGACAAAGTAAGAATGAAGAATTTTCTGAGCTTGGTAAAATAGGGATGAAAATGGGTCAAAGGAATAAGGCTTTTCATACAGCATTGCTTTCTTAGCTGTACTGATGCTCACAGATGGTTCTCTATCTTTTCTGTATCTCCAAGCATGCACAGCAGGATCCTCTAAGAATGGATGTGTTTAAAATCAAAGAGGACCCCAGAAGATTCATGAGGATTTCCTAGCAAAGAAAATGCTACCATGTAAGAGCTGAATTCATCTCAGCAAGTGGAGTCAGCCAGAGCTGTGCTACTGCTCTCACTGAGGAGTGAGAGGCAAACCCCATGAGCCGGCATTGTTTGGTTCGTGGCTTGGAGAACAATCACACACAAATTCACTGTGTCAAATCTCAGTGATGGTCTTGTTCTGCCTTTCTGGCATTCATTCTGTCTTTCCTTCCCTTTTCCCCAGCAGAAAGCACTCAGCCTGAAACTGGACCCTCTGTGAGATGGCTGCGGTTCTGACACGTAAGGTGATAATTTATAAAATAAGAATAAAAAGTGTAAAGATGGACTGGTTGGAAAAAAATGTCCTCTGGCTGGATATAAGAATGTCTGAATATTTGCTCCAATGTGACTGTCACCTATTATTCATCAGAAACCTACCAGAGACTCGCCTTAAAGAAGACTATGTGTTTATCCTCTGCTTTATTTTCATGCTTACCTTGAGTTTCTGGAATAACTGCAGCAACTTTAAACCATGACCCATTGTGCCTTTTGTGCTGCATGATGTTCTCAGCCGGTTCTGAAAGGCTTCATTCACAAACCAGCCCCTGCCATGCCAGGGAGCCTCTGCAGAGGGAGAAGACACTGTACACTCGGGTTTTGAAGTGCAGCCTGCTGAGGAAGAAAACATTATTCTCTTAGGATTTCACTGCATCCTGCTGCCCTTTCAAGTACAAAAAACACAGTGCTTGTGAGCTGTTCTTCTAGTACAGTACTATATATACTTCACAAACTTAGGCTGGAGCCATAGACAGACCTTGGACCCTGCAGAAACTCCTTTGTGCCATTAGAGATGCACAAAAAGTGACTTAAAGCTGCTCTGCTGGGAAAGGCAATTGTTTCCCTGAGCCTGGACCATGGGCAAACATTTGTGAAACATTACCAAGGACTTAAGACATCTTACAGGCTGTTGTCCTTGAACATATGCATGTTTTGGAAAGCAAGTACAAAATCTACCCTGTGATGATTCTCTCCTACTTCATGGCTGTGTTTGTTATTTATTTCAGTCAAAAGGCTGAAGGGGACTGCACAAACCAAAACAGAATAAGGGCTTGTGCAGTTGCAGGTCATATACAGTTTTTTCATGAAATGTGCAGTTGTGTAAAGCACCTCCAGTTAGGATTTCTTCTGGTGAATTGCCTGTGATAGTGAAGTGAGGTAATTTTCTGCATTGGCTTGCTCATGACAACCTCATGTTGAATATTTTATACATATATAAGGGAGTTACAGAAACATGCATGCTTTTCTGTCTCATCTGCAGGATTATTCCATCTTCAAAACTAAACAAGAAAATTGTGATTATCCTGTGGTGATTTACTGTACTATCACTAAATTACATGGAAAAGGATTTTTTGTTCTCCTTCAAATGAAAATCATAACACAGCTACACAGAGGTCACTGGTGTCTCCATGGCAACTCTCAGGTGTGTAAACAGGTAGTCAATGAAAATTTTCAGTGAAATAATTTTCTGAGTTTGTGATTTTCCTTACCTGTTTAACAGCCCTGTCTGTTGAGCTGCCATCTCACCTGAGCTGTGAGGTCTCTAGGGCAGGCTGTGTGTGTGCACAGTGCCCAGAGGGATGTCCACTTTCCAGTATCTTCAGCTCTCACTTCGAAGAAATAGGCCAACCAGTATGATAGGTGCATACCAGGGTGGTGACCAGTGAAACCACAGTGTTGCTTTGCTGCTGTAATATGATCCTAGAGAAATATTCCTGCTCTTAAATGATATAAAATGTGAGAGGAAAACACCTTTCCTTGCTGGCAAAGAGAGGCAGGAATTGGGCTAGTGTAGACCTCTGGATGGCAATGTGCTTTGTAGGCAGAAGAAGTTGGCAGAAATGGATGCATCATTTAACACAAATGTACTTGTGCTAAAAACTGATCAATTTATCTGGCATAAAGGAAGACTCTATTTCTACTATCAAGATCTGAAGGCATAATTACATGAGCCACAGCACTTGTAAGGATGTTCAGTGCAGACATAAATTTATTAGAAAGCAGAGAAAACACATTTGCATACTGATTTAATATTTCTAGAGAAAGAATTCTATGCACTATGCCAAAATAAGAATTTAAATTATCCAACATGAAATGGTGAAATTTAATGAATGATTTAATAACATCATTGGCATTAGCACAGATGGCTCACCATGCTGGTTCTTCACTCTGTCTGGTATAATGGGAATGGTTGAAAAATGCCACACATTTCTATTACACTGTATTATCCTTGGTGCCTGCACAGTGTTCCAATGCAGAAGTTCTAATGCCAAAGCATGAAAGTTATCACTTATGTTTCAAGTGCAGAGGAAAAGCCTTGTGATTTATAACAACTGCTGAGTGTCTTAGAACAACAGAAACAATCTTTGTTCTCTGAGAGTCACACATTGCCCTGAAGTGATATGAAACAAAACAGAGTTCCTATGGATCATTACTGCTTATAAAATATTTCTTTATGGGGGGGGGGGGGGGGGAATTGACAATGAGCTCTAAAGCTGATGGGTTGGGCAGTAGTCTAAGCCTAAAAAGGGAATAGTATTTGAGTGCTTTCTGTAACCTTTAGCCCGACTTTGGTTATCTTTGAAGGATGCAAGAATTAAAAAATTTAGCTGGACATTTTCTAAAATATCCGTAATTTGCGCATGCTAGCA
Organism: Ammospiza nelsoni; assembly: GCF_027579445.1. Taxonomy (NCBI): domain Eukaryota; kingdom Metazoa; phylum Chordata; class Aves; order Passeriformes; family Passerellidae; genus Ammospiza; species Ammospiza nelsoni. Next base: position 108,588,119 of record NC_080633.1, read on the forward strand.
ATTAATGTGATGAGAACTTATGTGTATTTAAATGGAAGTGAGGCCAAAAATCACTCTGTTTAAATCTCTGATTTGGTTAACTGTGTAGTCTTATGAATTAGCAGAATCTGTGCTTTGGGGAACAGGTAGAAGAAAGAGGAGTGGGGGTTGGTCACTGGTGCAAAGCTGTAAATGCTGGACTGTTACCAAAATAAATGTTTGGGAAATTATACCCTTAAAATCTGATAGATAGCAATCTAGGTAAACCAGAGGACCCATTTAAGACCAGTTGTTCTGTTATGAGAACAGCAAAGCTTCAGCTGCCTCAGGTTGGGTACTAATTCGTCTTGACAGTGAGAGCTGATTCCTTAGCAAATTTAAATGCATCATATATAGTTAGAATATGAGGAACTTCAGAAAAACTTTTCACAAAATTTGTGAGCATGCAGATGACCTTCCTGTTTCATTCTGCATTTCAGATTTTCTAAACAAGCAGATAATTGTTATTATTCTAATGTTTAATTCAATAATGCCTTTTCTGGTTTCATCAGAACAGGGAATTATCATAAAAAGCAAGAGAACAAGGATAAAACTCTGATTCCCCTGAAGTTCTTCTCAAAATTATCATTGATTTAAAGAGGAAGGAGATGTGTTTTTCCCCCAGTGCTTATCTACATGCTTGCAAAACATAAGTTTATTTTAATTTTGTGCTAGGATGCATCTAGAGCTGCCAAGCCTCCTTCAAACAGCAATGTCTCAGCTGCTATTTCTCCATACAAAGACAATTACAGATTTGCCTCTGACATCTGTGTGTATGTTTCAAGGCTGAAGTAGAGTGAGGCTTGGTTAAACACCGTTTGTGGCGGTGGGGTTACCTTGCGTGCGACAGCCCTCACCTCCGCTTTCATCTCCCCCCGAGAGCAGCCCCTTTGATGCCTTCAGCAGAACGACTTATCCCAACACCTTTTCACACACACTGCACAGTGAACCCCAGAGCAGTGAACCAGAGGGTAAATTTGCTTTCTGTAAGAGTTTGCTTTTGTTGGAGAGCATGACTGAGACAGTGGGTCAGGAGAAGCTGCTTCTGTCTTTAAAGCTCTGTTGCTTGGTAGGGGCTTGTGACTAGTTTGACAAGGCTAGATCAGACTTTCAGTATTGTACATCATTGTAGTTAGCAAGGTAACTCTTAGAAGAGATACTTTAACATAGTTTAAAGCCAGCATTTGACCTACCTTCAAAGGCAGTAACTGTTGTCTTTTAGCACACAGGACCTTTGGAAGTTGCACAACTTTTATCTTGGTGTCATGGACTGTGGTGAAATGTGTTGTCTCTATCTGACAAATGTAAAAAGCAGCAACAGAATTGTGAAGAATTCTCCCTGAAGTCTAATGATCTGTTATTCATCACTGTTTATCAGTGCTCCAACTGTATATTTGCTGTGCTGTCATGGAAACAGCCATTCCACCAACTGATTAAGAGAAAATTAAAGTGACACTGTCAAGAAAAGCATATGTTAGAAATTAATTTCTTACCTGTTTCACAAAAAAATAAATCCCCCAAATATTTTTAATTGGCAATAATCCTATTTACATTCATGTTTTGTGAAAAAAGGAAAGACAGAAGCTATTTCATAAATTCAGAAACCAAAAAACAACCAAACAAAAAACCCCATCTGTATACATTAAATCACAACTGAATTTGCAAGTGAATTTAATAAAATTCGTTCATTATACTTTGCTTTGGTTGTTTTCCAGTCCTCCCACAAGAGCAGGCAACTCCACCTAGTTCTGTATGCCAACTTTTTATATGACACAAAAAGGCACAGTAGTGCCATTATGGCACATTGGTATATAAGGGGACCTTGTCCCATACTGGCTCTACACTCTATCTCAAAAAATCAGGAAAAGGTTCAGTGGGGCAGTTACCTAACAGCAGTGGTGGTACTCTGCTTTCCTTGTCTTTCTCTCTCTTCCCACCTCAGCTCCAGCTTTGTCCTACATTTTCCTTGCACTGGCATAAGTATGTATTTGATCTTCCTGTAATGTGAATAAACTATAGTTACTGGATTTTTTTCCCCCTGAGCCTGGTCAGATGACCATCAATCCCACTGTATATAAAATGAGGACAGTATGTTACCTAGAATTGCAACCTCAACTTAGGATGTGGATCCACAATATAACTGCAAGGACAAGGAGGCCTCCAACATGATGTAATGTAAGCCTTCTCACCCATCTAACTCTTAAAAATTATAGTATTTCTTTTACTGGAAAATTGTTCCACTCCATCAGCCCCAGTGGAGTTCCTCAAGAGTAGCAGCCTCCTCTGCCACATCTCCAGCGTGTCCTCTCTTGCCATTGAAGAATATTCTGCCCCCTACTCATGAGGCAGGCAGATATGCAGTGGTAGAGTCAAGCTGTGCAGATTTTCCTGTCCTGGGGGACTCTGCTAGCACTTTGTGTCTCTGTTAGAGCTTCTTCTTGCTGCCTTAGCAGTGCAAAAAGCTGCGCTGCACAAGGGAATCTACCCAACAGACCCTTGCTAAAATGTTGCTCACGTGAAGACAACACAAAAGCCATCCCCAAAGTCACTAGAGTCAAACTCTAAAACTAGACAGAAAATAAAAGGAGATCAAAGCCTGGATGGATAACTCTCTCCCTTTACTATTCTTACATTCAGATGAAGAAGGTGAGGCAATAAGTCAGTGCTAATATGTGTGGAGACCTGGAATGTGCTTCATCATTCTCCAGTGATCTACGGTCAAGAAAAAGGGCTGATGAAAGTAATTATTTATAGCAAGCATAACAACAGTGCTAGTTAAAGCTCAATAGCTGTCACCATGACTTTAACAAAAGCTTGTGAGAGTCATACCAATTTGATGGTGTCTTAAAGGGAGCTGAACTGTAGAGAACTGCAGTTTTGTTTCTGATACCAAGAAAATCATCACGGTAACAACAGCAGTAATCAAAATGAATGAACCCTACCAAGATAAAATGAGTATAGAGCTGTCAACATTTTTTTCCTCCTGCTCTGGTTGAACCCCAAGAAGGGAGTATTGAATAAGAATTCACTACAACTATCAAGCACAGCACAGTCTGTGTGAGGCTTTCACTTGTTCCACTCACCTGGGAGTACCTAACCTTATCCACAGAAAAAAGAGTCATTAAAAATAAGGGGTATTTTAATTATTACTTGGGTTTATGACCTATATTTAAAGATGCATTTTAGTTTTGCTTATGCTAAGGCTGAAGTTCAATGTGTAGCACTCAGTCCCACCAAGTGCCTTCACCCATTCAGTACAGACAATGTTGGCTTACTGCTGTCTCCATATACGTGAATTCTTTTTTAACTCTCTCAGCAGCAGTCTAAACTGAAATATCACACTTATACAGCAGCATTAATTTGCTTCAGGAACAGAACAGTGAAAGTTATGGCCCTGCAACAAAGTACTCCTCTGATCTCAGGATAACTCTTGTCTTGAATCACTTTTGTCCTTTCCTGTTGTGTCCCACAATCTTCTCCAAATGACCTCCACTGATACTCCCTGCCTTCAGAAGCCTCAGACATGTGTGTCACTTTTTTATCAAACAACACAGATGCTGAATTTATTTCAAAAGGTAATTCGAGATGTCTCTAGTGACTTTGTATGGCTTTCAAAGCACTAAACATATTAACTTCATCTAATGTAAGACACCAGACCTACAGCTTGCCTCTGATTCAGATGTACTTTGCATCTTTGAAGCCTTGAAGTAATCTAATCATGTACGGATGCATGGGTGTGTGCAAGTCTGCAGCAGCCAAAACTGTCTTTAACATTGGTTTGGATTCTTCATAGAGAATCAGCCTGTGAGCTTGTCCATTTCTTTACTTTTACAGTAACTTTTTTTTTTTTTTAATGAGCCAGTAATGTGCACTTGCAGTAGAGAAAGGCAGCCATGTCCTGGGCTGCATCTAAAGCAGTGTGGCCAGCAGAGAGAGGGAGGTGATTCTGCCCCTCTACTCTGCACTGGTGAGATCCCACCTGAAGTGCTGTGCTTAGTTCAGGGTCCACACTTCAGGAAAGACGTGGATGCTGGAGTGGTCACAAAGATGACCAGAGGGATGGAGCACCTCTCCTGTGAGGAAAGGCTGAGAGACTTGGGGTTTTTAAGCCTGGAGGAGAGAAAGCTGCAGGGAGATGTTATTGTGGCCTTTAAATATTTAAAGGGAGCATATAAGAAAGATGGGGATAGATTTTTATTAGGGCTTGCTGAGATAGAGGATGTCCCTGCTCCTTGTGGAGGATGCTGGACTAGATGACCTTTAAAGGTCCCTTTCAACAAAAACTATTCTATGATTCAGTAAATATCAAAAGGGATAAAAATGTCATAAATCTGTACATAGTTCAAGCTGATATTCTATTTCTACTGTCAATGTTATAGTATTTTTGCATTAATGATTTCTTGAGATACTTGCAATGATGATTAGTCATTCATATGCCAACTTCTTTAACTGTGTTTCACAACATTAGGCATACATCTATTTTTATACAGTTTATGATCACACAGTCCATTTTATCCTTATTTTTAGAACCAGGAGTTTTAACAAACCAAACATTAAAAAAAAGCTGCAAGAGCTGCTTGACCGTCAGTATTAATTGCAGAAACATTGAATTCACAAACCTATATGTGATGAATGTGATATCAATTGTCCTTGGAATATTGTTCTCTTTTGCCTTGAATCTGGGTGATGTGTCACCCAGAGTTTTGAGCTCCCTACTGTGCTGGAATTTTATTTCAGAACTAATTGCAATCCTGCTCTGAGCTCTGAGAGATTGTCTTCTCTTGTTAAAATTAAACTATAGTATACTACCTCCCATACTGCACCCACTGCAATTTTTTTATGTGTATGTACATGGACAGCTTGTCAGTGGCCAGACCTCATTCCAACACTTACAAAATGAACTATTCTGCCAGTTGATTACATAAGAAGGTGTACATTACACAGAAAAATGTGGAGGACACAGAGGGCAGACCACAGTGTTTCCATCACCCTGTGAACACCCCTGCAATGCTACTTGCTTTCTGCTGCGGGTGTTAACTCTCAAAGTTAACACACTGCTTGCTGTGAGATCACCTGGCTGCAGGACGACAGCCCAGGTCTCCTTGTCCCCTGCCAAAGGTGCCATGGTCATTCTGCCTTGTCCCTTGCATCAGGCACCCTGACAGCACCTACCACTCCAGCTGCAGCAAAGGGTTTCGCAAAGCAAACTAACTGGGTTTTATAGGAATTTTATATTAAACACTAGATGTCACTGGCATACTCTTAACACAGTTTGTTGGAATTGACTGCACAGTGCTTGCTCAGCCCCTCACCCAAATGCAGAAGCTTTTTGGGTGCCTGCACCTCACTGGCAGAGACCCCTCCAAATCTTCCTCAGGTCAGGAGTGGAGGTGCTTTCAGTGCCCTCACTGCCCAAACAATGTGTTTGCTTGGGAAGCAGCAAGTGCAAGTGTTTTCAGAACAGTGGATTTTGCTGCATTTGTGTGTTCTCATTGGTCTCATACAGACATGTTAGTACAGGAAAAAAGTACAAGTTACCCAGAAAGAAAAGAATTTATTATCCTGTTATCCTGCCATTAAGGATAAAAACTAATCCACAGGGTTCTGTCCCTTCTCTGAAGGAGAATGTTTGTCCAGCACAGCAATCAGGTCATACCTGTTTACCCATGCTGTGAATAGCAAAAAAGCAGATTTTCTTTGGAAAAGCCATAAACAAGAACAGCACTTTAACTCCAGTGTAATCAAATTCAAATATTGCCAGAGGCTTTGTTTTAGAAAATTACCTTGATCATGAAATAAGATTTGAATAAATCATCTTGGTTATTTTTCTATCCTTTGGGCACATTTTAACAACTTCTTTGTATCAGGGCTTATGCAACAGACTCCTGAGTCATGATGCAGGTTCAAACTCTGTGCACTTTTCCTCTCTCTCCCGCGAGTCTGTGACTGGTCACAGCAGCCTGGAACCCTGGCGCGGCCAAGGTAAACAAAAGCAGTGCCCAGTGGCAAACTGGAAGGTACATTTCAGCTTGTATGATAGCCTTTGGAAAGAACTGAGACATCCTCTTCTCAGGACCTGCTGCCAGGCACTGGGAAATGTGCAGAGTGAAGTGCAGGCTGGCAACAGGCAGGACAGCAGCTGTCCCTCAGTGCAAAAGTCAAGGAGAGCTGAAAGTGATCTGGCATGTATGAGAGTGTGTCTAAGAACTGGCAGAAGACTTTCCCTGCCTATTTTGTTTGGGATTTTTGCGGGTTTGTTTTTCCATTTTTCTCCCCCAGAGAGGTGGAGAATTGTCCCCAGTTTTTCAAAGCATAAAAACTGGTATGTAAACATCTGAGCTCAGGCATCTGACCAACTGTGAGCTAGGTATCATACACTGTGCTAAGAATGAAATTGTTTAATGACCTCAGAAAGTCTGAAAACAATTATAAATTCTAGGGTTAGAGCTGAGGAGCTCTTTGTGCCTATACAGAGGCGATCACACCCAGCTTTTATTCAGGACACACCCTGTGTCCATCTCTGAAAGTTCCTTTTACCCAGAAAGAGGCCCTGAAGATTCTCTCCATTTTGACACAAGTCAGTCACTGGAGTGGTCCTCATCATTCAGGATAATTTGGGGCATCTGATGCAAGGCAGGAAAAAAATAATTTTATATTACATCCATTCCCTTATCTTAAGGAGCAAATACAGAGTCTCATCAGATATCAGCCACATGGAGCAGAATTGCAACCATTACAAACTCAGGAATTGTTCCCTTCCAAAATGAAAATAGACCCAAACACCCTGTTTCCTTCATCTCCACTTCCTTTCCCACACTTCAAATGCTGGATAAGGAATTGGTTTTGTACAGTGCTTTAAGGAGCCACCACCACTGGCACCAACATAAACAATGGTTACTCCTATAGAGGTCTCTCTATGTTGAAGTAAAAGCAAAAAAGGCAGAGCCCAAGCTCTCTTATTCTGGCTAGGCATGAAATGAAAATGAGTAGAAAACATATTATGCTCTTCAAGATAAAGCCACTGAGGTATGAAATCTCAAATACACCTTTATTTCTGAATTGTTCACTCATCCTTTATCCTTTCATTGTGCAAAGGACCCATACAAAAAGCATTATTTACGTGGAAATCAACCAAGTAAAAATGCATATTTAAAATACATTACAAATTTATATAGTGGATTAGCATAAAATTTTCTTTTACAAATTCAATAAATCTTTATTTAAATATGTTGCATTTAGAAAGCAAACTGAGCTTTGGTTTTTTTTCCAGAACTAACCTGTTATTAGGATCAAAAAAGGGAATACACAAATATTCAAAATTTTTCCAATCTTTTTGTTCCCCCTTCCTAATGTGGAGATTCTAATTAATGACTATTTTGACTCTCAAATGCTGATATAGGTAAAAAGTCACACATTTGAAAATCTAATTCAGCTTTCAAGGATGATAATGCTCATGTGCACATACTTCAGAAAACCACTGGTTTACCTGTCTTGAAGAGCATATCTGGTCCTCATGGCACAGTGCCACACAGACGAACATTTATGTCCTCCTGTCTTAATCAAGAAAATTTTCACTAAAACCTTAATGGCAAAGAATTTTCAAAGTGTGAGTATCCTTCCTAATCCATCTCTCCACATTGCTCAAAATTTATTTCAACAACTGTCAAGTGTTCAGTTTCACTAATAGCAAAATCATAAAAAAGCTATTATCATTGTAATTGTATTATCTCCAGTAAACACATACTCATTTTTTTCCCAAATTTTTCAACTTTTAAATCTCTGCTGAAGTGCTGATTGACCAGTGGTACACTTAATTTTGCATATAAACTTAATCTACTTGCTCAGAAAGTTAACATGACAGATTTTGAAAAACAACCAACCATTCCTTTGTTTGATGTATTTCAACATTATCCATGAAATGCTGATGACACTGAAATCACTAGGAACTCTACAATTAATTTGAACAAAGCCATCATTTTATCTCTGTCTCTCTGTGGACTGAGGACGATGTTACTCTTTTAATAAATTTCAGTAATCAATCTTTTTCATTGATTTCTTCAGGAGAGAAGCCTACCCCAAACGTGTTATTCACAAAGTAACTAATCTACACACCTATCAGGCAAATAAATACTTGCTCTTTTGGCACTGGACAGCTCCAACCCTCTATTCAATAGCAATACCAGCAATTCAGGATGTTCTGAGGAATTCAGAGAGCAATCTGTGGTGTGTTTGTGACAATCAATCACTCAGCACCATCTGCAGAGTGCAGCAGCTCTGGTGGGGATGCAAAAGGTGGGGTGCCGCCTTCTCCTCCCCGTTGTGCTCCGACCCCCCGTCCCCGTGTGCCCCCTCTCCTGCAGCGCCTCTTTGCCTCCACACCTCAGGGCTATGCTGGTTCCCTGGAATATGCTGCAGCTTCCTTTGTCCTTCCCATCACCTTCTGCACAGTGAATCTTGTAGCCTTGGCATTTATAAAGATCTGAGATGATTTAGCCACGTACCACGTAAGCTATTAGACACAGCTTTTTATTTTCAGTTATCAAACTGCAAAACTTTTTTCATCCTCCCTTACAAGCCTGGGTTATTAGCAGGCCCATCTGTGAGGTTCACCAGCCTGTGTGATTAACACACCCATCTGCTTCAAATCTGTTGATAATCCGCAGATCAAAGTCCCACTTGACTGTGGTCATTAACACCTTTCAGCGCAAGAATATAATTCAAATACACTTTTGCTAAGATGTAATTTTTTTTTAATGCTAAGAATCTGTTTCCGATGACTGTTTTCTCAAGGAAATTCCAAGTGCTTAAAGGCACTTGACAAAAAAATGAAAAAGAGGTTTTGGTGCAGTAGAATATGGGGCAATAGATTCTTTAACTTCTTTGGTGCAATAGAATCTTCTTTAACTGTTTACTCTTCAAAGAAACAAAAGGCAGGGACTCACACCTTTCCCCAGTTATCCGATATCCCAGCTTCAATACCTGCAGCACAAACAGTATTTTCCTTGCATGAAATGTCTTGTACTTTGAACCCCCTTTCCATTTTCAGTGCCTCTCAGGACTTCTTGGTAACTAAGCTTCCCTATTTATTAAATGTGACAAAATGTTTTTTTCTCACAACAGTAAAGTGCTCATGTTGACTATCAGCCTCCACTGCTTTAGTTTGGAAATTATGTAATGCAAATGTTAAAGATTTTTCTGCACCTTCATGCTCCAGGACAGTCACAAATTAACATTTGTTACAAGCAAGTTAACTATTTTATTGCTTTTTAAAGTCATATATATTGATTGCATAATTTTCTATTTGAGTCTCCTTAGTACAGCTCCTTTCTATTTGAAGCTCCTTGGTAAAGCAGCACTAGATCACAAAAATGTTGGCTGAAGTGAATCCAGGCTCAATATGCAATGCAGAGCAAGGAGATAAATCTTTCTGGGATATCATCTTTTTGTTCTCACATTTCACTGAAATACATTACTTGCTGTGAAGGGGAAAAAAGCCTCAAGGGCTCTTGGTATTTCACAACTGTGAATTTCCAGCTACTTGCTATATTTATGGCTACATTATCAGTCTTCATCAGGATGCAGTAAATACCTTTGCAGAGGTCAGTATCTTGGATTTAGTTCAATTGTTATTTTCAGTCGTGGTAGAAACTTGGCTTAAATCACTTCTGTCATGTACTTGAGACACTCAGCCTGTTCCACTGTCTCCTGCTCCTTCTGAAATGAAGGACAGTGTTCCTGCATGGGGCCACTGAGAATAAGAAACTCTGCTTTGTTGCCTTCCTGACAGCTCTCCTTCCGTCAGTCTTCTCGTTCCTAGCGCTGGTCTGATCCTTTAGACTCAACAGATAAACCAGTAATTTCTGCTTTAACATCTCCAGATGGCTTTCAGTTTCTTGGTCTTTATTCCTACACTTCCTTTATTCAAATCCAGCTGTCTGAAAATCCATTCTTTCCCATGTATACCTGCAGTTATTGCAGCTCAGCAAAAAAAAAAACCCAATCCTTTTCCATTGTTCAGTCTACTTCAGGCTTCAATATGGAGCACCATAGCACTCAGCCATGCAGGATTTCTGTAGCATCCAGATTTCCAGATTTTATGCTGCCTGGATTCCTGTCACTTTCTTCTAAGTGAAAACTAATTCTCCCTACAAGGACTTTTCCCCCTATCTTTCCACTCCTACGCCTTCTACCCACCTCCATATATTTCACTCCTGTATTTGACACAGACCTCTAATTAGCCTAATTAAATCAGATCAATGTGTCCCCTTTATAGAAATAAATTATGTATAAAAAAATTGATTGAGCTGAAATGTAACCCTCCCTAGAACATTCCTGCTCAGAGCAGATGTCATTTGTAAAATGTGCTAGCAACTTGCCTGCCGGAGACACAAATTTCTCTCTAAGTCTTAACTTAGTTGTTTCTTAGTCACTTGTAATAGTTTTAAACTCTAACTCAAAGTCATCATTAACTTCCAGCTAGGAGAAATACATCCACAACCCCTGTTCCTTCAGAGAGCTGAGATTCTCTGCTCTTTGTCATATTTCCTCACTTTCACTTGTTCTCAACTCCTCTCTGTGATCCAGCAGTTTCCACTCAGCCTCAGACAGCGTTTCACATTACTTGCTCTAAAAATAACAACATTTTCAAGCTGTAAATAAATCCATCTTTCCTCTTGCCTTCACCTCTGGCATTTTAGAACCTTCAATCCAGTGCAGAGAGAGCAACATTGTGTCCAAAATTCCAATTCTCTGGGGCTTCCCTGCTCTAGAGGTGGTCCCAGGGCTCCACACAAGGGTCAGCCCTGCTGGCTCTGCTGGACCTCACAGGACAGTGAGTTCTCCTGCTTCTTTCAGGCGGTCAGTCAGCTCTACTCACACCCATTTAAAAACTACCCTGGCCTTCCAACATGGAAACTGCCAAACCTTTGCCTTGCCCATAGATCACTGCTTGGCATCCTGTTCTGAGCAGTCAGAATGTCACATCTACTACTTGGGTTTTAGGGTTCAATAACCAGAAGTTGATTTATCAAGATTTCCTCTTCTGTGTTCAGTTAAACGCTTCACACTGCTACCAAACATGTGAGCCCCAAAAGTTAGTGTTACTTCTCCCTGCACTTACTTCCTATTCTTGTCTGCCTTCTTCAAATCATGTTTCTTCTTCCTTAGCCTGCAAAACCCACTCTTTTCCATTCTTCCAACCAACCCCTTTGGCTGAATAAAATTCATTCCCTGAAAATGAGGGGTCATGTCTCCCTCTTCTGCTTCTTCAGTCACAGCACCCCCATTACTGAGAAATTGATTTCACCAATTGCAGGAATAAAGGGACCACCACAGAAACCTAAGGTGACCTCTGTTACATCAGAGAAAAATGAAATATGCTTCTATTTCAGAGCAGATCCTTTAGAAAAAGTTCCAAGTTTACTTTTTCATTCTTTCTATTGATAGAGAATCCACAAACACTGGTAAACTGGTTCACTGCAACTTGGAGAGAGTTTTACTTCCAGCTTTCATCCATTTGACCTTGTTTTTCTTTTTGCTGGAGAGCAAAGAGCCTTCTGTCCTTCAAGTGGAACACTTCCTGTGTTCCTCTTTCCTTAGAATAAATCAGCTGAGAACCCTAAGCTGTGAGTCATGTTTTTGAGGACTTAATAGCCCTCAGAGCCTTCTACCATTCTTCAGTAGTGGAAAGCACAATTGGTTGGACACAGATACAGTTTTCTACTGTAGGCTGTGCTGTGTCGAATAGCAAAACTTTTCCGATTCACTTTATCCGCATCACTTGTACTTCAATATAAGTACCAGGATCCCAAGGCCTTCAAGTATTAGAAAGATAAACTTTCCAAGAGCCCTGTTCCTGTGGACAGAAGTGAAAAAACACGTTTCAAAATGGGGTTTCTAATAAATTTCCACATAATTTCTCCCTTGGATTGCAGAAATTCACAAAGCCCTTGACATTATTTCCTTACTTAATTTCTACTTCACCTGAATAGTTTTGAAAGCGTTGGTTAACATGTTGTCACAAATCTAGGCTCTCCTTTGAGATGTGCATGATATTTTTCCTAGTTCATAAGGAATTCCAAATTCTGTGATCAGTGGAAGTGACCACTGGAACCAGTGGAGGTCCCATTGACAAACCATCAGCTAATCAAAACTACTCTCCCGCCAGACAATTATTTATTTACCAGTCTCATGCGTCAAATCAAATTTCTTGCATGGGCATTTCATTAGAATGGTTTCCCAAATGAGGGAAACTGTAATTATTTTTAGTCTTTTCCACACTGTTAAAATTTTATCAAATTCTTCTAGTAAAGAAATCATGCCATTGTCACAAAGATTCTGAAGAATTACACAGGAATTTCCTCTTCATTCCATTGCTATGATTTTGCCATTGGACATGACCTGTTTTCCTCAATACCCATTTTCTGATATGTCCATAATACTGCATAAAAAGAAATTAAACAATGTTGTATTGTTTTACTTTCTTGTCTTCCCTCTAAACATCATATTTGACTTCCATGTTAACAGGTCCATGTGCTTTCTATAAGTGGTAGAATGAACTCAAATGTTCCCAGAGAATAATCAAGGGTGTTTTTTCTGAATGTTTTGTGTGTTTCAATTTAACTTTTATCTTTTACTAAAAGCTTTTGTTTATTAGCAGAATGAGTTTTATTCTGTTTCTCCATAACAAATGTTAACTAGTTACAGATCACTTTACTATGAAGTTAACACAGAACTTGGTCCAACAATCTATTCCTGTTTGTGTTTCAAGATAAAACTTAATATGGACATCCCCCAAGCTGGACACAAACACTGTTTAGATGCCAGTTTTCCCATCAATTTCCCTGTCCAAATTCCTATTCTTCCCTCCTCCTGCTCAAGCTCTCATTTAGCATGAGTTATGTCCTGCCCTGCCCCTTCAGCTGCTTTCTCACCAGTAACATTGTCCTTTTCATCTGGATGTCAGCCACTTTTGCCTTGTTACCCCTTTTATTCCCCTACAACTTAATCTTTTATTAATCCTGTTAGAAGCACAATCTCTCAGAAAATGAATTTAGCTAAAGCTTCTGGTCAACAACAGCAACAACTTTGAAGGGGCTGAAGTAGCTGAAAGATTTGCTTGCCTGCAACACAAAGTGGTTTGGAGGCCTTATGGTTTCTCAGAACTGGTGTGTGTTAGGTGTTGCATCAAGGTCAGCAGCTTTTCTCCTCAGTGCCTTGACTATCTGAGATTTTTCTGGGCATCTTGTACTGTAAGCAAAAAGAGGAACATCATCAATTTCAGACTTAGGCCTTGGTTTGCTTGACTAGTCAAAATAATAAGGAATCCACATTTGCAGCACTGAGGAGAGAGGATGAAAAAAATCTATTTGTTATTTTTCATTTAGAGAAAAAACCTCAACTCTTTATCATGCTTGAAAATTATTTGTTAATATGCTTAATAACATATTTGAAAAGTTAGGTCCATAAATAGTTTGGTTCAAATGCAACAAATGCAAATATTTTTAATTCCAAGGCAATCAAAATAATTATGAGACCTTTCCCCCCACAAATGATGAAAATTCATTGACAACTGAATACAAAGTACAGACAGTAAATTCTGCTTTGAGACAAGAAAGAAATATAGCCAGAATCTCCTGGAGAGTCCCTGATGGCTGAATGTGTGAAATTAATCACTGACAGGTGGAGAGGACAATTCTCCATGCAGTGTTGAGCTTCCTATTCTCTGAATGACAGCCAGTTAGAATAAGAGAGCCAGCACTAATAAGAGGTGCTTTGCTGCATTAACTTTCTGATCACTAGCTGTGCACCTGCAGCAAAAAGAGTTTTGCCCAAAACCTGACCTGGGAGTATTTCTTATATAAGTATGTATTAATCCTGAACTTGCATTTCCTTTGTCTCTCTTCCAAATTGTTGTCACCATTTTCAAACTCCTCCCTCCCCAGCATTCTTTACACTTAAATGTTTGGTGCAGACTCTGAATTTGTGTTTTGGCTGCCCTTTACTCTGCACAGACTCCTTGATCTTCAACCTCAAACCTTATTTTGTGGAAATACTCTACCCTATGACACTCCCTTGATTCAGTACTCAAACCTTCTGCGTATTTTTATTGTGATTTTTTGTGAATTCATTCACCATCCCTCCCAAATATATGACTCTTTGGGGTGCCCAGGAAGGGGCGAGTATGGAAGCATAACAGAGGCATCACATGAAAGAAATCCCCATCAGGTTCAAAAGAAACAAAATGAGTAAAACTGTGGAAATTCTTGCCATGGTGTGGTCTGGATGCCAAACAGAACTGCAATGCCTATCAATAAAGTCCCCTCAAACCCCAAAGAATAGCAAGTCCCTCCAACACAGGTTAAAAACAAGTAAAAGACATTAGGTGAAATCACTGAGTTACGGACCACTGGAGATTGGCAAAATAAGTGTTACTGTGTGCTCTAAAACTTTTTCCTGGCAGCCAATATTTTCATCTGTCAAAGCAGGATGTTGGGCTAGATCATCTTTCACTCTGACTCAAAATATCTGTGTATTTATGGTAAAACCAGCATGGATTTTGCAGAGAGGTATATAAAACATTTTTTCTGCTTCAAACAATACTGGTAACAAATTTTAAAATATCAAAAAAATTATAAATACATTTAAGAAAGTGAGTGCCTTTGTTTCTTCACAGAAACCAAATGTGTTCTCTGTTGCAGAGAAAGAAAAAGGATTCGTTGGTTTAAGCTTCCTCTCTCTTCATAAAATGGTGGTTAAAAGAGTGATACACCTCAGTCTTTGTCAGGGTGAAAACCTCCCTCTTGAGCTCCAAATCTCTAGTAGCTGAATTAAGTCCTCCAAATGGTGGTCAGTTGTCTTCTAACCATCTTACCCTGAAGAAAACACACAAATCAGTCATGGCCACCTTTTTTTCTGCCAACACTTCCCTCTTGATTGGATGATCAACATGAAGGAGGAGCAGACTTAAAATTAGCTGCAAGTTTAATTCCTCACCCTGATCCATACATGGTTTAAAGGAATAATGCCAAGTGAATAAAGGTAGATACTTGTATGGTGAAACGTGCCAAATCCTGGATTTACATTACCTGTCCTGTAGTTTAGAATAGGAAATGTAGGACAAACATTATAAACAAACAACTAGCAGGCAAAAAAATACCAAGTATTTTTTTCCAGACAGGATTTATATTTTCCTACATACTTTTAAATGCTTGAGAAATTCTGGGTTTCATTTTTCTTTGTCATGGGTATATAAACATGCATATGAAAAAATACAATATTTGAAAGTCATTCAGGACACATGACAAATTTAAAAAGCTCTCTTCTGCAAGCATGTTTGCCTACTGAATTTCTTATCCAGGTTTTAAAATATGGTTCTATGTTCCCTGACACTCAAATGGCAGTATTTAAAATCACTGCTAAGAAGAAGATAAGCTTGTTTCAGTGCTGTCAGCTAAGTCCCCATACCTTTATCTGGAGTTTTAATATTCTACAAAGTTCAGTGACTGCTTACCTTATATTCACAGAAATATTTCAACATTTTCTGCAGTTCAATCAGAAAAATCTTTGAGGATCAACGTGTGTGCCAGGGCAGGATTAAGCCAGTGCTTGGTAGTGCATTGAATTAGTCTTTTTGTTGGCCTGATTACTTTAAGCTCTATTAAAAAAAAAAAAAAAAAAAAAAAACAGCTCACAATTATTAGGAGAGAAACCTTTTTCTAAATATGAACCTAATGCCAGGACTTCGAGCAATTAAAACCTCTTCTGTAAAGCGCATGGTCTCATCTATTGATCTCAGTAAACCATTCTGAGGTGCAGCTATTCTGGTTACCTCGCTGCTGTTTGTTTGCAAAGCACAACCAGGGTTCACCATTTATGATACAGTGATTAAAGGAACACTTGCAATTCACCCCTGCATCCAGCCTTACTCCTGTACATGCTGCTCCTGTCCTAGCTGTGGTGCAATTACTTTTGCTCTCCAGTCACTGAAGGGACTTAGTGTGGGTGGGAGCACTGCTGCTACCTGCTGCTGCTGCTGCTTTATCAGAAAGCCATGTCTGAAGACTAATGCCTTCTAAGAACTGGGAGAAACTCCCCATTTTTCATGTGGGAGCAGAAAAAAGCAGAGGTAGATGACAACTTCACATATTATTACAATGGCAAATCATAGCAGAAAGAAACTGGAGCACTAAGTAGGGCCAGTTCTTCAGTCGGTATACATTTATTCTGCTTAATTTACTTTGGAAGAGTCCATTCACTTCACCTGAGGCTCTGGGTCTTTAAAGATTTGAAAAATAATTTCTTATAAATAAGTAGATTTTCTGTGAGATTTTTTCCTTTTGATGAGGATTATTTTACTAGTATAGACACCAAGAAGGAACAGCTTTTAAAATCCATATTATGTGGTACTTTCTTCTCTGTTTGCTTGTTGGTTTGTTCTTCTGTTCAGCAGTGTGTCAGTATGACATTTTTGATGCAAGTCAGTTCCTGCCTGCACTTGGAGCTGCTGCACCTTGAGCAGTGACAAATTCTAGACTGATTAATGCTGCACACACTCCACAGAACATCCAGTTCCTACGGACACCGGCGTGACTGCAACAGCAACAGGATCTGATGGGTCTCTATCCTGCCCCAAAAAGTTCTACAGCCCACACCAACTGCTTTCATTATGTAATTATTATTTTTTAATCTGGATCCAATAATGAGCTTCTCTGTATTCTGGCTTAACACTGTTAAATGTTAATGCTGCCCACAATACTTGGTGTGTTTTGTTCCATAAACCTAACAAAGTGTCTGTGCTCTCTTGCCAGCCACAGATTTATTGGGGTATGGATTGCACATATTAAACACAGTCATCAGGCCACAAAGGTTCCATCACAAACTGCCTACAAGCTAACATCATTAAGAGGCAGACTTCATATATCTTCATGACTGATACGCCAATCTTTCCCACTCCATTGACTAATGAATTGATGCACGCGATGTTCCTCTACATTAGTGTGCATCCCTTTGATTTACAGCACCATAGCAGGGGGCTGTGAGCACTCACATACTGATGAATTCCAGACAGCACTTGCACCTGCCTGAGCAGGACGCTTCCCTCCGTGGAGAACAGCGCTTGCATCCCAGGATTGTGCATAATAAACATGGTGGGCTTCACTGTCTGCATTTTCACCTCTACAATGCCATCAGACTGCTTGCCTTGCTGAGCCAAGCTCCCTAGCTGCTATAAATCATGACACATCCATTTACATGGTTTGTTCTCTGAGCACTGTGCCTGAGCCTTTTGGTTTGTCTGCTTTAAAGATACATCTGGGAGCCACCAATGTGTGCATCCTCCCAGGAAAGGTGTGCCAGTGCCAGGGAAAAGGGCTCAAGAGCAAGAGAACAGTGGATTTTTGCACACAATGAATGTCAGCCCTGCTAGTCTGCAGCTGTGGTGAGAAAGCAGTGGCCACTGGCCCAGCACTGCCCCTGTGAAATGAGGGGAAGAATGAGGTTGTGAAAAGATGGAGAGTAATAGGAGATTTGGCCCAGAGCTTTTGTCCATTGAACTAATTTACTGGCTCATGTTTTGATGGCAGCCTTGTATTTATGTTACCCGCAGCACAGGCTACCCAGTTCTAATGACTGGCATGAAATACAGACTAATTTCAACCCTTTGCAAGTTGCCATCACATAGAACAGTCATCTTCCAGTCTAGTACTAAATCCATCTGATGAAGGGAAAAAGCCATCTCGAATGCCATCCGTTCTGAGAGCAGGGCAAGGCAGCAGCAATTGCTTAGATGTGTCCTGGATGAAAGACTGAACAAAATTTGCATTGGGAGTTTATGGTGCACTGAGATAAAAAATAGGATGTGAAAGCATTTTCAAAGTTAAAATAGGAAATTCTTAATTTATGTAGAAAATAAATCAGAATTTTAAGACATCTGATTACAGATGTACCACTAAATCATGCAGATCTTCCCACAAAGAGATATATTCCAGGCTCTGACACAACATTTCAATGAAGGTTGAAATATATTACTCTTTGTAGATTCTTTGTTTGTTTATTTTAATTTTGAGCTGTCTCATATATTTATAGAAATTTCATATCAGTGAGATGTCATAGATTTACACCTAGTAAACCACAGGACTTGGAGACACAGGCAAGTTTCTTCCTGATACTCATGGAAGAATAACTAAAAAGAAGACCTGACCACACTGTTTAACATGAGGGCAAAAATACTTCTTTCATTTGCCTAACTTGCTAAAGTGGTCACATTGCTTAAAAAACAGCAAACTCATTGCATGACTAATAAATACACCTAGTAACAGTTTTCAAACAAGAAGTGGAATTTTTGTAATTGAAAACAGAAAAAGGTTCCCCTGGATAGAGAGAGATTAACATTAGGGGCAGTAAATTCCATAATCCCCTTTAAATTACCAGATCCAGAATTTCATTGAGAAAACAGGGAAACAAAGCAGAAATTCTTTTAGTTTTCCATGCTCTGACTTTCTGGAGAGAATCTAGTGTTAATAGAAACCAGTTGTTAGTTTTTGTAGTTTGCAAAATTTGTGGCTGGAGAATGAAGGGAAAAAAAGCAAAGAAAGAGTTATATCACAGAGGAGGTTGTTACACTCCTTGCAATCAAAATTAGATCATTTTTCAAAGCTGCTAGAAATAATGTAAGCTGCTTCTGGGCATCTTTAATTTATGTGACTGCTACTAGCAAAGCAAATAAGGTGTTTTGATACTGTTCTTAATAGCATTATAGGGATAAAATGTGTCACAGAGTGACATTGCCCTGCACTGCAGCACCAGATATACAGAGAGTAAAAAAAACCTTTCCTTTTAATATCTAGCTCATGTTGTACTTTGCTGTAGATAGAGCATAGTTATTATGCTGAACTAAGTAACTGAAAGAAGTGGTTTAAAAATCTAGGTAAATTATAAATTAAATTTCTAATGGGTGCTGAACACACCTTTATTGCAGAAAACAATTGAGGCTGACTTGAGGCTGGAGCTGAATTTCATCATGCAGAACCAGCAGCACAGGAGCTGTCAGGGGAGATATGTGGGAATATACTGTGCCACAAGGAATGAAGGGATTAATTGGAGGGTGTGAGAAGAGGAGAAGACACAGAGATGGGTGTGAGGGAGTGGGAGGGAGCACTGCTTGTGCAAGGTGCTAGGAGGATTTGCTCTGTGCCTGCATCCAGGTGTGATGGGGGATCAACTTCCAGCAAAGTCTGTGGAAGGAAAAAATCACAGGTGCCAAAACAAGCTGGACTATCTGCACACTGAAGGACCTGCTTGAAAGGAAGAAACCCTTCCTTCTCCTGGCCAGCAAGTGCAGTGGACTTCAGCAGAAGAAGAGAAGTAGTGGAGGAAAGAGTTCAAGTTCTTCACTCTAGTAAATCCCTCAGCTTTAGCCAGGGCCCCTTGGAGAATAGAATGCTGACACAGCAGCAAAGAAGTCCTGACTCCAGGGACATCTGCCCTATACCTTATCCCTATAGCCATGTAAGGCAATATCTTGTTAACCCTACTATTGGTCACTTATGGTCACTCTAACACCTTTGCCATTGGTCAGGATTGGATCCGGGCCAAGGGTATAAAAGTAGCATACTGTACCCCTACTAACTCAGAAGAAGAAGTGCTGAGACCCTTCACGGACCCTCCAATAAAGCCATACTCGTGGAACAGCCAGCATCTTCTCCTTTTCCTCTCTCTACTGTCTGCTGGAGCCTCAAGCCAAGGGCAAGCTACCTAGCAAGCAAAGCTGAAATCATAAGAGCTGGCTAATCACTAAGAGCTGAATATTCCCTGCTTGCTAGGGGCTGACCCACGGCCTTGGTCTGAGCGAGCTGGCCTCTGGCACTCAGTACCCCTGGGAGCTGAGCTCTGGAGCTGTCATAGCTTGCATAGGATAAGACCAAGTAAGGCTCATTTACTTTACCACCAGGACCTCATCTCTAAAGTACCAGCCAGTGTACTCCCTTTCATGGCAGAAATCCAGGTCTGTTTCCAGTGCAGAGGAGGTTGGCTTGGAGAAAAGGACCAGGGAACCTTGTGGGAAATATTTCCCTAAAGAGTGGAGGCAAGAAATACAACAAGTGAATGGTTTGCTGAAATAAGAAGTAATTTCATTTGAATTAATTTCCACCAGACCTCATGTTTATTAGTCTCTCTCTTAGTATTCTTACTTGTGAGATCCTTGATGCCTTGGCTTTCAGAAACTTTCCTGTGCTCAAGATGTTGTGAGAAATTACTTAATTTTTTACTGAAAACCTCTTTCCTAGATGTCATTAAACTATCCTGAATTTCCTTTCTTTTTGATGTTTATATTGCCTTAAAAATTCCACTCCAAAGTTCTATTCTGTCCAACTCTTCAGATCTGCTGGCTTCTTCACTGCCCTAACCCTCAAGGCATTGCTGAAAAGGATAGTGTAAATTTGTCAGTCTGGTGTTACAGAGAGCAAAAAATGGAAAAACTTGAGTATTACTCAAACTGCACTTACTCTCTCATATACACATCTTCCCCATATATTTGGAAGGTGTAAGAACTCCTTCATGGCAAAAAAATACAACCCAAAAGAGCTCACTGGGAGCATGCTGACAGCAATCCACAAAAAATCTTAAAAAGCTGTTGATAATATGAAAAAGAGTTTGGATTTGTTTGTATAAACAAACTTACAGAAAAAACAAAAAAAAAAACAAAAAAAACCCCACTGTTTTGGTCAATATGATATTCTCTGAAAACACTGCAAAAATTTTTAAACTCTCCAAGTTTCCAGTGACACATGCATTATGCACTAAAAATGCACTTGTTTACATATGAAAATATCCTGTATCCAGCATCCAGCAGAGTAGGGCTGGCCCTTGCCTGCATGTCCCTACAAATCCTGCACAAATCTTTCCATATCTCCAGCACCATCAAGCATATACTGTTATTGTGACTCCTGTGACAAGCTTCTTCCTTCTCATTAGCTACAATTTAGAGATGGGAAAAGAAGAAAAACTACAAAGTTTGATCTGAGATGACAAGGCTAATTTTGGAAAAAAAATGTCCTTCTACTTCTCCAGTTTTCAGGTCTAATCTAAAGCAAGCACAGCGTGCAGATAGTAAACATAATATCCTCCTAATTATATTAAATTACCTCTCAGGAGCTGCTCTGCCCTCTTGTCAAAGGCCAGGAACTGGCTTTTAATGATGAATATGAACCTCAGTGGGACATTCTGTATCATCATTTAGTTCAGCAAATGTAGCCCAGATCAGTTGCATAGGTGTAATTAGATGCTGAAAAATAATTACTTTAGCCTTACCATTAAAAATTTCTTGCTCGTATCCCCTTGTGATCGATGAACAAATTACTTTATTAGGAAATCATTAGAGCTCAATTTGTCTCTATATACTACAGACATCAATATTCATTTCTCATAATGGAACCACACATTCTTGCCATAAATTTGTAAAACTACATAGCAGATACCAGTTTGGAGTCATTACTGACCTCAACAAAAAGACTGTTTTTACATAGCAAGATGTTTTTGTTCTGCACCAGCTTCCAGCAGAAAACTGAGCAATGTGAGCTTTATTGTTAGGCCATTAGCTCAGACAATCTTTGTGTTTTAATGCACCACTGCACAGTGAGAGTTTTTGTGTGGCTGATCCCTTTGTGCTACTGCAATATCCGAGTTTGGGTCATTAGGAACAAAATAGCTCTCCAAACAAACTATACTATTATGAGAACACCACTATTATCAAGGCCCTTAGAGCATCCCAGGTGGTTGTTTCCAGCTGTCAGCCTGTGCAAGGCAGGGGGGAGGCATCCCCAGATGCCCACAGGCAGACCCTGGCTGTGGCTGACCCATCTCACAGCACCCACAGGAGCTTGCTCTGCCTCACAGTGAGCACAGGCCCCCTTGCAAGGTCAGCTTTGTACCCATTTCTCGGCAGATTTCTCTGAGCAGTGACAAAGCAGGTGACTCCAATGTCCTTAGTGTGGGGACATGGTTTAGTTTCAAGTCATATCTAGCAGTTAACTGATTCATTAACCATTAGGATTTACAAAGCAGACGTGAGGAGGAAAGGAGACCCATCAGTCAGAACCCAGGTCACCTCCTGTTACAAATTGCTTTCACATAGTCCAGCCTTTAGCTTTCACACAAGTGCAACATATCCCTGAAATTTATCATTGCATGACTGAGCAAAACAACTTAGAGAATTCTCTGCAGTGATGGTTGGAGAGTCACTGGCTTTTGAAATAAGTCAGTATTAAGCAGCTGCCATCTCAGTACTTCTCAGAACATCACACACCTCCATGTGAGTACTCCTTACACTTTGGGCTTCTAAATTTGCATGTTGATGTATGCAAACAGTCCTGCATTTTATAGCACGACAAATTTTTTCTGGATTTTTTATGCCACAAACATTTGTGAAAAATATTAATAAAAACTGTGTAACCAATAATATGAGTACAGAATTCATAATCACTATGGAAAAAAGGCAGCAGTGGGTTTTAAAAAATATAAAATATTTCTTGGAACCTGATAAGGACTGAGAACAGTCTCAGACTGTTGATTTTATCTTCCATTTCAACAGGTACATATAAGCATCTGTTTCCAGTTATAAACTTATCTGTCTAGAATCACATCCTTCACATTGTCCATACATTTTTGGTCACTGCAGTGAAGTTCCCTCTGCCATGGCTCTGGTTCAGAAGCTATCAGAGTCCCACCTTCTCCACTCATGACCCTGTTGGACCCCTCTGACAGTGGCTGTGTCAAAGGTATCAGAGCTGTTCAAGCTGCTGAGAAAATGCAACACAAGTCACGGCATTCAGCTAAGAGGAAATTAAATGCCAGACTCTCTGTGCTCCCTTGCAAGTACTTAAAATATGGCACTGAAGTTCTTAAAACAGTGAGTAGACAATAAGCATTTCAAGTGAAATCCTCACACAAGAGGAACACAGTACATAAGTCATCAATACAAGTAGTATAAATCATCTGAATAGGCCGCTGGAAAATGACAGCTACCTATATTATGAGACTTGAAAAGGGAAGACAAAATATAGGTGGATTTTTACCTTTTGGGTTTATAAGGCTGTCTGATAGACATATGTGTCTGATAGACCATAAGGTCTTGCTAGACTAAATGGGCCAAATTCCTCCCTGGGTTAACTGTAAATTTGATTGCCTCCCATCAGAATGGCTTGAACCGAGAGATTATTGTATACTACAGCACTAGTTTGAGCTATTTCTCTATTAAGAGCTGCCATGCCCCAAATGGTATAGTAATTCCTAGACCAGGAAGCATATATTCAAAATTAAAGAAAGGAGTAGAAAGAACAATATAGTACAAAAACAAGCAGAGAATGAGTGCTCTCAGCCAGCACAAACTGAATGGTGAATAAAGAGCTCAAATCTTGTCTTGCTGCAAAAGGCATCTTCCAATTAAACTAATTCTTTTATCTTTGCTTGTCTGACACCCCCAGCTCCCAGTCAAATCCCGCCAGCACGTCTGGAACAGTGCTCAGGACGGGACTCTGCTTTGCTCAGGGGCAAGTGTCTTTAAACATTATTCTATCTCTCTTTAAGTTGCACAAATTTCTCTTGTTTTCTGATCACCTCCAGCTCCGAGTTCAGTCTGATGCACTGACAGCTATTCTTGAAGCTGGTTATTACTCAACAGTTGCACTCAAGGACTTGAAATGGAAAGAAACAGGTCTCCCTTTCAACCTTAGAGAGAGTAGCTCTCAAACCAAGGTACCCTAAAGCATTCCAGCAAAGGTGAGGACATTCTTGTAGAGTGATTTAAGCCTCTACTAACAGTAGATTTTCCTGGAATTAGAATGTAGGCTGGAAACATTGCTCTAGAAGGTTCATTGCCTTAAATTTACCTTTTCCTTTTTTGACTCGAAGCAATCAACCAAGAATACAGTTGCAAAAGCATTAAATAACACACGGTATGTTCAAGATCACAAGTATAGAATATGTCATTGAAGTTCTTTCTGCAGTTTTACTTTGTTATTGACCTTTCTAAGAGGACAGGAAAAGGTTTTGATTGTGGAAAAAAAAAGTTTTTGCAGTTGGTGGTTAAAATACAACTTTCTAAGGTCCATGGATTCACTTGTCTTTCTTACCTTGTCTGTTTCAGCTTGCGGGTCAAACCAGTCTGGTTCTAGCATTAAGTACAAGAAGACAGTAAGAGAAGAAAAAATAATTTGCACCCAAATGGCATTCACCAGTGCACTGTGGATGGGTAAAGAACCACTTTCATTTCAAACCTGACTCTGATAAGTGCCACTCGTTGGCTGACAGCACAAGAATACAGGAAAGTCAGTGAAGAGTCAACACCATCTGTTTCAGGATGTTCTGTGTTTATTTTATCTGTTTCCCTAGGCTGCTCAGTAATTCTTTGCTGTTGATTACCCATTTTTAGGTACAAGAATCATTTAAGCTCTTTTTTTCATGGATCTAACCTGTTCCCAAAAATCTTGCTTTGCACATACTAATGGAGTGGCTCCTTCTTCTCCCAGTGCATTGTTCTATGGTTACATAAACTAAATTTCAGCTCCATTTGTTGTTATGTACATAGCAAGTGGTACAGCTCAGTAAAATAAGATTTTAAGTGACCCAGTTTTAGAGTGAACCAGTTGATGCTGGGAATCCAATAGTCACAGTATATACATTTTATGTATTGCTGAGGGAGGTTACTTGGGACTAGCCTGAGCTCATGGAGTGAAAAGTATTCTGTATTCAGAGTACGACATCCAGCTTAGTTTCCCTTAGACTGCAATGTAGATTGTGCACTCTAAGACTTTTTGACAATGGGAAATAAAGTGCAGTCATTCAGAATCAAAACACTTGCTTTGAAAGCACATTCCAAATAAAACCTAAAATGTTAATGTGGGCACTCCCCCCAATACCTTCTTTCCCTATTACACTTATCAACCTCATAGAATCAGCAAATTTTATACTTCAGTGCTCTCTGTATTTTCCATGTTATTCGTAAATACATTGAATTTGAAAATGCACTCTCAAATTCATGTCAAGATAACTCATAGCTCCTTCTGAAAAGCCACCCTTTTGATGGATGAGTCAGCTTTATCTCCTAATCATCTTGAAATTAAAAATGTTGGGCCATGAGTCATGTTTGAAAGTGACAGTTTCAGCTGTTAGTCTGGCAATTTTACATTAACTCTCTTGGTCTTTTAGTTCTCTCACAGCACATCAAATCCACAGAACCAAGGGCAAATTGTGTTAGTACCTTAAACCTGTCCTACCTTAAAACTCCTGTTTAGCCCAGGTTGGTATCTGCCTACACCTCCACACCCTATCCATCAGATCTGCTCCCCAGCAGTCTGGTCCCCAACTCCTGCTATTGCAGGGGATGAGTCTGTCCAAGGTTCAGGACCTTGCATTTGCCTTTGTTGAATTTCCTGAGATCCCTGTTGGTCCATTCCTCCTTTCTGGAGGTCTCTTCCTGGAGATCTCCTTTCTGGAGGTCTCTCTGAAAGGCAACTCTGCCCCTTGAATGCCCTCCGCCCCAGTTTGGTGTCATCTGCAAACTTACACTTGGTCTCCTCCTGCAGGTCTTTGATAGAGATATTCATCAGGAGAGGTTCTAGCACAGGACCTCAAGACCCCCAAGGTACTCAGAACCAGCCTGGAGCTGCAGCTCCAACCATGTAGCACTGTGCAATCTAATACTGTGTATTCTGGTATAATACTTTGCTGTAAAAAAATCAAGAGGGTTTTTTTTTGTTTTGTTTTGTTTTTCATCTCCAAATAGTTTTGTTTGCAATTATACCAGTATTTATACAAAACATTTAATAGTTTTGGTATCTGAATTTATAGTTGTTGTAAATCAGATGCGTCCTACAGTGAATTTTGTTTAACAGTAAAGGTCATTCAAAAATGCCATCATAAAGCTTACTCAGGAGAGCACTAAATTAGCAATAGTTATTTGTCTTTGTTCCTTTGTATGAAGTCTTATGATGTGAACTATTGAATGAGAAATGTGATAAGAAGGTGATAAATGTAGAATGGCATCGACATCAGTATTAATGAAGCAGCAATAATACGGAAAATCAAGTTATAGTTATTTCAAAAAACATTTAACAGTTGGAAAGGAAAAACAGAGAGGGGGAAAGAAGATGGCTATTTCAGGCTGTTGATTTTCAGGAAACATTAGCATTGCAATTATGTAAAGTTTTATAAAATTACTTATAAATGTGCATGCACTCAACTTTTTGGGTTAGGGTTTTTATTTTTTATACAGTATAATGAGACAGAGATGAACCAATCTGGAAAAGAAAACAAGTGAAAGCTGTATGATCAGCTTGGATCTTCAGACATTCAAGAACAGTTGTTTTTTGCTGTTGGTCTTTCATCTTATGTTCCAGCCTTGGGGTGAGGGCAGAAAAAATATAAATACTGTATGAAAGCCTGGGTTGTTCATAAGCTCTTTTTATGACAAGCAAAAGTAAGAAACAACAGAAGTCTACAGAGGGAGAGATGCTATGGGAATTCATGGTCAGTGATGATTTTAAGTGTTGCTTGGTGAGGTATTAAAGCATGTTTTTAATGGGCTCTGACAGATAACCCTTGACAAATTTTGCTGCACTGTGCACCTCTCTGGTTGTCTGTGTCACCTTTCTGATGAAGGATATCACCGGAGGGCAGAGTCTGGAAGAACAGAACTGCTGCCAACCTCAGTTGCACCCAAAACTACATCTTAGCCAAAATAAGCATTTACATAGATAGGCTTAAATGACAGATTGAAAACCAGAGCAGTGAACATGGAAGCTCCAGAAGGTATTTGCTTTGCTGTCTTTGACCATCAGATTAAGATGGTTCTGCCTGTTTGCTTTGGCCTAATGACTTATTTCTGACTGTGCTTCTGCAACTGGTGCTCTAAAATTGTCCTAGCAAAATATAGATCCTTCAAACCATAAGCCAGCTCTCTAGTAATTCTGATTCTATACAAGATGAATAGAAGTAATGGACACATACCAGAAAATTGTATTTACTCTTGGCATCACTATATACATATATCACCTTTATAAGGATGCAGCTGATACACAGAAAAAATACTACATTACTTTACTGGCAAGAAATTTCATTGTGAAGGTAGGCTGTTTTGAGCTGTATTCTTTCCATAA
Source organism: Ammospiza nelsoni (assembly GCF_027579445.1). Taxonomy (NCBI): domain Eukaryota; kingdom Metazoa; phylum Chordata; class Aves; order Passeriformes; family Passerellidae; genus Ammospiza; species Ammospiza nelsoni. Next base: position 108,615,289 of record NC_080633.1, read on the forward strand.
GAGTTCAGTACAGCTGTTGAGAGGACTTTCTCATGCCACTAAGAATGTCAGAAATAAGCCTTATTTTGCAGCTGCATTGAAGAAAAATAATGCCAGTTCACCATTAAAGAGATGTTACAGAATTTTATTTTTGCATGTGAAATATTTAATATAGTTTAAACATTATTCTGTAACGGAAGAGTTGTTTTGAAGGAAAAGTATTGAAATCATCTATTATGAAGCCATGAAAATCTGACATTTTGCCTTTGCTGCAATTTACTTCTGTGTTGCAGTTTTGGGAGATCTTTTTTCTATGTATATTACTTTTAGAATTGGCCTAACTTTAGAAATGTTTTGTTTTTATGTACAGACATTAAGAACTGCTCAAATCACCTATTTCTGGAGTAGGCTTGACATATAGCCAGATACAATCCAAAGATAGAAACTTGCAAATATGTATTACTGAGTTAAAGTACAGGACAGGGACTGATGTAATTTGGGATCTCTTCTTTACTTACAATTAAATTCATGTACACAAGATATCTGACAGACCAAAACTGTCAGGTTGGACTCTATGATCTCAGAGGTCTTTTCCAACTTAATTGGTTCTGTGATTCTCTGTTCTCCAGATGAACAATTTGAAGGAGCTCTTTGAGAAAATGCAGTGAAATACTCTTTCTCAACCACCATGTGTTAATAATAAAAGTACAATGTTGTATCTGATCCTCACTGTTCTTAACGTAGTATGATTACTTCACATGGAAGATATATTCAACTTGCTCAGAATATTTGCTTTCTTCAGGGTTTCAAGTGGTTTTACAATATTTCAACAGCTCTTTACAAATTATGGAAATAAATCCCATTAGATGAGAATAGTTAAGATTTGAGATGTGATTTCTTCTAAATAAATTATAGCAGGTTTTTTGTCAAGGTTTCAACTAGAACACTATATTCAATCTGAATGCCACAATTATGAAACATAGTAAAGGTACTTGATAAGAGAACAGAAGACTTACAAACATGATGTATTTTTATAAGATTTGGATTTGGTTAATCTACAAAAGAGAAAGAAAAGGATGTAGAAACCAGAGAGAATGGTAATTACCATTGTCTGAGTCCACTGCAGGTTGGATAAGAGGTAATAAGTTTAATTTGCAGCAATTTAATTGCAGTAATTTAATTTAGGAGATTTAATTTAGACATTAGGAAATAAATTTTAATTAGGGAAGTAAAGGTCTAAAGGAATATAAAGATTGAAATAGATTGTTGGGTGCAGAATCTCTAGTACTATCTGAAGAACAGGAGAGATGAAAAACTCTGCAGCAGTTTTGTCTTTGAAATGAAGAGCTGGAGATGAAGAGCTTCTGAGCTTCCTTCTGGAATGTATTCCATGTTTCATAAGTCTGTCTACAAAATATGCTGGAGCTGAAGAGACATTGGAAATGCAGATGGACAATTCTCACTCCACACCTCCAGTCATCCGCGAAGTAATTCCCTCCCCAAACCTTGCTGCTTATAGATGTACATTTATAAAACATTGCTGTGTTGACACTCTTTTCCGTGTTTGATTTGATTTTGACAGATTGCTGTGAACAAATTCTATTAACCACCAGTGCTGAGAAAACACTTTAAAGCTGTTACACAGAAATACACCTTGAAAGTGAATAGAAAAAAAAATCACAGGAAATGCTATTTACACTAGAAGACTGAATTATATGACATATATTATTGTGACATATGTATTATATAGCTCAGCTATTCAAAGAAGAAAAAACCTATGGGGTGAGACTGCTACTTCTGATTGCAAGGCTTAAACAAGCTTCATTAACAGTTTCTGGGAAGGAAGTCGGGGAGGAAGCTTTAGTCTTCTCATGGGCTTTTTGCACACAAAACCAAACTTGATGAATAGATTTTCAAGGGCTTAATGAGTTAAATTTGTCCACTATTTTGTCTTTTGGTTTCTCAGTTATCCCTCACTGTTAGTGTCCACTTCAAGAAATTGCTGATTAGAGAAAGGTTTTTGGGAGGGTAAAACTGACAGAGGAGAGACAGTTTTATTGTGGCTAGGTAAGTGACTCTATGGGAAGGAGGGCAAAGAACTCTTTCTCGAAGTCCTGAATCCAACAAAATTCTCTTTCTTTCTGGTTACCTGTAATAAAAAAGTGAAAGCAATGATTTTATTTATCATGCACTGAAGGACGCCCTGGGAAACCCAGCTTGAAAAATATGGGTGGTATTGTGGTGGAAGTGATGGGGCCCATATCTGTTAAAAAACCAAACCTAAAAAGAACAACAAAACACCCTGGCTCCAAAAAGCAGTAGCTCTGCTGTGGCTGTGGCTACTGCCTGTAGTTTGATGGGGTGGGTGGCTCTTCTCCCACTCTCCCCCATCTGCTCCCCCATCTGTCGGATGGTTTTCCTTTCTTGCCCTTGCCCCAGAACTGATTGGCAGACATTTGGCATTTGACAGACATCAAAGTGAAACTGACTGGTGAAAATTCACTTCTTTGCTATTTCTCACTGCTTTTGACAACAGGGAGAGAAGAATGTGCATTTATGAGTATGCATTATTATTTGTAGAACAGAAAGCCTCCATTGGCAGCTGCTACTGCCTATGAGCAGGTGCTGATCACTATCCTACTGACAAAGATTTGTAATTCAGCTGTTATTCCAGAGAGCCCTTTATGAACCAGAACTAATTTGCAGTTAGGACAGTGCTTGCAGAATGCTTCATATATTGGTCTTGGTTTGCCTTTTGCCATACTGAGGGGTTTAGCTTTAAATGTGACTTGTTCTAACTTAAATCAAAAAATAATTGAGAATCAATTTTGTTAACAGGTACTGATCTGAAGGCTCGAACCTGCAATTAGGGAAGTCAGTCTATTCAGTGACCTAGAAAAACCAAAAAAAAAATAGTCTAGTATGAAAAGACCATTCCCTTTATGACCTCAGCAAAAAGAGTAAGCCATTTGATTGATACCTGTTGAGAAGTCAAGAAAAATGGAATTTTTTGGGGAAAATAATTATTTCAGGTTTCTTATTGTTATTGTAGAGACATACTGCCAGGAGACATGTTTTCCTGGCAACCACTTGTGCTAGAATCCATTTGCTAGGTTTCTCTGGCTGCAGCCATTGCTTTTTGGAGAACACTGATCAATGCCTTTGTTGAGGAGGAGGAAGAGCACAGGTACCTGAGCCGAGGAGTTCTATAAAGTAGCAGTGAGGAAATTTCATAGAATCATAGAACGACATCATTTGGAAGGAATCCTAAAGATCATCTAGTTCAAATTGCTGGCCGTGGGCAGGGACAACCTCCACTACACCAGGTTGCTCAAAGCCTCCTCCAACTCATCCTTGAACACTTCCAGGGACAGGTTCAGCTACTTAGCCTGTTCAAGGAGGTGGGTGGTTTTGTGAGTGCTCCCTTAGAAGTAGACAGGAGAAATTTTTATTTTAAATCTTACCTCAAGCAAAATCTCAACTCAATCACCTCAAAAAAGATCCTTTTCTTTGTAAAGTATTTCAAAATTTCCTGCTTTCAGAAAAAAAAAAAAAATCACATCAAAACTTTTGTGGAATGAAACTTATGCCCTAGACATTGGCAAAATAAATACGGAATGAAGGATATGTACTTCCATGCTTTCTCATCTGTCTCTGACCACATTCATTTTCACCAGGGATTTTCCTAGGTTGTCTTGTCTGGTGCTGCAAGCATTACCCTTCCTATCAATAGTAATTAATGTTATTATTATGTTAAAAGGAAAGAGGAAAAAAAAAAAGGCTTCACAGGAAGAGACAAAATGTTTTGGAAGGACATTGAGATCCCATCTCCCAAAGACATGGGTGTGTCTTGCTGATTGTTCTTATTAACAGAAAGTGTTTGCATGAGCCAAAGAGAAAGGTATAAAGAAATAAATAATTTTTAGTGCTCCAACTTGGGAGTTTTGGTTGGCCTCCAGAGTACTCAGTGGTAATGGAGCTGTCAGACAGAGACATTTAAAATTCAGCCTACATCACAACCTCAAAAGTCTTGAGAAGCCTTTCCCCACAGCAAGGCTCTCACTCATTTTATGGCATAGAGTTTCCATGTGTGATTCTGGACACAATGGAAGCAGATTTATGGGAAGGGGCAGCCCTTAGCACAGCCTGAATGTCACACCTTTCAGGAGACCATTTTAAAGCAAGACTTATCTCCACATAAGATATCTTTACAGTACAGATTTTTGCGTACATAACAGCCCCAGAGGCTATTCAAAATCTGTGTGGAGACCACAGTCAGTGCAAACTCTGAATTATTATTCTCTTTGTTTTGCTTATTAAAATTATACCTTGGTGACTAAACTCATTATTATACAGTGCAGGCAAAACAGCTTGTGCTGTGTCAAAGCAGTGAGCACTTCCCTCAATATAAAAAGAAAAATTAGTTTTGCAACACTGACCAAGACAAGTAATGAACAACTCTTCTGCAACATTTGCAATTTGCTGAACCACAAGCTAGCACTGTTCCATGTAATGATCATTTGCTACACAGTATACATTAGGAAAAAATTGCAGAAGCCCTAAGTCTTCATTTTCTCCATAGGTGATGAAAATGGAAAAAGAAATCAGGTGAATTCTTGGTGGTCCTTATGTTCATGTTTGTTTAGAATGACATTGGTGAAATATGAGTAGTTATATGAGTTGTCTATGGAAACACACAGTTAAGATAAGGCAGAGCATTTGTTTGAATCTTGTGATGAAACAAAGCCCCATCTCTGCTTTTAGAATTGCCATCAAAATATTTCCTCTGGACATGACTACTCTAGTTTTGGTTCCCTGTGCTGTTACCTGGAGTGCTGATGGGTGCCATAGAAAGCATAAAAAAGCATACCACACATCATCCTAACAAGCTGACAAAAGATAGACAAGTGTTAGATGAAGGACCTTTTCAAACCTGATGCTTCCCAAGATACCCCTTAACAGCTGAGACAGCAGAGATTTAACGTGATCTAAAGCAATTGGACAGGAACTGACTTGTATCTTTGTGTCTGTGTGAGCATGAGCAGCACTATGAGATGCCACAAACTTCTATTTTATAACTCAGCCATAAACATTTGCTCCAGGCAAAACACAGTGTGCCATCTAGGGAGCAATTTTTGTTTAAACAAATGAAAAAAAATCAGTTTGCTCTTTTCAGCTTCATGAGAGTCAATATTTCCTGTCCTCTTCTTCTACCATACAAGCACATAATTCTGCATATCATTTAGTAGGGATTTGATTTATTGGAATCAATTTGCCTAATTATTAGTTCAGAAAACAGAGTAATGTGTTTGCAATTCTTTTTTGGTAGAAGTTTAGTTAGAACAGAGAAATACACAGTGTGAGGTCAGGGTACCTGCCTGTGACTGTGCAGAGTTTCCTAAGACATGTGTGATCTCCTCTGTGCTTGTCCCTGTACTGATAGGCACAGCTGTCAGAATCCGTCCTAGTGGACAGATGACCTGATGGTTCGTAGGAATGATCTCAGAGTGCAAAAACCAACACAGTACAAGGGGGTTTGCAGTGATAATCAAAACAAATGCAGTTTTATTGAAATAACTACAGCAAAAATGCGATAGAGGGATTAAGGGAGAGAAAAAGAGAGAGAAAGAGAGAGAGAGAGAGAGAGGGGATATAACGCAGAAACGAAGTCCTTTGGTGCAGTCCAGTCGAGGATCTGCCTGCTACGCTGGGGAGATCTCAAAGGCTGCAGCTAACTCAGAGGTTTTTATTATTGAAAATTGTGAGGGGGTGCGAAACAGATACAATAGGGAACAGATGTAACAGGTAGTCTATGCTCTCAGCAGTAAATGAGCTTGATAGATGTAACAGGTAGTCTGTGTTCTCAGCAGTAGATGATAGCCATTGTTTTCTTGCTCCAGTGGTCACAATCTGCAGGCAAACATCTCGCTTGGTCAGCTTGCCTCCCCACACACCTCCCCCGGGCTGGGGGTTTCAGTCCCAGTCCTTGGAAGGAGCAGAGGGGCCTGTTAGGAGTTTCATGTCTCAGTCCTTGGTGGAGAAGCTTCTTACATCTCAGTCTGTCTGTCATGGTGGTTGTAAAACAGATGAGGGTCTTCTGTGGGAGACCACCCGAAACTCAGGAGAAGTCCTGCCAGGCCGCAAGGTGGGACAGCTTCCAGAGCTGCTATTGTTGCAAATGGGGCACGGTGCCCTCTTCTTAGCATACAGCAAACACACTTGAGAAAACAATAGCTCAACACTGAGCTTTCAGGTCTCAGGGCCTGTGGCATGTGACTTTTCTCCTTCAGAGCCAGGTATAGGCGGGGGGGGTCCTCTCTTCAGTGGTCTCCCAAGGACGATCGTGAGGCAGATGAGGGAAAATTCTGACAGACTCTCACAACAGCTTAATTACTGCTGTAGAAAGTCTCCCCTGGTCCTGGAAATTTCATGTTAGCAAACTGACCCCAACAAAATTTTACTTTGATCTCCTCACATTACAAACATTTCTGGATTTGCTATGCCCGCATTTTTGGATTTGCTAAATCCAGAGGAGCAGAATTACCTCATGAAGCTCACTTTTTATTGTCTTTTCTTCAAATGTTTGATACAAAACAAACTGCATTCCAGCAAGAAAAGGGGGATGTTCTTATTGCAAACCTGGAAACAGAATGATGACAGAAGCTCACTAAACACAGAAAACTAAACACAGGAAACTAACCACAGAAAATAGAGGCCTGGGAACCCCCTGATGCTGGTCCCCTGGTCCTTGTGGGTAGCAGAAGTGAGGCAGTAGAAAGCAGAAAGTTCTGCCCTACAGAGTTCCTCAGCCCTGACTCACAAGATGGGATGCTGAGGCTCCACTGGAGCTGCAATCCAGATCATTAATGCTTTGCTTCCTATGTGAGGTGGGCAGCAGTGGTAAGGACAAGAAGATGAGCAATTAGCAGTGTGCTAATGAGTAATTTACACTTCTGATTTGATTTGAACCAGACTAACAAGGGATAGGGTGGGAAGCCAGATGCAAAAAAAAGGATGAGATTTTCCTGCTTCAAAAGGAGGGAGGGGAGCAAGACTCACTGACAGTGTGGTCCTGTATCATTGGAAGGGGCCACTGAGGGTCATTTCCTTTTCAGCAGAGAGCTCTGTGGTTCATTGAGGGATGTGGCTGTTCTCTGGGTTGTTGTATTTTTGGGATAGTCAGAATACTTCAGCAATTGTTTTCACCTCAGGAAGGATGGTGGTTCATGCAGATTTCTAAACATACCGCTCTGTAAAGTTGATCATTTGAAACCCTTTGAATCTCAGTCACAGAGACATTAAAACATTCTCCCACTTACCTCTATTCTCTTCCATTTTCTACTTCGAAATCTCTTCAAAATGTGCTGGGGAAAATATAATTTGTGAGCCTTATACAAGTATTAAAACCAAGGATGCCCCTTGGACAGTTTGTGAAACTCTGAAAGGCATCTCTTGTTGGGGGATGAGACATCATTCCTGGGAAAGGACCTGCAAATAAACCCAGCACAAGGAACAGCTCCTATCTGCATGCACACCTTCACATGTGAAAGGCAACTTTCTGTGCCCTTCTCTTCATCTTATCCTTCTCTACCTTGCATTGTGTGGGAAGGTGAGCATGAGGGCCTGTATTGCTGTTGGACCTCACGAACATAGCATTGCTAAAATAAACCATAAATTGCTGTGAAGCCTGCAAATGCTGATACAGATGATGGACAGGAAACTTCAGTGAAATTTCCTTTGTTTGTTATAGTATTTGAATTTTTGCTGATCTTAATCAGTTTCATAGTCTGACTGAAACCAGAAGGGATTATTTCTTTTGCTCTGGAATTTAAGGATGAACATATTTGTTCAGAGGCTAGACGAGACCAAATTAGAAGATGCTACTGGGGTGTAATAAATTCACAGTAATTGCAAGCTAGTGTTCCTTAATTCTTCAGACACTATCATCTGTAAATATTCTGATCCTTTTCATAGCCAGCTCATTTGTGCTTTTGTCCTTATTGAATCAACTGTTGTCTTTTCTTTCATGCTGTCTCCTGAGGGAAACCCTTTTTAAATCTTTTTGCTTTAATTCCATTAATTGGCATATTGTCTGGTCTTATGCTTCCCCTCCTGGGCCTCGAACTTATGCTCCTTCAGTTCTTACACTCCTTAGCTATATTTCTGCAGCTTTGACTGACAACTTGGTTGATCAGAGTACAAAGCATGTGCTTTCTTATCTTTTACTTCCAGCCTAATGTTGAACAATGTAGTCAGTTTATCAGTCAATTTACTAAGTCGGGGTGAGAGTTCTCTGTTCTGAAGTCATCACAAAAATCAATAATAATCAATTCACTTATTCTAGGATACATTAAAATATTATTAACTATAATAATTAAAAATAAATAATTTAAAGGTCCTCAAGCCTTTAATGATTTATGGATAGTTCTTCTTTTGCCTTTTGCTGGAAACTTGCACATTTTGAACCCTTTTTCAGGGACATTAACGACGACAGCAACTAAATCATAAAGCCTGTTCAGTATGAAAGACCAGAAGGTGAAAATTGTGCTTTCAGCATCATAACTTCCCCCCTTTTATTAGTAGAAGAATGAGCATGCAGGAAGTATGCAACATGAAGGAGAACAAAATAGTTTTGCTGAAGCGTTATTGCAGTAGCAAAAAAAATGAGTTGAAATTGCAGTAGCAAAAAAAATGAGTTGAAAAACACAGACCTAATATTACTCCTACTCAATATATTTTATGGTTATAATAAACTGAATAAATGATACACTGGAAACTTTTTCCTTTTTTTTTTTCTTTTTTTCTTTTTTTTTTTTTTTACAGTACACACAAACCCCATGTAATATATTTACTGTAAGTTACTCACAGGAATGAAAACATATTTTCATATGAAACATATGAAAACATAGTCTTGAGTAACTCTTCTATGCCATCAACCAAAATGAAAGAAAAGCAGGACAAAAATGACATCTAAGGTAGTGATGAGTTTAAGTAAAAGCAAAATCGTTGTATCATTCCAAAATTTGTAAAAGCTGGTCTCCCTTACATACCATGTCTCTGATCTTTACCGTAATATAAGATGCTGCTTTCAAAGGGGAGAAGAACTAGTTTCATAAAAGCTTTTCTTAGGGCCCAGGAAGATCCTGATGTGAAAACCAGCAGTGTCTTAAGCATCATAAAGTTTTGCTTTGTATTTACATCTTGCTGTAAGGCAAGAGTGTGACAAGTGCTTCTTTATATCTATGTATGTATAAAGTATGTTGTGAGGCAACAGCTGTGTAGGTTTTAAAGAAGCCAGCCCAGTGAGACCTGGCCACTTCATGACTTGCAGCAATACTGAGCTCTCATTCAATCAACAAAGACCATATTCAGATTTCTTTCTCAGGCAAGCTCTCATTCAACACAAATCCTGAGGAAAGGATGACTTGAAATCCAAGAAAAGTGCTGACAATATAAATTGCTGGACAACTGATCAACTTCAAAGAGGATTTTGCTATTATAAGAATTCAGAGCCTGGCCCATGCACTCAAACTGAATGAAAAAGAAGTTGTGTACTTCACTGTGTTACACCTCAGAGGTGTTTAGTTGCTAGAAGGGGGATAAGACCCACCTGACTTAGCTTGTGCATTTCTTTATTCAAAGTGCCCAGATGGTAACAGCAAGATTAGAAAGACCAGAATCCTGGGAAGCACATGAACCACTCAACTTCATCAAAAGTTCTGCATTTGACTTGGATCCCATAATGACACAACCTAAATAAATGATCACAAGCTGCGTTGCTTAGCCTTACACAAGGAGGAAAGGACTACAACATGTTCTTTTCAGCTGTCACTCAGCTTACCTAGTCTTCTGAAAATATTGCTTCTTAACTTTTTATCTATGCCTCTGGACAATATTAAATGAGAGAGTCCACCAAGCTGCAGAAATTAATCTAGTCTGCTCCAGAACTACTTCAAGGTGGGAGTACATACTAAAAATGTAGTTTGAAAATTTTAAGGGTGTTCTTGTTAACATGGACAACATTTGCCTTAAACACATCTTATGAAACTCATCATGCAACTTATTCAAGTTTTTGATCTGCACTGCCCCTCCTGAAAGCTGTCTGAATTTCAGTGCTCTGCTCTATTCAAACCTTCTTGTTTCCAGTCTGAATGCATTCCTTGTCAGTTTATTTGTGCTTGTGACAATGTATTATGTTAAGCAGATTATTTTTCATTTTGATTTTAAAGAGCTTTTCATATGAGTATTTGTATATGATGAAATGAAACATCAGCTGAGTGAGAAACTTGAAGTGAGGTTTACTGTAAACATTCCCATGAAATCTGTACTTATATAGAATTTTAAGGGAGACTAAATGTTCCCTTACTGTCAGCGCCAGAATTTTGTTTTATAGTAAGGCATCTGTGAATTTTCAGAGCTCAGCTTTGTGAGATACCCATCTCCATGAGAGCAAGTTTCAGATACCAGTCAATGCTGGTTGCAAAAGGTTGTGTGATTTCAGTGTCTTAAGGTTTGAATTTTATTTTATCCAAATTTCTGTGCTTTCTTCATGTTTCCCCTGCTGTGTTTTAAACCAGCAGGTCACCAGGGGAGCCACAAGATCTTAGCAGAGAATGGTGTGCAGGCAAGCAGTGACATTCCAGAGGGCAGATTTTCAGCATGCCAAGAAAAACAACACACAGCTTGCAACCATAGCCAAGCATAACACACATCTATTGGCATAGGCAATACACAGCTCCTGCAACAAACCCTTTAAGATGGAGAGCCATTTCAAGACTTCTTACACAACTGTGCCATGATTTTAGCATTTATGTGCTGTCGAAAAGGCAAACAGAGGTATCATGCACGTAAATCCCTTGGTTTTCCTAAATGTCAGCCCTGACCCCATAAATCATTCAGTCAGTTACACTAATATTTGTGGCCTATTTCAGCAAACAAGAAATCCTCATATTGACATGATCCACTAGATTGTATCTGTCTTGGATTTGGTTATCTGTAATTTTTTTGGTCATCTCTAACACCATTGGTTTGGGGAAATATTCTGTTATTAAAGTAACCAATATAGACATAGCACCTTTGTATGGCCCAGTTGCATTCCCTGGGAACTGGAGCTTTCAGTCAGTGTGGTAGTGTCCATGAAAACAGATCCTTAGGTCAGTTAAACAAAATCAACGGTGCGATTCCTACTTAAAGATCAAACAAGAACAGAAACCGTAGATGATGCAGATATCAGACACAAGGCTGTATCTACTTAAATAGAAAAATCAAAATATCTACTGCTCAGAAATAAGCCTCAGCTACTCTGGCTTTATGTTTATTCACGTCCCTATTAGGACAAATTTAGGTTTATCTTCCTTCTTCCATTGCCCAACTTCCCTTCCATGAAGACTGAACTCGATTAAGGCAAGTCACGTAATTAGTTTCATGTACATTTAAGCTTCAAACACAGATGCCTGGAAAATTTATGTAATAATATTTGCAAAAATTGATTCATTTCTTCTTATCTAAATCTTAATAATTCTAATAACTTTTCAAAATATTTTCAGAATATGGTGGTTTGACCAGGAAGAAGTGGGAATTCTGGGATGCTGTGGTCAAACCAATGGGTGCTCGGATTTTGATATTGGCACCTGATGTGGCCAGTGGCATTTGGACACACCTCCGAGAACACACAGGGGTTAAAACCATAGCTTCGGCCCTAGGAGGTTCTTCTTGGGACTTCGAGGGACGGAGGTGGGATCTCCCTTCCCCCATCCAGCCGCTGCTGCTGGGCAGGGGAGGGGCAGCCATGTGGTAGGCCTGGGCCTGGACAGAGATGGGGGGTGAGGAGGCCCTTGAGGATGCAAGGGTGGAGGAGGCCCAAGAGACATCGGGCAGCCATCCCCCCCCAGGAGAGAGAGAGGGAGAGCCGGCGACGACGGAATGCGATAACGGCCGGCCCAGGAGGAGAAGGAAGGGGGGGAGTGCAGCGAGGAGGTGCCAGCCGGAGCAGCAGCGAGTGTGGGAGTTCCGGAGCTCTGGGACAGACAGAGACTGAAATGTTTAATCCTTTTTCTTACATGACTGGGACCTTGCAAAAATGCTGATCCTCCTCAGAGCTGAATAAGAAGAAAGGTAGGAAATGAGATAACGAAGAACTAGGCCCGAGGGACGTGGAGAAGACTGGCTGAGTGGGGAGAGATGATTGGAGTGGCCTTTTGGCTGGATTTTCTTGTTGGCCATAGACTGAACCAGTTTTATTCCTGTGACACAGAGACTGCATTTAGGGGGAGGCAGTGCCTCAGAACCAGGAGGGTTCATTGCAGGCACCCCTCGGCCCCAGGGGGTGGAAAAAAATGGGGGGGACAGATGTCCCAAAGCAGAGACTGTGCCTTTTTTGGAGTGAGACAAGGCATCCTTGAAAGACAACCCTAAAAGCAGCTCTGGTCCATACACAGCGGTGAGAGCACTGGGCATGGAAGGAAGATGTCACAAGTGGCAAAAGGACTTTCCGGGCGGTGCTGAGTGACAGGGAAGCACACGAGGTTTCAGCGTGTTTCCAGGGGAAGCCTATGGTGCAAGAAGGACTCCTCTCCTCTTCATGGACTGAAGTTTGAGTATTCTAAAGGGTGGTGCCAGACTGGGCAGTTGGTGATTTGGGGGAATGTATCGGATTGGGAAATTTTGGTGGTGGGGAGGAGGAAAGTGTTTTTTGTAAGGTTTTCAATTTTTTCCCTTATAGTTTTTTCCTTCTTTTCTTGTAGTTTAGGTAATAAAGTTTTCTTTATTTCTAAGCTGGAGCCTGCTTTGCTTATTCCTGGTCACATCTCACAGCAGACACCAGGGAGAGGGTATTCTCATGGGGGCACTGGCTCTGTGCCAGGCCTAAACCATGACAGGAGCACTAGTTCATATTTTGTGAGTTTGGAGTTATATATGACTAACTTCTAAATATGCAATTTATCATGCTGTTGGAGAACACCCTTGGATTCTGAAGGAAAAAAATTGGAGAAGAGCGGAAAGAGAGAAAAAGAGGGCTAATAAAAAAATCAAGTTTAGAAGGCATCCTAAACCACAGTTCCCTACTTGTTAAACTTAACATCTGAAACAGGTGAAAGATATTGCCATCTATATGTTCTTTCCACAGAAGAAATATTTGTTTTATTTAGAGGGTACCCAAAGCTTCAATCAAGCTGAAATCTTTTTCTGGCTATTGCTGTTGTTACTGCAGCTTTCACACTCTTCTTTCAACTGAAGGTGTTCAATTTTTAGGCTCCCCATGTAGAACAGCAGTGACACGGGCAAATAAAAAATCTGAAGCCTTCTTGAGAAAGACCTCCAAACTTAAAAGTCTGAACAGGGCAATACATGATAGATTATAATTGCTTTTAAGCAGACAGTGTTATGGCTCACATCAAGCAACAGCTAATTACTAAGGGCAAGAAAAGGGTGCTCTAGCACTAAGGTATATTAATCACATAAAGACTAATGTACACATTCCTAGATAAAAATGATATAACAATAAATTAGATTAATTCCCTTTTCATTGGCTGGTCAGGCAGTCTAGTTCTATGAAACTCTAATATATATTTATCTGCTGGAACATAATGCTATTTTACTATTTTATTAGTTATTGCCCTCACTGCATAAAGTCATCCTCCCTTTTAAAATGCCAGACTATAACAGATAATGTGTGATGTTGATAATAAAACCAATGAATACAAATAGGGAGTTGAAATTAATCTATTCTAGAAGTGTTACATTTTTGCTGCCCATTTTGGTCATTAATGTTAAGGAAGTAAGAAGTATTGAATGAGAATGTCATAACCTTTACCAGTGTGTAGCAAAACCAAGGAAAAAAAGGTTCTTTGATCATCCTGTGGGGGCTGACAGACCCTGGATGATGATAAATAACTATGAGACATTTAGAGGTAATTTTTCAAATTCTATCTAATTTAGCATAATCCATAATACATAAGATTTAGAGCTAGTTCAGGCTGGTGCTTTCAATGAAAGATGAAACTTTTAGAGAAAATATTTTAGATAAACTAGGATCAATGCCCTTTGGGTAGAACAAAGACTGATGAGTAGTTAGCAGCGGGGTGACCACCCATTGACCCAGGGACAGCAGGGCCAAAATTGCCTGTTGGAAACAAGGAGTGAGCTGTCAGGAGTGACCATGAGCCGTGGCCACCAGGAGAACAAACCCCAGCCACCATGTGTGGATGTTCACTGGTGAAGTGTCCATTTGAGCACAGAGGTGGCTCAGCAGGTATTTGACCTTCCCCAAGATGTGTTCAGGGAGCAGGGCAACTGCTCACCCTTCCTGAACAGCGTAATGTCACGTAGAGACTCCAGGTGCAGACCACAGCCCCAGTAATTTCTAAGAGTGAAGTTTTCTAGAATGGTTACAGCATTTAATTCTACATTTTTCTGATGAGATTCTAAGGGCTTTGAATGTTCACGGCTTCAACAGCACCCATTCGCAGAGACCAGAAAACCAGGACTTTTTATGGTAATGGTTAAATATCCCACGTGTAATAATTGCAGCATTAGTGATGCTTAAAGGTAACATTGAAATATAAGAGACCAACCCTGAAAGATGCTATAAGCATTGGAAGTGTGGAATAGTTTGCCTTTCCCTTCTTTAGGATGCTGTAGGTTCAGGCCTTACCTGTTCCACAGACCTCAGGGAGAATCCACACTACACACTGCAGTGAACCTGTGTCTGCTGGCCAGATCTGTTCCAGAAACCAATCCAAAATAATAATGTCAACAAAGCATTAGTAGAATGTAGTCACTTCAAAGCCCAGGTGAGGATTCACAGTACTGTTGTTCTTGTGCTGGGTGCTGGGACCAGTTCTTGTTGACAGTGACTTGAGAGTGCTGCAGCATTTCATCAGAGGTTGTCAACAAGCCCACAGGTCCTGAAACAGTGCAAACTAAAATACTGTGGAAAGTAAAGAGAAACTAACATGGTCCTGAAATTGTAAGAATAGCTACTCCCAATCTGAAATTGTTCTGCTCTGTGACAGAGCATTCCATCTTCTCCATCATGGAAGAATTGGAGACCCTTTTAAAATCTACATTTAGAGCTATTTACACCGGCTGAGTTTTGGAATGTGTGCCTCCACTTTACAGCTTTCACAGTTAAGGGATAACTAGGGAATAACACCCACTGTGAAGGTAAGCAAGTTAACCTCAGTTTTAATGATCCAGGAACAGAGTTCTCTGGGAAGGCATGTGCTCTAAAGCAAATGCTGATTTATGTATTTCTCTTTTATCTTTCCCTCTTGCCAAGCAATTTCAAATCATACTGTGTAAAGAATCCTGGGTAAATGACCCTTTTTGACAGGAAAGGTTAATAAATATTTTTTAAGTAATGAAAGATGGTGGAAAAAAACAGTGAATTAAACTCAGATCTTTCAAAAAATGTCTTGGTATGTGTATATAAAGAAAAATATTGTAGCTGTTCTCTCAATATATAGGAACCTTGTCACTAAGATGGAGATTTAAAAAGTCCCTATT
The DNA here is from genome assembly GCF_027579445.1 of Ammospiza nelsoni. Classification (NCBI taxonomy): domain Eukaryota; kingdom Metazoa; phylum Chordata; class Aves; order Passeriformes; family Passerellidae; genus Ammospiza; species Ammospiza nelsoni. The sequence continues at coordinate 108,630,775 of NC_080633.1, forward strand.
TAATAACCGCCATTTATAATTCAGAGAGAATTGATTTACTGATTTAAAAGCATTCTGCCAATTGAGAAGTTCCTGTAATATTGAAATCAATTTCTTTCAAGTCTATGCAAGTAAAACAAAGCTCTATCAGTTGAACAGCAAAACAACTTTTTATATTAATCAGTAGGAACTTGATAAATCCCACTGATGTAGGAAATTAGCACCTTTGCATGTTTCCCAGATTTTGATTTCATTTTGGACACTTGGTCATGCATTATAAGTACTGCCTGGCTGGCTGCAACTATTTCAGTTGAAATCCATTATTTCTGGGAGAATTATGTGCCTTGTTAGTGAAATGCGAGCTATTTCCACTCCAGCATCTGCACTGCAGTTGATCTATTATTAACATTGAGCTCATTAAAAAAATGAAAGAATCTGATTTGTGTCTTTAGGGTGGGGGCTACTGAGGCTTTTGCTGAAGCAAATAAGCTGGCTGTGCCGCTTCCAGTTGATACAGCTGTCAGGAAAGCGTTGGCTGTCGCCGCACCGCGCAGGGACGCTCAGTTACGAGGGCCTTGTAGCCATATGTAAACAATACCAGGCTGATGACAGGTTTATGACACTGGAGACAACATGTGCAGCTGTTAGCCACTGGGTTTTATGGCGCAAAACAAATGTTTTTCAATGCGCGGGCGTTTGGCACGGAGCCGCTGCAGCGGCAGCGGGAAGGGGAGGATTGGCGGCTGCCGGAAGATTTATCCCTGCCCGGCAGTGCTGTGCTGAGGAAGGGGCTGGTGGGCTCCTTCTCCTCACCTCCTCAAGGAGAGTTCTTCAGAGGAAGCTGTGTTCCTGTCAGTTCCATACATGGGATTTGTAGTTTAAAATACTGAAGGATTTCCCATGGGGAAAGAGAGAACCATCACCCTAGGACAGGGATGCTCTGCTAGCAGCTGATTTGGGCCATATAGTAGGCACACTGAAAGGAGAGCATTTGAAACACAGAGAGTCAAACAGTTGTATTTGGGTTCAGAAATAGTGACCAAAAGGTCTTGAATGGGAGGGTGTAGAGGCCTGAAAGAGAGAGCTTAGTAGCAATGATGCCTTGGAGTAAGCCATCATCCTGTCCCACTTTTGTGTTATCAACCCTGAGCACTGATTTCTTTCTGATCCAGAGTGCATGTTAGAACAGGTGGGGAAAATTAAGTGAAAGAATTTGGAAAGAAATGTAATTTCCTTTAATAAGCATCAGTGACTGCTCGGCTACATCCCCAAACAGTAACAATATTTTACAAGTCATTGAGTTGTCAAACCCTGGTACTTGTTGTACTTTGACCTGGGGCACCTCAGCTAGCCAAGCCATTTTAAGTGCAACTTTCTCAGCAACTTAAGTTTAAACATGTTCATCAAAACCTGTGGGCCTTTTGTGACAAAAGGATGCCAGCACAAACTGGTTAGTATGTTGTTAGGGATGAAGTCATGGTAAGTCTGTAAGGAGTGCTAGTGAAGGAAATGGTCTGTGACCTGTTCTCCAGCCTTGCAGGCAGTGTCACTCAGTAGCTAAATTCTCTTCCAGGACACTGCTTGGACCTCATTGACATCCAAGAGAACGGTCCCTGGCCTATGCTCTCCCCCTAGACTGGCATTGACTAGGAAATTGACTGGTCAAAAATATGCATGAGAAGCACACAGACAAATCAAGGGCATGATGGGCCAGGGCTTCTAGTTATGTCCTTGACATAACTGTGGATGCAGCTTTTGTACAAACCCATTTTCATGAACTCTTAATTATATAGGACAAAGAGCTGCTATGAGATACTGGAGCCCTGCTTTGCAGATACCATCCCTTGAATCTCAGGATGCTTCATTTTAAAAGACTTTCAAGATAAATAGGAATGGTTACTTGCTCACAAAAAAACCCCAAAACCAACAAAAAAAACCCCAAAAAACCACAAACAAGAAAACCAAAACCCAAAACCAAACAAACAAGCAAACAAAAACAAAACAAAACAAAACAAAACAATCGAAAATAAAGTATCCAGGGAAGCTATTGCAGATTCCCATCTGCAAATATTCTGGAAATGTGAAAATTGATCACGAAACCTGCAGAGCTAACTATTTGTGAAAATTTTCCTCTTCTTCGTTTAGTGTTGTCTTCCTCACTGTAACATTTTCCTACACATTTTTAAAAAAGAAGCCATCTTTCTGAATGAAAGGCATAAAAATTGAAGGAAATTCAGGAAATGTGTTTTCTTACTTTGAGTTTTCAAGAGTGTGCTGAATTCGGAATGAAGTTCCCTCTTTCATTTAAAGTATTGTCTTCTCCCAGATAAAGTCAACTTTCAGCCCATGCTTTTTGATGAAAAATATTTTTGTTTATGCCTCAGAAGCAAAGGAAAACAAACTTACAAACTTATTTAAAAGTAATTTTTTTTACCTCCTGAATTATTTTAAAGAGAAGATTAAACCTTTGCATTTGACTTTAAATAGTTGCAGTGTGAGAATGCAATATTCAGCAAGAAATGTTAATATAGCATAATAATTGCATTGCTGTATAGCTGGGGGAAAATCATAAAGGGAATTATCTTGATTTGAGAGCTAAAGATCAGTAATCATGCTGTATTTTATACTTTGCAGCATGTCCAGATGACTGGGTAACACATTTGAGAGAATTATTCCATCATACAGCTTTTGGAAGAGCTGTTAGTTATTGCCTTCTAAGATTCTCATCATCTAACTTTAATTTTTGAAGTTGTTCACATCCTTGTCAATATTGGTATTTTTATAGTGAGTGCTGGAAGTAATGACTTTTTATGACACATCCTACTTACAAAATGCCCCTTTTTCTAACAAGATCATAGCATAGTCATCTACAAAAACTGCATATTCTTGCCACAAAAAGCAGATGCAGCTGGAAAGAGAATTTCAATTTTGAGCAACTATTTGTATGTGTGGTGCAGGGTTGCATGAACAGCTTCCAGCCTTCCATAAGTGCTCTGCCTTTTAGCTCTGGGTGAAGTTTTATAGCCATCATAATCTTCACCCTCTAATAAAAAAACCTCAGCAAACCCGGACGGATGATGAGAATGATGATGGTGCTCTCCTAAATCCTCCCTCTCTTCCATTCTCTGCAAATACTGGGAGAAGACAGACCATGACCACACAATGTCACAGACATCTTTTCATTAAAATCCTTTCATTAGGATTTTTCTTGCTGAAGCTGAAAAGTTTCAGCAACAAAGTGTAAACAATGATTATCTGCTGCTGTGGAATGCAGGTGGATCTGTGATTGGTCTCAGGTGGATGTTTGGATTTACTGACCAGTCACAGCAGAGCTGGCTCTCGCTCTCGGTCTGAGCCAGCTGCCTTTGTTATCATTCTTTTCTATTCTTAGCTTAGCTAGCCTTCTCAGAACTTTTCCTTCTATTTCTTTTTGGTATAGTCATAATGTAGTATATATATAATAAAATAATAAAGCAAGCCTTCTGATCACGGAATCAACATTCTCGCCTCTCTCTTCACCTGCAAACCCTTGTGACCGCGGTCACAACGCAAGGCATGTGAGAGGTTTGCTCCTGTTTTAACTCCATCTGCTGCACGAATGGACTGTGTAGGATCCATGGGCAGTCCTGGTGCTGGATGACACAGATAATATGGGGTCAGAGTGATGGGACCTAAATTGTACCATCTTGTAGTATTAGCGACTGATGATCAGTAGAAACAACAAAAAAAAAAGTCAGAGCAAAAGCATGAGTCAGGAACTATAACATTCACATCCATCTGAAATCATAGCTGGAAAGTCTGTGCCTAAATACATACAAAATATTATATAAGTTCCCTTAACTTTTCTTCTGCCTATATGTTGACATTATCCATGATCTTAAGCCTTTTTCTCATATGTCTTATGCTTGTGGATTTGTTCACAGCAGCAACATTTCTGTCATATCACTTCTGAGAGTCATATCTTCCTATACCATAAGCCACAATTCTGAATCATGTCTTTATCATTTCTTGACTATTATTTGTGTCTTTTCAACCTTCTTGGACCTGCCTCACCAAAGGAAACTGAAGCTCTTTTCAACAGAGAGGGGGGTGACCAGCACCACTTTTCACTGGAACGCAAAACCTTGGCTATGCCAGCAAAACTTTCCAAATATTTTGGAAAAAAAAAGTGGAGCAATGCAATTAGTCAGTATATACAGCCTTTTGATGGGTCACCTATAAGGTTACAATAGAGGAAGCTATCCAACAGCTGCAGGAGAACTCAGCACATTGCCTGTTCACCTGCATCAGGCACTGCTGTAGCTGTCAGTGTTCCTGTCTTCCTCCTGGTTGTGGTTCAGAGCCCATTCCAAATGTTAAGTTGTGAAATTAAGTACATGCCCAGCAGAATCCCAAAAGAAATTTCTGACACAAAAAAGTACTCTGGGGAAAAAAAAAATGTGTTAGCTATATTTCAGCAAAATTGAAGAGAATGCAGGGGAGATAGGGTGAGCATGAAAGGACTAGAAGACACATGGCTTCAGACAACCCCAGGATAAGCTAAGTTTCCTAATTAAAAGAGGCCTGATTGTGTTGTCTGTCTCCAGCATGGGAGGTCTGGATCAGGGACCAGTTCTGCAGGCTTAAAAATTCTAGGAAGCCAGTGGTCTGAAATCTCCCTTTGTAATCCTCTCACATGTGAGGAGTGTAAGAAAGCATTAGCACCACTTTGAAAGAGGAAAAGAAGCTCTTGAACTTCCAGAAATCAAAGTTATAGTGAGTTTTATGTCTTGTATATAACATGAAGATTATTTTAACAACGGGGCTGACAAACATCCAAACAACTTTTTTTCACAGTGTGATGAAAATCTATACAGTTTGCTGAAGACAATCAAGAGTTTAGTAAAAGCCAGACCAAACTCATTAACATTTTGTGAATGCTTAATTCTAGCAATTTCCCTTACTTGGCACTGGCTTGATACTGCAGAGGAGAAATATTTCTGCAGTTGCAGGTTAGTGTTCTGCCTCACCAGCAACTGGCTGTTCCTTCTACCAAACTGACAGAGAGACTTCCATGTCTCTCAGGATGAAAGCATATATTTGCATGCCTTAAGGCATGTGAGGATATAAACCCATGATTGCCAAGACAGCCTATCTAATTTATAGCCTTATCTAATTTACAGATATGGCTTCCTTCATATATAGTAACAGGAGCTTTTATGCAATCATAGTGAGAAACTATATACAATTCATATTATATTTTTGTTCTTATATGTCTGTGTCTGTTTTTTGAAAATTTCTTCTCCAGAAAGAAAGGGTTTGCAAATTTTTTTTGATAGCCTTATACAGAAGATTGTCTTTTCCCCTGAAAACATTGTATGTTTTTAAAATAAGATGTGTTGTCAATATGGTTGTATTATTGCTAGGTTTTTGAAATATAGAAAACCTTTTATTAGGGAGAAGAGGCATCTTGAAATGAATTAAAGCTGAGAAGTCCAAAGTATTTGCAGAGCTCTAGTAATCTGCCAGTTTTTCTCTAAGAGGTTTGATAGCTGAAGGTTATGAAATCAACAGTGCAGACAAGGAGATTTTCACCATGGCCTGGCTTGCAATTTGCACTTCTCAAAAAGCAATATCCTTTTTTTCCTTTTTTTTTCTTTTGTTCCTTTTAATCAGCGTGTCTCATTTCCCTTCATGGCTGGCACTACTGCAAGAATTCTCATTCAAATGTGCTAAAAGTAACATGACCTCCTAACGAACCTCTGCACACACACAGACATACAGACAATTCTCTGGAAATCAACAATCTCAAATTAATTTGTTCTTTACATGAGAAATGGGCTGGTTTGCTGACCTAAACATGAAGGTACTGATAATTTCTGACTACTGACACAGTTACTTGCTAGCACGCTGGTTAAAACAGAAAGATTTAAATATCATTATTTTAAATCAGCAAGCTGAAACCTACAGTTTAAGTAGCTGATTTTTATCTCATTTGCATATACCTTTTTTGCAAAAAAACCCAGTTGTTTCTTTTTGCTACCAGACATTGTAACGTACTCACATTTTTTAAAAACAAATTACATAGAGCAGGCCTCAGACCTTCTTCTAGAGTCAGAGGAAAACCGGACAATTAATATGGGACTACTGATATAGGATGGCCCTCAGTCAGGGAATAATGTGCTCTGACTCCTTGATTCAGAAGGCTGAACAATTGCTTTATTAAGCTATACTATATTACATTACATACTATACTATACTATACTATACTTTACTATAAATATCTTACACTTAAAATACCCCATGACCCTTACCAGACAGTCATGACACAGCTTTGACCTGATTGATCAATCAGTCCAAATAACCATCAGCAGAGTCCAATTAACAAATCCCTTTTGGCAAACAATCTCCATAACCCATTCCACATGTGCCAAACAACAGGAGCAGCAAGCAGAGATAAGAATTGTTTTCTCTTTTCTCTCTGAGCTTTCTCACTGCCTTCTCCAGGAAAAATCCTGGGAGAGAGAATTATGTCCCACTCTGTTCAAAGAGTATGTGAGCACCACATGTAACCACACTTGTGATGCACGGGCAGTAATGAATCTCTGTGAGTTCCTTCACTCCCTATTTTGTGCACCTACCATGGCAGCATCCCTAGGAAAGTAGGGTTCTTAGACAAGGTTATTGCAGGCAGAGTGTTTCATCTGTCTTCCATGTTGTTCCTGAGAAATCAGTAGGAAACTGGGCAAAGAGGAAAAGGGCTGTTAGCCAGTGGAGCTGTCTTGGCAGGCTGCACAAAACCTGTGGATCACAAGTTGAGCTCTCCTGACTTAAACAGTGAAACAATAAATAGTGTTTATTCTTACTGTCTGTCCCCATTATTTCTATCATATATACCAACACCTCACTGCTTAATTACCAAGTGCTAGATTTTTTCTTATGATTTAGACCAAGTTGCATATGGATATCAATTGGACATTTAGCTTTCACATAAAGAAAGAAAAAAACTACCTAAAATGTGCCTAGAACCTTTTTTTTAAATGGGGGAAAAGAGCCTTACATTAAAACCAGCCAACTTTTTAAAGGGAACAATATCTACCAGTGAATTGAACAGCAGTAGTTCTTTCTGGTCACGATCTCACTAAGCTTTCAGAAGTGGTGGTAGATCTCCTCCTCCTCCCCTCCCATACTTTTTGAAAGCTCTGAGAGGAATATCAGCCTCTCTGCTTTTTCAACTCCCAGCTGGTTTCTCAGGTTTGAATTAAATAGTCACTGAATGGAACTAAGAGAAAGCAGTGAAATGAAAAAAAATCATCCTCTGTCCTGCAAGATGCTAGTGCTGTCAAAAGCCAGTTTAGCACTTCAGCACACTCTGGTTCCAGGTTCTTAACTGTACAAGCCATGTGTATAATGTTTGGACTGTTTTTGACAGCAAGTTGAGATTTCTGCAGGGTTTTATTTCCTGTAGATATTATCAGCTGAAACACTGTCATTTCTTGCCATGTTTTCACAGTTCATTGTACATAGCCTTGCTTTTAACACAGGCAAAGCTAAACCTTCAAAAATATGAATTTTATTTTACATTGCTTCTCTTCTTTTCCAAAGCTGCCCTTCAAACTGTTGACACTTGCTAAACTAAAAGACCAGCATCCAAGCTGGAACTGCAGGGGACTGTAAAGCTGTGACACACAAAAAAGCTGCAGGCACACAGTTTGCATCTGAAAGCAAGACTGGTTGCATCTGTAGGCTGCTTTTCCTCACCTAATTAATGCCTTCATCGGCAGGACTAAGCAACTTGTGTACAGCTCCCTGATAAAGTATCTATGTAATGCTGGATGGCTGTCAGAAAATCAGTATGATCTCTTACCACATTTTGCAGATTTAGTGACTTTAGTCCCTGCTCACTGCAGATAGGCAGTAAATATGCCCTCAGTCTGCTGCCAAGCATCTGTATAGACTTAAACATCTGTAGAGCAGGAGCTGAAATGGATTGTCTAATGTGAACAGCAGGCTACATAATTACCCTTTATTTACTTGTAACAAATCAGTTACTACAAAGAATTGTATTTTCTCCACTGAAAAAATGCTGCATCAATTAAATTGGAAACTGCACTTGTATTAATTCTGTCAATGAGCAGTATAATTTCAAAGTGGACAGGGTGAGTATAAGGGCACAGAAAATAGATTTTTTTCTTTTGAAGGGTTGGCAGTAGTACACCAAGTCTTTGCAGTAATTCCAAAGAGTTATTGATTTTTGGATCCAAGAAGAACCTTTGCTTTCATTTGGCTTGACCTCTCATACAACAGAGGGTTTTGAACAGCAAATTCTCCAATAAACCCCCTACCTTTTTTACTGTTTTTTAAAGAGCTTTAAAAAAAGTCCTGAAGTAATGAGGCAACTGCAATCTGCAAGTTCAACTCATGCTATAAAATAGATGTGAACAGAGTGAATTTAGTACTTCTGGCACAGATTTATCTGAGTCCCACATTTAGGGTCTGCCATATTTTCACACAGCTTCTGACCTTTATTCTGTCAGTCAGAACAATACTTTCGCTTTCCATCAGCACTGGAGTAAAGAAACAGTGCCACATTTAAGAGTCATTTATTCTTGGACAGGGTGTATGAGAAGTGCCAGATGAGGCATGCAGAATGTAACATCCACACTGAGGCTCTGGAGTGATCTAGATCAATCCAACAATCCGTGCTTGTGTTAGAAAAGAGAAGAAAGGAGAATTAGAAAATGTGACTAACACACTGTAACACTGCCACTCACCTGAATGCACAGAGAACATAAAGCAATAGCTCTAAGGAATAAAATATTTTGCATACAATTCTGTTAAAATATGTGACTTTTTCCTCCTTTGTTTAGATTGGGCCTTCCAATTCTGTCCCTGCCATTGCCATTCAAGGTGGGAAGAGGACCTAGAGATATTTTGCATCAAGGTATGTCTGTCTTGCCCTCATTCACATCTGGATTTTTTTAAACTGAGGAAATGTGAAGCTTTATGAGGCAAAATTAACCAAAGAAATATTAATCACAGGCTCCTTCACCCATCTGCTCAGCTCAGAAATGATCTTATTTCTCCATGAAATATTAAAATTTGGAGTGACTGTACTTGGCAGGAGGGGACTACCTAACTCTGCTGCAACCTATCCTCCCCTAAGGGACTGCAAGGTGCTGAGGGCTCTGCACCACCTGGGGTTTGCCTGAGCTCTCCTATTGCTGAAGAGAACCAAAAAGACCACCTGTAGTCAGAAGTGGTTTTCCTTTATCCATTTGACATGCATCCCCAATGGTGTTCTAACAAACAGCCAGAAACTCTTATCAATAGAATGAAAAATCCTACACTGACGCTCGGAAGGCGCTTTTAGGTCTAATACTGAAAAATGTACTTTCTCACTCATTACAGAAGATTGTATTATGTGTATTACACAGCTTTCTAGAATATCCAACTGTCCAAGGACTTGTAAAAATCATTAAAAGGATTATCAGACAAAATAGCTTTGTATTTACCTTTCAAGTAAAGTGTCTGTGTCAACTGAACTCATGTTGAGACAAACAACTTCTTTTACAGGGTATATGGACCTCAAGAGAGTATTTACAGCACTGGAAACTGCATGATGATATTTCAGTGCCCCACAACACTTGATATCTTTGATCCTTTGGTCTGTTTTGTATCTACTACAGAAGAGATGCCAAATTATTGAAAGCATGAGATCTTAGAATCTGACTGTGTGCACCTGTCATACATAAAATACATCTTTTTGGGTTCCACTTGGCATTTGAACATGAGAAATGGGCATCTTTGCATTCTGAGCAGCTTGTGAACCCAGTTGTAGTTATCAATTTTGCATGCACGTAGGCTCTTTAAGTACTAAATGAAACATGCTATTCAATAGGGATGAGCAGTTAAATGTCTATACTTCTGAGAAAAACTAATAAATAATGTGTCTCGTGCTCAGAAGTCAGGAAAATGTTTAATTCCAGAAATATAATTTGGTATTCAGCAACAATATTTTTATACTAAATTGCATATGTCTCAAAAATAGTGTTACTAAATAATAATTTAATTCCTATGTTCTAACTATGACTACTAAAGTATCCATATGTCACCTGTCCTACTGGATTTTTAATTACTGTTCTTTTCATGATCCTTAAATTATATGGCTTTTACATTCTCCAGCTCCCAATGCAATCCTTCTGTTCAAGCTACAGAGAATCATATTTTTAGGGCTGGAAATGGCTGGTTCACTTCTTCCCAGCAGTTATGATAGCAGTTCCTATACATGCATATGTCTTAAACCAGTAAGTGCATGGTCACATCACTGCAGCACTTACGTCTCCTCGACTACTGCTCCCAGATGTCAAAAGTACATGTCATATTTTAAAATGTAACTTGAGCAGGGATGGCTGTTAATGCTGCTGAACAATTTTGCATCATACTTCTCTACTGATGGGGTAAACCTTCTGCCACCAGCAATTAGATTAGAAAAATGCAGCTCATTTTTTCAAGTCCACCTTTTTCCTTCTTCTGGCCTTGTCAGAAGACACATACTGGGTAAGAAGGGCCTACTGCAATTGATGTGACCCAAAGATTTTGAAAATCTTAGCAATTGAAAACAGGCAAGCAAATAGAGAAAGGCTTTTTTATGTTATTTTTAGCTGCCATTTTGAAATAGAACATCAGCAATTTTAGAAACGATTCTGTGACATCTGATACCAATCTCATGAGACATATTCTGCTGCATTAAGTCCCCCAAGTACAGGTTCATTCCCTGACAATATTCTTGTTCCAAATCAGTGGCAGCAGAATGTGACAAAAATATAATGTCTTCATGATTAAAAAATCTTCTTTTAAAAAACAAAAATAAGTTATTGTAATAAGTGAATATTTCTACTATGGTGAAATAAGAGGAGAGATGAATGGATATGATAGAGATAATATTTTCCAGTGTACATATTTTTTGGTATATAAGGCACTCTGCCACCTAAGGGGAAGATAATTTATAGTAATCATCTCTGCAAACCTTGCTTATGTCATTGCTCTGTGTTAGCAGATGAAGAAACAGTAAAGAAACAGCACTTTCAGTTTAGCAGATGTGTACTTATCTTGCAGGATGGGAGCATATTACATACATATGCGCACACACATACACACACACAAGTAACCCTTATTTACTGTACGAAGAAATAGTTGTATGCAATGTGGCATTCACAGCCACGCTGTGTATCCACCTCCTTAGCCAGAGGAATGGGTTGCACCAGCTCCATGCATGCACTGGGCCAAGGTGAGCAGAGGTTACCAGTAGCAGAGACTCTGCAGAAGTACAGAAGTGATTTGGGCCAGGTAAATTCCTTACTCCTGTATCAGGACACTTACTGTTTAAATATAGAGCTGTATTTTATGTTTTATTGCAATTTTCCATGTTTTTATCAGTCACTGTTTTATCAAATCCTGCTGTCCTTAGGGCTCCTGATGATGTCAATGAGAGTTTTGTGTAGACAGAGATTTTGGAACATGGCTCATAACAGAAAAGATGATTGATGTAAGTAAGAATACAGAAGCATTGATCGGTTGATCTGCCCAAAAACTGTCTGACACAGGTCCGGTTTGCAGAGAACAACACGAGGAAAAAAAATATGGGCATTTATCTCCTGAGACTTACAAGCCTGCCACTTGAACCAACAAACTGCATAACATCCTAATGCACTTGGCCAGCACAGCAGCCAGCAAGAATACCCTTCACAGACTTTGAAATGAAACACCCTTCACCCTGTTTATTCTTCACGCATGATTAAGTGCAAAGAAAGCAAGCCATATCGGTACGACAATCTGTCAAGGAGAGGAACCTCTTGCACAATGATAAAACAAACATCTAAACACATTTTCTGTGTAAAACCTCTTATGTTGTTTATAGAGAATTACATGAAAACTGTGTTGAAAGGACATTAAGGCTGAAAAGTCAAGCTTCTCAAAGTCAGGAAATAATTGAATTCAGACTGCTTGTGACACTAACATTTTGTGCTTTTGGTAATATTCATTATTACCCAGTAATTAGATACCTGCATGCTGTATCTTTGCATAGGACCCAGGCCTTTCTCAAAGCAGAGCATCAATAGTGCTCTGTGAGTTAGAGGCTATTCAATATTTGGATTTAGCCTCATTATTCAGTGAATTTTTATTTATTTACTCACATACCTATGTACCATGTACTCACATACTTATGGTATTCAGTGCTGCTTCAGACTTTAGCATTCCTTATGTCATAAGTTGCTGGAAAAAGCCAGATTGGAAGGGACCTCAGAAAATCTCCCGTCCAACTGAAAGAAGGGTCAGCTGTAAGACAAGATGTGGTTGCTCACAACCTTTCTGGGCAGCCTTGACCACTGCCTCTTTTTAAGAAAAGCATCTGCTTAAATCCAGTCTCAACCTTTCTTGATGCCATTCTCCCCACTGCCTTTTGCAGCCTCCCCAAAAGTGCCTGGTTGGGGGGGAATCCTTTTAGATGCTCCCAAAGCTGCCTCTTCTGCAGTCTGAGCCAGTCCTGCTCCCTCAGCTCCTCCTCACAGGGTGAGTGCTGAAGTCCCAGTTGGTGACCCTCTGCTGAACTCCCTCCGCTTTATCAATGCCTTTTCTTCCCTGGGCAGGGCAGGGCAGAGAAGGTCACAGTTCTCTAAATAGTAGTGCAATGAGTGTTGAGTAGAAATGCATCATCACTTTTCTAAACTTTGGAAGCACTGTTTGTGCTCTTTTTAATATAACCCTAGGTATTTTGGGCCTTCTCTGCAGGCAGTGCACATGGCTGGCTCATCCTCAGCCTGATGCTCTGCAAGATCCCCAGGTCCTTTCGTGCAGAGATGCTCCCCAGGCAGTCAGTCCCTAGACTATGAATTATGGCAGGGTTTTCTTCACAGGTGCAGAGCTGTGCATCATAAGATTCCTGTCAGTTTGTTGAGGTCCCAGTGGATGATAATTCTGCCCTCAAGTGTATCAAGCCATCCTTTCCAATCTTCTGTGACCTGCAAACACGACAAGAGTACACGCCATTATCTAATCTAAAACATCAATAAAGATAACAGGATGGTCCCCAGGATAAATCTCTACTCTAGAAGGTAGTTACAGGTACACCAGTAGAGTGAATCTGTTAAAGCCTGCCTCACGTGACCCATCATCTAACCATTTTTTTATCCATCTAGTTGTGAACCCAGCTGGACCATAATGTCCTGTGAATGCTGCCATCCCCATCTTCAAAGCAGATGGATTCTGAGTGAAGGCATTTGCCACTGCTAGAAGAGGCTCCCTCTGTTCTGCATCCCTTCTTACAAGACTGCAAACCCACCAGAATGCCTCCTGCCTATGGCTCGATTGTCTCATGAACACTGGTGCTGCTGCACACTCCTGCCCCAGGGCCTCTCTCATAGCAATATCCCTTTTTTCTTTTTAATTGTGCAGTGTGTGGCCCTGTGACTCATGTGCTGCATGCTCTTCAGTTCTCCTGATTAGAGATGTGGGTATTTCATCACAGGCTTTTCTGTGGAGCTCACTTCTGTCACATGCAAGTAGCAATGCTTTAATCTCTGTAGCCCCTGGGAGAGGTAAGGCGGTGGATGTGGAATTGTTCGGATGTGGAATTGTCTCTGCTGATTTCAAGTTATATTTAAAATGTGTAAGTCTGGTTATTCACAGGATTTAGCTTTCTGTAGCACATTGTACATTCAGATAGCAACTATCAGAAGTTTTTAGCTGGGCCCAGGAATAGCCTTAGAGGCTAAATTTGTGCACCCAGGAAGTGTGAAACACATTCCGAGAATTATTCAAACATGCAGACATCTTTGGAGCTGTCTGTCAACCAGAACCTCTCTCTACTGAATGCACAGAGAATTTGGGCTCCCAGTTTCGGACAGTTTTTGGAAGTTTAGCTTCAGAGCCCCTGGAAGACTATAGATCTCCAAGGGAGCAGCAAAAGCTATACGGCTGGATAACTGCAGCCCCATTTTCCTCAAGAGAGGCCACCTCCTTTCTGCCATACACCAGCAAGCATCTTACAGGTAACAGCTGTTTTCAGAAGTGTTCCTGCCTAATTCCTTGAGCATAATTCATTCATTCATTGACCAGAGCAGAGACCTCAGATTATAGAGCTTATTGATTACACATATCATCAGGCAGTTGAAGATATTCATGTATGCAGAGACTTTCTGACTTTTCATCAAATCTGATGTTTCCTCAAAGTACTTGACTTCAGAAACCTCAGTAAAAATCCTGTCAATAAACTCAAACACTGTTTCTTTTCTAAGGTAACTATATATGAAACACCTAGAGTTAAATTGCTCTACACTTTTACTCTGTGCATGTTTTTGCGTGTGTGTGCAGATGTAACATAGTTTAGGCTCCTCTACATGCTGAACTAAAGTCAAATAACACCACTTCAAGATGGCTTTCAGCATAATAGTTCATCTGATGTGAGGCAACTAGACGACAGAAGACTCAGATCTTCCTCAAAGCCTAAATTATACAACAAAAAAAGGCACAGATCTGAGGTCAACACAAAGGGCATGAATTATACAGAAAGCTAAAGGAGGGAGTTATGGGTGGGATAGAGAGAAATAAGGAAATATAAATTGATTCAGAGTTTTCAGATAAAGGGGAAATGAAAAAGCAGCATCACTAGATTTAATTATATGCTTCAAGATTGACTAGGAACATGGGTCTCAAATGAGCCATATTCCAGGACGACCTTCTATGTGCCTGGAGGTGGTAGGTTCAGAATTAAGCGCTTGCAATGAGAAAATCTGAGTGAGAATTCAGGCAGAATTCCTGAATTTCACCAATAACAAATATCCATCTTAATAACAGCGCTGTTCTGTACTTTTTTAGGAATATTTTCATTGGCCTGGCTAGCCTGTGTTCATCACTGAAGAAAAATTTACATGCTTGAAGCAGATAGGAGTTTATTGAGAAAGCCAGACAAGGATAAGCATGTAAGGGCAGAATTAAATTAGGACTGTGAAAGTGTAAGCTTCTTCTGACTACAGGCTAAAGAACGTTGCAGAAAATTTTTATGCTTATAGATTTCTTTTAAGAGTGGCTCGTGATGGATCTTGTCTTGAAAAAGAAAAAAAATTGAGCCAATCTACAACTCTCTAAAAGCTGGCATCATGGTTAGCTTAACATATCCCCCACTCCTTTCTAAAATGAGCAGCTGTTAAGTTACAGAACAGAGCTGAAAGGAACCTATCTGTACTAAGCACTCCAGCTACCAGTGAAACAGGAGGAAAAACAAATCACACATTACTAACAGCAGACTAAATTAATTGAACTCTAGTGACAAGTGGCATATAAAAAAAGCTTTATGAACTGAAGAGAGGCCAAGAATTCTCTGTTGTTACAGATTGCTGCAGACTGACCATGTCAGCAGTGCGAACAGACAGAAACGTCAGCAGCATCAACCCACTAACAATACTGTATTTAGAAAAGACTAAGTGTGCACTCATAATTTTGTTCTGTGCTCTGACTGCAGTACTACAGAGACTGGAGTGGTTTGGGTTTTCAGGCTTACAGTATCCTCAGATCCCCTCTTCCACACAAATTACCATATTTCTCAATTGTTCCATCCTAAGCAGTAGCTTTCAGGACTCCTGTCATATTGCCTTTGAAACAGCAGATACTCACCATCAGGGAATAGGACTGGCTGTGAAAACTCTGATGGCACATTTCTATCCCTGCAATTCTGGCAAAAGAAAAGTGCTTGGTGGAAATGGTTCAATTTTGACCATGGTTGCGTGGCTAAGTGATTGTGAAAGTATGATTTAAACTGGGGAGGGGTTGAAATAAAGGGGTTTCATAAATTCTTGGTTATTACATGGAGTTCCAAATATAAAAGAGCCCTTTGGCTCCCATTGTGAGTGGTTACAGTCTCTGTAGAGGAAGAGACTTCCTCACCCCTTCACACTATGCAGGAGGTATCAGCTAAACAGAGCCTCTACCACATTTGGCAGGTATCACCTGAAGGTTAGTTTACCATTTCTAAATTTAATCTCTCTTTCTGGCCTCAATCATTCACAAGATATATGTGAGGGCACCCTGGAGTCCTATGAATATGAGGAGAGAGAAAATTCTCCTGGAGAAGCTGAAAAGCAAGAAAGATTAAACTATGGTTGATGCAGGAAAGCAGAAAACTTCTCTGTACTTCTTTCTTTTTTACTCTGGAGATGGGGGCTGTATGTGTGTGCTTGTGCATTTTTTGCACCTTTTTTTTGGTGAACATACCAAAAGCCTGACAGCACAGTGTATTATTCATTTGCACTCTATGAGTCATTGTCAGCTCTCTTAGTCAAAGAAAATTATTGTGAGTAAGGGCAAAGGTGAAAAATAGTCCAAACCAGAATTATAGGTGTCTCTGTACCATATTATGTTAACAAATTTACAAGCAGCCTTGTGCCAGGACAAACAAGGAGCTGATTCCTAGGACAGCATAAAGCTAGAGATGGTGGTTTTGGCCCTCAGTCGCCTACATATTTGAGGTCTTAATTTCTTCTCTCTAGAGCCCTAAGCCCCATACATCAAAAGCTTCTAAGTACAATGCAAAAATTTGCCTTCCTAAATATGTTGTACTACTAAAACCAAAAAAACTAGGACTAGTTTTGAGCAAATCCACGGCTCCTTTATAACATTTCAACAATAGGACTCAAAGCATTAATACCCACAAAAATGCCATGGAAATCCTAATTCTCTCCTGGTCATTGTCAAAACCAGTACATGGCTAACCAGGGAGCAGAGAGCTGATGTCCAAATGACCCGAAATTGTCCCAAAACTTACAGCATATCCATTTTTTACTCACTGCTTTTGCTCTTGCATCAAAATGTGGATTGTTAAAATGTGCAGCCAGATACAACTCTTACAGAAAATTAAATGCTCTGTGCTAGGCCAGCTGTGTTGCAATCCTGAAATTTGTATTTCTCCCCTAAATAATCTGTGTGATGCTTAAAGAAACCTCTATGTTTTTTTAGTTTATGTATAATGGGGCTATAAATATTTCTTAGCTCTCAGACCTTCACAGTCTGTGAAGTACTGAGATGATTTGCAGACAAAAGTGTTGCTTAGAAACAAAAATAAAAAAAAGCAGGGGTCTCTAATTTTGCATCTCAAGGGGACTTAAAAACCAAAATAAGTTTTTGAGACCACGTTTCTCCTGAATTGCACAAGGGAAATCAGCTCAGAGGCAGAAAATGGTGCTGTGTTTTAAAAGAAGCCAGACCACCCAGCAGCGAGCACCATGTCCTGAGGTGCTGGCTGCCATCAGCTCTGCCACCTCCCCACATCCCACTGCTCCTGGCCTTCCAGGTGCTCAGAGCTCCAGAGGTGCCTCTGGACCCTCCAGCCCTCCCAGCTCTTTGGCAAGCTGAATATGAAATAGTTGTTACCCACAGCTGCTGCACTGAGTGGAACTCTGGTTTAAGTAATTCATTTTGATAACAATGGGGAGGTTAATTGATCAGTCATTAATTTTCTTGCTTTGCAGTTTTTCCTAATTATCTCCATTACACAGAAGGTCCGCAAGGCATGTTCCTTGGTGAGCATGCCTACTTTTTATTGCTTTGTGTAAAAGTACAACATATGTGTAATTATTCAATGCCATTTCATCTCTCAGCATCCCTCTTGGCACAGCACACTCGATTCCTGAACTCCTTTGGACAATAGTTAACCTCTCTTTCCATGGAAAATGCTGGTAATAAATGCTGCAGCAGGAATTCAGGTGTTTACAGAAATGTCTGGAAATGAATGTTTTTTACCAGACTTGACAGCTTTTCCTCTGAAAATTCAGTTATGGACTTGTGGAGACAATCAGGAGCAACTGAAATTCCCCTGTTCCTTTATTAAATCTGAAGCAAAAGCTAGTGGAGAGAATATTTTTTCAGACACAAACATTTATTGCAAAACTGTGCAGAGGCAGCAGGAGTCACACGGCCCATCCAGGTACCATTCTGTTCTGATACTTTGTAAGTGGGCCTGTCTTCTTATGCCACTACATATTTCTGCCATTTTATCCTGTGTGTTATCTCTGTCTGGAGGCTGTCGGGTGCAGGAGATTTGTCCAAGTCTCTAGTCAAGTTTAGGCTGGAGTGTAAGGGGACAGAGGGACTGAGTGTCTGTGTGCCTGACAGAGAGGCTTCCCCCTGAAAGTGTGTATGCACACTCTGTGCAGGCACAGGGCAAGGATCATGCCTTACAAGGGGAGATTTCTGATTTAACTGTTGGAACAGCTGCTTCAGCTGAACAAAATCAAGTTCCTGCAGCACATGATTGAATTGAGCTGGAAGGAAGGCAAGACAGGCACTAGGAGCATATTCATCTTTAAATAGCAAAGCTGCATCAGCAGAAGCCTGAAACCGTACAAAGTCACAGGGGCACAACTACAGTGCAGGGTTCATTCACTCCCTGCCACGTCTGTCCCATGAGATGTGTGATATCTGCTGGCCACATGCCGTCCCTGTGCCAGGAAGAATCCCAGGTGCTCCTTGTTTTCCTTGTCCTGATTTCCCTGGGGAAGAACAGAGCAGCTGGGAGGGAGCTGCGTTGCACTCCCCTCTCATGCACTGCTGGAAGGCTGGGGTGTGTGGGATGAGCTGAATAAAACACCTGCTCTGCAATCCAGATGTAGGTGCAAGGTTTTCACTGTTAACAGCAGAAAATCTGTGCACATCAAGCTTCTTCTGAGAACCTGGAAAATATGACCCCACTGACCCCATTGAGCTGTGCAAGATTGCTTAGCAGAAAGGAAATGTAAGTAGTTCATGACTATTTTTAAATTTCATTGTAAGAAAGGGAGCTTCACCTTGAAAAAGAAATTCATAAGAACCTAGGCACAATAGCCTATGATAGAAGGATTAAGACATACATGGGCTGTAAGGAGATAAATAACTCTGTACTCTTCTTTTACCTTCCATTAGGTCATTCATCAAGAAACAGTGAGAGGCAAAGAGCAACACCTCTCTGACCTTGTGTGCCATTTTTAATTAAAATGCAGGACACTTTTTCCTAGTATTAGATGTGGATGCTCACCACAGTATAAACCCAGGTGTATATAACAAAATATTGCATTTTCCTTTACATCTCTCTAAATTCTTCACCAAATTCCCATGCCTCACCCATCATGCTTTCATTCGGATGAAATTTGTAGCCTTTCCTCACTCTCTCATTACCACATAGTACTTTGTTTGTCTGCATTACTCACACCAACCTGCTCTTAAAACCCATGTTAAAAAATTCTTATGAAACTATTGTGGTTGCCTCACAGGAAACCTCCAAATGAGATATTCTCTTGGACCTAGCACCTGGAGAAGTCAAGTCACTCTCTAAAAGGTTTGGTGGGATCTGTGTGCCCAGACCCATTGCAAAGGTCCTTCTCCACTGACTCCCCCATCTGCAAAGGGAGGACCAAGGTAGCTCTCCAAAATGGGAAGACCACAAAAGTTAGCTGTGTTTAGTTCTCCGAATTGAAAAGGATTGTTATTTTTCTGCAATGCAAATACAAGAGCAAAATAGAGCTTTAAATGAGCTTATATTTGGAGATAGGAGCAGAGAAGCAATTGCATTGCAACAGTACCTCAACATCATTGGCGTCTCTTTGTTACCATTATCATTACCCTGGTTTTCTGTCCTTCACCCTTAATTACTCATGGTTCATCTGAAGAGGATGATAGCAACTATGGAAATGCCACAGTGCACTTAGAGACACCAAAAGTGCTTATTCTGAAAGATTCACACAACTGTGTGTTCAGTCTCAGAGGTGAAGCATCTGAGATATTTCAGCTCTGTGCTCTGCTCAGAAAACCCGGTAGCTCAGAATACAGCAGACAGCCCTGCTCCTGCTTTCCCCATCCTCCTCATCCTTCTCTTAAATTGTCTGCACCTTCTGTGCATCCCACCCTCACCCACTGCAATTATATTAATTCTTATGGGAAATATTTCTCCCCTAGCCACTGCCTTTTTCAGGAACAAATTCAGGAAGATAATAGCATCTGTGACAGTTAGATGGGCCAGACCCGAAGCAATGATGCTGAACATCCGTGCCTGTGGAGGAGCTCTAGGAATGAGTTTAGCTTGAGCTGACTGCTTAAATCTTTCTATTGGAACTACCTGAAATACATCAAAGCTTTAGGAAAACACAGATAAGTTTTATGCCTCTCTTCCAGTAAAACACTCTTTGAGTCTTAAGGGGAAACTAAATAATGGTTCAAACTTATTTTGCAGGGATTTTTAAGAAAGGAAGATACTGGAACCTCACATATTTGCAGACTTAACTGCCATTGTTATGTAACTGTATTTGTAATACCATACTTCTGTTTGATACTTTGAGTTTCTAATACTTCTTTGTTTGCAGTCTCTTTAGCAAGTTCTTTCAAGCACAATGTAAACTTCTGCCTCTATGGTTTTGAGGTATTTCAGAGTATCAGGCTGCACTACTTTTATCATAAAACATGATCTTATTCTTGCAGACAGCCTAGTAAAGAGGAGGACTGCCATCTACTCTATGCCAATATGGAAATTCAGTTCTACAGCAATTGAACATTATTCTGTCAGTAGCAGTTACTACCCATTGAGTTACCTTTTTTTTTAATTAACTTTACATTTCCTAGACATGTAGAATGTTTTGGTCTCTGAACTAACTTCAGCTTTCTAATTAATACTGGCACATGCTCTGACACAAGTCAAAATTATAGGTCGTCCTTCCTCTTTAGAAAAAAAACACTTTACCATACGGCTTCTAAAATTAGTAAAGGTAACTGGATATTAAATCAGTGGCTCAGCAGATGGATAGATAAAATTTAAACAAGTTATATTCTATTAAATAAGGAAATATGAATGCTGAAACTGTAAACATGGTTAGATCCAGAGCAGTTCTTCAATGCCACTGACAAGTGAATAAGTCAAGGGCAGCGTCTCTTGCAGACTTTTCCATAAGGTTTGCTCCTCCTCTTCAGCTATCCTTTATGGCTTTCCTTGTAGTTTATTCCTGCCTTTTCTGTTTGATTTGAAAAACCTTTTCTAGCTCTCAGCATAGCTCTCCCACGCACTGATGACCTTTTAAATAATTAAAATGCTAACAGTTCGTTCAAGCTATTATGCAACTCACTCTTCAAAGTAGCAGGCAAAGGATCAAAATGGGGAGAAAGAAGACCTTTCTGTGCTGCTTGGTTTTGACTTGCTTTGTTTTCCTGACAGGGTCTGTTTGAGGAGAACTGAGAAGTGTGCTTTGTTGCTGGTTCAATAATCAGAAATTCTCAGCGTTGTGTCATTATTCATGTTTTCTGTTTTGATCATTTAAGCAATTTTTCATATTGTTTTCCTCCTGGATTTATTATCTGACACTCAACAGCCAGAGCTTTCATAAAGCTCTTTGGTGCCCATGGGTACACACATAGCTGATGCCTGTTTAAATGGCAGTTTCACAACTTCCAGAGTTGTACTGCATCATCCAAAAGAACAATTGCTGCACTAGGAAGCTCAAGACACTCTTAAAATCATCTATTCAAAACAATGACATAATGTGGGAGGAGAGGTGGAATCTAGGCAAAGCACAATGTTAAATTAAATAACTTGGACTTACTTCCAAAAATGCACAATTTATTTTATTTTACACTAAATCAACAGGAGCATAGAAAATAGAAAAAAAAATTAAATGAAGAAATCTTGACTTAGAGAAAAGAAGTTGGTAGATTTAAAAAACAAGAGTTACAGAAACCTCTTCATCTGGGCTAAACAAATGAAAGTGAAAAGAAAGCTAAGATTGGTTTTCAAAAAGTGGACAAAGTTTTAAAATGGTAATACAGCTGCTCCTTTAAAATTAATGGGAAGGGTCAGTGCTGGGTTGCCACAGTTCTGCTACAGTAAGAAGTGGTATATGAGCACTAAAAATGCACAGGATTGGACAAATAAACAAAGATTGTCTAAAGGATTATGGAAACAAAACAAAAATGTGTGTTGATGTGACTGGCACCCCCTGCTCCTGACAGTTACTTTTATAAACTTTGATAGCTGTACATGCATTTGTGTCTCTATAGAATCACACATATCAAGATAAAGAGATTGGGATTAAATATAGAATGAAAATTTTCTCAGAAGCAGGAATTCCTGCAGCAAATCTCCAGGGTATCAGGTAAAAATCCCAGATAATAAAACCCAGACAGCAGTGATTTCTGTGATTTCTGCATGTTATATTCTAGGTAAGTGGGTTTAAATACATTTCCAGCCATATTTCCCCACTGATTTTTACATTTCAGATTTTAGTTGCACCTCAGATTCTCAGCTGTGAGAATGCCAAACTTTGCTATTTTTAATGTATGTATGGACATTATCTTGCTCCAATATAGCATCAGCAAAAGAGGCAGACATCATTACCTGCATTTTGCAAGAGGAATATGACATGCAAAGCAATGAAGTGATTTAACCAAGTATATTCACAAAACCAGTGGCAGCTCGGGATGTAAATGGGAGTATTGAAACATTTTTGAAGAGTCAACACTAAGGCATAATTGCATCATCATTTTACTGGTTAACATTAGGGGAAGTCAACATGACAATATATGCCACACACAAAGAAAAACAAACGATGTAATGACACCAATATACAAATGTAGTCTTTTGACATGGGAATGGTAAGAATTGAAATCAAACCAAAAAGAAAAGAAAAATTAATCTTGGACTAATGACAATTGTATCACAGTTTTTCTTTCTTTTTAGCAAGAAATTTGAGACCAAATGAAA
Source organism: Ammospiza nelsoni (assembly GCF_027579445.1). Classification (NCBI taxonomy): domain Eukaryota; kingdom Metazoa; phylum Chordata; class Aves; order Passeriformes; family Passerellidae; genus Ammospiza; species Ammospiza nelsoni. Next base: position 108,653,501 of record NC_080633.1, read on the forward strand.
CATAAATATTTCCATAAACGTGATATTGACCCCATCAGTATTTTCTTGGGTGAGAAGACTGACTGATCTTCAGGGCATTTAAGTGTAATATCAGAAGAGTCATTGCAATGTAGGAAACAATAGAAAACTAGTTCAAGAACCTCAGTGGACAAGATCACAGCACATTCTGTTCTGTTTTGTAACTTCTGCTGCCTGCAAGGTTACCCGGCAAAAAGAGATCAGGGTCAAGCCTCAGGGTCAAGGCATCAGGGTCAAGCTTTCCTATAAGATGCATTCCCTGAAGTGGCTGTAAACATCTCTTGCTTTTTAAAGTAGTGGCAAGAGTGGCAAGGTTGTCATTCAAATTACAAGGGCACCTCTTTCTAGATAGCCAGCCTGCATTCTGAAGGTCAGCACCACACTTTGACTGTCATAAAATAAAATAAATTTTTTTAAGTGATTGTATTTGAGATATACTCTCATTTTGTGCAATGTAGGAACCATTGTATCTTTTATTCTAAGACAACAAAACTAGAATAATTTCTTTCTGAGCTATATTTCCTAAAATTTATTCTAACAAATCTAATTTATGTTTTGCTTCAGTTTCTGGTTCTCTTAGATCTCTAGGGAACAATGCCACCTGCTTTGCTTCAGAGTTTCCAGCAGAAAAAAAATCAGCCAAAATTAAAATTTTTCAAATTAAAGAATTCCCTCCTATGCCACAATGTTCATTGAAAGAAGCAATAAAAAATAATCTCTAAGTAGAAAATGAACCAAATAAGCTCCTAAACCTTTCTATCAAAGTTAGCCTGAATAGGCTGGTGGTGTGCACCATGTGAATTTAAGCTGATAGTTCAGTATAAAAGCACTACATCAACCTCTTATATCAGTAAAAGAACCACTCTCCCAAATTATAACCAGCATGACTAAAGACATTTTATCATAACTCTGAAATGTCTGTGATTTAGCTGCTTCAACATAATATTGAACAAAATATGCACTGTGTGATCCTATGCATTTTAGTTCCAATCCATATTTTTGCCTAACAACTCTGATTTTTTTAATAGGACTTATTAATCTACATTTTCAATACTTGAGGTTATTAGATGCACAAGGATTTTCACATCATATATCTATTTAAAAGAGATTAACTGGATCCCTGAATCTCTGCCAGTACCATATTTTTTACCACATAATTCTGTCCAGTCCAGTCCAATCTCAAAAGCAGAGGTTTTTATCACTTTGCCCTCCAGAAGGTATTGCATTGCCTGCAGTTCTTGACTAGTTATTCCAAGTTGAGTTACAGCAACTTGACCTTTCCTGCAACTCCCTAAAAACTATTTTCTGCCTATCTTGTGGTTCTCCTAGCACTTCTTCATACATTTTACTCCATTCCATCCCTCTAAACACTCAATTCTTCTTGAATTTAGCAACTGGTTTGATCTGTAATTTAGTTTCCCACTTAACTGGGAATTTTGTAAACCTCAGCAGCCTGCTATTGGTTAGCATTTTTCCATACACCATATTTTGTCAGACAAGAAAAAAGTGTCAGGACTCACAAAGGCCAGCCTGGTCTGTGACAAGCTTCTGGTTTCTCTGCTTGCTATTCTTTTTCAGACCACAAAACCTAGAAGTAGTCCAAAGGACACAAGCTTCAGTGAAAACGAAAAGAAATAAAACATTCTGGACAGGCTTAATTCCTGTAATTGGTATGGCAGATGTCTAATATGCCTTGGTAAATGTTGCATTGTGTGGTGGATGGCTAACAAAGACAAATTTTAGAAAGTATGTTTTCTTTTATTTTTGAGGTAGGAATGCAGACAAAAGTAATTTCAAGAGTAACACTGTATTAGTAAGTTCTTCAGCAAAAACTAACTTCCATTTAGAAAACAAGTCAATACACTGACAAACCGATACACTCATTAAATCATTCAACGGCATACTTGAACTGTGCATGCAAAAAGGCATTTGAAACCAATTTATCAAAGGTCTTACTATGAAGACCCTTGCACTGATTAGGGGGGCTTCCAATTTTACCCTGCAGCTCTATGATCATTTTTTGTGATAAGCCACTGCTTTAATTCTTCCACAGGAAGAAAAAAAGGTTTTAAATCCCTAAACCTATTTGCTGAGCTCTTCTCCAGTAGCAAAGTTTAAACTCAGGATTAAATTTTGCATTTTGGAGGCAGCCTCTTCTGAAGTTCTCAGCCCTATGACACTGACAGGCCTTATGATACAGGCAGGAACAACAATGTAATTGGTTTTGTTGGTGTTGTTGCTTGACACCAGATAGTGTAGGAAGGATTGTAGACACCAGCTGATTCCTTTTCCATACACAGCTTGTTAATTATTTTTTCTGGAAGAAAGGTAATTTACACTGGTTGTATTGTCAGTCATCAGTGGGTTGCTGCAGTGTGTAGTCAAGCTCCTAAGCAGTGTTTTGTTTTGTTTTCTATTCTTGCCTGGATTCCCCCTTTAACCTTATCAAAGCAGTTAAATTTCTTCAACCTATCAAGCTGAGCCATGTCAGCATCTTTAGATAGTCGCTGTTGACACGGCTGAGCAAAGCTGAATTGATCTCCCAGCCCTCAGGACATCCTGAACAGCATGCATGCTCTATACCACTGCTACATGCCTGATTTAAAGTCCAGACATTTCTAACTCATTGCTGGCAAGTTAAAATGGTTTGTATCACTAACGCTATTTAAGATCATTCTGTTGCCACAAATGTAATCTTAGATTGTGCACTAGAGATGGAAAAAGGACAGTGATGACATGCTTGTTTGCACTAAGAGAAAAACCACAAAACCCCTCCAATCTGAAGCAAGAACAACAACAAAAAACCAAACCATGATTCAAGTTGAGCTGTACCTGCCTATCTGAGAAAGCAGCAATAAAACAAGCTTAGGTACATTAGAGAACAAAGTGTGGCTGACAAGGCTTCCAGCTACTTTCCATGAAGAACTTGACAAGTGAATGGCTGTTTTCCAAGCTGTTAGGCACCCGAGTTACTGCACATTTCCTTGTATCCTATATGTTTTCCATTAGCAGGCATGCACAGTGACAGCAACCCATGAATCATAAGAATCCTGTCCTTAGCTCTGTGAGCACAAAACCACCTGGATTTTGAAAAATATGGAACTTCATAACCAGGTCATCCAGATCATCAGGAGAGCTCAGCCTCAGGACAACAAATGATCTTAATTAGTCATTCTGTTTACTTCCTTCATAACTTAATTATATTTGTATCTCCTAACTTTCAAGTAGAGAAGCAGAAGAAAATTCTCTTGGAGAAAAGAATCCCTTTGTTTTTCAAAGGGTCTTTGTTTATGTATTTACATGCCTACCTGCTTGTGTGCATTTTAGTTAATGGCTGTTTACAGAGTGCCCCCAAGAGAGGTGAAAGACACTTATATATGATCTAATTTCAATGCAACATCTAGATCAGTGAAAAATGAATAAGCTTGTACAGGGGTGGCCTATGAAGCAAGGGCCATTGATAATAGGGAAAAAAGGTTACCTTTTAGAAATAAAGGACCAAATCCTGGGGCTCTGTGTGTAATGAACATCTATGGGGTACAGAAAAAGTACTGGTCATACCACTACATAAGCAGGAAAGTATGTTCATTTTGCAGACCCTAAATAATCATTAGAGAAATGAAAACTATAAGTGTTCATACACATTAAAGTGGTCTTTGTGTAACCACAGGCAAGGGTGTCTCCTTATGAGTTTTAACTTCTAAGGTCTTAGGGGTTCTTTTTAATTCACTGTTAAAATGGAGTTTATCAACAGTCGCTAAGAGTTTATTAATATCAGCAGTTATTCACTGCAGAAATGGTGTTTATCAACAGAAATGTGTGCAAATTCTCCACACAGCATTTAATTGCCCAGAGAAATAGACCCCTAAAGTTCTTAAGTTATATGGGAAATAGGTGCAAAAACCCTGGAGGTTTTTGTGGTAGAATAAACAACTATGACTTGGGAAAAAGAGACCTGAGAACCTGGCAAGCAGAAATCTACGTGTTCCCCGACTCAGTGGAAAGACATCATCTAAACTCTCAATACAATGTAGTTAATAGAAGTGAAAATCTGTCCTTTAACACAAACAAGAAAACAAATAATGATCAACAGAGTAAGAATTAACATAGATTGGAGGATTTCTTCTGAAATGGGAATTTTCAGCTTGTGGTGACAAGATGACTAATACCAAAGCAAAATTGTGGACAATAGGCACTATAATGTCAATTATCTCATTAGCAAGAAATAGGCTGTTGATATGGAACAATTGTTTGTCTTTCAAATTATGGCCTATTGGAGTATTCTGATTTCAGAACTTGATTTCAAAAGCATTTCAGACCTCATTTTTCTTAAGAGCAAGAGGGACTTTCATTTATATATTCTTCTCTTTCACCTAAAACCCACTGTTTAATCATCTTTCATTGTGCTTTTATTCAGAGTCAAGGAACACACTTTACCTCTTTCATGGAGCATTCACAGAGCATTCACAGAAAGAGGCTCAACTACAACTCTATAAACGTGTGTGCATGCAGATGGTTTGGAAAGTAATTTTATTTGTATTTATATCATGATTCACAGGCTGTGATTATTCTGGAACCCACCTGTTGGAAAATTTATACTAAATAAAAAAAACATATGGAAATGGTATTTGTTTTCCCTCCCTTTCTTTACCACAGCAAGAAGCCACATACAATTGGTGATGGTTTGTAATTTTACCTCTGACTGCAAAGGCAGTGATTTCCTCAGGAGTCACTTTCTGGGTGTTCAGATTAGAGACAATAATAACATATGTGCTACCCCTCCTTCATTTGTCAGCCGAAATGCTGAGCTATAAAATGCCCAACACTCTAAAACCACTGCCAATGCATTCTGTGCTGGGATTTTCTGTGTGGTGCAGAAGTGAATCTAAACAGCTGGAATGAACACACACACACACACAAAATCACAGTCATAGCATTAAAATATTCAGTCCATAATTTACCTATAATTTGTAGAAAATTAATAATGTGATAGGTTCTTGCATGTGAGTGACTCACAAAATAGACTTGCAAGTTTTTGGGAATTTTTTAAATCCATAATTACAGGACTAACTAGTTGTGTGTTACCTTTTTACCTCAAAAAAGGTAAAGGATTCCCCGGGGCAGCTGAATGGTGTGTGACCTGCACAGAGGCAGCATCAATAACCAAAGGAATTTGGAGGAACAGAATATCTCAAGTATAACTGCTCATTAATGTTTCCTGGGATTACAGTAAAACATTTTTTGGAGATAACTTCTGGAGTAGAGGAAGGAAGAGTAACCAGACCAGCTGATACTCCCTGGCATTTTCTCATATTAAATCTTTGAGTTTGGTCAGCTGCAAGGCTGATGTTAGCTGCCAGCAGAGGTGCTTCCTACCTGGAGATTTGAGCAGGAAGCAGGTCTTTGGAAGTGCTAACATTGGCACAGCTGCTAACAGGAGCCAAAAACAAATCTTGTTCCCACACAGCCTCTGTTGTGTTCAGCTACTGAGAGCTGGTGAAAAGCAACACCTTAGCACTACTCCAGTCATTAAATATCTAATCTCTCATGAAGAATAAAAATAAATGAGCTGCTGTGGTCTGAGCTAAACATGCTCTTCTCCTGAAGTGTCAGCTCAGGTGTCTCCACATCAGCTTCTCAACAAGAGTTAAATGGAAGGATTTGTCAAATAGAAACACAGTCTGTCATGTATGAAGTTTTACTGCTATCCCACATACAAATAATTGAATATAGGCTTACATGTCTTGAGGACTAGAAATAAAAACTATGTCTGGCTCTTTTCAGTTTGAAGGGGTTAATAATAAGTGCTGCTTGTGGAGTGGTTTGGCTATTTCATAAGGCTTTACCAGTTCTCTCCTTGCGTGTATTTAGGAAGTTTTATTATGGCATTTTCCTAGCTTGCTGGAATGGGTGAAGAGATCAAAGGAGGACAGTAGCCTTGTGTCCCGAAGTGAAATTATGATTCAGTTATTAGCTCTGCTACTCAGAAGCATACATGAACTAATGCAGCATCTATCCACTTTGCCTTATCTATTGTGACAAGCCTCTGGGGGCTGATCCACATGAAATTCATTTCACATCTCATTCATTGAGTGCCTGGGATTTGAAATACCTTTCTGCTCTTCTAGGTTTCAATAAGCTAGACTGCACAGACTCATTGCCAGCAAAAAGTAAGGAAGTAAATGTCTCTGTAGAGATGGTGCTTTCAAATTTCCTGTGATGACACTGGAGATGCACTGACAATAATTTCAAGAATTGTGCACATGTGTACCTAGGACAAGGATGACTTAGAGAATAATCATACTTTTCAGACCAATGGAAATATGTTTTTATATATTACAGCTAATATTGAAGTTTGTATCATATTAAATAAGAAATATAAAAGATTATGTTCAATCTGAGAGATATGACAAGGAAAGTTTATCTTTTCCCTTAACATTGACTGAAACAATCCTCATGATCCCCTTTAAGAAAGTTGAATTATTAAATATTTGGCAGTTTGTACTCAGTTTCTGTACAAATTTGACTGACAAAAACAGGGAAACAAGAGCCTACTGTTTTTCCAGAACATTGCATTTCATATTTCTAAGCAAAAACCTAGGAGAAAAATAATATTGTTAGAAATATTACAGGAATTTCCTTCAATATAAAGAAGCATAATCAACAAAGCCAATTCCCTTCCTCTTTTCATTGCTCCTCAAAATGACCAAAACTCGCATGGTGCTGGGACACACAAACCAACATCTCCAGCAGCCTGTAGACCTAAAGAAAACAGGGAAATAGCAGTATTTCTTGCTGCACAAACTTATGATTATTGGACATCCATGTGTGAGCTGCTGTATTTTTTATGCAGTAATACTAAATCCTTGTTTCAACTAGGACCAGACTTAGTCCTAGGGATCCCACCTATGAAAGGGTATACATCAGAAAAAGGCTGAGATGAACATTATTTGCCTTCATGCAAGAAGCCAATGTATTTTTCAGATTGCCTTTGTGTTTCCTCCACCAGAACTGCCATCAGGAGTGGGGTAGAGCCCAAATCACCCCATGCTGGGACTCACATTACAAGACTACAGAATGGGATTTACACTTGGCTTTGCTAGCTCAATGAATCTTTCAAAATTAATTCACTTATTGGGTCCAGTTATCTTATCAGAAACCAACACCAAAAATGCAAAAGGGATTACTGACAGTCTGCAGCCTCCCATGCCAAGAGCACCAGCAAAGTCTCAGTGTCGTCAGTGGAGGGGCCTACATGATCCAGCTGAGTTACATGGAATAAGGAAGGGAATTTAATACAGCTGGATCATGAGACTATTAAAGGATTGCAGTGGCAGTCACTGTGAAAAAGAAAGCAGATTTGATTCTCTGCTACCAGGTTTTCCTTTTGTATCCTCATCCCCATTCATCCTGAATATTTGTTCATGGGATGAGAAAGGAAGGAGGTTTCATGGTTCAATGTGTAACCATCTGCAGCCCACGAGAAGGACATGCACATGCAAAACTGTGTGCAGCCAAGCCCTGAACTGTGAATACTTCTCATACAACTCTTCTGAGGTGATGATCTTCTTCTTCCTTCGTTTGCTGGGCAAAGGGAAGCTCCTGTAGGGAGAAATGTAGGGGCAGGCTGTGAGTACAGCTGGGAGAGGCAGCTCCTCAGGGAGAGCTGAGCCTGCTCCATGATCCTCACTTGGATCTGTCCTCTTGCCCCTTGAAATTATTCTGGGTGTTCAACTGACACCTGAGGAGAGGTGTGGAGGGAAATCAAGACCAGAGCCCTTCTTCCCTTAGTAAACCACACCACAAGAAATCCTTAAGGCACTATACATTACAGTAAGTAAATTCTTGTCAGCGAAGTCATTTCCTTCAGCTGGATTATCAGTGCTCAGACTAAACCTACACAAAATAGTACCACAGCTGGAGAAATGTGAATTCACTGATGAGGTATTCTAGAATCATAAAAATAAAACATATTCTGAGGATTTTCTAAATTCTCGTGAAACAAAATTGGGAACCAAATTTTTACTTAATTCTTCCTTAATTTCAATACCAATAATTAATTAATTCCTCCTAGGCAACTCTCTAGGCAATATGCTGTAATATCTTTAATTTACTATTCAAAATATCTCTAATAATGTGTCTGATTGTTAATATACATTATAAAAATAATTTTACCAAATTATCAAAATAACATAAACAAAATCAAACAGAAAGTATCAATTTACAGCTTCTGTCTAAATCAGCATGCACACTCAAGTTCTTGGCAGATTTTTCTCATTTGGTGATGTGCACTTTCTTCACTAGTTCCTAAATTACAAAACACGCAGCATTGGGGAATCTACAAATAAAGAAAGGAATTTAACAAAACTGTGGGATTCTCCTTGGATAATGGCCTCCCCACAAGTATAATTTTATTCTTAAAGCAGCTTTGCATTTCTCAGTCTCTGATGTTTGTTCACCCACACACATTCTGTGTGATTTTATAAATTAGTGGAAGGTCTTGACAGCACTCTATTTCTTTTAGGCACTTGTACCAAGGGATTATAGCCTACATCCCTATAGCTTGCTGTTACTTTGCTTGAACTGTTTCTTCTAGTGCTATCATGCATACACAGGGTAATATGCAAATCATTACATGCAATGTTTTTTTCTTTGATGCTGAGCTTATGAACTAATTTAAATATTGGTTCCCCTTATAATAAAACACAAGCCTTGCTTCCAGTGCAGTCACTCTATCTTCATGAAATGGAATTGAATTAAAATGAGAGTACATTGTAATATTTCAAAAAGCTACAGTTAGCAAACTTGGTTTTGAGATGTCGCCTAACAAAATACACAACACCTAAGAAGTTGAAAGAAATTAAATCAACAGTGAATCAAATTATTATTGTTAAAATTTCTATATTGCTATTGAATTGTTTGATGCATGTATCAAATGTAAATTGTTTGATGCATGTAACAGTAAAAATGTAACTGACAGGCATGATTCTTAAAAACGCTGTTCAGAAACACTGTGACATTTCCTCCAGAATGGGACACAAATAATGCTCTCCTACAACACTTTGAATTGGGGAATATCCAGTAATAAGAAATCTTCAACTGTCAGTACAAATCATATAAAAACATATGCCAATACTGCTTTAAACATCTTGCTAAGGAGGCGTGCTGCATCACTACGCTATAAATTTAGATTCTACATAGATTTTTATGCAAGCCAGATAAGCATGGCCATTTCTCTATATATTGCATATTTACCTTCTGAGATTGTGCTCTGCACCAAATTAGTGGTGCCCTGTTCTGACAAAGGTATGCAGTATTAGAGAGCACTATTTTGTGTAAGCAGGTGTAATTTACACTATCCTGAAATTTTCATTTCCACTATTTAATTCTTGTGCTTTTCCAATGAAAAATGTGTCAGATAAGTCACATCAGTTTTTAGGGGTTTTTTAATCCCACAGTTTTGTATTTTAGCTTTTTGGGGTGTTTTTATCCTTTTAATTGTAAATTTTGGATTAAATATAATGAAGTTAAAACAATGGAAAAGGGATTTGGAAATACACTGCATAGGGAATAAAAAGGAAAAAAACATTTGTCATACACATGTAAATTCAATATTGCAACCATTTTACAAACCTCTGATTCACAATTTCTGAAAAGCATGAATATTTCCCTCCATGGAGAAGTGAAAGATATGGAGTTTTTTCCTCCATCTTGTTCAAAGTATGTTACCTGTCAATAGAGGAAAAAATGTTTATCCCTATTTTTCACCAGGACAAACAGCTTTATTTAAGCCGTCCATAAAAATGGAGGAAATCCCCTTCCAAATCACCTGTTATGTCTGTATACACAGACAAAACTGTGGATAAACCAGGTGCACAAAAGCAAGTTAAGCTAAGAGATGAGCTCATCCCAAGCACAAATGCAGTCTGGGCAGTGAATGGAGGGAGACCAGCCCTGAAGATTTGGGATGTTGGTTGATGAGAAGCTCATAAACCTGCCATGTGTGTTTGTAGCTCTGAAAGACATCTGTGTCCTGGGCTACACCAAGAGGAGCATGGCCAGCAGGCTGAGGGAGCTGATTCCTTTCCTCTACTCTGCTGTTAAAGTCCATAACTGGAGTGTTGCATCCAGCTCTGGGACGTCCAGCTCAAGAAGATCATGGACCTGCTGGAGTGAGTCCAGAGGAAAACATCAAGATTATCAAAGACCTGGAGGACTTATCCTATAAAGACAGTCTGAGATGAGGCTGTTCAGCACAGAGAAGGCTCTAAGGAGATCTCAGAGCATCCTTCCAGTACCTAATGGGGGCTTGCAAGAGAGCTGGAGAAGGACTTTTTGGAATGGCATGTAGTGACAAGACAAGACAGGCTAGCTTTAATCTGGGTAGGTATAGATTACACATTAGGAATAAATTCTTCACTATGAGGATGATCAAATTCTGGAACAAGCAGCCCAGAGAGGTGATAGATGCCACCTCCCTGGAAACATTCAGGATCAGGTTGGATAGGCCTCTGAGTAACCTGATTTAGTTTAAGATGTCCTTGATTATTGAAGGACAGTTGGACTAGATGATCTTTAAAGGCCTTTTTAAAATGATCCTATGATTCTATGATTTTGTTCCTCACTATCAAGTATAAGTAAGGGATTTTCTGATGATGCACTTGAGAGTTCAAAATATGTCACTGAGGCTGGCAAAGGAGCAACCTGCACCAACATGAGGTGAAATGGATGGTGAAACAGCACCTGCTTGGACTGCCAGATTTCTTCTCATGCCATGCCTGCAGTGCAGGCACAACTTTAAAATCTGTCAATTTCACCAAAACACAGAGTGGAGAAGGAAACTCGCCACTGGGGAGCACGTTCTGAATCAATAACAGAACTGCCTCAATCTATTGCAAAGATCTTGTTAGGGGGCTAAAAGGATGATTAGGGCTAGGGACCACCTTTTGTGTGCAGTGTCACAAATGGCTCCCAGGCTGTCATTCCCAGGGCCTCACTTTGCACTCTGCAGGCTGCTGCAGCACCGACGCAGCTGTAGCCGCCACCAGCCAACTGCGCTGAGCGCTGCGGCTCTCCTCCCTCCTTGTGGCAGCACATCTCTCCCAGCATGGGCTCTGTGCACTGACCCGACTCTCACATGGAGACTTGAAAGCAGGTAAAACAAGACCTAAGACTTGTATTAGCAGAAGGAGGCAGCGCGATCCAAATGATTGTAATACTTTAACACATGCTGTCATCCCTAGTCTGAGCAGCAGAGACAAAAAGGCAGACAGTCCTGAACCAAAACGTATGTTCCCTGCTGTATTAGAGCTGCAGCAGAGATGTGGATGTGTTTGTCTTCAACTTAACAATACCCCAGAGGACAGTTTTGTCTTCAACGCTAGGAAGTATCAGCATAACCAATGCTTTTCCCCTTTAGCATTACAGAATTCCTTTAAAGTCTGCTCTGCTTCCCAAATTTCCAGTGTGGTCAGCTGCTCAGAGTCAGCACCTTGAAAAAATAAGTCCCAATATTATTGATATTCTGTCCTTTTATTCCTTTTTTTTACAGATTTGAATATACTCAAGGAATAGTTTGGTCAGGGAAGCTTAATTAGATAAGACCACAAATTAACTGTTCAGATTAAATTCCTTGTATATATCTAGCACTGTGATATTTATTTATAGAGTAATTATTATTGAATTTCTGAGATAAAAGCATTTAGACTAAAAGCACTACTATAGTTCAAATGCATATTTATGTATTTCAAACCCCAAACCTCCAACTATGGTGAGAAAATGTTCAAACTCACAGTAGGACTCAAAACAAAGGAAATAAATAAAACATTAAGGTTGAATATGCAGTCATGAGATTGTGAGCTTCTTGCAGCTAAGGCTTTCCTCTTTATGAAGTATCTACTGAAGTGTCTAACAGACAGTGGATATTACTCAACATAATTAGTATCCTCTTAATGTAAAACTTTCACATCACGTTTTCTGTGGGTTTGTTTCTTGTATTTCTTCCTGAATCACACTTGACAGAAAGATTTCTGTCAGGTACTGTGAAGGAGCCCAGGAGCAATTCAATTTTTTAAATATTTGGGGAGGTTTTGATGCAAAGCCACTGAAATACATGTATAGAAAATGCTAAACAATGTTTTTCTTTGATCTATATAACTTATGGCACAAATATCACTGGCCTTTGCTCATAAAATAATACTTCTTGGAATTTTCTTACTGCACTTTACATTTTCTGAACTTGCTCAACATGCCTTGAGGATGCCCTGTATATTTTTTCATGACTCCTACAAAAATATGAAATGTTTTCATTTGCATGGATTAGTGCAAATCAGTATTCTACAGGTCTTCTCTATCCTTCTCAAAAATGTTTCTCTATAAGGACTAAGTATTTGGGAATCTATCTCCCAAAGAATTATAGACAAGTTAGGCATTTAGCTATTTTGAGAATCTTGGCCCAATAGACAGTGCTTTTCCAAGATGCTTTTCAATACTGACTTCAAGTAAAGGCTGAGAAGAAGCCTCATTTCAGTATGAGGGAAGTTCTCAAAGACAAAACACAACTCAGGAAATTCCCAAGAAGTGTAGACTGTGAGATTTTTTTTTTTTCCTTAGTGTATAACTCTCCACATTCATAGCTGCAGAACCTCCTGAGTTGAGATGGTCTTGAGCTTCAGCAGATGCTTCTGTCTTTCTGATATTTCTTGATCACTTCTCATTTAATGTAATCTTCTCTTTGCAGTCAGAACTCCAACTGAGTGACAGAAATCCATATACTCAGTTACATATTTCAGTATACCCAAAAAATGCCATGCCACTGATATTAGATTGGAAAGAAGCAATTTACTTACTAAGCAGTGCAGATAGTCAAGACTGTAATCTTTGACCTAGGTTTCATCCAGTGTCTAAGGCTCCTCTGTGGAAATAGCTGAAGACCACCAACCCTCTGAATATTTTACTCAAGTTTCACCTACATATCCATGCATTTCATCATCTCAAGTGTGAGCCTTGGAAAAGCTGGAAACCAACTGGCTGCAAATCACATTGATGCTAAAAAGAATGGAATATCTATTCCCTGCCTTCACAGTAAGGTACAGGAAGAAAAACAAAGAAAGTAAAATTTTGGCCACAGCTGTAGTTTTTTGGTTTTTTTTTTTTTTTGTTTAAAAACCCCCTACATCTAGTGGCTACGCATTCTTTATTCTGGGTTTTCAAACTGAGGACATTTGCAGTCAGTGTTGACACCCTGTCCAAGGATCCTTTAAACCACAGAAAAAGAAGAGGCCAGGCTACAGATAATCCTGAAAAGTACCTCATGTTATTAACCTCTCTTTCACAAAATGAAAGACAAGTGCAAGCAATACTGTGCTCCTTGCAAACTCAAATGCTTCCTCCTAAAAGCAGCAGCGACAGGTAGAGGTATGTGAGAGGCAACTGTGAAAAAGCTAGACTCAGTTTTGCATGGATCATAGCTACATTTTAGATTTCTGGAAGCATAAATTCTGACAAAATATCTTGGCCATGACAGTTAGAATTATATTCTACATTTCATTAAATGAATATCTGCTAGTAAACACATTGGAAGATGCAGGAGTGCACTGGGAATTACTCCCAATGCCTTCACCCAAGTTATTTCATGGGAGTCCAGAATACCCCATTAGCAAAATCAGGTCAGTGAGCATCAATTTCTCCTGTAAGACATTTCTGACCAGAAACAATTTATGGTGTAGTAGTCATGACTTTAGCATCTGACCTTTCAGGCCTTGCAGAGGAAAATCAGTGGACAGATTATACCACCAAATAGGAAATCCTGCTGAAAACCTAAAACGGGAAAAACTTAACACCTTTTCTCCTCAAAGAACTTGCCCACATGCTGTCTTAAAGAATTTAGCTTTTCTTTTGAAAAGGGGGATCCTGCAGAGAAATCTCTATGTCATATTGTGAGCACGCCAACATGAGTGACTTTACAAAATATCAGTGATTTTACAAGAGTGCAAAAAGATGGGATATGTTGTATTATTAGCAGTTTCTAGAACAATCAAACATTTCAAGCAGTTTCTAGAACAATCAAACATTGCACATGATTTGTGGGGAAAGCATGAAAATTTCCAAAATTTCCAAAAAAGGATGTCACTTTGACCCCCAGTCACTTTTACACTTCAGAAAAGCTTAACTTGATGATAAACACTCAAATTGAGAACTGCTGCACACAGTGTCTGCCTTAAGATGTTGATAATCTTGGATTACTTTTCAGATCTTCCCTGCTTTAGCAGCTTCTGTCGAGATGTAAATAAAGGAGATCATGTGACGTTCCTTCCACCAGTCATGAAGAAGTCACTTGTTCACTGACTAGCTGGCAGGTTTTCAGGGCAAATCTGTTCAGACGCTGGAATTTGTGCCGGTTGCCTAAGTGACCAGTAATCCACTCAGAGAATGACAAAGTTACTGAGGTGCCAAGGGACAGTGTCTAGGAATGAGAAATATTTGACAGTGGAAAAATATGTGTTTTTAGTGATGTTTGGTTCATTTTTCCAAAGGGAGCTGAAATTGCAGAAGGCAGACTGAGATCACTAAAACTCTTTTGCACGTGGATTAACTTGTAATTCACTTACTCATATGCATGTGGAAATATAGCTTCTCAGACCAACTTCCTTCAGCAATAATGCGGTTTATGCTTCTGCTCTTGTGTTTCAATAAAAGTCATGAGATTAAAAATTCTCCCTAGTGACTGCCATCCAGAGCTGAAATGTAAGAAAATGGATCATATATGGTACCTAGAAACCACAGCAACTGCATTTTCATAAAAAAAAGTAAGAGATCAGTTGTAATGTGACGTGGCTTCTCATGGGATATACTAATCCTGCTCAGAAGAATTAGCTCACTTGGCTCAATTGCTCCTTCGGGGCTTACAAATAATGCATGTTCAAGTAGTACATATTTGCATGGTATCAAAAACAGTGTCATTTATGCTTTAAGGTGCCCCATAATGTAAACTCTAGTTGTGGAGAAAATTCTAATCACATTAACAGAGCCTTATAATAAAGCAGTAAATGTTTTACAGGAGAAGCAGTAAACTTTGTTTTTTAGTGCTTATACACTTTCTGGTCCTGGACCATAAGAATAAATATGAGCATTGAAGTTAGATAAACAAGTCATGAGATACAGAGCAAAATTCCTGCAGCAAGTTCCTGCTCATCAAGTTGCTTAGGCTTTGTTCTCTCTGCCCTGGCTAATCAGGTAATTCATGTTAATTATGCAGGCCTGTATTGTTTTTGCATGGCCTGGCTTTGTTAGCAGGGGTGGCCACAAAGATGGCTCCTCTGAGGAGCTTCCACCATGTCCACCAGAGCCAACCACTGATGGCATGGAAGATGGATGGACATGGTGCTGGCCAAAGCTGGGCTAATTAGAGGTGGTGGTAACACCTCTGTGATGACATATTTAAGAAGAAAATCAAAACAAAGTCATGGAATTTTTCTTCTAGTCAGAGAAGAGGAGGAGGTGAGAACATATGAGGCAAACAACATGGAGACACCAAGGTGAGTGGAGAAGGAGGGGCAGGAGCTGCTTCAGGCACCAGAGATGAGATTCCTCTGCAGGCCGTGGTGAGACCATGGTGAGGCAGCTGTGCCCCTGCAGCCATGGGGATCCATAGGGGAAGCAGATATCCACTCACAGCCCATGGGGATCCATGTGGGATGCAGAGATCCACCCACAGCCCATGGGGATCCATGTGGGATGCAGAGATCCACCCACAGCCCATGGGGATCCATGGGGGATGCAGAGATCCACCCACAGCCCATGGGGATCCATGGGGGATGCAGAGATCCACCCTCAGCCTGTGGGGGAGGTGCCCATGCAGAGCAGGTGGATGCCTGGAGGAGGCTGTGATCCATGGAAGACCCAGTGGAGACAGAAGGCCCCTGGTCCCAGGCTGGAGCAGTCTGTCCTTGGGGGACTGCACCCCGTGGGAAGAGAGCCATGCCACAGCAGTTTTGGGAGGACTGTCTGCCCATGGGGGGAGTTCATGTTGCAGCAGGTGCTGTACAGCTGCTGCTCGTGAGAGTGGACCCACAGCAGAGAATTTCATGGGGAACTGTCTTCCATGGAAGGGACCCCATGGCCTCACAGGGGAAGAACTCCTCTACCAGAGCAGGGGAAGAAAATCCCAGTGATGAACTGACCAAACTCCCCCTGCTCTGTTGGTGGGAAGGAGGGAGAGGCTGGGAGGAAATAAGGTGTTTTAAGGCCTTATTTTACTTCTCATTATCCTCCTCTGATTCTGTTAGCAATAAATTCACTTTGAAACTTTAAGCTGAGCATGTTTTGCCCTTGAAGTGTTTTCTCCCAGTCCTTATCTCACTCATGAAACCTTCTTTAATTTTCTCCTCTCCTCTACCCAGCCATGGCAGGGGAGGGTGAACAAACAACTCTCATGGGTGCCTGGTGTTGGCCGGTGTTAAACCACGACAAGGTCTTTGCCTTCTCACTTTTAGGGCAGCATCCTACCCATGTCTCAGTGCCTCCACTGCTCCTACTCCTTGAGCAGTCCCATAATTCCCAATATTATGAGAAACTAACCTGCGTGAGCAAGAGTGGCAGAGCAGGCCCCGAGAAAAGGAAAAATATCATTATCTCTGGCCTGCTGCTGCTCTGAGAGCTGAGCATTACTATGGGAGGCCACATGAAAAACAGATTGAGGGACACACACACAGAGTGTATTTCATGAGAGACCGAGAAGAACAAGACAGAGGAGATAATCTTATTCTTTAGGGAAGATAAGACAGGCTGTTTAAAACAATGTAGTGTTATCTACTTTAAGTAACGAGTACTAACACACAATTTAACAAGCATTGCTTACTCTGGGAAGCTTAATTACTCTTCAAAATGCATTCAATACAAAATTTCTCAAGCTGATTGCTTCTGCTTAATGTCAATGCATTACATCCTAGCCACTTCAGTAGAAACTGCTATGTAGCAGCCAATTATACTTCTGCTCCATAAGTGACATGTCATGAAAAATTATTTAATAGGCTGCTGTATTCTGCATTTGTGTAAATAACTTTCATGTAAACATGCATTACGGATGATCAATGTGGCTTCCCCAGTGCTGAGAACAGTCAGCAGTTATGACTGTGTGAAGTGCTTCAGGGTGTTGTGGGAAGATGCAGATTTAGGGCAGATTATGCAGCAGTTTCTATTGATTAAAGCTTGGCTTGCTACAGACCTTCTCTCCCTATCCTTCAAGATGTCCTTTCGTATCTCCTCCTCTCTTCAGTCACCAGTGAGGCTTTGATCCCTCTCCCATGTCTCATGACAGCATTCTTCCTGGCACCAGCGGTTTCAGGGATCTGCAGCTTCTGAGTAACTCGCACCACAGAGGAGACATCACCGTGTGTAGGGATGGTCAGGGAAGCACAGTAGGGACAAGGTAGAATAGTCAAAACCCAGGTAAACAAATACAGAGAAATATTAAGAAAGGTGATTCTAGGAGAGATGGCTGAGGCTGGTTGAACTGCCAGTAAAATATCTCAGGAACCAGTCTAGAGCACTGGAGGATGTTTCAGTGAACCTCCCAGGGCACTGGTGGGAGGATTTGTGTGGTATCTGAGCAGGTGGCAGGGTGTGGCAGGGAGGTGGCACAGAGGAACAGTGGGTACCTGCTACCGAGGGTGGCAAACGGGGCAGAAAGCAACATGCAAGAGAGAAGATATTTCTGATCCTCTTCTGCCCCGCTTCATCACAGTCCAATATATGTTTTGCGATGTTTGAAATTTTTTCCAAGTCTTGTCTCTCATTTCTAGCTGGCCTATTTCTAGCTGATGTATATGCCATGTATACTATTATATTTTGCATAGCATATAATTCTATTATTTTAGGAATGGAAATCCATCCTCAGATTTTACTTTGGCATGATATGCAGGAACAGTTTTCCCACATAAGACTGCATCCATCTTTCACAGTGAATGTACTTTTGATGTTGCTGCTGGTAAAAAAATAACTAAATTCAATTTATTAATGTCCAGTTTGATCTTCTAAACACACTTGCTTCTCAATATTTGAAAAACCAAACAATGGGGCTCACCTTCATATTAAATCATCAAGTCCCAACAGCAATTGCAGAAAATTAGTTGTTCATACTTCTGACCACTGGCACTGTATCACTATGTTTGCCAGTGTTATGCATATTGCCCCTAATTGTGTGCACCATCAAGACATTTAAGATGCAGGATTATCAATACTGCCATGAACTGAGCTGCCCCAGATTATGTTCTGATGACTGTTGAGAGAAAATAGAAGAGTAAAACTTTTTGGAAGGCAGTGAATTACTTTCAAGGCATTAGCTGTTGAACACATAGATTTTCACTGCAGACAGACACATTACCAATCTTTAAAAAAAGGCTTAATTGGCTTTTGAACTATGGTATGACTGCATGAAAAGCCCTGTATTTTAAAGAGGAATTTACAGCATGAAGAAGAGTCTGCTAAAATGAAAACATTTGGGTTTTGCAGAGGTCATTGTCGTAACTGCATTCAGCTGGGACTCATGGATTTTGGGCATTAATCAGCAGTGAAAGCAAGCAAGACATAACATGCTACTCCTTTGAGCTTCCTTAGCTAAATCAAATAGAGAAATCTGAGCATGAGACACTTGGAAAATCTTTGCCTGCTCTTGGGGAGAAAAAAACCTCAACCAAAATAGTATCTTGAGTCATGCTACTGTACCACTGATATTAAGAAACAAAGTTGAGCCTGTTTGTGCCTCAAGTTTGCAGTGAGAGTGCCTCACTAATGGCTAAGGTGGCAGCCAAGATGTATTCTGAGGTGTGGGCTTTCAGACCTCTACATCTCTCACTTGTCTCCCTGCAAGAAGTATATTTTAGTCTCTAAATTGCTGAAAAGCAAATGCATCTGGGAACCATTAGTATAACAGGCAACATGTAGGTCAGACAAAGCAATAGGCTGCTGGCTTTGGAGTCTGACCTCATCTTAAACTTCCCTAGAAAGAAGAAAACAGCCCAACAAATTGTCTTTTAAAGCCCAGGGCTCTGCTCCCCAGTTCCAGGTGATGCCCACTCAGAGGAGACTTGCCAAGTGATGAAAACCCCCTGTGAGAAGATAATGGTTGGCAGGCAGTTTGCTCCCCAGGTCTGTCGTCTGCCCAGCAAAGTTTGCAGTAATTGCAAAATATGTTTCTGAAAGGGTTCCTTCTATTGTGCTTGTCACAACTCTTGACATGTTAAGTAGGACAAAGAGCAGGACAAACATGATGTATACCCTAAAGACAAATAGTTGTCCGATTTTCCTCCAGCTGGCTACAATCCCAAATTCTCAGCAGATGACACATGCACCACACATCCTCCAGTATCACAAACCCCAATGAGTCTGTCATTCATGCAGCAATTACAATGTTAGCTTAAGCAAAAAGAAGGGATCTAGGACTGTGAGGCATGAACAAATTATAAACTGAAGAAATCTGGAGTTGGATACCATGCCAAGCACTCAGTTCAGAAATCAAAACAAAATTAATTTCTATGTCTTCATTACTTGTGACAACAGCCTCGCTTCAGCTCAACTCACTGGCTGGAAACCCGCTGCTGCCACCCGGTGTCACTCTGCCAGCATCGGCCTGCAGTCACTGGGAGCAAGGAGTGGACCTGGCCTGCAACACCGGGAGCCCCAAGATAGGTGCTCACAGCTTCTGGAAGAAGAGAATAGAGGAAATGGCAATGTATGCACATATTTGTGTGTGTACATATTAATCCCAGCTATCTAAGGCATCGTGTTGGCATGAACTTAAGAAAAATAAAAAAATGTGGGAAACAAGAAGAAATAACTCTGGTTGTTCAGTTATTGTCTGTATGAAGCAATCAGTAGATAGACTGTTTTATTTGATTTGGAATCACATGCAAGCATGTTAAATCCCCAGGAAATGAGTGAGGAGCAGGTGACTAGCAATATCATACCTCTTTTCATTTAAATAACCCACTTTCTTTCAAGTTTCATTTCATGAATTTTCTTCAGTGGTGCTGCTTTACTAAGCAAAACCTAATGCATTTGTTACAGCCCAGGGAATGAGCTGCAGGTTGAAAGGTAGATTGAGAAGAAAAGCATCCATTCATTGTGATTTTCCAGGTGATCAGTAATATTCAGGAGTCTAACTTGCCCTGCACTCCAAATTGATTGTTTTACCCAAGATAATTAAAACCTACATTCTCCAAGTGCAGCAGCTGCTTGTGAATGTCGATGTTTTGGCCAGAAGCCTTTTCTCAAGACAATTCACAATTCAGTATTGTTAATATGCTGTGCTGTGGGGAGCATGTTGTGATTGAGAGACTTCTGCTCATCAGACCATACTCATTATATTCAGTTTTGCACTGAGTTATTCTTCTGTGACAGGTAGGGTTTCATTTTGTTCAGAGGAAATCGAGCTAAACATTGTTTTGTATCACATCCTCTTGAGAAGGAGCGATGTAGGAATGTAAAAATAGGGAGGAGAAATTTAGCTCTGTAGGGTTACTGGGCTTTTCTTGCATGAAATAATAGCCATATTTGATTACTAGAACATAAGGCAGGTTCCAGCAGAAACCTTCACCATCCTTAGGAATGACACAGTATGTAGATTGGAAAAAAAAAATTAAAAACAAATAGCAAAATAATTTATTCTGTGAAAGATACCTCCAATCCCTGGACTTTCCAAAGCCTGTCATGAAATTTGCGAAAACCACAGCCAAAAAAGTAGAAACTGCTTGGGTGAAATTCCTCCAGCAGGCTAAACCAAACTGTTGCCTTCTAGCTCTTCCATCAGAGTTGGTGAGTCTGCTTTCCTTGCACTGACCCCGATGACTGGTCCATCCTCCTGGTCAATTCAGCCCACTAGAATGGCAAAAATCCACTCACTACTCTATCATGTTGTCTTTATCTAGATGCACTGGCTCTCAGCAGGGCTAGATAAGCCTTGCAGATAGCAGAAAGAAAACAAGGGCAGTAGGAAGATTGGAAGCAAGGATCAAGTACCCCTGCTACAGAACTCCAATCATGCAACTCATCACTATCAGTGCTTTGCTTGCAAACAGCCTTATTAATTGTTAGGTATAATTTTTGAGACTGCATCTTTAATAAAGATGTCTTCATTAAACAGCAACAAGACCTCTATTCTGGGGAGAAAGTTACAGAAGAGTAGGCTGTCAACACAAACTTACATTTGGCTCTGGAATCGGAGCAGAGATTGACAGCCACACCAAAGAAATGGGGACACATTCACTAATGTCGGTGCGATTGGAGTTGATTATCAGCTCTCACAGCAGGGAGTGTGTTTAATTTTTCAGGAGGTATTTTGACCTTGCCAGTTAAAAAATAAATTAAGGAACATATCTGCTTATGAAAGCTTACATAAGCATATCCACCCTTCCAGCTCCTGTATGGTAACAAGGCATTTCCAGCTGCACATCCTTCTCCTGTCTTGACAGGAAGGAAAGGATAACCAGCCCTTGTTGAACACTGATTTTATCTTTTTAAGCTGTTGACTAGTGAATTCAAATAATCATCTTGAGACACAGAATCACAGAATGTCTCATACTTGACAGACACCTGGACTCTTATTCTTCTGCCTTCTTCTCTCAGCAAAGCTAATATGAACCCTGATTTCCTAGGATAGTATTAGGTGAAATGGAGCAAAACAAAGAATAGGCCCTAGGAAAAGAGATATTGACACAGAAAGATCCAATAACTTGTAAAGCCAGCCTTCAGGTCACCAGACTGCTGTCTAAGCAACATCTAGACACGGATGCCAAAGAGGACCCCAGGTTATTCAATAGCTCACCTAGGTGTCCTAGTAGCCTAACAGAGGAGAGAGTTCCAACAGTGATTGGGAGGGAGGGTGGCCTTTCTCCTTCTTCATCTCATATTGTAGCCAACCCTGACATTGAGTCCCGTGTTCAGTTCTGGGCCCCTCACTTCAAGAAAGACATTGAGGTGCTGGAGTGTGTCCAGAGAAGGGCAACAGAGCTGGGGAAGGGTCTGGAGCACAAGTCCTGTGAGGAGTGCCTGAGGGGGCTGGGGCTGTTTTAGCCTGGAGAAAAAGAGACTCAGGGGAGATCTCACTGCTCTCTACAACTGCCTGGAAGAAGGATGCAGCCAGGTGGGGGTTGGCCTCTTCTCCCAAGCAACAAGTGACAGGACATAAAGCCTCAAGCTGCACCAGGGAGGTTTGGATTAGACATCAGGAGGAATTTCTTCATGGGAAGCATTGTGCAACATTGGAAGTGAGGAGGTGGTGGAATCACCAAACCAGGAGGTGTTCCAGAAACAGCTGGATGTGACACTTGGTGCTATGGTTTAGTTGACATGATAGTGCTTGGTCAAAGGTTGGACACAATCTTGGAGGTCTTTCCAACCTTAATGATTCTATGATCAAATCCATTAGTGGAATTCAGACAATGGCCTGTAGAAGTTAAATCAGAGATCCTGTATAGCCAGGCAGTTCCTATGAAGAAATGGCTGAGGCTCAATGTTCCTGTTAAGCTTTCAGTGACAAACAAGTCAAATCTTTGTGCTTCTCGTTCCTCTCAAAACTCTGAAAAGATAATGTTTGAATTGAGGCTCCATTATTTCTGTAGAGAAGGAAATTTCAAAGCAGCATGAATACAGCATGCAGGCAAGTCAATAAGCACGTGTGATAGAAAGTGAAAGCACTGATAACACAAACAGAAGAGCAGTAAGAAGAGACTTATAAGTCCAAATGTAGATGGTTAAATATGGGTCCATTTTAATATAAAAATTTATTGGAATTATGTTGGAATGCTATTCATAAATATTAAAATGTTTTACAAAGAACTGTTTATTATTAGTTCCTTCTTTTGTTTTACGTAAGAGAAAACTGAAACCTGGATCTCTATATCCTTCCTAGTACCCCAGTGATTAGTGCTAGCAGACTGTGAATTCTGAAATCTGAGCACTTGAAAGACTGAAGGAAATGTCTTAGAAAACTCCCTTACTTCAACCAGTTCTGCAGGAGTACATCCTGAAGTTAACAAGCTCCAGCTCTGTTTCCCTGTCTCATGTCCCAGTCTTCATTCATTTTGCAAGCCCTTTGGTAATACTATTTATATAGAAGCTTTGGCTCTTCTGAAAGAAAATGAAAAGCTGCTTCTTCATGACAAGTTAGTTCTATCAGAGAAGAAAAAATCAACAGCTTATTTAAGCTTTCATTATTTAATTGAAATTAAATGTGGCTATTTAATTGCAATTATGACTGAACTTCTACTCCATTACAGTGGTATCTCTGGGACGATGTAGCAAATTGATTAACAATGAAGGAGCAAATAATGTTAGCAGAGTTTGAGCACAAGCAGTAACCTCCTCTTAAATGCCCATTAACTATTGCTTCATTGATAATAAATTATGATAGACCATGTAAGAACTACCTTAATATTAAATGATCTTACAAGGGGTGCACAGGTAAGAGGTACAAAATTAATTCATA
The DNA here is from genome assembly GCF_027579445.1 of Ammospiza nelsoni. NCBI lineage: Eukaryota > Metazoa > Chordata > Aves > Passeriformes > Passerellidae > Ammospiza > Ammospiza nelsoni. The sequence goes on from NC_080633.1 coordinate 108,677,001, forward strand.
CAACTGGGCATAAAGTCTTTGCAATGAAAGAATTATTCATAGAACAGTCTGAAATAATTTTTCATTACATGATCTTCATGGTCCATCAAAAGACATAAAAATACAACAGGACAAATTATGGCACCCTCTGCTAAGCATGGCCATGTTAGATGTGATCAACAATAATTGAAGGAGACTACTGCTTTTCTCACCAACAAGAGAGAATGTATCCATTTAGCAAGCTCCATATCAAGTTGAGGAGAGGAAATCCCTTGGACTAAAAGACATAATCTAATAGAGGACTTCATTTACATTACAGCAGAAATAAAAACCAGGACAGGATCCCAAATTGGCTGGTTGGTGCATATTGAACATCTCTTATGTTTATCCAGAGTTCTTCAGAATTCTGAGACAGCACAAATATCCATGTAACGTTTCAATGTACCAGTAGAGGCCACCACACACTTCACAAAACTATCAGACTGCTTGGTCAATCAGTTCACTCCTTTCCAAGTCTGGTGAGAGCTCTGGTCTGGATCACACCAGGGCCAGGCTGCAGCTCACATCTTCCCACAAAATGCCTTCTTCTTAAGAGGCCAATTTATTCTCAAGTATTTTCCCCCTAGTTTGTCTCCTTTCTCCTGCGACCCAGAATTCAATCCCATACCAGTTCAAATTCATTCTCAAGATCCCATCTTTGCGATATGTTCTCAAATACGCCACTGAGATTAGTTCAGAGGGTGGTGTTAATAATGCTAGGGCCCCTTATGGGCCATTCACTTAAGAGCTGGACTTAATGATCCTTGTGAGTTCCTACCAAGTTAAAACATTCTGTGGTTCTGTGAAATTCACTGAGGAGTTTCCTTCAGCTTACAAAGCCACTGTGGGTGCAATGTGGCAAGGCTTATCTGTATGGAATACCAGTGCTCAGTGAGAAAGATGGCAATGCTCTCTCTTCAGACAGTGATCTACAACAAAAACCCAGTACCAAAACCATGGCTAATGTACTACCTCACTCACCCTGAAGTTTTTAAAGTTTGGTAATAGAAAACTCTGTTTTCTATTTATGCTCATCACACAACCTCCTGAAAGATATTAACAGTGGTTTTTGATACCCAAGTTTTCCAAATATACACACAGGCTAGAAGTCATATTTGCACTCTGTTCATCAATACATACCATGGATTATTTTCACTGTTATTTACATTGCAGAGATAATTTGCAATTGTAGAAAGACTCTCTTTTCAAGGTTTATATTGGTACTAAATAAAGACACACTAAAGGAAAGGAAATGGCATTTTCAGAATGAATATGACCAAGGTATTTTAGATTTTCATTCCCTGTTCAAATTCATGCATTGAACTGCAATAAAACAGCCAGTGAATAAACACACAGAAAGGAAGGATTTTTTCTGCTGTCTCTAAGGTTCATCCCTCCCAGGCCATTGTCTAAATCCAGGACATATTTGGGATTTCTTACTGATGAATAATGCACTGCTAACACACTCAGATGTTTCTGTTGAATGTAAAATGTAAAAATATAGATGTGTCCAAAAGTCCAGTAGATAGTGAAACATGGCCCTTGATTCATTAAAAGATGCTTTCAGGACTCTGTAACTGAAAGATTTTCTGTAATCTATTAAAATGCTCTTTCAAGAGGAGAGTGTGTCTTGTTATCTGAAGTACACAACACATATAAAGTTGTGCAAGTAGTATTACAAAGAGGAAAATATGTCTATAGAAATGAAATGCCAGACAGGTAGAGAACTGAGTGGGAGACGGATTAACAATGAGTGATAAAGATGGCAGACAGTTCATTAATGCCGTTTCTGAGCAGAATTATTCAGAAGATGAAGCTAAGACCATTTTATAATGTACATCCCCACAGTGAAATGCATTTAGTATTAGGCTTTCTGAGCCAATGTACAAAACATGAGGAATGTCTTTTCAATAGGCAAAGAGCAGCATTATGGAGTCTTCTTCAGAATGCCATTTCAGTTATGCTTTGAGAAAAATACAAAACAGGAAGAATAAATTAGAATTTTAAAAGCTTATTTTAAAATTTAAAACTAGCTTGGTTTCCATGTAGAATGAATCCTCCAAATCTAGAGTAAAAGTCTGAATGAGCCTGAAATCTAAAAGCAAATATAGAGTGTGTGTACCCATAGATGTGGGATTTTTTCCCTTGTTCTGTTCAGTAAATATTGTCTGCTCTCAAAAAAAGGGAAAGAACTAGGAACCTTCTGCTCCTGAAAACAAATCTTTAAACCATCTGTAACAATTCCTGAGGGTTAGCTCTGCAAAATACTGATTACTGTGAGTAAAACATCTGTATCTTAATTTCAAGTACAATTACAATTTGCACTTAGTATGAGTGCAGATGTAAATGAGTCCGCTGATTGTATTCAAGAACCAAAATAACTTGTATGAGTGTAAGGAACTTCTATTGGTACAGAAAATGGGTTTGAACAGATGTAGTTTTTTAAGTCTAATACTCTGCTATCCTGGAATATATGATCATATGTTTTTCTTAAAACCAGTAAAAACTATTTTCAGAACAGTTCTGCTTTTTTTTTTTTTCCTACCCTAGTCCCTACTCTTAACGGAAGATCCTATCAGACCTCATTTCTCTTACCAGAAGTCAGTTAATTCTAATTTTTGTTCTGAATTATTTCCCTGGAAACTGTGTCAAAGTTTTCTGCTACCTTAAATAACTTTTCTTTCTTAGAGTTTACTTCTGTGGTGCATGAATAGTGACCTTCCTTCTCAGCTTGTCTATATCTGACATGGTCCTCTAGCAAAACAGGATCTTGTGAAATATGATCTAGATGTTAGGGCATGCTCATAGCTCTTTTCTGAACGTGTCCCTTTTCACACTGCATGTAGGAAACCACTACTGTGTACAGCCTTTCTGATGAACTGTGTCAGTGTCTTGCACAACAACATTATGGTTTTTATTATCTCTGCCAGAAATAATGTGTCCAAATATTTGCTTCACTCCCTACAGCATATCCTGATTGCTTATCTCTAATTGTTAAGACTTTGAGCTTAGATATTACTGCAACAGTTATTGATGCATTCCTGTTATCTATGATCTCATTCTTCATAGTTAATTTTCAAGGTTTTTTGGCTTTTGTGCATGTGATTCTGGCTCCATCACCAAGTGCTGCTTATGCCTGCACCTCCCTGCATTGTGTCATCCACACTTGTACTCACTGCCAATGCATTTACCTCTTCCTGCTTTGAGCTTCTAAAACCTAGCTTTGAGGTAGACCACAAACAACTTCTTTGTGACAACTTCCCTTTCAGAGTGTCTACCAGTGTAACTGTACCCGTTAAAAAGCTGTCACACATCTAGTTACCCTGATGGCTGCTCCTGTACAGAAAAGGGTGTCACCACGTCATTATCAGGATCAACTGATCCACTTAAATTTAAAGAAAAATTAAGGGACTGCTACATTTCTGGCAATGGCATCAGTTGGAAAGAATATTTATCCACTTGAACTCCTTCTCCCAGCACCCTATTTAGCCTTAAATTTTCAGTGGGATTCACAAAAAAACAAGCAAAAAAAAAAAAGGTATATGATACTATCTTTAATAAAACAAAATAATGGAAAGAAACTTGAATTCTTCTAAAATCAAATTCTAGCATATGAGGTGCAGAAGTTCAGGGATTTGGGAAGGACATGAACACAAATAAACATGCAGTGAATCTCAGCAAAGCCAACTGTATGTGTTTATAAATCATTAGCAAGGTCTACAACACCCTTGGTCCCCTATGACTTGAGTTTAAAGGCCCTTTTAATTCAGTCACAAAAAACCTAGGGAAAAAAGAGATTATGAAAGAGGCAAAAATTCAGTACTAAAAACATTCTTATATGTTGCGTGACTATAAAGAATGCGTCTAATATGATCACTTCATCTGGCCTGTCCTGCTGTTTGGTCTAGCTATGAATGATGTCTGTGCAATCAGAGGAGCAGAGAAGGAGGCCAGGGAGGTCCAGTAGCCAGCCACAATGCCAAATGATTTTATGTCCTGCCTGCTGGAGTCCTCTATTTCTCCATTCTGAGAAATTCAGTTGATGGGCCCCTGGGTGTCACTGTCATATTTTCTGAAAAATCCCTTCGCCAGGATTTCTTCTCCTGGGAAGCTGAGAAGCCTCAGAGAAAAATGAAAATAATAATTATCTGATTGCTTCTCCTGTGTTTTGCTGCTTTGGAATGTGGTTGGAGATTGTTTTGTCCAACAGGTAGTTGTTTGATTGGTTTAATGTGAATTGTTTTGACTTAATGACCAATCACCGTCCAGCCGTGTCGGGACTCTGGAAGCAGTCATGAGTTTCCATTATCATTCTTTGTAGCCTTCTGTCTGTATCCTTTCTCTATTCTTTAGTATAGTTTTAATATAGCATTCTATGGTGTAATATAATAGCATAAAATAATAAATTAACCTTCTAAGAACATGGAGTCAGATTCTCAATTCCTCCTTTGTCCTGGGGACCCAGCAAATACCATGCCTGTGTATGAGGGGAATTCCTGGGTTACTCAGACACAGGTAGACTTTCCCTGTAACAGTCTTGCACCCCAGAAATTACACAGAATTACACTCTGATTGCCACCAACAGCAGGAAGGCAGTTCTACTTTGTACCTCTCCCTGCCTTGAGGCTAGTACTATTTCCATATGCAAGAAGAGTGAAATGGCAAATTTTTACATCCAGAGATTGGGAACAATTCTGGAAGCTTTAATATGCTAGTGTGATATATATTATGTAAATAATCTCAGGGACATAATTCAAGAATGTGCAGAGAATAGAAAGTCACTGCTGGAGACCAGACATAAAAATGGCCCCTCATAACTTCTTGGGATTGATCTGGGCTCGTACGTCCAAGGGCAAATAGAATGGAAGTAGCAATTTCATTACTGCGTCTGTCAAAAGAATGTATTAATTGGTCCAAATTCTTTACTGTCTTAAATGGATTGAGCTGCCAGAGAGAATTAATGTCTCACAAATTTGGGTGAATTATAGGTTACGATGCTCACAAGCTTGTCAGAAGAAAAATGGTCTCTCTACAACGAAACTGATGGCTAAGCTGAGCTTCTTCAAGGGCTAAGAAGAAACTGTGCTAAATTAACATGTTTAAAATATGTTTTGAAAATAAAAGAAAACAAAAGAGCAAATCAAAGAAGTTTTCTGCTATCTAGTCTTATATTAAATAACTTGATTTCAAATTTAGCAATCCCTCGCATAAAGATCTGAAAAACACCACTGCAGATTAATATTTAAAAGAAAGGTGCCTTTGGGGTGGACTAGAAGAAAAAAGTTACCATTACTCACATGCAGGGAATTCTCACTATTTTTTTACAAAATAAGAAAATTCTGTGCATAGAAATAGTATCCCTCTATGGACTAATTAAGTAGAAGCTGAAAACAATGTTCATAGTGAAAAACAACACTGACAGACCCTGCATGTGGACATAGGACTTGCTTTCTGTGTGAAGTTCAAGGTCCGAGCTTTTGACAACTTTACATCACTCAGTGCTCGAGGACAGGCAGGGATTGTGGCTGATATAGTGAGGAATGCATGGATACAGCGACTGAATCTTTCATAAGGAATGGTATTTTCTCTACCACAGTTATAGCCAGTCTCTGCAACTCTCTCCTTATAAAGGCTTTGTTTGATAGCTTTTATTTCTCTATTGTCCCATGTTTTGGCCAGTGATGCTTTTTTATTTTTTTTTTTCTCTATTTTGAACAGAGAGAAAGAGAGGGGAAAAAAAGCCAGAAAGAATGGGAACTGAAATGAAAATAGTCTTTTGATGTGTAGTGCTATTTGTCACTCTTCACCCAGAACAGCAGAGGTCTGGAAAATGTTAACTGTCTGGAAAATGTTTTCCTACCTTTTAACAAAAAAGTCCTTATGATGCATATTCTGCCAGCAAGTGGGATTCTGGTATAAAAAAGGTCATACAGAACTCAGATACTTTTATTCAGAAGTCTTGCAATGAAGCTTCATAGCTAGAGCCAGGCAGCAGCTCTCCTTTACACAATCAACTTCTTATTGGACTGCAGTGATGATCATACGTCATCTTTTCCTCACTGAAATCCCTCCCCATGAGGAGTAGGAACAGAGGATGTACAGCTGGGATTTCCAAACCACAGAGGAAAATGCAAGCACGCTATAATAGGGAAAAAAAATATAAAAGAAAAACAAGTTATCTGAATCTAATTCTTTGGATTTTCAAAAAAAGCAAACATTTCAGCCAGTTAATTACCAATTTTTCAGGCTCTAGTCAGTATTTGCACACATTCATTTCAATTAATAGTGATTACCACTATTGGAAATATTATTAAACATTTCATAGAGCTGATGCAAAGCCTCTGTTAATCTCTCCATTTGACAGAGGATCCTGGTCATCGGTCATAGACATACCCTGAGTTGACAGGCTCTTGCCATCTCCATGCATTCTTTCTAAGGGCACTGAGAAGCAGTAGGGTAGGGAAGCACCATCAGTGGTTCCCAGGTACGAAAATCATGCTGTCTCCCTGAAGTCCTGCAGTGCAGGCTTCCCAGGACCCATTTCATATCTTCCCAGGATGGGAAGGGCTGGGATGATGCAGGTGACCAGGTGATCATTAGTGATTTGCCTCCTTCATAGCTGGAAGTCTGAATTTTCCAGCAGCTCCTGGACAAAAACAGCTTGTTGCTTGGCACAGGACAAGGCAAACAGGCTGCATTTGAGCTGTTCAAGCATAACACACAAACTGTCTACTCTTGTCCTAAATTTAGAAGCTCACTGAATCCTTCTTGTTATTTCCTACTGCCTTTACATGATATGAAATAAGTGGAAATTTTGATTTATAACGATTGGCTTACATGTTGTCAATCTGTTAAAGAAACTGACATAAAGAGATGGATGCTGCATCTTGCCTGTAGCATTCCCAGGGCAAACTTCTGCCTTTAAAGACAAACTCAGTTTTGCCCACAGACACTGAAAACCAGTGAATCCAGTCTGGTAGCTGGTCACTGCCACCACAACCCACAGGCAAACAGGTGGACACTGACACAACCAGGACCTTTCTCTTCAAGGACTTAAAACTGAAGCAAAACACTTTCAGTACAAGCAAAACTGCATATATTTCCAAGACAAGCAAAGGGGAACTGGGCTGATAGCTGTCTTAGCAGTCTGGTTCAGAAGAGGTGCAGCTGCATCATAGACCAGCTAAACTTTCACAGAGATTGTTTTGGTACGTCCAAGGAGAAAGGATTGCAATCATCCATATCATAAAAATCCCAAACTTGAATTACAGAGACTTGGTTCCCCTCCAAAGCTGGATTTCTTTGCCATCCGCAGGCATTCCTTTCAGTGTTGGTCATAAGCAGTCAAGAGTGGAGGAAAGCCTGAGTAGCTGAATCCAGTGCTATAACCTAAAAAAGGGATGGCAGCAGTCCACCTGTGAGGCTTTTCATGTAGCTCTTTCCTCTCATCAAAGTGATGTCCCCCTTTTAAGAAGTTACAACTCTCATTTCTTTGCCTTGAGCCAGGTCCTTTTCATCTCAAATCCCATTTTTCAGTGAATTAGGATATCATTCATGTTTGACATTTAAGGCACTATAAATGGACGTTATATTCTGTGACACAGGATTACATGTAAGCTCACGAAAACAAGGAAAAGTGGCATTCAAGAGATGTTTTCCAAGTGAGAGCGGTTGGGGAATGAGGTAGAGGAAGTCCCTAGCAAAGAGTTTCAGACTTTTCTGAGAGGAATAGAAAAAAAGTTATTTTAAAAGAGATGAGAACTCCATACTCTCCCAAATTTGTCATGCAAGTAAGCTGCATCTAATGCCAAGTAAACTAAAACAGGACTAAAATTGCTAGAACAGCAAGGACATACCTGCTGCTAGCATGAAGCAGATCATCTATCAGTGACAAAGGATTCTCTCTCTCTGCAAATAGGCCAGAATGAAACTGCCCTGGCAGTCAGAGAAGCAAAACTTGGGCTGGAACCAGCTCCTCAGTGCTGATGTGAAACAGGACACGGCTGGGGCTCCGCCGGGTACAGAAGTCAGCGATGCCTCCCTAGCCAGAAGAAGGGGATATCATTAAAGAACTCTGCAAATCAACAAGGAAAAAAGAAAACAAGAAAGCCCATGGATACAGCTTGCCAAAATTGATCCCCACTGAAGGCCAAAACAAAAAAGAAGGACTTACAAACACGCTGGAATGGAGAGAGCATCAAAGGAATTGCAAGAGGAGGAGAAAAAAACGAAATTTGGGAAATTCCCCGATTACAAGGAAATGGACCGGGATTATATCAGCTGCAGTGCAAAACACAAAAACATGCCAAAACTACGCTCAAAGGTGTTTCAAAAGCAGGGGAAAAGGTCAAGGAGGAAGACAAACCTTGAAGAGAAAGATATGAGGTATATGGCTTGGATACTTAAAAAAAAAAATAAAAAAAATTCCCAAAGTCAAAACCATCAAAATGCAGGCAGGCCGTATGCCATCAAGTGCAGGCACATGCAGCAAACCTTGCCAAAATTGATCCCAACTGAAGGCCAAAACAGAAAAGAAGGACTTACAAACACGCTGGAATGGAGATAGCATCAAAGGAATTGCAATTGGAGGAGAAAAAAACAAAATTTGGGAAATTCCCCGATTACAAGAAAATGGACCGGGATTATATCAGGTGCAGTGCAAACCACAAAAACATGCCAAAACTAAGCTCACAGATGACTCAAAAGCAGGGGAAAAGGTCAAGGAGGAAGACAAACCTTGAAGAGAAAGATATGAGGGACATGGCATGGATACATGAAAAAAGAATAAAAAAGGAAAAAAAATCTTTCCCAAAGTGAAAGCCATCAAAAGGCATGGCATGCCATCAAGGGCAGGGACAAGCACCAAAGATTCCTCTAGTGGTCTCCATTGAAATCGCAAGATTCCCTTTCCCTTCCCGAAAGGAAATTTCATTTCCTTTCGGGAAGGGAAAGGGAATCTTGCGACCCTGAAAAGAAAGACTTACAAACACTCTGGAAAGGAGATAGGATCAAATGAAATGCAATTGAAAAAAACAAGAAAATTGGGAATTTTAGGGTCCTCAAAAACTAGGCTGTTAGGAAATGAGCTGCATTTGAAAGGACCAGCACAGGCCAAAACTCAGCTCACAGATGTTGCAAAAGCAGGGGGAAAAGTCAGTGAGGAGTACACTCCATCGGGACAAAGATATGAGGGACATGGCATGGATACTTAAAAGAAAAAAGAAAAAAAAAAAAAATTTCCCAAAGTTAAAACCATCAAAATGCAGGAAGCCATATGCCATCAAGTGCAGGCACATGCAGCAAACCTTGCCAAAATTGATCCCCACTGAAGGCCAAAAGAGAAAAAAAGGACTCACAACACGCTGGAATGGAGATAGCATCAAAGGAATTGCAATAGGAGGAGAAAAAAACAAAATTTGGGAAATTCCCCGATTACAAGAAAATGGACCGGGATTATATCAGCTGCAGTGCAAAACACAAAAACATGCCAAAACTACGCTCAAAGGTGTTTCAAAAGCAGGGGAAAAGGTCAAGGAGGAAGACAAACCTTGAAGAGAAAGATATGAGGGACATGGCATGGATACATGAAAAAAGAATAAAAAAGGAAAAAAAATCTTTCCCAAAGTGAAAGCCATCAAAAGGCATGGCATGCCATCAAGGGCAGGGACAAGCACCAAAGATTCCTCTAGTGGTCTCCATTGAAATCGCAAGATTCCCTTTCCCTTCCCGAAAGGAAATTCATTTCCTTTCGGGAAGGGAAAGGGAATCTTGCGACCCTGAAAAGAAAGACTTACAAACACTCTGGAAAGGAGATAGGATCAAATGAAATGCAATTGAAAAAAACAAGAAAATTGGGAATTTTAGGGTCCTCAAAAACTAGGCTGTTAGGAAATGAGCTGCATTTGAAAGGACCAGCACAGGCCAAAACTCAGCTCACAGATGTTGCAAAAGCAGGGGGAAAAGTCAGTGAGGAGTACACTCCATCGGGACAAAGATATGAGGGACATGGCATGGATACTTAAAAGAAAAAAGAAAAAAAAAAAAATTTCCCAAAGTTAAAACCATCAAAATGCAGGCAGGCCATATGCCATCAAGTGCAGGCACATGCAGCAAACCTTGCCAAAATTGATCCCCACTGAAGGCCAAAACACAAAAGAAGGACTTACAAACATGCTGGAATGGAGATAGCATCAAGTGAATGGCAATTGGAGGAGAAAAAAACAAAATTTGGGAAATTCCCCGATTACAAGGAAATGGACCGGGATTATATCAGGTGCACTGCAAAACATAAAAACATGCCAAAACTAAGCTCACAGATGACTCAAAAGCAGGGGAAAAGGTCAAGGAGGAAGACAAACCTTGAAGAGAAAGATATGAGGGATATGGCATGGATACTTAAAAAAAAAAAAAAATTCCCAAAGTCAAAACCATCAAAATGCAGGCAGGCCATATGCCATCAAGTGCAGGCACATGCAGCAAACCTTGCCAAAATTGATCCCCACTGAAGGCCAAAACACAAAAGAAGGACTTACAAACACGCTGGAATGGAGATAGCATCAAGTGAATGGCAATTGGAGGAGAAAAAAAACACAATTTGGGAAATTCCCCGATTACAAGGAAATGGACCGGGATTATATCAGCTGCAGTGCAAAACACAAAAACATGCCAAAACTAAGCTCACAGATGACTCAAAAGCAGGGGAAAAGGTCAAGGAGGAAGACAAACCTTGAAGAGAAAGATATGAGGGATATGGCATGGATACTTAAAAAAAAAAAAAAAAAATTCCCAAAGTCAAAACCATCAAAATGCAGGCAGGCCATATGCCATCAAGTGCAGGCACATGCAGCAAAGCTTGCCAAAATTGATCCCCACTGAAGGCCAAAACAGAAAAGAAGGACTTACAAACACGCTGGAATGGAGATAGCATCAAAGGAATTGCCATAGGAGGAGAAAAAAACAAAATTTGGGAAATTCCCCAATTACAAGGAAATGGACCGGGATTATATCAGGTGCAGTGCAAAACATAAAAACATGCCAAAACTAAGCTCACAGATGACTCAAAAGCAGGGGAAAAGGTCAAGGAGGAAGACAAACCTTGAAGAGAAAGATATGAGGGACATGGCATGGATACATGAAAAAAGAATAAAAAAGGAAAAAAATCTTTCCCAAAGTGAAAGCCATCAAAAGGCATGGCATGCCATCAAGGACAGGGACAAGCACCAAAGATTCCTCTAGTGGTCTCCATTGAAATCGCAAGATTCCCTTTCCCTTCCCGAAAGGAAATTTCATTTCCTTTCGGGAAGGGAAAGGGAATCTTGCGACCCTGAAAAGAAAGACTTACAAACACTCTGGAAAGGAGATAGGATCAAATGAAATGCAATTGAAAAAAACAAGAAAATTGGGAATTTTAGGGTCCTCAAAAACTAGGCTGTTAGGAAATGAGCTGCATTTGAAAGGACCAGCACAGGCCAAAACTCAGCTCACAGATGTTGCAAAAGCAGGGGGAAAAGTCAGTGAGGAGTACACTCCATCGGGACAAAGATATGAGGGACATGGCATGGATACTTAAAAGAAAAAAGAAAAAAAAAAAATTCCCAAAGTTAAAACCATCAAAATGCAGGCAGGCCATATGCCATCAAGTGCAGGCACATGCAGCAAACCTTGCCAAAATTGATCCCCACTGAAGGCCAAAACACAAAAGAAGGACTTACAAACATGCTGGAATGGAGATAGCATCAAGTGAATGGCAATTGGAGGAGAAAAAAACAAAATTTGGGAAATTCCCCGATTACAAGGAAATGGACCGGGATTATATCAGGTGCACTGCAAAACATAAAAACATGCCAAAACTAAGCTCACAGATGACTCAAAAGCAGGGGAAAAGGTCAAGGAGGAAGACAAACCTTGAAGAGAAAGATATGAGGGATATGGCATGGATACTTAAAAAAAAAAAAAAATTCCCAAAGTCAAAACCATCAAAATGCAGGCAGGCCATATGCCATCAAGTGCAGGCACATGCAGCAAACCTTGCCAAAATTGATCCCCACTGAAGGCCAAAACAGAAAAAAAGGACTCAGAACACGCTGGAATGGAGATAGCATCAAAGGAATTGCAATAGGAGGAGAAAAAAACACAATTTGGGAAATTCCCCGATTACAAGGAAATGGACCGGGATTATATCAGCTGCAGTGCAAAACACAAAAACATGCCAAAACTACGCTCAAAGGTGTTTCAAAAGCAGGGGAAAAGGTCAAGGAGGAAGACAAACCTTGAAGAGAAAGATATGAGGGATATGGCATGGATACTTAAAAAAAAAAAAAAATTCCCAAAGTCAAAACCATCAAAATGCAGGCAGGCCATATGCCATCAAGTGCAGGCACATGCAGCAAAGCTTGCCAAAATTGATCCCCACTGAAGGCCAAAACAGAAAAGAAGGACTTACAAACACGCTGGAATGGAGATAGCATCAAAGGAATTGCCATAGGAGGAGAAAAAAACAAAATTTGGGAAATTCCCCGATTACAAGGAAATGGACCGGGATTATATCAGGTGCAGTGCAAAACATAAAAACATGCCAAAACTAAGCTCACAGATGACTCAAAAGCAGGGGAAAAGGTCAAGGAGGAAGACAAACCTTGAAGAGAAAGATATGAGGGACATGGCATGGATACATGAAAAAAGAATAAAAAAGGAAAAAAATCTTTCCCAAAGTGAAAGCCATCAAAAGGCATGGCATGCCATCAAGGACAGGGACAAGCACCAAAGATTCCTCTAGTGGTCTCCATTGAAATCGCAAGATTCCCTTTCCCTTCCCGAAAGGAAATTCATTTCCTTTCGGGAAGGGAAAGGGAATCTTGCGACCCTGAAAAGAAAGACTTACAAACACTCTGGAAAGGAGATAGGATCAAATGAAATGCAATTGAAAAAAACAAGAAAATTGGGAATTTTAGGGTCCTCAAAAACTAGGCTGTTAGGAAATGAGCTGCATTTGAAAGGACCAGCACAGGCCAAAACTCAGCTCACAGATGTTGCAAAAGCAGGGGGAAAAGTCAGTGAGGAGTACACTCCATCGGGACAAAGATATGAGGGACATGGCATGGATACTTAAAAGAAAAAAGAAAAAAAAAAAATTCCCAAAGTTAAAACCATCAAAATGCAGGCAGGCCATATGCCATCAAGTGCAGGCACATGCAGCAAACCTTGCCAAAACTGATCCCCACTGAAGGCCAAAAGAGAAAAAAAGGACTCACAACACGCTGGAATGGAGATAGCATCAAGTGAATGGCAATTGGAGGAGAAAAAAACAAAATTTGGGAAATTCCCCGATTACAAGGAAATGGACCGGGATTATATCAGGTGCAGTGCAAAACACAAAAACATGCCAAAACTAAGCTCACAGATGACTCAAAAGCAGGGGAAAAGGTCAAGGAGGAAGACAAACCTTGAAGAGAAAGATATGAGGGAAATGGCATGGATACTTAAAAAAAAAAAAAAATTTCCCAAAGTTAAAACCATCAAAATGCAGGCAGGCCATATGCCATCAAGTGCAGGCACATGCAGCAAACCTTGCCAAAATTGATCCCCACTGAAGGCCAAAAGAGAAAAAAAGGACTCACAACACGCTGGAATGGAGATAGCATCAAGTGAAAGGCAATTGGAGGAGAAAAAAACAAAATTTGGGAAATTCCCCGATTACAAGAAAATGGACCGGGATTATATCAGGTGCACTGCAAAACACAAAAACATGCCAAAACTACGCTCAAAGGTGTTTCAAAAGCAGGGGAAAAGGTCAAGGAGGAAGACAAACCTTGAAGAGAAAGATATGAGGGATATGGCATGGATACTTAAAAAAAAAAAAAAATTCCCAAAGTCAAAACCATCAAAATGCAGGCAGGCCATATGCCATCAAGTGCAGGCACATGCAGCAAACCTTGCCAAAATTGATCCCCACTGAAGGCCAAAACAGAAAAGAAGGACTTACAAACATGCTGGAATGGAGATAGCATCAAGTGAATGGCAATTGGAGGAGAAAAAAACAAAATTTGGGAAATTCCCCGATTACAAGGAAATGGACCGGGATTATATCAGGTGCAGTGCAAAACATAAAAACATGCCAAAACTAAGCTCACAGATGACTCAAAAGCAGGGGAAAAGGTCAAGGAGGAAGACAAACCTTGAAGAGAAAGATATGAGGGATATGGCATGGATACATAAAAAAAAAAAAAAAATTCCCAAAGTCAAAACCATCAAAATGCAGGCAGGCCATATGCCATCAAGTGCAGGCACATGCAGCAAACCTTGCCAAAACTGATCCCCACTGAAGGCCAAAAGAGAAAAAAAGGACTCACAACACGCTGGAATGGAGATAGCATCAAAGGAATTGCAATAGGAGGAGAAAAAAACAAAATTTGGGAAATTCCCCGATTACAAGGAAATGGAACGGGATTATATCAGGTGCTCTGCAAAACACAAAAACATGCCAAAACTACGCTCAAAGGTGTTTCAAAAGCAGGGGAAAAGGTCAAGGAGGAAGACAAACCTTGAAGAGAAAGATATGAGGGATATGGCTTGGATACCTAAAAAAAAAAATAAAAAAAATTCCCAAAGTCAAAACCATCAAAATGCAGGCAGGCCATATGCCATCAAGTGCAGGCACATGCAGCAAAGCTTGCCAAAAATGATCCCCACTGAAGGCCAAAAGAGAAAAAAAGGACTCAAAACACGCTGGAATGGAGATAGCATCAAGTGAATGGCAATTGGAGGAGAAAAAAACAAAATTTGGGAAATTCCCCGATTACAAGGAAATGGATCGGGATTATATCAGGTGCAGTGCAAAACATAAAAACATGCCAAAACTAAGCTCACAGATGACTCAAAAGCAGGGGAAAAGGTCAAGGAGGAAGACAAACCTTGAAGAGAAAGATATGAGGGATATGGCATGGATACTTAAAAAAAAAAAAAAATTCCCAAAGTCAAAACCATCAAAATGCAGGCAGGCCATATGCCATCAAGTGCAGGCACATGCAGCAAACCTTGCCAAAATTGATCCCCACTGAAGGCCAAAACAGAAAAGAAGGACTTACAAACACGCTGGAATGGAGATAGCATCAAAGGAATTGCAATAGGAGGAGAAAAAAACAAAATTTGGGAAATTCCCCGATTACAAGAAAATGGACCGGGATTATATCAGGTGCAGTGCAAAACATAAAAACATGCCAAAACTAAGCTCACAGATGACTCAAAAGCAGGGGAAAAGGTCAAGGAGGAAGACAAACCTTGAAGAGAAAGATATGAGGGACATGGCATGGATACATGAAAAAAGAATAAAAAAGGAAAAAAATCTTTCCCAAAGTGAAAGCCATCAAAAGGCATGGCATGCCATCAAGGGCAGGGACAAGCACCAAAGATTCCTCTAGTGGTCTCCATTGAAATCGCAAGATTCCCTTTCCCTTCCCGAAAGGAAATTCATTTCCTTTCGGGAAGGGAAAGGGAATCTTGCGACCCTGAAAAGAAAGACTTACAAACACTCTGGAAAGGAGATAGGATCAAATGAAATGCAATTGAAAAAAACAAGAAAATTGGGAATTTTAGGGTCCTCAAAAACTAGGCTGTTAGGAAATGAGCTGCATTTGAAAGGACCAGCACAGGCCAAAACTCAGCTCACAGATGTTGCAAAAGCAGGGGGAAAAGTCAGTGAGGAGTACACTCCATCGGGACAAAGATATGAGGGACATGGCATGGATACTTAAAAGAAAAAAGAAAAAAAAAAAAATTTCCCAAAGTTAAAACCATCAAAATGCAGGCAGGCCATATGCCATCAAGTGCAGGCACATGCAGCAAACCTTGCCAAAATTGATCCCCACTGAAGGCCAAAAGAGAAAAAAAGGACTCACAACACGCTGGAATGGAGATAGCATCAAAGGAATTGCAATAGGAGGAGAAAAAAACAAAATTTGGGAAATTCCCCGATTACAAGGAAATGGACCGGGATTATATCAGCTGCAGTGCAAAACACAAAAACATGCCAAAACTACGCTCAAAGGTGTTTCAAAAGCAGGGGAAAAGGTCAAGGAGGAAGACAAACCTTGAAGAGAAAGATATGAGGTATATGGCTTGGATACTTAAAAAAAAAAAAAAAAAAAATTCCCAAAGTCAAAACCATCAAAATGCAGGCAGGCCATATGCCATCAAGTGCAGGCACATGCAGCAAACCTTGCCAAAATTGATCCCCACTGAAGGCCAAAAGAGAAAAAAAGGACTCAAAACACGCTGGAATGGAGATAGCATCAAGTGAATGGCAATTGGAGGAGAAAAAAACAAAATTTGGGAAATTCCCCGATTACAAGGAAATGGATCGGGATTATATCAGGTGCACTGCAAAACATAAAAACATGCCAAAACTAAGCTCACAGATGACTCAAAAGCAGGGGAAAATGTCAAGGAGGAAGACAAACCTTGAAGAGAAAGATATGAGGGATATGGCATGGATACTTAAAAAAAAAAAAAAATTCCCAAAGTCAAAACCATCAAAATGCAGGCAGGCCATATGCCATCAAGTGCAGGCACATGCAGCAAACCTTGCCAAAATTGATCCCCACTGAAGGCCAAAACAGAAAAGAAGGACTTACAAACACGCTGGAATGGAGATAGCATCAAAGGAATTGCCATAGGAGGAGAAAAAAACACAATTTGGGAAATTCCCCGATTACAAGGAAATGGACCGGGATTATATCAGGTGCAGTGCAAAACATAAAAACATGCCAAAACTAAGCTCACAGATGACTCAAAAGCAGGGGAAAAGGTCAAGGAGGAAGACAAACCTTGAAGAGAAAGACATGAGGGACATGGCATGGATACATGAAAAAAGAATAAAAAAGGAAAAAAATCTTTCCCAAAGTGAAAGCCATCAAAAGGCATGGCATGCCATCAAGGGCAGGGACAAGCACCAAAGATTCCACTAGTGGTCTCCATTGAAATCGCAAGATTCCCTTTCCCTTCCCGAAAGGAAATTTCATTTCCTTTCGGGAAGGGAAAGGGAATCTTGCGACCCTGAAAAGAAAGACTTACAAACACTCTGGAAAGGAGATAGGATCAAATGAAATGCAATTGAAAAAAACAAGAAAATTGGGAATTTTAGGGTCCTCAAAAACTAGGCTGTTAGGAAATGAGCTGCATTTGAAAGGACCAGCACAGGCCAAAACTCAGCTCACAGATGTTGCAAAAGCAGGGGGAAAAGTCAGTGAGGAGTACACTCCATCGGGACAAAGATATGAGGGACATGGCATGGATACTTAAAAGAAAAAAGAAAAAAAAAAAAATTCCCAAAGTTAAAACCATCAAAATGCAGGCAGGCCATGTGCCATCAAGTGCAGGCACATGCAGCAAAGCTTGCCAAAACTGATCCCCACTGAAGGCCAAAAGAGAAAAAAAGGACTCACAACACGCTGGAATGGAAATAGCATCAAAGGAATTGCAATAGGAGGAGAAAAAAACAAAATTTGGGAAATTCCCCGATTACAAGGAAATGGACCGGGATTATATCAGGTGCACTGCAAAACACAAAAACATGCCAAAACTACGCTCAAAGGTGTTTCAAAAGCAGGGGAAAAGGTCAAGGAGGAAGACAAACCTTGAAGAGAAAGATATGAGGGATATGGCTTGAATACTTAAAAAAAAAATAAAAAAAATTCCCAAAGTCAAAACCATCAAAATGCAGGCAGGCCATATGCCATCAAGTGCAGGCACATGCAGCAAAGCTTGCCAAAAATGATCCCCACTGAAGGCCAAAAGAGAAAAAAAGGACTCAAAACACGCTGGAATGGAGATAGCATCAAGTGAATGGCAATTGGAGGAGAAAAAAACAAAATTTGGGAAATTCCCCGATTACAAGGAAATGGATCGGGATTATATCAGGTGCACTGCAAAACATAAAAACATGCCAAAACTAAGCTCACAGATGACTCAAAAGCAGGGGAAAAGGTCAAGGAGGAAGACAAACCTTGAAGAGAAAGATATGAGGGATATGGCATGGATACTTAAAAAAAAAAAAAAATTCCCAAAGTCAAAACCATCAAAATGCAGGCAGGCCATATGCCATCAAGTGCAGGCACATGCAGCAAACCTTGCCAAAATTGATCCCCACTGAAGGCCAAAACAGAAAAAAAGGACTCACAACACGCTGGAATGGAGATAGCATCAAAGGAATTGCAATAGGAGGAGAAAAAAACAAAATTTGGGAAATTCCCCGATTACAAGGAAATGGACCGGGATTATATCAGCTGCAGTGCAAAACACAAAAACATGCCAAAACTACGCTCAAAGGTGTTTCAAAAGCAGGGGAAAAGGTCAAGGAGGAAGACAAACCTTGAAGAGAAAGATATGAGGGATATGGCATGGATACTTAAAAAAAAAAAAAAATTCCCAAAGTCAAAACCATCAAAATGCAGGCAGGCCATATGCCATCAAGTGCAGGCACATGCAGCAAACCTTGCCAAAATTGATCCCCACTGAAGGACAAAACACAAAAGAAGGACTTACAAACACGCTGGAATGGAGATAGCATCAAGTGAATGGCAATTGGAGGAGAAAAAAACAAAATTTGGGAAATTCCCCGATTACAAGGAAATGGACCGGGATTATATCAGGTGCAGTGCAAAACATAAAAACATGCCAAAACTAAGCTCACAGATGACTCAAAAGCAGGGGAAAAGGTCAAGGAGGAAGACAAACCTTGAAGAGAAAGATATGAGGGACATGGCATGGATACATGAAAAAAGAATAAAAAAGGAAAAAAATCTTTCCCAAAGTGAAAGCCATCAAAAGGCATGGCATGCCATCAAGGACAGGGACAAGCACCAAAGATTCCTCTAGTGGTCTCCATTGAAATCGCAAGATTCCCTTTCCCTTCCCGAAAGGAAATTTCATTTCCTTTCGGGAAGGGAAAGGTAATCCTGCGACCCTGAAAAGAAAGACTTACAAACACTCTGGAAAGGAGATAGGATCAAATGAAATGCAATTGAAAAAAACAAGAAAATTGGGAATTTTAGGGTCCTCAAAAACTAGGCTGTTAGGAAATGAGCTGCATTTGAAAGGACCAGCACAGGCCAAAACTCAGCTCACAGATGTTGCAAAAGCAGGGGGAAAAGTCAGTGAGGAGTACACTCCATCGGGACAAAGATATGAGGGACATGGCATGGATACTTAAAAGAAAAAAGAAAAAAAAAAAATTTCCCAAAGTTAAAACCATCAAAATGCAGGCAGGCCACATGCCATCAAGTGCAGGCACATGCAGCAAACCTTGCCAAAACTGATCCCCACTGAAGGCCAAAAGAGAAAAAAAGGACTCACAACACGCTGGAATGGAGATAGCATCAAAGGAATTGCAATAGGAGGAGAAAAAAACAAAATTTGGGAAATTCCCCGATTACAAGGAAATGGACCGGGATTATATCAGCTGCAGTGCAAAACATAAAAACATGCCAAAACTACGCTCAAAGGTGTTTCAAAAGCAGGGGAAAAGGTCAAGGAGGAAGACAAACCTTGAAGAGAAAGATATGAGGTATATGGCTTGGATACTTAAAAAAAAAATAAAAAAAATTCCCAAAGTCAAAACCATCAAAATGCAGGGAGGCCATATGCCATCAAGTGCAGGCACATGCAGCAAACCTTGCCAAAATTGATCCCCACTGAAGGCCAAAACAGAAAAGAAGGACTTACAAACATGCTGGAATGGAGATAGCATCAAGTGAATGGCAATTGGAGGAGAAAAAAACAAAATTTGGGAAATTCCCCGATTACAAGGAAATGGACCGGGATTATATCAGGTGCAGTGCAAAACATAAAAACATGCCAAAACTAAGCTCACAGATGACTCAAAAGCAGGGGAAAAGGTCAAGGAGGAAGACAAACCTTGAAGAGAAAGATATGAGGGATATGGCATGGATACTTAAAAAAAAAAAAAAAAAATTCCCAAAGTCAAAACCATCAAAATGCAGGCAGGCCATATGCCATCAAGTGCAGGCACATGCAGCAAACCTTGCCAAAATTGATCCCCACTGAAGGCCAAAAGAGAAAAAAAGGACTCACAACACGCTGGAATGGAGATAGCATCAAAGGAATTGCAATAGGAGGAGAAAAAAACAAAATTTGGGAAATTCCCCGATTACAAGGAAATGGACCGGGATTATATCAGGTGCACTGCAAAACACAAAAACATGCCAAAACTACGCTCAAAGGTGTTTCAAAAGCAGGGGAAAAGGTCAAGGAGGAAGACAAACCTTGAAGAGAAAGATATGAGGTATATGGCTTGGATACTTAAAAAAAAAAATAAAAAAAATTCCCAAAGTCAAAACCATCAAAATGCAGGCAGGCCATATGCCATCAAGTGCAGGCACATGCAGCAAACCTTGCCAAAACTGATCCCCACTGAAGGCCAAAACACAAAAGAAGGACTTACAAACACGCTGGAATGGAGATAGCATCAAAGGAATGGCAATTGGAGGAGAAAAAAACAAAATTTGGGAAATTCCCCGATTACAAGGAAATGGACCGGGATTATATCAGGTGCACTGCAAAACATAAAAACATGCCAAAACTAAGCTCACAGATGACTCAAAAGCAGGGGAAAAGGTCAAGGAGGAAGACAAACCTTGAAGAGAAAGATATTAGGGATATGGCATGGATACTTAAAAAAAAAAAAAAATTCCCAAAGTCAAAACCATCAAAATGCAGGCAGGCCATATGCCATCAAGTGCAGGAACATGCAGCAAACCTTGCCAAAATTGATCCCCACTGAAGGCCAAAACAGAAAAGAAGGACTTACAAACACGCTGGAATGGAGATAGCAGCAAAGGAATTGCAATAGGAGGAGAAAAAAACAAAATTTGGGAAATTCCCCGATTACAAGAAAATGGACCGGGATTATATCAGGTGCAGTGCGAACGTAAAAACATGCCAAAACTAAGCTCACAGATGACTCAAAAGCAGGGGAAAAGGTCAAGGAGGAAGACAAACCTTGAAGAGAAAGATATGAGGGACATGGCATGGATACATGAAAAAAGAATAAAAAAGGAAAAAAATCTTTCCCAAAGTGAAAGCCATCAAAAGGCATGGCATGCCATCAAGGGCAGGGACAAGCACCAAAGATTCCTCTAGTGGTCTCCATTGAAATCGCAAGATTCCCTTTCCCTTCCCGAAAGGAAATTTCATTTCCTTTCGGGAAGGGAAAGGGAATCTTGCGACCCTGAAAAGAAAGACTTACAAACACTCTGGAAAGGAGATAGGATCAAATGAAATGCAATTGAAAAAAACAAGAAAATTGGGAATTTTAGGGTCCTCAAAAACTAGGCTGTTAGGAAATGAGCTGCATTTGAAAGGACCAGCACAGGCCAAAACTCAGCTCACAGATGTTGCAAAAGCAGGGGGAAAAGTCAGTGAGGAGTACACTCCATCGGGACAAAGATATGAGGGACATGGCATGGATACTTAAAAGAAAAAAGAAAAAAAAAAAAATTTCCCAAAGTTAAAACCATCAAAATGCAGGCAGGCCATATGCCATCAAGTGCAGGCACATGCAGCAAACCTTGCCAAAATTGATCCCCACTGAAGGCCAAAAGAGAAAAAAAGGACTCACAACACGCTGGAATGGAGATAGCATCAAAGGAATTGCAATAGGAGGAGAAAAAAACAAAATTTGGGAAATTCCCCGATTACAAGGAAATGGACCGGGATTATATCAGGTGCACTGCAAAACACAAAAACATGCCAAAACTACGCTCAAAGGTGTTTCAAAAGCAGGGGAAAAGGTCAAGGAGGAAGACAAACCTTGAAGAGAAAGATATGAGGGATATGGCTTGGATACTTAAAAAAAAAAATAAAAAAAATTCCCAAAGTCAAAACCATCAAAATGCAGGCAGGCCATATGCCATCAAGTGCAGGCACATGCAGCAAAGCTTGCCAAAAATGATCCCCACTGAAGGCCAAAAGAGAAAAAAAGGACTCAAAACACGCTGGAATGGAGATAGCATCAAGTGAATGGCAATTGGAGGAGAAAAAAACAAAATTTGGGAAATTCCCCGATTACAAGGAAATGGACCGGGATTATATCAGGTGCAGTGCAAAACACAAAAACATGCCAAAACTAAGCTCACAGATGACTCAAAAGCAGGGGAAAAGGTCAAGGAGGAAGACAAACCTTGAAGAGAAAGATATGAGGGATATGGCATGGATACTTAAAAAAAAAAAAAAAAAATTCCCAAAGTCAAAACCATCAAAATGCAGGCAGGCCATATGCCATCAAGTGCAGGCACATGCAGCAAACCTTGCCAAAATTGATCCCCACTGAAGGCCAAAACAGAAAAGAAGGACTTACAAACATGCTGGAATGGAGATAGCATCAAGTGAATGGCAATTGGAGGAGAAAAAAACAAAATTTGGGAAATTCCCCGATTACAAGGAAATGGACCGGGATTATATCAGGTGCAGTGCAAAACATAAAAACATGCCAAAACTAAGCTCACAGATGACTCAAAAGCAGGGGAAAAGGTCAAGGAGGAAGACAAACCTTGAAGAGAAAGATATGAGGGACATGGCATGGATACATGAAAAAAGAATAAAAAAGGAAAAAAATCTTTCCCAAAGTGAAAGCCATCAAAAGGCATGGCATGCCATCAAGGGCAGGGACAAGCACCAAAGATTCCTCTAGTGGTCTCCATTGAAATCGCAAGATTCCCTTTCCCTTCCCGAAAGGAAATTCATTTCCTTTCGGGAAGGGAAAGGGAATCTTGCGACCCTGAAAAGAAAGACTTACAAACACTCTGGAAAGGAGATAGGATCAAATGAAATGCAATTGAAAAAAACAAGAAAATTGGGAATTTTAGGGTCCTCAAAAACTAGGCTGTTAGGAAATGAGCTGCATTTGAAAGGACCAGCACAGGCCAAAACTCAGCTCACAGATGTTGCAAAAGCAGGGGGAAAAGTCAGTGAGGAGTACACTCCATCGGGACAAAGATATGAAGGACATGGCATGGATACTTAAAAGAAAAAAGAAAAAAAAAAAAATTTCCCAAAGTTAAAACCATCAAAATGCAGGCAGGCCATATGCCATCAAGTGCAGGCACATGCAGCAAACCTTGCCAAAATTGATCCCCACTGAAGGCCAAAAGAGAAAAAAAGGACTCACAACACGATGGAATGGAGATAGCATCAAAGGAATTGCAATAGGAGGAGAAAAAAACAAAATTTGGGAAATTCCCCGATTACAAGGAAATGGACCGGGATTATATCAGCTGCAGTGCAAAACACAAAAACATGCCAAAACTACGCTCAAAGGTGTTTCAAAAGCAGGGGAAAAGGTCAAGGAGGAAGACAAACCTTGAAGAGAAAGATATGAGGTATATGGCTTGGATACTTAAAAAAAAAAATAAAAAAAATTCCCAAAGTCAAAACCATCAAAATGCAGGCAGGCCATATGCCATCAAGTGCAGGCACATGCAGCAAACCTTGCCAAAATTGATCCCCACTGAAGGCCAAAAGAGAAAAAAAGGACTCAAAACACGCTGGAATGGAGATAGCATCAAGTGAATGGCAATTAGAGGAGAAAAAAACAAAATTTGGGAAATTCCCCGATTACAAGGAAATGGATCGGGATTATATCAGGTGCACTGCAAAACATAAAAACATGCCAAAACTAAGCTCACAGATGACTCAAAAGCAGGGGAAAATGTCAAGGAGGAAGACAAACCTTGAAGAGAAAGATATGAGGGATATGGCATGGATACTTAAAAAAAAAAAAAAATTCCCAAAGTCAAAACCATCAAAATGCAGGCAGGCCATATGCCATCAAGTGCAGGCACATGCAGCAAACCTTGCCAAAATTGATCCCCACTGAAGGCCAAAACAGAAAAGAAGGACTTACAAACACGCTGGAATGGAGATAGCATCAAAGGAATTGCCATAGGAGGAGAAAAAAACACAATTTGGGAAATTCCCCGATTACAAGGAAATGGACCGGGATTATATCAGGTGCAGTGCAAAACATAAAAACATGCCAAAACTAAGCTCACAGATGACTCAAAAGCAGGGGAAAAGGTCAAGGAGGAAGACAAACCTTGAAGAGAAAGACATGAGGGACATGGCATGGATACATGAAAAAAGAATAAAAAAGGAAAAAAATCTTTCCCAAAGTGAAAGCCATCAAAAGGCATGGCATGCCATCAAGGGCAGGGACAAGCACCAAAGATTCCACTAGTGGTCTCCATTGAAATCGCAAGATTCCCTTTCCCTTCCCGAAAGGAAATTTCATTTCCTTTCGGGAAGGGAAAGGGAATCTTGCGACCCTGAAAAGAAAGACTTACAAACACTCTGGAAAGGAGATAGGATCAAATGAAATGCAATTGAAAAAAACAAGAAAATTGGGAATTTTAGGGTCCTCAAAAACTAGGCTGTTAGGAAATGAGCTGCATTTGAAAGGACCAGCACAGGCCAAAACTCAGCTCACAGATGTTGCAAAAGCAGGGGGAAAAGTCAGTGAGGAGTACACTCCATCGGGACAAAGATATGAGGGACATGGCATGGATACTTAAAAGAAAAAAGAAAAAAAAAAAAATTCCCAAAGTTAAAACCATCAAAATGCAGGCAGGCCATATGCCATCAAGTGCAGGCACATGCAGCAAAGCTTGCCAAAACTGATCCCCACTGAAGGCCAAAAGAGAAAAAAAGGACTCACAACACGCTGGAATGGAAATAGCATCAAAGGAATTGCAATAGGAGGAGAAAAAAACAAAATTTGGGAAATTCCCCGATTACAAGGAAATGGACCGGGATTATATCAGGTGCACTGCAAAACACAAAAACATGCCAAAACTACGCTCAAAGGTGTTTCAAAAGCAGGGGAAAAGGTCAAGGAGGAAGACAAACCTTGAAGAGAAAGATATGAGGGATATGGCTTGAATACTTAAAAAAAAAATAAAAAAAATTCCCAAAGTCAAAACCATCAAAATGCAGGCAGGCCATATGCCATCAAGTGCAGGCACATGCAGCAAACCTTGCCAAAATTGATCCCCACTGAAGGCCAAAAGAGAAAAAAAGGACTCAAAACACGCTGGAATGGAGATAGCATCAAGTGAATGGCAATTGGAGGAGAAAAAAACAAAATTTGGGAAATTCCCCGATTACAAGGAAATGGATCGGGATTATATCAGGTGCACTGCAAAACATAAAAACATGCCAAAACTAAGCTCACAGATGACTCAAAAGCAGGGGAAAAGGTCAAGGAGGAAGACAAACCTTGAAGAGAAAGATATGAGGGATATGGCATGGATAATTAAAAAAAAAAAAAAATTCCCAAAGTCAAAACCATCAAAATGCAGGCAGGCCATATGCCATCAAGTGCAGGCACATGCAGCAAACCTTGCCAAAATTGATCCCCACTGAAGGCCAAAACAGAAAAAAAGGACTCACAACACGCTGGAATGGAGATAGCATCAAAGGAATTGCAATAGGAGGAGAAAAAAACAAAATTTGGGAAATTCCCCGATTACAAGGAAATGGACCGGGATTATATCAGCTGCAGTGCAAAACACAAAAACATGCCAAAACTACGCTCAAAGGTGTTTCAAAAGCAGGGGAAAAGGTCAAGGAGGAAGACAAACCTTGAAGAGAAAGATATGAGGGATATGGCATGGATACTTAAAAAAAAAAAAAAATTCCCAAAGTCAAAACCATCAAAATGCAGGCAGGCCATATGCCATCAAGTGCAGGCACATGCAGCAAACCTTGCCAAAATTGATCCCCACTGAAGGCCAAAACACAAAAGAAGGACTTACAAACACGCTGGAATGGAGATAGCATCAAGTGAATGGCAATTGGAGGAGAAAAAAACAAAATTTGGGAAATTCCCCGATTACAAGGAAATGGACCGGGATTATATCAGGTGCAGTGCAAAACATAAAAACATGCCAAAACTAAGCTCACAGATGACTCAAAAGCAGGGGAAAAGGTCAAGGAGGAAGACAAACCTTGAAGAGAAAGATATGAGGGACATGGCATGGATACATGAAAAAAGAATAAAAAAGGAAAAAAATCTTTCCCAAAGTGAAAGCCATCAAAAGGCATGGCATGCCATCAAGGGCAGGGACAAGCACCAAAGATTCCTCTAGTGGTCTCCATTGAAATCGCAAGATTCCCTTTCCCTTCCCGAAAGGAAATTTCATTTCCTTTCGGGAAGGGAAAGGTAATCTTGCGACCCTGAAAAGAAAGACTTACAAACACTCTGGAAAGGAGATAGGATCAAATGAAATGCAATTGAAAAAAACAAGAAAATTGGGAATTTTAGGGTCCTCAAAAACTAGGCTGTTAGGAAATGAGCTGCATTTGAAAGGACCAGCACAGGCCAAAACTCAGCTCACAGATGTTGCAAAAGCAGGGGGAAAAGTCAGTGAGGAGTACACTCCATCGGGACAAAGATATGAGGGACATGGCATGGATACTTAAAAGAAAAAAGAAAAAAAAAAAATTCCCAAAGTTAAAACCATCAAAATGCAGGCAGGCCATATGCCATCAAGTGCAGGCACATGCAGCAAACCTTGCCAAAATTGATCCCCACTGAAGGCCAAAACACAAAAGAAGGACTTACAAACATGCTGGAATGGAGATAGCATCAAGTGAATGGCAATTGGAGGAGAAAAAAACAAAATTTGGGAAATTCCCCGATTACAAGGAAATGGACCGGGATTATATCAGGTGCAGTGCAAAACATAAAAACATGCCAAAACTAAGCTCACAGATGACTCAAAAGCAGGGGAAAAGGTCAAGGAGGAAGACAAACCTTGAAGAGAAAGATATGAGGGACATGGCATGGATACATGAAAAAAGAATAAAAAAGGAAAAAAATCTTTCCCAAAGTGAAAGCCATCAAAAGGCATGGCATGCCATCAAGGGCAGGGACAAGCACCAAAGATTCCTCTAGTGGTCTCCATTGAAATCGCAAGATTCCCTTTCCCTTCCCGAAAGGAAATTCATTTCCTTTCGGGAAGGGAAAGGGAATCTTGCGACCCTGAAAAGAAAGACTTACAAACACTCTGGAAAGGAGATAGGATCAAATGAAATGCAATTGAAAAAAACAAGAAAATTGGGAATTTTAGGGTCCTCAAAAACTAGGCTGTTAGGAAATGAGCTGCATTTGAAAGGACCAGCACAGGCCAAAACTCAGCTCACAGATGTTGCAAAAGCAGGGGGAAAAGTCAGTGAGGAGTACACTCCATCGGGACAAAGATATGAAGGACATGGCATGGATACTTAAAAGAAAAAAGAAAAAAAAAAAAATTTCCCAAAGTTAAAACCATCAAAATGCAGGCAGGCCATATGCCATCAAGTGCAGGCACATGCAGCAAACCTTGCCAAAATTGATCCCCACTGAAGGCCAAAAGAGAAAAAAAGGACTCACAACACGATGGAATGGAGATAGCATCAAAGGAATTGCAATAGGAGGAGAAAAAAACAAAATTTGGGAAATTCCCCGATTACAAGGAAATGGACCGGGATTATATCAGCTGCAGTGCAAAACACAAAAACATGCCAAAACTACGCTCAAAGGTGTTTCAAAAGCAGGGGAAAAGGTCAAGGAGGAAGACAAACCTTGAAGAGAAAGATATGAGGTATATGGCTTGGATACTTAAAAAAAAAAATAAAAAAAATTCCCAAAGTCAAAACCATCAAAATGCAGGCAGGCCATATGCCATCAAGTGCAGGCACATGCAGCAAACCTTGCCAAAATTGATCCCCACTGAAGGCCAAAAGAGAAAAAAAGGACTCAAAACACGCTGGAATGGAGATAGCATCAAGTGAATGGCAATTAGAGGAGAAAAAAACAAAATTTGGGAAATTCCCCGATTACAAGGAAATGGATCGGGATTATATCAGGTGCACTGCAAAACATAAAAACATGCCAAAACTAAGCTCACAGATGACTCAAAAGCAGGGGAAAATGTCAAGGAGGAAGACAAACCTTGAAGAGAAAGATATGAGGGATATGGCATGGATACTTAAAAAAAAAAAAAAATTCCCAAAGTCAAAACCATCAAAATGCAGGCAGGCCATATGCCATCAAGTGCAGGCACATGCAGCAAACCTTGCCAAAATTGATCCCCACTGAAGGCCAAAACAGAAAAGAAGGACTTACAAACACGCTGGAATGGAGATAGCATCAAAGGAATTGCCATAGGAGGAGAAAAAAACACAATTTGGGAAATTCCCCGATTACAAGGAAATGGACCGGGATTATATCAGGTGCAGTGCAAAACATAAAAACATGCCAAAACTAAGCTCACAGATGACTCAAAAGCAGGGGAAAAGGTCAAGGAGGAAGACAAACCTTGAAGAGAAAGACATGAGGGACATGGCATGGATACATGAAAAAAGAATAAAAAAGGAAAAAAATCTTTCCCAAAGTGAAAGCCATCAAAAGGCATGGCATGCCATCAAGGGCAGGGACAAGCACCAAAGATTCCACTAGTGGTCTCCATTGAAATCGCAAGATTCCCTTTCCCTTCCCGAAAGGAAATTTCATTTCCTTTCGGGAAGGGAAAGGGAATCTTGCGACCCTGAAAAGAAAGACTTACAAACACTCTGGAAAGGAGATAGGATCAAATGAAATGCAATTGAAAAAAACAAGAAAATTGGGAATTTTAGGGTCCTCAAAAACTAGGCTGTTAGGAAATGAGCTGCATTTGAAAGGACCAGCACAGGCCAAAACTCAGCTCACAGATGTTGCAAAAGCAGGGGGAAAAGTCAGTGAGGAGTACACTCCATCGGGACAAAGATATGAGGGACATGGCATGGATACTTAAAAGAAAAAAGAAAAAAAAAAAAATTCCCAAAGTTAAAACCATCAAAATGCAGGCAGGCCATATGCCATCAAGTGCAGGCACATGCAGCAAAGCTTGCCAAAACTGATCCCCACTGAAGGCCAAAAGAGAAAAAAAGGACTCACAACACGCTGGAATGGAAATAGCATCAAAGGAATTGCAATAGGAGGAGAAAAAAACAAAATTTGGGAAATTCCCCGATTACAAGGAAATGGACCGGGATTATATCAGGTGCACTGCAAAACACAAAAACATGCCAAAACTACGCTCAAAGGTGTTTCAAAAGCAGGGGAAAAGGTCAAGGAGGAAGACAAACCTTGAAGAGAAAGATATGAGGGATATGGCTTGAATACTTAAAAAAAAAATAAAAAAAATTCCCAAAGTCAAAACCATCAAAATGCAGGCAGGCCATATGCCATCAAGTGCAGGCACATGCAGCAAACCTTGCCAAAATTGATCCCCACTGAAGGCCAAAAGAGAAAAAAAGGACTCAAAACACGCTGGAATGGAGATAGCATCAAGTGAATGGCAATTGGAGGAGAAAAAAACAAAATTTGGGAAATTCCCCGATTACAAGGAAATGGATCGGGATTATATCAGGTGCACTGCAAAACATAAAAACATGCCAAAACTAAGCTCACAGATGACTCAAAAGCAGGGGAAAAGGTCAAGGAGGAAGACAAACCTTGAAGAGAAAGATATGAGGGATATGGCATGGATAATTAAAAAAAAAAAAAAATTCCCAAAGTCAAAACCATCAAAATGCAGGCAGGCCATATGCCATCAAGTGCAGGCACATGCAGCAAACCTTGCCAAAATTGATCCCCACTGAAGGCCAAAACAGAAAAAAAGGACTCACAACACGCTGGAATGGAGATAGCATCAAAGGAATTGCAATAGGAGGAGAAAAAAACAAAATTTGGGAAATTCCCCGATTACAAGGAAATGGACCGGGATTATATCAGCTGCAGTGCAAAACACAAAAACATGCCAAAACTACGCTCAAAGGTGTTTCAAAAGCAGGGGAAAAGGTCAAGGAGGAAGACAAACCTTGAAGAGAAAGATATGAGGGATATGGCATGGATACTTAAAAAAAAAAAAAAATTCCCAAAGTCAAAACCATCAAAATGCAGGCAGGCCATATGCCATCAAGTGCAGGCACATGCAGCAAACCTTGCCAAAATTGATCCCCACTGAAGGCCAAAACACAAAAGAAGGACTTACAAACACGCTGGAATGGAGATAGCATCAAGTGAATGGCAATTGGAGGAGAAAAAAACAAAATTTGGGAAATTCCCCGATTACAAGGAAATGGACCGGGATTATATCAGGTGCAGTGCAAAACATAAAAACATGCCAAAACTAAGCTCACAGATGACTCAAAAGCAGGGGAAAAGGTCAAGGAGGAAGACAAACCTTGAAGAGAAAGATATGAGGGACATGGCATGGATACATGAAAAAAGAATAAAAAAGGAAAAAAATCTTTCCCAAAGTGAAAGCCATCAAAAGGCATGGCATGCCATCAAGGGCAGGGACAAGCACCAAAGATTCCTCTAGTGGTCTCCATTGAAATCGCAAGATTCCCTTTCCCTTCCCGAAAGGAAATTTCATTTCCTTTCGGGAAGGGAAAGGTAATCTTGCGACCCTGAAAAGAAAGACTTACAAACACTCTGGAAAGGAGATAGGATCAAATGAAATGCAATTGAAAAAAACAAGAAAATTGGGAATTTTAGGGTCCTCAAAAACTAGGCTGTTAGGAAATGAGCTGCATTTGAAAGGACCAGCACAGGCCAAAACTCAGCTCACAGATGTTGCAAAAGCAGGGGGAAAAGTCAGTGAGGAGTACACTCCATCGGGACAAAGATATGAGGGACATGGCATGGATACTTAAAAGAAAAAAGAAAAAAAAAAAAATTTCCCAAAGTTAAAACCATCAAAATGCAGGCAGGCCATATGCCATCAAGTGCAGGCACATGCAGCAAACCTTGCCAAAATTGATCCCCACTGAAGGCCAAAAGAGAAAAAAAGGACTCACAACACGCTGGAATGGAGATAGCATCAAAGGAATTGCAATAGGAGGAGAAAAAAACAAAATTTGGGAAATTCCCCGATTACAAGGAAATGGACCGGGATTATATCAGCTGCAGTGCAAAACACAAAAACATGCCAAAACTACGCTCAAAGGTGTTTCAAAAGCAGGGGAAAAGGTCAAGGAGGAAGACAAACCTTGAAGAGAAAGATATGAGGGATATGGCTTGGATACTTAAAAAAAAAAAAAAAAAAAATTCCCAAAGTCAAAACCATCAAAATGCAGGCAGGCCATATGCCATCAAGTGCAGGCACATGCAGCAAACCTTGCCAAAATTGATCCCCACTGAAGGCCAAAACACAAAAGAAGGACTTACAAACATGCTGGAATGGAGATAGCATCAAGTGAATGGCAATAGGAGGAGAAAAAAACAAAATTTGGGAAATTCCCCGATTACAAGGAAATGGACCGGGATTATATCAGCTGCAGTGCAAAACACAAAAACATGCCAAATCTAAGCTCACAGATGACTCAAAAGCAGGGGAAAAGGTCAAGGAGGAAGACAAACCTTGAAGAGAAAGATATGAGGGATATGGCATGGATACTTAAAAAAAAAAAAAAATTCCCAAAGTCAAAACCATCAAAATGCAGGCAGGCCATATGCCATCAAGTGCAGGCACATGCAGCAAACCTTGCCAAAATTGATCCCCACTGAAGGCCAAAACACAAAAGAAGGACTTACAAACACGCTGGAATGGAGATAGCATCAAGTGAATGGCAATTGGAGGAGAAAAAAACAAAATTTGGGAAATTCCCCGATTACAAGGAAATGGACCGGGATTATATCAGGTGCAGTGCAAAACATAAAAACATGCCAAAACTAAGCTCACAGATGACTCAAAAGCAGGGGAAAAGGTCAAGGAGGAAGACAAACCTTGAAGAGAAAGATATGAGGGACATGGCATGGATACATGAAAAAAGAATAAAAAAGGAAAAAAATCTTTCCCAAAGTGAAAGCCATCAAAAGGCATGGCATGCCATCAAGGGCAGGGACAAGCACCAAAGATTCCTCTAGTGGTCTCCATTGAAATCGCAAGATTCCCTTTCCCTTCCCGAAAGGAAATTTCATTTCCTTTCGGGAAGGGAAAGGGAATCTTGCGACCCTGAAAAGAAAGACTTACAAACACTCTGGAAAGGAGATAGGATCAAATGAAATGCAATTGAAAAAAACAAGAAAATTGGGAATTTTAGGGTCCTCAAAAACTAGGCTGTTAGGAAATGAGCTGCATTTGAAAGGACCAGCACAGGCCAAAACTCAGCTCACAGATGTTGCAAAAGCAGGGGGAAAAGTCAGTGAGGAGTACACTCCATCGGGACAAAGATATGAGGGACATGGCATGGATACTTAAAAGAAAAAAGAAAAAAAAAAAAATTTCCCAAAGTTAAAACCATCAAAATGCAGGCAGGCCACATGCCATCAAGTGCAGGCACATGCAGCAAACCTTGCCAAAACTGATCCCCACTGAAGGCCAAAAGAGAAAAAAAGGACTCACAACACGCTGGAATGGAGATAGCATCAAAGGAATTGCAATAGGAGGAGAAAAAAACAAAATTTGGGAAATTCCCCGATTACAAGGAAATGGACCGGGATTATATCAGCTGCAGTGCAAAACATAAAAACATGCCAAAACTACGCTCAAAGGTGTTTCAAAAGCAGGGGAAAAGGTCAAGGAGGAAGACAAACCTTGAAGAGAAAGATATGAGGTATATGGCTTGGATACTTAAAAAAAAAATAAAAAAAATTCCCAAAGTCAAAACCATCAAAATGCAGGGAGGCCATATGCCATCAAGTGCAGGCACATGCAGCAAACCTTGCCAAAATTGATCCCCACTGAAGGCCAAAACACAAAAGAAGGACTTACAAACACGCTGGAATGGAGATAGCATCAAGTGAATGGCAATTGGAGGAGAAAAAAACAAAATTTGGGAAATTCCCCGATTACAAGGAAATGGACCGGGATTATATCAGGTGCAGTGCAAAACATAAAAACATGCCAAAACTAAGCTCACAGATGACTCAAAAGCAGGGGAAAAGGTCAAGGAGGAAGACAAACCTTGAAGAGAAAGATATGAGGGATATGGCATGGATACTTAAAAAAAAAAAAAAAAAATTCCCAAAGTCAAAACCATCAAAATGCAGGCAGGCCATATGCCATCAAGTGCAGGCACATGCAGCAAACCTTGCCAAAATTGATCCCCACTGAAGGCCAAAAGAGAAAAAAAGGACTCACAACACGCTGGAATGGAGATAGCATCAAAGGAATTGCAATAGGAGGAGAAAAAAACAAAATTTGGGAAATTCCCCGATTACAAGGAAATGGACCGGGATTATATCAGGTGCACTGCAAAACACAAAAACATGCCAAAACTACGCTCAAAGGTGTTTCAAAAGCAGGGGAAAAGGTCAAGGAGGAAGACAAACCTTGAAGAGAAAGATATGAGGTATATGGCTTGGATACTTAAAAAAAAAAATAAAAAAAATTCCCAAAGTCTAAACCATCAAAATGCAGGCAGGCCATATGCCATCAAGTGCAGGCACATGCAGCAAACCTTGCCAAAACTGATCCCCACTGAAGGCCAAAACACAAAAGAAGGACTTACAAACACGCTGGAATGGAGATAGCATCAAAGGAATGGCAATTGGAGGAGAAAAAAACAAAATTTGGGAAATTCCCCGATTACAAGGAAATGGACCGGGATTATATCAGGTGCACTGCAAAACATAAAAACATGCCAAAACTAAGCTCACAGATGACTCAAAAGCAGGGGAAAAGGTCAAGGAGGAAGACAAACCTTGAAGAGAAAGATATTAGGGATATGGCATGGATACTTAAAAAAAAAAAAAAATTCCCAAAGTCAAAACCATCAAAATGCAGGCAGGCCATATGCCATCAAGTGCAGGAACATGCCGCAAACCTTGCCAAAATTGATCCCCACTGAAGGCCAAAACAGAAAAGAAGGACTTACAAACACGCTGGAATGGAGATAGCAGCAAAGGAATTGCAATAGGAGGAGAAAAAAACAAAATTTGGGAAATTCCCCGATTACAAGAAAATGGACCGGGATTATATCAGGTGCAGTGCAAAACGTAAAAACATGCCAAAACTAAGCTCACAGATGACTCAAAAGCAGGGGAAAAGGTCAAGGAGGAAGACAAACCTTGAAGAGAAAGATATGAGGGACATGGCATGGATACATGAAAAAAGAATAAAAAAGGAAAAAAATCTTTCCCAAAGTGAAAGCCATCAAAAGGCATGGCATGCCATCAAGGGCAGGGACAAGCACCAAAGATTCCTCTAGTGGTCTCCATTGAAATCGCAAGATTCCCTTTCCCTTCCCGAAAGGAAATTTCATTGCCTTTCGGGAAGGGAAAGGGAATCTTGCGACCCTGAAAAGAAAGACTTACAAACACTCTGGAAAGGAGATAGGATCAAATGAAATGCAATTGAAAAAAACAAGAAAATTGGGAATTTTAGGGTCCTCAAAAACTAGGCTGTTAGGAAATGAGCTGCATTTGAAAGGACCAGCACAGGCCAAAACTCAGCTCACAGATGTTGCAAAAGCAGGGGGAAAAGTCAGTGAGGAGTACACTCCATCGGGACAAAGATATGAGGGACATGGCATGGATACTTAAAAGAAAAAAAAAAAAATTTCCCAAAGTTAAAACCATCAAAATGCAGGCAGGCCATATGCCATCAAGTGCAGGCACATGCAGCAAACCTTGCCAAAATTGATCCCCACTGAAGGCCAAAAGAGAAAAAAAGGACTCAAAACACGCTGGAATGGAGATAGCATCAAAGGAATTGCAATAGGAGGAGAAAAAAACAAAATTTGGGAAATTCCCCGATTACAAGGAAATGGACCGGGATTATATCAGCTGCAGTGCAAAACACAAAAACATGCCAAAACTACGCTCAAAGGTGTTTCAAAAGCAGGGGAAAAGGTCAAGGAGGAAGACAAACCTTGAAGAGAAAGATATGAGGTATATGGCTTGGATACTTAAAAAAAAAAATAAAAAAAATTCCCAAAGTCAAAACCATCAAAATGCAGGCAGGCCATATGCCATCAAGTGCAGGCACATGCAGCAAACCTTGCCAAAATTGATCCCCACTGAAGGCCAAAACACAAAAGAAGGACTTACAAACATGCTGGAATGGAGATAGCATCAAGTGAATGGCAATTGGAGGAGAAAAAAACAAAATTTGGGAAATTCCCCGATTACAAGAAAATGGACCGGGATTATATCAGGTGCACTGCAAAACATAAAAACATGCCAAAACTAAGCTCACAGATGACTCAAAAGCAGGGGAAAAGGTCAAGGAGGAAGACAAACCTTGAAGAGAAAGATATGAGGGATATGGCTTGGATACCTAAAAAAAAAAAAAAAAAAAATTCCCAAAGTCAAAACCATCAAAATGCAGGCAGGCCATATGCCATCAAGTGCAGGCACATGCAGCAAAGCTTGCCAAAAATGATCCCCACTGAAGGCCAAAAGAGAAAAAAAGGACTCAAAACACGCTGGAATGGAGATAGCATCAAGTGAATGGCAATTGGAGGAGAAAAAAACAAAATTTGGGAAATTCCCCGATTACAAGGAAATGGATCGGGATTATATCAGGTGCACTGCAAAACATAAAAACATGCCAAAACTAAGCTCACAGATGACTCAAAAGCAGGGGAAAAGGTCAAGGAGGAAGACAAACCTTGAAGAGAAAGATATGAGGTATATGGCTTGGATACTTAAAAAGAATAAAAAAGGAAAAAAATCTTTCCCAAAGTGAAAGCCATCAAAAGGCATGGCATGCCATCAAGGGCAGGGACAAGCACCAAAGATTCCTCTAGTGGTCTCCATTGAAATCGCAAGATTCCCTTTCCCTTCCCGAAAGGAAATTCATTTCCTTTCGGGAAGGGAAAGGGAATCTTGCGACCCTGAAAAGAAAGACTTACAAACACTCTGGAAAGGAGATAGGATCAAATGAAATGCAATTGAAAAAAACAAGAAAATTGGGAATTTTAGGGTCCTCAAAAACTAGGCTGTTAGGAAATGAGCTGCATTTGAAAGGACCAGCACAGGCCAAAACTCAGCTCACAGATGTTGCAAAAGCAGGGGGAAAAGTCAGTGAGGAGTACACTCCATCGGGACAAAGATATGAGGGACATGGCATGGATACTTAAAAGAAAAAAGAAAAAAAAAAAAATTTCCAAAGTTAAAACCATCAAAATGCAGGCAGGCCATATGCCATCAAGTGCAGGCACATGCAGCAAACCTTGCCAAAATTGATCCCCACTGAAGGCCAAAAGAGAAAAAAAGGACTCACAACACGATGGAATGGAGATAGCATCAAAGGAATTGCAATAGGAGGAGAAAAAAACAAAATTTGGGAAATTCCCCGATTACAAGGAAATGGACCGGGATTATATCAGCTGCAGTGCAAAACACAAAAACATGCCAAAACTACGCTCAAAGGTGTTTCAAAAGCAGGGGAAAAGGTCAAGGAGGAAGACAAACCTTGAAGAGAAAGATATGAGGTATATGGCTTGGATACTTAAAAAAAAAAATAAAAAAAATTCCCAAAGTCAAAACCATCAAAATGCAGGCAGGCCATATGCCATCAAGTGCAGGCACATGCAGCAAACCTTGCCAAAATTGATCCCCACTGAAGGCCAAAAGAGAAAAAAAGGACTCAAAACACGCTGGAATGGAGATAGCATCAAGTGAATGGCAATTAGAAGAGAAAAAAACAAAATTTGGGAAATTCCCCGATTACAAGGAAATGGATCGGGATTATATCAGGTGCACTGCAAAACATAAAAACATGCCAAAACTAAGCTCACAGATGACTCAAAAGCAGGGGAAAAGGTCAAGGAGGAAGACAAACCTTGAAGAGAAAGATATGAGGGACATGGCATGGATACATGAAAAAAGAATAAAAAAGGAAAAAAATCTTTCCCAAAGTGAAAGCCATCAAAAGGCATGGCATGCCATCAAGGGCAGGGACAAGCACCAAAGATTCCTCTAGTGGTCTCCATTGAAATCGCAAGATTCCCTTTCCCTTCCCGAAAGGAAATTTCATTTCCTTTCGGGAAGGGAAAGGGAATCTTGCGACCCTGAAAAGAAAGACTTACAAACACTCTGGAAAGGAGATAGGATCAAATGAAATGCAATTGAAAAAAACAAGAAAATTGGGAATTTTAGGGTCCTCAAAAACTAGGCTGTTAGGAAATGAGCTGCATTTGAAAGGACCAGCACAGGCCAAAACTCAGCTCACAGATGTTGCAAAAGCAGGGGGAAAAGTCAGTGAGGAGTACACTCCATTGGGACAAAGATATGAAGGACATGGCATGGATACTTAAAAGAAAAAAGAAAAAAAAAAAAATTTCCCAAAGTTAAAACCATCAAAATGCAGGCAGGCCATATGCCATCAAGTGCAGGCACATGCAGCAAACCTTGCCAAAATTGATCCCCACTGAAGGCCAAAAGAGAAAAAAAGGACTCACAACACGCTGGAATGGAGATAGCATCAAAGGAATTGCAATAGGAGGAGAAAAAAACAAAATTTGGGAAATTCCCCGATTACAAGGAAATGGACCGGGATTATATCAGCTGCAGTGCAAAACACAAAAACATGCCAAAACTACGCTCAAAGGTGTTTCAAAAGCAGGGGAAAAGGTCAAGGAGGAAGACAAACCTTGAAGAGAAAGATATGAGGTATATGGCTTGGATACTTAAAAAAAAAAAAAAAAAAAATTCCCAAAGTCAAAACCATCAAAATGCAGGCAGGCCATATGCCATCAAGTGCAGGCACATGCAGCAAACCTTGCCAAAATTGATCCCCACTGAAGGCCAAAACACAAAAGAAGGACTTACAAACATGCTGGAATGGAGATAGCATCAAGTAAATGGCAATAGGAGGAGAAAAAAACAAAATTTGGGAAATTCCCCGATTACAAGGAAATGGACCGGGATTATATCAGCTGCAGTGCAAAACACAAAAACA
The DNA here is from genome assembly GCF_027579445.1 of Ammospiza nelsoni. Taxonomy (NCBI): domain Eukaryota; kingdom Metazoa; phylum Chordata; class Aves; order Passeriformes; family Passerellidae; genus Ammospiza; species Ammospiza nelsoni. The sequence continues at coordinate 108,714,968 of NC_080633.1, forward strand.
TGCCAAATCTAAGCTCACAGATGACTCAAAAGCAGGGGAAAAGGTCAAGGAGGAAGACAAACCTTGAAGAGAAAGATATGATGGATATGGCATGGATACTTAAAAAAAAAAAAAAATTCCCAAAGTCAAAACCATCAAAATGCAGGCAGGCCATATGCCATCAAGTGCAGGCACATGCAGCAAACCTTGCCAAAATTGATCCCCACTGAAGGCCAAAACACAAAAGAAGGACTTACAAACACGCTGGAATGGAGATAGCATCAAGTGAATGGCAATTGGAGGAGAAAAAAACAAAATTTGGGAAATTCCCCGATTACAAGGAAATGGACCGGGATTATATCAGGTGCAGTGCAAAACATAAAAACATGCCAAAACTAAGCTCACAGATGACTCAAAAGCAGGGGAAAAGGTCAAGGAGGAAGACAAACGTTGAAGAGAAAGATATGAGGGACATGGCATGGATACATGAAAAAAGAATAAAAAAGGAAAAAAATCTTTCCCAAAGTGAAAGCCATCAAAAGGCATGGCATGCCATCAAGGGCAGGGACAAGCACCAAAGATTCCTCTAGTGGTCTCCATTGAAATCGCAAGATTCCCTTTCCCTTCCCGAAAGGAAATTTCATTTCCTTTCGGGAAGGGAAAGGGAATCTTGCGACCCTGAAAAGAAAGACTTACAAACACTCTGGAAAGGAGATAGGATCAAATGAAATGCAATTGAAAAAAACAAGAAAATTGGGAATTTTAGGGTCCTCAAAAACTAGGCTGTTAGGAAATGAGCTGCATTTGAAAGGACCAGCACAGGCCAAAACTCAGCTCACAGATGTTGCAAAAGCAGGGGGAAAAGTCAGTGAGGAGTACACTCCATCGGGACAAAGATATGAGGGACATGGCATGGATACTTAAAAGAAAAAAGAAAAAAAAAAAAATTTCCCAAAGTTAAAACCATCAAAATGCAGGCAGGCCACATGCCATCAAGTGCAGGCACATGCAGCAAACCTTGCCAAAACTGATCCCCACTGAAGGCCAAAAGAGAAAAAAAGGACTCACAACACGCTGGAATGGAGATAGCATCAAAGGAATTGCAATAGGAGGAGAAAAAAACAAAATTTGGGAAATTCCCCGATTACAAGGAAATGGACCGGGATTATATCAGCTGCAGTGCAAAACATAAAAACATGCCAAAACTACGCTCAAAGGTGTTTCAAAAGCAGGGGAAAAGGTCAAGGAGGAAGACAAACCTTGAAGAGAAAGATATGAGGTATATGGCTTGGATACTTAAAAAAAAAATAAAAAAAATTCCCAAAGTCAAAACCATCAAAATGCAGGGAGGCCATATGCCATCAAGTGCAGGCACATGCAGCAAACCTTGCCAAAATTGATCCCCACTGAAGGCCAAAACACAAAAGAAGGACTTACAAACACGCTGGAATGGAGATAGCATCAAGTGAATGGCAATTGGAGGAGAAAAAAACAAAATTTGGGAAATTCCCCGATTACAAGGAAATGGACCGGGATTATATCAGGTGCAGTGCAAAACATAAAAACATGCCAAAACTAAGCTCACAGATGACTCAAAAGCAGGGGAAAAGGTCAAGGAGGAAGACAAACCTTGAAGAGAAAGATATGAGGGATATGGCATGGATACTTAAAAAAAAAAAAAAAAAATTCCCAAAGTCAAAACCATCAAAATGCAGGCAGGCCATATGCCATCAAGTGCAGGCACATGCAGCAAACCTTGCCAAAATTGATCCCCACTGAAGGCCAAAAGAGAAAAAAAGGACTCACAACACGCTGGAATGGAGATAGCATCAAAGGAATTGCAATAGGAGGAGAAAAAAACAAAATTTGGGAAATTCCCCGATTACAAGGAAATGGACCGGGATTATATCAGGTGCACTGCAAAACACAAAAACATGCCAAAACTACGCTCAAAGGTGTTTCAAAAGCAGGGGAAAAGGTCAAGGAGGAAGACAAACCTTGAAGAGAAAGATATGAGGTATATGGCTTGGATACTTAAAAAAAAAAATAAAAAAAATTCCCAAAGTCAAAACCATCAAAATGCAGGCAGGCCATATGCCATCAAGTGCAGGCACATGCAGCAAACCTTGCCAAAACTGACCCCACTGAAGGCCAAAACACAAAAGAAGGACTTACAAACACGCTGGAATGGAGATAGCATCAAAGGAATGGCAATTGGAGGAGAAAAAAACAAAATTTGGGAAATTCCCCGATTACAAGGAAATGGACCGGGATTATATCAGGTGCACTGCAAAACATAAAAACATGCCAAAACTAAGCTCACAGATGACTCAAAAGCAGGGGAAAAGGTCAAGGAGGAAGACAAACCTTGAAGAGAAAGATATTAGGGATATGGCATGGATACTTAAAAAAAAAAAAAAATTCCCAAAGTCAAAACCATCAAAATGCAGGCAGGCCATATGCCATCAAGTGCAGGAACATGCAGCAAACCTTGCCAAAATTGATCCCCACTGAAGGCCAAAACAGAAAAGAAGGACTTACAAACACGCTGGAATGGAGATAGCAGCAAAGGAATTGCAATAGGAGGAGAAAAAAACAAAATTTGGGAAATTCCCCGATTACAAGAAAATGGACCGGGATTATATCAGGTGCAGTGCAAAACGTAAAAACATGCCAAAACTAAGCTCACAGATGACTCAAAAGCAGGGGAAAAGGTCAAGGAGGAAGACAAACCTTGAAGAGAAAGATATGAGGGACATGGCATGGATACATGAAAAAAGAATAAAAAAGGAAAAAAATCTTTCCCAAAGTGAAAGCCATCAAAAGGCATGGCATGCCATCAAGGGCAGGGACAAGCACCAAAGATTCCTCTAGTGGTCTCCATTGAAATCGCAAGATTCCCTTTCCCTTCCCGAAAGGAAATTTCATTGCCTTTCGGGAAGGGAAAGGGAATCTTGCGACCCTGAAAAGAAAGACTTACAAACACTCTGGAAAGGAGATAGGATCAAATGAAATGCAATTGAAAAAAACAAGAAAATTGGGAATTTTAGGGTCCTCAAAAACTAGGCTGTTAGGAAATGAGCTGCATTTGAAAGGACCAGCACAGGCCAAAACTCAGCTCACAGATGTTGCAAAAGCAGGGGGAAAAGTCAGTGAGGAGTACACTCCATCGGGACAAAGATATGAGGGACATGGCATGGATACTTAAAAGAAAAAAAAAAAAATTTCCCAAAGTTAAAACCATCAAAATGCAGGCAGGCCATATGCCATCAAGTGCAGGCACATGCAGCAAACCTTGCCAAAATTGATCCCCACTGAAGGCCAAAAGAGAAAAAAAGGACTCAAAACACGCTGGAATGGAGATAGCATCAAAGGAATTGCAATAGGAGGAGAAAAAAACAAAATTTGGGAAATTCCCCGATTACAAGGAAATGGACCGGGATTATATCAGCTGCAGTGCAAAACACAAAAACATGCCAAAACTACGCTCAAAGGTGTTTCAAAAGCAGGGGAAAAGGTCAAGGAGGAAGACAAACCTTGAAGAGAAAGATATGAGGTATATGGCTTGGATACTTAAAAAAAAAAATAAAAAAAATTCCCAAAGTCAAAACCATCAAAATGCAGGCAGGCCATATGCCATCAAGTGCAGGCACATGCAGCAAACCTTGCCAAAATTGATCCCCACTGAAGGCCAAAACACAAAAGAAGGACTTACAAACATGCTGGAATGGAGATAGCATCAAGTGAATGGCAATTGGAGGAGAAAAAAACAAAATTTGGGAAATTCCCCGATTACAAGAAAATGGACCGGGATTATATCAGGTGCACTGCAAAACATAAAAACATGCCAAAACTAAGCTCACAGATGACTCAAAAGCAGGGGAAAAGGTCAAGGAGGAAGACAAACCTTGAAGAGAAAGATATGAGGGATATGGCATGGATACTTAAAAAAAAAATAAAAAAATTCCCAAAGTCAAAACCATCAAAATGCAGGCAGGCCATATGCCATCAAGTGCAGGCACATGCAGCAAAGCTTGCCAAAATTGATCCCCACTGAAGGCCAAAACACAAAAGAAGGACTTACAAACACGCTGGAATGGAGATAGCATCAAGGGAATGGCAAAAGGAGGAGAAAAAAACAAAATTTGGGAAATTCCCCGATTACAAGAAAATGGACCGGGATTATATCAGGTGCAGTGCAAAACATAAAAACATGCCAAAACTAAGCTCACAGATGACTCAAAAGCAGGGGAAAAGGTCAAGGAGGAAGACAAACCTTGAAGAGAAAGATATGAGGGACATGGCATGGATACATGAAAAAAGAATAAAAAAGGAATAAAATCTTTCCCAAAGTGAAAGCCATCAAAAGGCATGGCATGCCATCAAGGGCAGGGACAAGCACCAAAGATTCCTCTAGTGGTCTCCATTGAAATCGCAAGATTCCCTTTCCCTTCCCGAAAGGAAATTCATTTCCTTTCGGGAAGGGAAAGGGAATCTTGCGACCCTGAAAAGAAAGACTTACAAACACTCTGGAAAGGAGATAGGATCAAATGAAATGCAATTGAAAAAAACAAGAAAATTGGGAATTTTAGGGTCCTCAAAAACTAGGCTGTTAGGAAATGAGCTGCATTTGAAAGGACCAGCACAGGCCAAAACTCAGCTCACAGATGTTGCAAAAGCAGGGGGAAAAGTCAGTGAGGAGTACACTCCATCGGGACAAAGATATGAGGGACATGGCATGGATACTTAAAAGAAAAAAGAAAAAAAAAAAAATTTCCCAAAGTTAAAACCATCAAAATGCAGGCAGGCCATATGCCATCAAGTGCAGGCACATGCAGCAAACCTTGCCAAAATTGATCCCCACTGAAGGCCAAAAGAGAAAAAAAGGACTCACAACACGCTGGAATGGAGATAGCATCAAAGGAATTGCAATAGGAGGAGAAAAAAACAAAATTTGGGAAATTCCCCGATTACAAGAAAATGGACCGGGATTATATCAGGTGCACTGCAAAACACAAAAACATGCCAAAACTACGCTCAAAGGTGTTTCAAAAGCAGGGGAAAAGGTCAAGGAGGAAGACAAACCTTGAAGAGAAAGATATGAGGTATATGGCTTGGATACTTAAAAAAAAAAAAAAAAAAAATTCCCAAAGTCAAAACCATCAAAATGCAGGGAGGCCATATGCCATCAAGTGCAGGCACATGCAGCAAACCTTGCCAAAATTGATCCCCACTGAAGGCCAAAACACAAAAGAAGGACTTACAAACATGCTGGAATGGAGATAGCATCAAGTGAATGGCAATTGGAGGAGAAAAAAACAAAATTTGGGAAATTCCCCGATTACAAGGAAATGGATCGGGATTATATCAGCTGCAGTGCAAAACACAAAAACATGCCAAAACTAAGCTCACAGATGACTCAAAAGCAGGGGAAAAGGTCAAGGAGGAAGACAAACCTTGAAGAGAAAGATATGAGGGATATGGCATGGATACTTAAAAAAAAAAAAAATTCCCAAAGTCAAAGCCATCAAAATGCAGGCAGGCCATATGCCATCAAGTGCAGGCACATGCAGCAAACCTTGCCAAAATTGATCCCCACTGAAGGCCAAAACACAAAAGAAGGACTTACAAACATGCTGGAATGGAGATAGCATCAAAGGAATGGCAATAGGAGGAGAAAAAAACAAAATTTGGGAAATTCCCCGATTACAAGGAAATGGACCGGGATTATATCAGGTGCACTGCAAAACACAAAAACATGCCAAAACTACGCTCAAAGGTGTTTCAAAAGCAGGGGAAAAGGTCAAGGAGGAAGACAAACCTTGAAGAGAAAGATATGAGGTATATGGCTTGGATACTTAAAAAAAAAAATAAAAAAAATTCCCAAAGTCAAAACCATCAAAATGCAGGGAGGCCATATGCCATCAAGTGCAGGCACATGCAGCAAACCTTGCCAAAATTGATCCCCACTGAAGGCCAAAACACAAAAGAAGGACTTACAAACACGCTGGAATGGAGATAGCATCAAGTGAATGGCAATTGGAGGAGAAAAAAACAAAATTTGGGAAATTCCCCGATTACAAGGAAATGGACCGGGATTATATCAGGTGCACTGCAAAACATAAAAACATGCCAAAACTAAGCTCACAGATGACTCAAAAGCAGGGGAAAAGGTCAAGGAGGAAGACAAACCTTGAAGAGAAAGATATGAGGGATATGGCATGGATAGTTAAAAAAAAAAAAAAAAATTCCCAAAGTCAAAACCATCAAAATGCAGGCAGGCCATATGCCATCAAGTGCAGGCACATGCAGCAAACCTTGCCAAAATTGATCCCCACTGAAGGCCAAAAGAGAAAAAAAGGACTCAAAACACGCTGGAATGGAGATAGCATCAAAGGAATTGCAATTGGAGGAGAAAAAAACAAAATTTGGGAAATTCCCCGATTACAAGGAAATGGAACGGGATTATATCAGCTGCAGTGCAAAACACAAAAACATGCCAAAACTACGCTCAAAGGTGTTTCAAAAGCAGGGGAAAAGGTCAAGGAGGAAGACAAACCTTGAAGAGAAAGATATGAGGTATATGGCTTGGATACTTAAAAAAAAAATAAAAAAAATTCCCAAAGTCAAAACCATCAAAATGCAGGCAGGCCATATGCCATCAAGTGCAGGCACATGCAGCAAACCTTGCCAAAATTGATCCCCACTGAAGGCCAAAACACAAAAGAAGGACTTACAAACATGCTGGAATGGAGATAGCATCAAAGGAATGGCAATAGGAGGAGAAAAAAACAAAATTTGGGAAATTCCCCGATTACAAGGAAATGGACCGGGATTATATCAGGTGCACTGCAAAACACAAAAACATGCCAAAACTACGCTCAAAGGTGTTTCAAAAGCAGGGGAAAAGGTCAAGGAGGAAGACAAACCTTGAAGAGAAAGATATGAGGTATATGGCTTGGATACTTAAAAAAAAAAATAAAAAAAATTCCCAAAGTCAAAACCATCAAAATGCAGGGAGGCCATATGCCATCAAGTGCAGGCACATGCAGCAAAGCTTGCCAAAATTGATCCCCACTGAAGGCCAAAACACAAAAGAAGGACTTACAAACATGCTGGAATGGAGATAGCATCAAAGGAATGGCAATAGGAGGAGAAAAAAACAAAATTTGGGAAATTCCCCGATTACAAGGAAATGGACCGGGATTATATCAGGTGCACTGCAAAACACAAAAACATGCCAAAACTAAGCTCACAGATGACTCAAAAGCAGGGGAAAAGGTCAAGGAGGAAGACAAACCTTGAAGAGAAAGATATGAGGGATATGGCATGGATACTTAAAAAAAAAAAAAAAAATTCCCAAAGTCAAAACCATCAAAATGCAGGCAGGCCATATGCCATCAAGTGCAGGCACATGCAGCAAACCTTGCCAAAATTGATCCCCACTGAAGGCCAAAAGAGAAAAAAAGGACTCACAACACGCTGGAATGGAGATATCATCAAAGGAATTGCAATAGGAGGAGAAAAAAACAAAATTTGGGAAATTCCCCGATTACAAGGAAATGGACCGGGATTATATCAGCTGCAGTGCAAAACACAAAACCATGCCAAAACTCAGCTCACAGATGACTCAAAAGCAGGGGAAAAGGTCAAGGAGGAAGACAAACCTTGAAGAGAAAGATATGAGGGACATGGCATGGATACATGAAAAAAGAATAAAAAAGGAAAAAAATCTTTCCCAAAGTGAAAGCCATCAAAAGGCATGGCATGCCATCAAGGGCAGGGACAAGCACCAAAGATTCCTCTAGTGGTCTCCATTGAAATCGCAAGATTCCCTTTCCCTTCCCGAAAGGAAATTTCATTTCCTTTCGGGAAGGGAAAGGGAATCTTGCGACCCTGAAAAGAAAGACTTACAAACACTCTGGAAAGGAGATAGGATCAAATGAAATGCAATTGAAAAAAACAAGAAAATTGGGAATTTTAGGGTCCTCAAAAACTAGGCTGTTAGGAAATGAGCTGCATTTGAAAGGACCATCACAGGCCAAAACTCAGCTCACAGATGTTGCAAAAGCAGGGGGAAAAGTCAGTGAGGAGTACACTCCATCGGGACAAAGATATGAGGGACATGGCATGGATACTTAAAAGAAAAAAGAAAAAAAAAAAAATTTCCCAAAGTTAAAACCATCAAAATGCAGGCAGGCCATATGCCATCAAGTGCAGGCACATGCAGCAAACCTTGCCAAAACTGATCCCCACTGAAGGCCAAAAGAGAAAAAAAGGACTCAAAACACGCTGGAATGGAGATAGCATCAAAGGAATGGCAATAGGAGGAGAAAAAAACAAAATTTGGGAAATTCCCCGATTACAAGGAAATGGACCGGGATTATATCAGGTGCACTGCAAAACACAAAAACATGCCAAAACTACGCTCAAAGGTGTTTCAAAAGCAGGGGAAAAGGTCAAGGAGGAAGACAAACCTTGAAGAGAAAGATATGAGGTATATGGCTTGGATACTTAAAAAAAAAAAATAAAAAAAATTCCCAAAGTCAAAACCATCAAAATGCAGGCAGGCCATATGCCATCAAGTGCAGGCACATGCAGCAAACCTTGCCAAAATTGATCCCCACTGAAGGCCAAAACACAAAAGAAGGACTTACAAACATGCTGGAATGGAGATAGCATCAAGTGAATGGCAATTGGAGGAGAAAAAAACAAAATTTGGGAAATTCCCCGATTACAAGGAAATGGACCGGGATTATATCAGGTGCACTGCAAAACATAAAAACATGCCAAAACTAAGCTCACAGATGACTCAAAAGCAGGGGAAAAGGTCAAGGAGGAAGACAAACCTTGAAGAGAAAGATATTAGGGATATGGCATGGATACTTAAAAAAAAAAAAAAATTCCCAAAGTCAAAACCATCAAAATGCAGGCAGGCCATATGCCATCAAGTGCAGGCACATGCAGCAAACCTTGCCAAAATTGATCCCCACTAAGGCCAAAACAGAAAAGAAGGACTTACAAACACGCTGGAATGGAGATAGCAGCAAAGGAATTGCAATAGGAGGAGAAAAAAACAAAATTTGGGAAATTCCCCGATTACAAGAAAATGGACCGGGATTATATCAGGTGCAGTGCAAAACATAAAAACATGCCAAAACTAAGCTCACAGATGACTCAAAAGCAGGGGAAAAGGTCAAGGAGGAAGACAAACCTTGAAGAGAAAGATATGAGGGACATGGCATGGATACATGAAAAAAGAATAAAAAAGGAAAAAAATCTTTCCCAAAGTGAAAGCCATCCAAAGGCATGGCATGCCATCAAGGGCAGGGACAAGCACCAAAGATTCCTCTAGTGGTCTCCATTGAAATCGCAAGATTCCCTTTCCCTTCCCGAAAGGAAATTCATTTCCTTTCGGGAAGGGAAAGGGAATCTTGCGACCCTGAAAAGAAAGACTTACAAACACTCTGGAAAGGAGATAGGATCAAATGAAATGCAATTGAAAAAAACAAGAAAATTGGGAATTTTAGGGTCCTCAAAAACTAGGCTGTTAGGAAATGAGCTGCATTTGAAAGGACCAGCACAGGCCAAAACTCAGCTCACAGATGTTGCAAAAGCAGGGGGAAAAGTCAGTGAGGAGTACACTCCATCGGGACAAAGATATGAGGGACATGGCATGGATACTTAAAAGAAAAAAAAAAAAATTTCCCAAAGTTAAAACCATCAAAATGCAGGCAGGCCATATGCCATCAAGTGCAGGCACATGCAGCAAACCTTGCCAAAATTGATCCCCACTGAAGGCCAAAAGAGAAAAAAAGGACTCACAACACGCTGGAATGGAGATAGCATCAAAGGAATTGCAATAGGAGGAGAAAAAAACAAAATTTGGGAAATTCCCCGATTACAAGGAAATGGACCGGGATTATATCAGCTGCAGTGCAAAACACAAAAACATGCCAAAACTACGCTCAAAGGTGTTTCAAAAGCAGGGGAAAAGGTCAAGGAGGAAGACAAACCTTGAAGAGAAAGATATGAGGTATATGGCTTGGATACTTAAAAAAAAAAATAAAAAAAATTCCCAAAGTCAAAACCATCAAAATGCAGGCAGGCCATATGCCATCAAGTGCAGGCACATGCAGCAAAGCTTGCCAAAATTGATCCCCACTGAAGGCCAAAAGAGAAAAAAAGGACTCAAAACACGCTGGAATGGAGATAGCATCAAGTGAATGGCAATTGGAGGAGAAAAAAACAAAATTTGGGAAATTCCCCGATTACAAGGAAATGGACCGGGATTATATCAGGTGCACTGCAAAACATAAAAACATGCCAAAACTAAGCTCACAGATGACTCAAAAGCAGGGGAAAAGGTCAAGGAGGAAGACAAACCTTGAAGAGAAAGATATGAGGGATATGGCATGGATAGTTAAAAAAAAAAAAAAAAATTCCCAAAGTCAAAACCATCAAAATGCAGGCAGGCCATATGCCATCAAGTGCAGGCACATGCAGCAAACCTTGCCAAAACTGATCCCCACTGAAGGCCAAAACACAAAAGAAGGACTTACAAACACGCTGGAATGGAGATAGCATCAAAGGAATGGCAATTGGAGGAGAAAAAAACAAAATTTGGGAAATTCCCCGATTACAAGGAAATGGACCGGGATTATATCAGGTGCACTGCAAAACATAAAAACATGCCAAAACTAAGCTCACAGATGACTCAAAAGCAGGGGAAAAGGTCAAGGAGGAAGACAAACCTTGAAGAGAAAGATATGAGGGACATGGCATGGATACATGAAAAAAGAATAAAAAAGGAAAAAAATCTTTCCCAAAGTGAAAGCCATCCAAAGGCATGGCATGCCATCAAGGGCAGGGACAAGCACCAAAGATTCCTCTAGTGGTCTCCATTGAAATTGCAAGATTCCCTTTCCCTTCCCGAAAGGAAATTCATTTCCTTTCGGGAAGGGAAAGGGAATCTTGCGACCCTGAAAAGAAAGACTTACAAACACTCTGGAAAGGAGATAGGATCAAATGAAATGCAATTGAAAAAAACAAGAAAATTGGGAATTTTAGGGTCCTCAAAAACTAGGCTGTTAGGAAATGAGCTGCATTTGAAAGGACCAGCACAGGCCAAAACTCAGCTCACAGATGTTGCAAAAGCAGGGGGAAAAGTCAGTGAGGAGTACACTCCATCGGGACAAAGATATGAGGGAAATGGCATGGATACTTAAAAGAAAAAAGAAAAAAGAAAAAATTTCCCAAAGTTAAAACCATCAAAATGCAGGCAGGCCACATGCCATCAAGTGCAGGCACATGCAGCAAACCTTGCCAAAACTGATCCCCACTGAAGGCCAAAAGAGAAAAAAAGGACTCACAACACGCTGGAATGGAGATAGCATCAAAGGAATTGCAATAGGAGGAGAAAAAAACAAAATTTGGGAAATTCCCCGATTACAAGGAAATGGACCGGGATTATATCAGCTGCAGTGCAAAACATAAAAACATGCCAAAACTATGCTCAAAGGTGTTTCAAAAGCAGGGGAAAAGGTCAAGGAGGAAGACAAACCTTGAAGAGAAAGATATGAGGTATATGGCTTGGATATTTAAAAAAAAAAAAAAAAAATTCCCAAAGTCAAAACCATCAAAATGCAGGGAGGCCATATGCCATCAAGTGCAGGCACATGCAGCAAACCTTGCCAAAATTGATCCCCACTGAAGGCCAAAACACAAAAGAAGGACTTACAAACACGCTGGAATGGAGATAGCATCAAGTGAATGGCAATTGGAGGAGAAAAAAACAAAATTTGGGAAATTCCCCGATTACAAGGAAATGGACCGGGATTATATCAGGTGCAGTGCAAAACATAAAAACATGCCAAAACTAAGCTCACAGATGACTCAAAAGCAGGGGAAAAGGTCAAGGAGGAAGACAAACCTTGAAGAGAAAGATATGAGGGATATGGCATGGATACTTAAAAAAAAAAAAAAATTCCCAAAGTCAAAACCATCAAAATGCAGGCAGGCCATATGCCATCAAGTGCAGGCACATGCAGCAAACCTTGCCAAAATTGATCCCCACTGAAGGCCAAAAGAGAAAAAAAGGACTCACAACACGCTGGAATGGAGATAGCATCAAAGGAATTGCAATAGGAGGAGAAAAAAACAAAATTTGGGAAATTCCCCGATTACAAGGAAATGGACCGGGATTATATCAGCTGCAGTGCAAAACACAAAAACATGCCAAAACTACGCTCAAAGGTGTTTCAAAAGCAGGGGAAAAGGTCAAGGAGGAAGACAAACCTTGAAGAGAAAGATATGAGGTATATGGCTTGGATACTTAAAAAAAAAAATAAAAAAAATTCCCAAAGTCAAAACCATCAAAATGCAGGGAGGCCATATGCCATCAAGTGCAGGCACATGCAGCAAAGCTCGCCAAAATTGATCCCCACTGAAGGCCAAAACACAAAAGAAGGACTTACAAACATGCTGGAATGGAGATAGCATCAAGTGAATGGCAATTGGAGGAGAAAAAAACAAAATTTGGGAAATTCCCCGATTACAAGGAAATGGACCGGCATTATATCAGGTGCAGTGCAAAACATAAAAACATGCCAAAACTAAGCTCACAGATGACTCAAAAGCAGGGGAAAAGGTCAAGGAGGAAGACAAACCTTGAAGAGAAAGATATGAGGGACATGGCATGGATACATGAAAAAAGAATAAAAAAAGAAAAAAATCTTTCCCAAAGTGAAAGCCATCAAAAGGCATGGCATGCCATCAAGGGCAGGGACAAGCACCAAAGATTCCTCTAGTGGTCTCCATTGAAATCGCAAGATTCCCTTTCCCTTCCCGAAAGGAAATTTCATTTCCTTTCGGGAAGGGAAAGGGAATTTTGCGACCCTGAAAAGAAAGACTTACAAACACTCTGGAAAGGAGATAGGATCAAATGAAATGCAATTGAAAAAAACAAGAAAATTGGGAATTTTAGGGTCCTCAAAAACTAGGCTGTTAGGAAATGAGCTGCATTTGAAAGGACCAGCACAGGACAAAACTCAGCTCACAGACGTTGCAAAAGCAGGGGGAAAAGTCAGTGAGGAGTACACTCCATCGGGACAAAGATATGAGGGACATGGCATGGATACTTAAAAGAAAAAAGAAAAAAAAAAAAAAATTCCCAAAGTCAAAACCATCAAAATGCAGGCAGGCCATATGCCATCAAGTGCAGGCACATGCAGCAAACCTTGCCAAAATTGATCCCCACTGAAGGCCAAAACACAAAAGAAGGACTTACAAACACGCTGGAATGGAGATAGCATCAAAGGAATGGCAATAGGAGGAGAAAAAAACAAAATTTGGGAAATTCCCCGATTACAAGGAAATGGACCGGGATTATATCAGGTGCACTGCAAAACACAAAAACATGCCAAAACTACGCTCAAAGGTGTTTCAAAAGCAGGGGAAAATGTCAAGGAGGAAGACAAACCTTGAAGAGAAAGATATGAGGTATATGGCTTGGATACTTAAAAAAAAAAATAAAAAAAATTCCCAAAGTCAAAACCATCAAAATGCAGGCAGGCCATATGCCATCAAGTGCAGGCACATGCAGCAAACCTTGCCAAAATTGATCCCCACTGAAGGCCAAAACACAAAAGAAGGACTTACAAACACGCTGGAATGGAGATAGCATCAAGTGAATGGCAATTGGAGGAGAAAAAAACAAAATTTGGGAAATTCCCCGATTACAAGGAAATGGACCGGGATTATATCAGGTGCACTGCAAAACATAAAAACATGCCAAAACTAAACTCACAGATGACTCAAAAGCAGGGGAAAAGGTCAAGGAGGAAGACAAACCTTGAAGAGAAAGATATGAGGGATATGGCATGGATACTTAAAAAAAAAAAAAATTCCCAGAGTCAAAGCCATCAAAATGCAGGCAGGCCATATGCCATCAAGTGCAGGCACATGCAGCAAAGCTTGCCAAAATTGATCCCCACTGAAGGCCAAAACACAAAAGAAGGACTTACAAACACGCTGGAATGGAGATAGCATCAAAGGAATTGCAATAGGAGGAGAAAAAACCAAAATTTGGGAAATTCCCCGATTACAAGAAAATGGACCGGGATTATATCAGGTGCAGTGCAAAACATAAAAACATGCCAAAACTAAGCTCACAGATGACTCAAAAGCAGGGGAAAAGGTCAAGGAGGAAGACAAACCTTGAAGAGAAAGATATGAGGGACATGGCATGGATACATGAAAAAAGAATAAAAAAGGAAAAAAATCTTTCCCAAAGTGAAAGCCATCCAAAGGCATGGCATGCCATCAAGGGCAGGGACAAGCACCAAAGATTCCTCTAGTGGTCTCCATTGAAATCGCAAGATTCCCTTTCCCTTCCCGAAAGGAAATTTCATTTCCTTTCGGGAAGGGAAAGGGAATCTTGCGACCCTGAAAAGAAAGACTTACAAACACTCTGGAAAGGAGATAGGATCAAATGAAATGCAATTGAAAAAAACAAGAAAATTGGGAATTTTAGGGTCCTCAAAAACTAGGCTGTTAGGAAATGAGCTGCATTTGAAAGGACCAGCACAGGCCAAAACTCAGCTCACAGATGTTGCAAAAGCAGGGGGAAAAGTCAGTGAGGAGTACACTCCATCGGGACAAAGATATGAGGGACATGGCATGGATACTTAAAAGAAAAAAGAAAAAAAAAAAAAATTTCCCAAAGTTAAAACCATCAAAATGCAGGCAGGCCATATGCCATCAAGTGCAGGCACATGCAGCAAACCTTGCCAAAATTGATCCCCACTGAAGGCCAAAAGAGAAAAAAAGGACTCAAAACACGCTGGAATGGAGATAGCATCAAGTGAATGGCAATTGGAGGAGAAAAAAACAAAATTTGGGAAATTCCCCGATTACAAGGAAATGGACCGGGATTATATCAGGTGCAGTGCAAAACGCAAAAACATGCCAAAACTAAGCTCACAGATGACTCAAAAGCAGGGGAAAAGGTCAAGGAGGAAGACAAACCTTGAAGAGAAAGATATGAGGGATATGGCATGGATACTTAAAAAAAAAAAAAAAAAAATTCCCAAAGTCAAAACCATCAAAATGCAGGCAGGCCATATGCCATCAAGTGCAGGCACATGCAGCAAAGCTTGCCAAAATTGATCCCCACTGAAGGCCAAAACACAAAAGAAGGACTTACAAACATGCTGGAATGGAGATAGCATCAAGTGAATGGCAATTGGAGGAGAAAGAAACAAAATTTGGGAAATTCCCCGATTACAAGGAAATGGACCGGGATTATATCAGGTGCACTGCAAAACATAAAAACATGCCAAAACTAAGCTCACAGATGACTCAAAAGCAGGGGAAAGGGTAAAGGAGGAAGACAAACCTTGAAGAGAAAGATATGAGGGACATGGCATGGATACATGAAAAAAGAATAAAAAAGGAAAAAAATCTTTCCCAAAGTGAAAGCCATCCAAAGGCATGGCATGCCATCAAGGGCAGGGACAAGCACCAAAGATTCCTCTAGTGGTCTCCATTGAAATCGCAAGATTCCCTTTCCCTTCCCGAAAGGAAATTCATTTCCTTTCGGGAAGGGAAAGGGAATCTTGCGACCCTGAAAAGAAAGAATTACAAACACTCTGGAAAGGAGATAGGATCAAATGAAATGCAATTGAAAAAAACAAGAAAATTGGGAATTTTAGGGTCCTCAAAAACTAGGCTGTTAGGAAATGAGCTGCATTTGAAAGGACCAGCACAGGCCAAAACTCAGCTCACAGATGTTGCAAAAGCAGGGGGAAAAGTCAGTGAGGAGTACACTCCATCGGGACAAAGATATGAGGGACATGGCATGGATACTTAAAAGAAAAAAAAAAAAATTTCCCAAAGTTAAAACCATCAAAATGCAGGCAGGCCATATGCCATCAAGTGCAGGCACATGCAGCAAACCTTGCCAAAATTGATCCCCACTGAAGGCCAAAAGAGAAAAAAAGGACTCACAACACGCTGGAATGGAGATAGCATCAAAGGAATTGCAATAGGAGGAGAAAAAAACAAAATTTGGGAAATTCCCCGATTACAAGGAAATGGACCGGGATTATATCAGCTGCAGTGCAAAACACAAAAACATGCCAAAACTACGCTCAAAGGTGTTTCAAAAGCAGGGGAAAATGTCAAGGAGGAAGACAAACCTTGAAGAGAAAGATATGAGGTATATGGCTTGGATACTTAAAAAAAAAAATAAAAAAAATTCCCAAAGTCAAAACCATCAAAATGCAGGCAGGCCATATGCCATCAAGTGCAGGCACATGCAGCAAACCTTGCCAAAATTGATCCCCACTGAAGGCCAAAAGAGAAAAAAAGGACTCAAAACACGCTGGAATGGAGATAGCATCAAGTGAATGGCAATTGGAGGAGAAAAAAACAAAATTTGGGAAATTCCCCGATTACAAGGAAATGGACCGGGATTATATCAGGTGCACTGCAAAACATAAAAACATGCCAAAACTAAGCTCACAGATGACTCAAAAGCAGGGGAAAAGGTCAAGGAGGAAGACAAACCTTGAAGAGAAAGATATGAGGGATATGGCATGGATACTTAAAAAAAAAAAAAAAAATTCCCAAAGTTAAAACCATCAAAATGCAGGCAGGCCATATGCCATCAAGTGCAGGCACATGCAGCAAACCTTGCCAAAATTGATCCCCACTGAAGGCCAAAACACAAAAGAAGGACTTACAAACATGCTGGAATGGAGATAGCATCAAAGGAATGGCAATAGGAGGAGAAAAAAACAAAATTTGGGAAATTCCCCGATTACAAGGAAATGGACCGGGATTATATCAGGTGCACTGCAAAACACAAAAACATGCCAAAACTACGCTCAAAGGTGTTTCAAAAGCAGGGGAAAAGGTCAAGGAGGAAGACAAACCTTGAAGAGAAAGATATGAGGGATATGGCATGGATACTTAAAAAAAAAAAAAAATTCCCAAAGTCAAAACCATCAAAATGCAGGCAGGCCATATGCCATCAAGTGCAGGCACATGCAGCAAACCTTGCCAAAACTGATCCCCACTGAAGGCCAAAACACAAAAGAAGGACTTACAAACACGCTGGAATGGAGATAGCATCAAAGGAATGGCAATTGGAGGAGAAAAAAACAAAATTTGGGAAATTCCCCGATTACAAGGAAATGGACCGGGATTATATCAGGTGCACTGCAAAACATAAAAACATGCCAAAACTAAGCTCACAGATGACTCAAAAGCAGGGGAAAAGGTCAAGGAGGAAGACAAACCTTGAAGAGAAAGATATGAGGGACATGGCATGGATACATGAAAAAAGAATAAAAAAGGAAAAAAATCTTTCCCAAAGTGAAAGCCATCAAAAGGCATGGCATGCCATCAAGGGCAGGGACAAGCACCAAAGATTCCTCTAGTGGTCTCCATTGAAATCGCAAGATTCCCTTTCCCTTCCCGAAAGGAAATTCATTTCCTTTCGGGAAGGGAAAGGGAATCTTGCGACCCTGAAAAGAAAGACTTACAAACACTCTGGAAAGGAGATAGGATCAAATGAAATGCAATTGAAAAAAACAAGAAAATTGGGAATTTTAGGGTCCTCAAAAACTAGGCTGTTAGGAAATGAGCTGCATTTGAAAGGACCAGCACAGGCCAAAACTCAGCTCACAGATGTTGCAAAAGCAGGGGGAAAAGTCAGTGAGGAGTACACTCCATCGGGACAAAGATATGAGGGACATGGCATGGATACTTAAAAGAAAAAAAAAAAAATTTCCCAAAGTTAAAACCATCAAAATGCAGGCAGGCCATATGCCATCAAGTGCAGGCACATGCAGCAAACCTTGCCAAAATTGATCCCCACTGAAGGCCAAAAGAGAAAAAAAGGACTCACAACACGCTGGAATGGAGATATCATCAAAGGAATTGCAATAGGAGGAGAAAAAACAAAATTTGGGAAATTCCCCGATTACAAGGAAATGGACCGGGATTATATCAGCTGCAGTGCAAAACACAAAAACATGCCAAAACTACGCTCAAAGGTGTTTCAAAAGCAGGGGAAAAGGTCAAGGAGGAAGACAAACCTTGAAGAGAAAGATATGAGGTATATGGCTTGGATACTTAAAAAAAAAAAAAAAAAAAATTCCCAAAGTCAAAACCATCAAAATGCAGGCAGGCCATATGCCATCAAGTGCAGGCACATGCAGCAAACCTTGCCAAAATTGATCCCCACTGAAGGCCAAAACACAAAAGAAGGACTTACAAACATGCTGGAATGGAGATAGCATCAAAGGAATGGCAATAGGAGGAGAAAAAAACAAAATTTGGGAAATTCCCCGATTACAAGGAAATGGACCGGGATTATATCAGCTGCAGTGCAAAACACAAAAACATGCCAAAACTACGCTCAAAGGTGTTTCAAAAGCAGGGGAAAAGGTCAAGGAGGAAGACAAACCTTGAAGAGAAAGATATGAGGTATATGGCTTGGATACTTAAAAAAAAAAATAAAAAAAATTCCCAAAGTCAAAACCATCAAAATGCAGGCAGGCCATATGCCATCAAGTGCAGGCACATGCAGCAAACCTTGCCAAAATTGATCCCCACTGAAGGCCAAAACACAAAAGAAGGACTTACAAACATGCTGGAATGGAGATAGCACCAAGTGAATGGCAATTGGAGGAGAAAAAAACAAAATTTGGGAAATTCCCCGATTACAAGGAAATGGACCGGGATTATATCAGGTGCACTGCAAAACATAAAAACATGCCAAAACTAAGCTCACAGATGACTCAAAAGCAGGGGAAAAGGTCAAGGAGGAAGACAAACCTTGAAGAGAAAGATATGAGGGATATGGCATGGATAGTTAAAAAAAAAAAAAAAAATTCCCAAAGTCAAAACCATCAAAATGCAGGCAGGCCATATGCCATCAAGTGCAGGCACATGCAGCAAACCTTGCCAAAATTGATCCCCACTGAAGGCCAAAAGAGAAAAAAAGGACTCACAACACGCTGGAATGGAGATAGCATCAAAGGAATTGCAATAGGAGGAGAAAAAAACAAAATTTGGGAAATTCCCCGATTACAAGGAAATGGACCGGGATTATATCAGCTGCAGTGCAAAACACAAAAACATGCCAAAACTAAGCTCACAGATGACTCAAAAGCAGGGGAAAAGGTCAAGGAGGAAGACAAACCTTGAAGAGAAAGATATGAGGGACATGGCATGGATACATGAAAAAAGAATAAAAAAGGAAAAAAATCTTTCCCAAAGTGAAAGCCATCCAAAGGCATGGCATGCCATCAAGGGCAGGGACAAGCACCAAAGATTCCTCTAGTGGTCTCCATTGAAATCGCAAGATTCCCTTTCCCTTCCCGAAAGGAAATTTCATTGCCTTTCGGGAAGGGAAAGGGAATCTTGCGACCCTGAAAAGAAAGACTTACAAACACTCTGGAAAGGAGATAGGATCAAATGAAATGCAATTGAAAAAAACAAGAAAATTGGGAATTTTAGGGTCCTCAAAAACTAGGCTGTTAGGAAATGAGCTGCATTTGAAAGGACCAGCACAGGCCAAAACTCAGCTCACAGATGTTGCAAAAGCAGGGGGAAAAGTCAGTGAGGAGTACACTCCATCGGGACAAAGATATGAGGGACATGGCATGGATACTTAAAAGAAAAAAGAAAAAAAAAAAAATTTCCCAAAGTTAAAACCATCAAAATGCAGGCAGGCCATATGCCATCAAGTGCAGGCACATGCAGCAAACCTTGCCAAAACTGATCCCCACTGAAGGCCAAAAGAGAAAAAAAGGACTCACAACACGCTGGAATGGAGATAGCATCAAAGGAATTGCAATAGGAGGAGAAAAAAACAAAATTTGGGAAATTCCCCGATTACAAGGAAATGGACCGGGATTATATCAGCTGCAGTGCAAAACACAAAAACATGCCAAAACTACGCTCAAAGGTGTTTCAAAAGAAGGGGAAAAGGTCAAGGAGGAAGACAAACCTTGAAGAGAAAGATATGAGGTATATGGCTTGGATACTTAAAAAAAAAAATAAAAAAAATTCCCAAAGTCAAAACCATCAAAATGCAGGCAGGCCATATGCCATCAAGTGCAGGCACATGCAGCAAACCTTGCCAAAATTGATCCCCACTGAAGGCCAAAACACAAAAGAAGGACTTACAAACACGCTGGAATGGAGATAGCATCAAAGGAATGGCAATAGGAGGAGAAAAAAACAAAATTTGGGAAATTCCCCGATTACAAGGAAATGGACCGGGATTATATCAGGTGCACTGCAAAACACAAAAACATGCCAAAACTACGCTCAAAGGTGTTTCAAAAGCAGGGGAAAAGGTCAAGGAGGAAGACAAACCTTGAAGAGAAAGATATGAGGGATATGGCATGGATACTTAAAAAAAAAAATAAAAAAAATTCCCAAAGTCAAAACCATCAAAATGCAGGGAGGCCATATGCCATCAAGTGAAGGCACATGCAGCAAACCTTGCCAAAATTGATCCCCACTGAAGGCCAAAACACAAAAGAAGGACTTACAAACATGCTGGAATGGAGATAGCACCAAGTGAATGGCAATTGGAGGAGAAAAAAACAAAATTTGGGAAATTCCCCGATTACAAGGAAATGGACCGGGATTATATCAGGTGCAGTGCAAAACATAAAAACATGCCAAAACTAAGCTCACAGATGACTCAAAAGCAGGGGAAAAGGTCAAGGAGGAAGACAAACCTTGAAGAGAAAGATATGAGGGATATGGCATGGATACTTAAAAAAAAAAAAAAATTCCCAGAGTCAAAGCCATCAAAATGCAGGCAGGCCATATGCCATCAAGTGCAGGCACATGCAGCAAACCTTGCCAAAATTGATCCCCACTGAAGGCCAAAACACAAAAGAAGGACTTACAAACACGCTGGAATGGAGATAGCATCAAAGGAATTGCAATAGGAGGAGAAAAAACCAAAATTTGGGAAATTCCCCGATTACAAGAAAATGGACCGGGATTATATCAGGTGCAGTGCAAAACATAAAAACATGCCAAAACTAAGCTCACAGATGACTCAAAAGCAGGGGAAAAGGTCAAGGAGGAAGACAAACCTTGAAGAGAAAGATATGAGGGACATGGCATGGATACATGAAAAAAGAATAAAAAAGGAAAAAAATCTTTCCCAAAGTGAAAGCCATCCAAAGGCATGGCATGCCATCAAGGGCAGGGACAAGCACCAAAGATTCCTCTAGTGGTCTCCATTGAAATCGCAAGATTCCCTTTCCCTTCCCGAAAGGAAATTTCATTTCCTTTCGGGAAGGGAAAGGGAATCTTGCGACCCTGAAAAGAAAGACTTACAAACACTCTGGAAAGGAGATAGGATCAAATGAAATGCAATTGAAAAAAACAAGAAAATTGGGAATTTTAGGGTCCTCAAAAACTAGGCTGTTAGGAAATGAGCTGCATTTGAAAGGACCAGCACAGGCCAAAACTCAGCTCACAGATGTTGCAAAAGCAGGGGGAAAAGTCAGTGAGGAGTACACTCCATCGGGACAAAGATATGAGGGACATGGCATGGATACTTAAAAGAAAAAAGAAAAAAAAAAAAATTTCCCAAAGTTAAAACCATCAAAATGCAGGCAGGCCATATGCCATCAAGTGCAGGCACATGCAGCAAAGCTTGCCAAAATTGATCCCCACTGAAGGCCAAAACAGAAAAGAAGGACTTACAAACACGCTGGAATGGAGATAGCATCAAAGGAATTGCAATAGGAGGAGAAAAAAACAAAATTTGGGAAATTCCCCGATTACAAGAAAATGGACCGGGATTATATCAGCTGCACTGCAAAACACAAAAACATGCCAAAACTACGCTCAAAGGTGTTTCAAAAGAAGGGGAAAAGGTCAAGGAGGAAGACAAACCTTGAAGAGAAAGATATGAGGTATATGGCTTGGATACTTAAAAAAAAAAATAAAAAAAATTCCCAAAGTCAAAACCATCAAAATGCAGGCAGGCCATATGCCATCAAGTGCAGGCACATGCAGCAAACCTTGCCAAAATTGATCCCCACTGAAGGCCAAAACACAAAAGAAGGACTTACAAACACGCTGGAATGGAGATAGCATCAAAGGAATGGCAATAGGAGGAGAAAAAAACAAAATTTGGGAAATTCCCCGATTACAAGGAAATGGACCGGGATTATATCAGGTGCACTGCAAAACACAAAAACATGCCAAAACTACGCTCAAAGGTGTTTCAAAAGCAGGGGAAAAGGTCAAGGAGGAAGACAAACCTTGAAGAGAAAGATATGAGGGATATGGCATGGATACTTAAAAAAAAAAATAAAAAAAATTCCCAAAGTCAAAACCATCAAAATGCAGGGAGGCCATATGCCATCAAGTGCAGGCACATGCAGCAAACCTTGCCAAAATTGATCCCCACTGAAGGCCAAAACACAAAAGAAGGACTTACAAACACGCTGGAATGGAGATAGCACCAAGTGAATGGCAATTGGAGGAGAAAAAAACAAAATTTGGGAAATTCCCCGATTACAAGGAAATGGACCGGGATTATATCAGGTGCAGTGCAAAACATAAAAACATGCCAAAACTAAGCTCACAGATGACTCAAAAGCAGGGGAAAAGGTCAAGGAGGAAGACAAACCTTGAAGAGAAAGATATGAGGGATATGGCATGGATACTTAAAAAAAAAAAAAATTCCCAGAGTCAAAGCCATCAAAATGCAGGCAGGCCATATGCCATCAAGTGCAGGCACATGCAGCAAACCTTGCCAAAATTGATCCCCACTGAAGGCCAAAAGAGAAAAAAAGGACTCACAAACACGCTGGAATGGAGATATCATCAAAGGAATTCCAATAGGAGGAGAAAAAAACAAAATTTGGGAAATTCCCCGATTACAAGGAAATGGACCGGGATTATATCCGCTGCAGTGCAAAACACAAAAACATGCCAAAACTAAGCTCACAGATGACTCAAAAGCAGGGGAAAAGGTCAAGGAGGAAGACAAACCTTGAAGAGAAAGATATGAGGTATATGGCTTGGATACTTAAAAAAAAAAAAAAATTCCCAAAGTCAAAACCATCAAAATGCAGGCAGGCCATATGCCATCAAGTGCCGGCACATGCAGCAAACCTTGCCAAAATTGATCCCCACTGAAGGCCAAAACACAAAAGAAGGACTTACAAACACGCTGGAATGGAGATAGCATCAAGGGAATGGCAATAGGAGGAGAAAAAAACAAAATTTGGGAAATTCCCCGATTACAAGAAAATGGACCGGGATTATATCAGGTGCAGTGCAAAACATAAAAACATGCCAAAACTAAGCTCACAGATGACTCAAAAGCAGGGGAAAAGGTCAAGGAGGAAGACAAACCTTGAAGAGAAAGATATGAGGGACATGGCATGGATACATGAAAAAAGAATAAAAAAGGAAAAAAATCTTTCCCAAAGTGAAAGCCATCAAAAGGCATGGCATGCCATCAAGGGCAGGGACAAGCACCAAAGATTCCTCTAGTGGTCTCCATTGAAATCGCAAGATTCCCTTTCCCTTCCCGAAAGGAAATTTCATTTCCTTTCGGGAAGGGAAAGGGAATCTTGCGACCCTGAAAAGAAAGACTTACAAACACTCTGGAAAGGAGATAGGATCAAATGAAATGCAATTGAAAAAAACAAGAAAATTGGGAATTTTAGGGTCCTCAAAAACTAGGCTGTTAGGAAATGAGCTGCATTTGAAAGGACCAGCACAGGCCAAAACTCAGCTCACAGATGTTGCAAAAGCAGGGGGAAAAGTCAGTGAGGAGTACACTCCATCGGGACAAAGATATGAGGGACATGGCATGGATACTGAAAAGAAAAAAGAAAAAAAAAAAAATTTCCCAAAGTTAAAACCATCAAAATGCAGGCAGGCCATATGCCATCAAGTGCAGGCACATGCAGCAAACCTTGCCAAAATTGATCCCCACTGAAGGCCAAAAGAGAAAAAAAGGACTCAAAACACGCTGGAATGGAGATAGCATCAAGTGAATGGCAATTGGAGGAGAAAAAAACAAAATTTGGGAAATTCCCCGATTACAAGGAAATGGACCGGGATTATATCAGGTGCAGTGCAAAACACAAAAACATGCCAAAACTAAGCTCACAGATGACTCAAAAGCAGGGGAAAAGGTCAAGGAGGAAGACAAACCTTGAAGAGAAAGATATGAGGGATATGGCATGGATACTTAAAAAAAAAAAAAAATTCCCAAAGTCAAAACCATCAAAATGCAGGCAGGCCATATGCCATGAAGTGCAGGCACATGCAGCAAAGCTTGCCAAAATTGATCCCCACTGAAGGCCAAAACAGAAAAGAAGGACTTACAAATACGCTGGAATGGAGATAGCATCAAAGGAATTGCAATAGGAGGAGAAAAAAACAAAATTTGGGAAATTCCCCGATTACAAGAAAATGGACCGGGATTATATCAGGTGCAGTGCAAAACATAAAAACATGCCAAAACTAAGCTCACAGATGACTCAAAAGCAGGGGAAAAGGTCAAGGAGGAAGACAAACCTTGAAGAGAAAGATATGAGGGACATGGCATGGATACATGAAAAAAGAATAAAAAAGGAAAAAAATCTTTCCCAAAGCGAAAGCCATCCAAAGGCATGGCATGCCATCAAGGGCAGGGACAAGCACCAAAGATTCCTCTAGTGGTCTCCATTGAAATCGCAAGATTCCCTTTCCCTTCCCGAAAGGAAATTTCATTTCCTTTCGGGAAGGGAAAGGGAATCTTGCGACCCTGAAAAGAAAGACTTACAAACACTCTGGAAAGGAGATAGGATCAAATGAAATGCAATTGAAAAAAACAAGAACATTGGGAATTTTAGGGTCCTCAAAAACTAGACTGTTAGGAAATGAGCTGCATTTGAAAGGACCAGCACAGGCCAAAACTCAGCTCACAGATGTTGCAAAAGCAGGGGGAAAAGTCAGTGAGGAGTACACTCCATCGGGACAAAGATATGAGGGACATGGCATGGATACTTAAAAGAAAAAAGAAAAAAGAAAAAATTTCCCAAAGTTAAAACCATCAAAATGCAGGCAGGCCACATGCCATCAAGTGCAGGCACATGCAGCAAACCTTGCCAAAACTGATCCCCACTGAAGGCCAAAAGAGAAAAAAAGGACTCACAACACGCTGGAATGGAGATAGCATCAAAGGAATTGCAATAGGAGGAGAAAAAAACAAAATTTGGGAAATTCCCCGATTACAAGAAAATGGACCGGGATTATATCAGGTGCCGTGCAAAACATAAAAACATGCCAAAACTAAGCTCACAGATGACTCAAAAGCAGGGGAAAAGGTCAAGGAGGAAGACAAACCTTGAAGAGAAAGATATGAGGGACATGGCATGGATACTTAAAAGAAAAAAAAAAAAATTTCCCAAAGTTAAAACCATCAAAATGCAGGCAGGCCATATGCCATCAAGTGCAGGCACATGCAGCAAAGCTTGCCAAAATTGATCCCCACTGAAGGCCAAAACAGAAAAGAAGGACTTACAAACACGCTGGAATGGAGATAGCATCAAAGGAATTGCAATAGAAGGAGAAAAAAACAAAATTTGGGAAATTCCCCGATTACAAGAAAATGGACCGGGATTATATCAGGTGCAGTGCAAAACACAAAAACATGCCAAAACTACGCTCAAAGGTGTTTCAAAAGCAGGGGAAAAGGTCAAGGAGGAAGACAAAACTTGAAGAGAAAGATATGAGGTATATGGCTTGGATACTTAAAAAAAAAAAAATAAAAAAAATTCCCAAAGTCAAAACCATCAAAATGCAGGCAGGCCATATGCCATCAAGTGCAGGCACATGCAGCAAAGCTTGCCAAAATTGATCCCCACAAAGGCCAAAACAGAAAAGAAGGACTTACAAACACGCTGGAATGGAGATAGCATCAAGTGAATGGCAATAGGAGGAGAAAAAAACAAAATTTGGGAAATTCCCCGATTACAAGAAAATGGACCGGGATTATATCAGGTGCAGTGCAAAACATAAAAACATGCCAAAACTAAGCTCACAGATGACTCAAAAGCAGGGGAAAAGGTCAAGGAGGAAGACAAACCTTGAAGAGAAAGATATGAGGGACATGGCATGGATACTTAAAAAAAATATAAAAAAATTCCCAAAGTCAATACCATCAAAATGCAGGCAGGCCATATGCCATCAAGTGCAGGCACATGCAGCAAACCTTGCCAAAATTGATCCCCACTGAAGGCCAAAACACAAAAGAAGGACTTACAAACATGCTGGAATGGAGATAGCATCAAGTGAATGGCAATTGGAGGAGAAAAAAACAAAATTTGGGAAATTCCCCGATTACAAGGAAATGGACCGGGATTATATCAGGTGCACTGCAAAACATAAAAACATGCCAAAACTAAGCTCACAGATGACTCAAAAGCAGGGGAAAAGGTCAAGGAGGAAGACAAACCTTGAAGAGAAAGATATGAGGGATATGGCATGGATACTTAAAAAAAAAAAAAATTCCCAAAGTCAAAACCATCAAAATGCAGGCAGGCCATATGCCATCAAGTGCAGGCACATGCAGCAAACCTTGCCAAAATTGATCCCCACTGAAGGCCAAAACAGAAAAGAAGGACTTACAAACACGCTGGAATGGAGATAGCATCAAAGGAATTGCAATAGGAGGAGAAAAAAACAAAATTTGGGAAATTCCCCGATTACAAGGAAATGGACCGGGATTATATCAGCTGCAGTGCAAAACATAAAAACATGCCAAAACTAAGCTCACAGATGACTCAAAAGCAGGGGAAAAGGTCAAGGAGGAAGACAAACCTTGAAGAGAAAGATATGAGGGACATGGCATGGATACATGAAAAAAGAATAAAAAAGGAAAAAAATCTTTCCCAAAGTGAAAGCCATCAAAAGGCATGGCATGCCATCAAGGGCAGGGACAAGCACCAAAGATTCCTCTAGTGGTCTCCATTGAAATCGCAAGATTCCCTTTCCCTTCCCGAAAGGAAATTTCATTTCCTTTCGGGAAGGGAAAGGGAATCTTGCGACCCTGAAAAGAAAGACTTACAAACACTCTGGAAAGGAGGTAGGATCAAATGAAATGCAATTAAAAAAAACAAGAAAATTGGGAATTTTAGGGTCCTCAAAAACTAGGCTGTTAGGAAATGAGCTGCATTTGAAAGGACCAGCACAGGCCAAAACTCAGCTCACAGATGTTGCAAAAGCAGGGGGAAAAGTCAGCGAGGAGTACACTCCATCGGGACAAAGATATGAGGGACATGGCATGGATACTTAAAAGAAAAAAAAAAAATTTCCCAAAGTTAAAACCATCAAAATGCAGGCAGGCCATATGCCATCAAGTGCAGGCACATGCAGCAAAGCTTGCCAAAATTGATCCCCACAAAGGCCAAAAGAGAAAAAAAGGACTCACAACACGCTGGAATGGAGATAGCATCAAAGGAATTGCAATAGGAGGAGAAAAAAACAAAATTTGGGAAATTCCCCGATTACAAGGAAATGGACCGGGATTATATCAGCTGCAGTGCAAAACACAAAAACATGCCAAAACTACGCTCAAAGGTGTTTCAAAAACAGGGGAAAAGGTCAAGGAGGAAGACAAACCTTGAAGAGAAAGATATGAGGTATATGGCTTGGATACTTAAAAAAAAAAATAAAAAAAATTCCCAAAGTCAAAACCATCAAAATGCAGGGAGGCCATATGCCATCAAGTGCAGGCACATGCAGCAAACCTTGCCAAAATTGATCCCCACTGAAGGCCAAAACACAAAAGAAGGACTTACAAACACGCTGGAATGGAGATAGCATCAAATGAATGGCAATTGGAGGAGAAAAAACAAAATTTGGGAAATTCCCCGATTACAAGAAAATGGACCGGGATTATATCAGGTGCAGTGCAAAACATAAAAACATGCCAAAACTAAGCTCACAGATGACTCAAAAGCAGGGGAAAAGGTCAAGGAGGAAGACAAACCTTGAAGAGAAAGATATGAGGGATATGGCATGGATACTTAAAAAAAAAAAAAAATTCCCAAAGTCAAAACCATCAAAATGCAGGCAGGCCATATGCCATCAAGTGCAGGCACATGCAGCAAACCTTGCCAAAATTGATCCCCGCTGAAGGCCAAAACAGAAAAGAAGGACTTACAGACACGCTGGAATGGAGATAGCATCAAAGGAATTGCAATAGGAGGAGAAAAAAACAAAATTTGGGAAATTCCCCGATTACAAGAAAATGGACCGGGATTATATCAGGTGCAGTGCAAAACATAAAAACATGCCAAAACTAAGCTCACAGATGACTCAAAAGCAGGGGAAAAGGTCAAGGAGGAAGACAAACCTTGAAGAGAAAGATATGAGCTATATGGCTTGGATACCTAAAAAAAAAAAATAAAAAAAATTCCCAAAGTCAAAACCATCAAAATGCAGGCAGGCCATATGCCATCAAGTGCAGGCACATGCAGCAAACCTTGCCAAAATTGATCCCCACTGAAGGCCAAAAGAGAAAAAAAGGACTCACAACACGCTGGAATGGAGATAGCATCAAAGGAATTGCAATAGGAGGAGAAAAAAACAAAATTTGGGAAATTCCCCGATTACAAGGAAATGGACCGGGATTATATCAGCTGCAGTGCAAAACACAAAAACATGCCAAAACTACGCTCAAAGGTGTTTCAAAAGCAGGGGAAAAGGTCAAGGAGGAAAACAAACCTTGAAGAGAAAGATATGAGGGATATGGCATGGATACTTAAAAGAAAAAAAAAAAAAATTCCCAAAGTCAAAACCATCAAAATGCAGGCAGGCCATATGCCATCAAGTGCAGGCACATGCAGCAAACCTTGCCAAAATTGATCCCCACTGAAGGCCAAAACAGAAAAGAAGGACTTACAAACACGCTGGAATGGAGATAGCATCAAGGGAATGGCAATTGGAGGAGAAAAAAACAAAATTTGGGAAATTCCCCGATTACAAGAAAATGGACCGGGATTATATCAGGTGCCGTGCAAAACATAAAAACATGCCAAAACTAAGCTCACAGATGACTCAAAAGCAGGGGAAAAGGTCAAGGAGGAAGACAAACCTTGAAGAGAAAGATATGAGGGACATGGCATGGATACTTAAAAAAAATATAAAAAAATTCCCAAAGTCAATACCATCAAAATGCAGGCAGGCCATATGCCATCAAGTGCAGGCACATGCAGCAAACCTTGCCAAAATTGATCCCCACTGAAGGCCAAAACAGAAAAGAAGGACTTACAAACATGCTGGAATGGAGATAGCATCAAGTGAATGGCAATTGGAGGAGAAAAAAACAAAATTTGGGAAATTCCCCGATTACAAGGAAATGGACCGGGATTATATCAGGTGCAGTGCAAAACATAAAAACATGCCAAAACTAAGCTCACAGATGACTCAAAAGCAGGGGAAAAGGTCAAGGAGGAAGACAAACCTTGAAGAGAAAGATATGAGGGATATGGCATGGATACTTAAAAAAAAAAAAAAATTCCCAAAGTCAAAACCATCAAAATGCAGGCAGGCCATATGCCATCAAGTGCAGGCACATGCAGCAAACCTTGCCAAAATTGATCCCCACTGAAGGCCAAAACAGAAAAGAAGGACTTACAAACACGCTGGAATGGAGATAGCATCAAAGGAATTGCAATAGGAGGAGAAAAAACCAAAATTTGGGAAATTCCCCGATTACAAGGAAATGGACCGGGATTATATCAGCTGCAGTGCAAAACACAAAAACATGCCAAAACTACGCTCAAAGGTGTTTCAAAAGCAGGGGAAAAGGTCAAGGAGGAAAACAAACCTTGAAGAGAAAGATATGAGGGATATGGCATGGATACTTAAAAGAAAAAATAAAAAAATTCCCAAAGTCAAAACCATCAAAATGCAGGCAGGCCATATGCCATCAAGTGCAGGCACATGCAGCAAACCTTGCCAAAATTGATCCCCACTGAAGGCCAAAACAGAAAAGAAGGACTTACAAACACGCTGGAATGGAGATAGCATCAAGGGAATGGCAATTGGAGGAGAAAAAAACAAAATTTGGGAAATTCCCCGATTACAAGGAAATGGACCGGGATTATATCAGCTGCAGTGCAAAACACAAAAACATGCCAAAACTACGCTCAAAGGTGTTTCAAAAGCAGGGGAAAAGGTCAAGGAGGAAGACAAACCTTGAAGAGAAAGATATGAGGTATATGGCTTGGATACTTAAAAAAAAAAATAAAAAAAATTCCCAAAGTCAAAACCATCAAAATGCAGGCAGGCCATATGCCACCAAGTGCAGGCACATGCAGCAAAGCTTGCCAAAATTGATCCCCACTGAAGGCCAAAACAGAAAAGAAGGACTTACAAACATGCTGGAATGGAGATAGCATCAAGGGAATGGCAATTGGAGGAGAAAAAAACAAAATTTGGGAAATTCCCCGATTACAAGGAAATGGACCGGGATTATATCAGGTGCAGTGCAAAACATAAAAACATGCCAAAACTAAGCTCACAGATGACTCAAAAGCAGGGGAAAAGGTCAAGGAGGAAGACAAACCTTGAAGAGAAAGATATGAGGGACATGGCATGGATACATGAAAAAAGAATAAAAAAGGAAAAAAATCTTTCCCAAAGTGAAAGCCATCAAAAGGCATGGCATGCCATCAAGGGCAGGGACAAGCACCAAAGATTCCTCTAGTGGTCTCCATTGAAATCGCAAGATTCCCTTTCCCTTCCCGAAAGGAAATTTCATTTCCTTTCGGGAAGGGAAAGGGAATCTTGCGACCCTGAAAAGAAAGACTTACAAACACTCTGGAAAGGAGGTAGGATCAAATGAAATGCAATTGAAAAAAACAAGAAAATTGGGAATTTTAGGGTCCTCAAAAACTAGGCTGTTAGGAAATGAGCTGCATTTGAAAGGACCAGCACAGGCCAAAACTCAGCTCACAGATGTTGCAAAAGCAGGGGGAAAAGTCAGCGAGGAGTACACTCCATCGGGACAAAGATATGAGGGACATGGCATGGATACTTAAAAGAAAAAAAAAAAAATTTCCCAAAGTTAAAACCATCAAAATGCAGGCAGGCCATATGCCATCAAGTGCAGGCACATGCAGCAAACCTTGCCAAAATTGATCCCCACTGAAGGCCAAAAGAGAAAAAAAGGACTCACAACACGCTGGAATGGAGATAGCATCAAAGGAATTGCAATAGGAGGAGAAAAAAACAAAATTTGGGAAATTCCCCGATTACAAGGAAATGGACCGGGATTATATCAGCTGCAGTGCAAAACACAAAAACATGCCAAAACTACGCTCAAAGGTGTTTCAAAAGCAGGGGAAAAGGTCAAGGAGGAAGACAAACCTTGAAGAGAAAGATATGAGGTATATGGCTTGGATACTTAAAAAAAAAAATAAAAAAAATTCCCAAAGTCAAAACCATCAAAATGCAGGCAGGCCATATGCCATCAAGTGCAGGCACATGCAGCAAACCTTGCCAAAATTGATCCCCACTGAAGGCCAAAACAGAAAAGAAGGACTTACAAACACGCTGGAATGGAGATAGCATCAAAGGAATTGCAATAGGAGGAGAAAAAAACAAAATTTGGGAAATTCCCCGATTACAAGAAAATGGACCGGGATTATATCAGGTGCAGTGCAAAACATAAAAACATGCCAAAACTAAGCTCACAGATGACTCAAAAGCAGGGGAAAAGGTCAAGGAGGAAGACAAACCTTGAAGAGAAAGATATGAGGGACATGGCATGGATACATGAAAAAAGAATAAAAAAGGAAAAAAATCTTTCCCAAAGTGAAAGCCATCAAAAGGCATGGCATGCCATCAAGGGCAGGGACAAGCACCAAAGATTCCTCTAGTGGTCTCCATTGAAATCGCAAGATTCCCTTTCCCTTCCCGAAAGGAAATGAAATTTCCTTTCGGGAAGGGAAAGGGAATCTTGCGACCCTGAAAAGAAAGACTTACAAACACTCTGGAAAGGAGATAGGATCAAATGAAATGCAATTGAAAAAAACAAGAAAATTGGGAATTTTAGGGTCCTCAAAAACTAGGCTGTTAGGAAATGAGCTGCATTTGAAAGGACCAGCACAGGCCAAAACTCAGCTCACAGATGTTGCAAAAGCAGGGGGAAAAGTCAGTGAGGAGTACACTCCATCGGGACAAAGATATGAGGGACATGGCATGGATACTTAAAAGAAAAAAGAAAAAAAAAAAAATTTCCCAAAGTTAAAACCATCAAAATGCAGGCAGGCCATATGCCATCAAGTGCAGGCACATGCAGCAAACCTTGCCAAAATTGATCCCCACTGAAGGCCAAAAGAGAAAAAAAGGACTCACAACACGCTGGAATGGAGATAGCATCAAAGGAATTGCAATAGGAGGAGAAAAAACAAAATTTGGGAAATTCCCCGATTACAAGGAAATGGACCGGGATTATATGAGGTGCAGTGCAAAACACAAAATCATGCCAAAACTACGCTCACAGATGACTCAAAAGCAGGGGAAAAGGTCAAGGAGGAAGACAAACCTTGAAGAGAAAGATATGAGGGATATGGCATGGATACTTAAAAAAAAAATAAAATAATTCCCAAAGTCAAAACCATCAAAATGCAGGTAGGCCATATGCCATCAAGTGCAGGCACATGCAGCAAACCTTGGCAAAATTGATCGCCACTGAAGGCCAAAACAGAAAAGAAGGACTTACAAACATGGTGGAATGGAGATAGCATCAAGTGAATTGCAATTGGAGGAGAAAAAAACAAAATTTGGGAAATTCCCCGATTACAAGGAAATGGACCGGGATTATATGAGGTGCAGTGCAAAACATAAAAACATGCCAAAACTAAGCTCACAGATGACTCAAAAGCAGGGGAAAAGGTCAAGGAGGAAGACAAACCTTGAAGAGAAAGATATGAGGGACATGGCATGGATACATGAAAAAAGAATAAAAAAGGAAAAAAATCTTTCCCAAAGTGAAAGCCATCAAAAGGCATGGCATGCCATCAAGGGCAGGGACAAGCACCAAAGATTCCTCTAGTGGTCTCCATTGAAATCGCAAGATTCCCTTTCCCTTCCCGAAAGGAAATTTCATTTCCTTTCGGGAAGGGAAAGGGAATCTTGCGACCCTGAAAAGAAAGACTTACAAACACTCTGGAAAGGAGGTAGGATCAAATGAAATGCAATTGAAAAAAAAAAAAAAATTGGGAAATTTCGGGTCCTCAAAAACTAGGCTGTTAGGAAATGAGCTGCATTTGAAAGGACCAGCACAGGCCAAAACTCAGCTCACAGATGTTGCAAAAGCAGGGGGAAAAGTCAGTGAGGAGTACGCTCCATCGGGACAAAGATATGAGGGACATGGCATGGATACTTAAAAGAAAAAAAAAAAAATTTCCCAAAGTTAAAACCATCAAAATGCAGGCAGGCCATATGCCATCAAGTGCAGGCACATGCAGCAAACCTTGCCAAAATTGATCCCCACTGAAGGCCAAAAGAGAAAAAAAGGACTCACAACACGCTGGAATGGAGATAGCATCAAAGGAATTGCAATAGGAGGAGAAAAAAACAAAATTTAGGAAATTCCCCGATTACAAGGAAATGGACCGGGATTATATCAGGTGCAGTGCAAAACATAAAAACATGCCAAAACTAAGCTCACAGATGACTCAAAAGCAGGGGAAAAGGTCAAGGAGGAAGACAAACCTTGAAGAGAAAGATATGAGGGACATGGCATGTATACATGAAAAAAGAATAAAAAAGGAAAAAAATCTTTCCCAAAGTGAAAGCCATCCAAAGGCATGGCATGCCATCAAGGGCAGGGACAAGCACCAAAGATTCCTCTAGTGGTCTCCATTGAAATCGCAAGATTCCCTTTCCCTTCCCGAAAGGAAATTTCATTTCCTTTCGGGAAGGGAAAGGGAATCTTGCGACCCTGAAAAGAAAGACTTACAAACACTCTGGAAAGGAGGTAGGATCAAATGAAAGGCAATTGAAAAAAACAAGAAAATTGGGAATTTTAGGGTCCTCAAAAACTAGGCTGTTAGGAAATGAGCTGCATTTGAAAGGACCAGCACAGGCCAAAACTCAGCTCACAGATGTTGCAAAAGCAGGGGCAAAAGTCAGTGAGGAGTACACTCCATCGGGACAAAGTTATGAGGGA
Organism: Ammospiza nelsoni; assembly: GCF_027579445.1. Classification (NCBI taxonomy): domain Eukaryota; kingdom Metazoa; phylum Chordata; class Aves; order Passeriformes; family Passerellidae; genus Ammospiza; species Ammospiza nelsoni. Next base: position 108,749,190 of record NC_080633.1, read on the forward strand.
CATGGCATGGATACTTAAAAGAAAAAAGAAAAAAAAAAAAATTTCCCAAAGTTAAAACCATCAAAATGCAGGCAGGCCATATGCCATCAAGTGCAGGCACATGCAGCAAACCTTGCCAAAATTGATCCCCACTGAAGGCCAAAAGAGAAAAAAAGGACTCACAACACGCTGGAATGGAGATAGCATCAAAGGAATTGCAATAGGAGGAGAAAAAAACAAAATTTGGGAAATTCCCCGATTACAAGGAAATGGACCGGGATTATATCAGCTGCAGTGCAAAACACAAAAACATGCCAAAACTACGCTCAAAGGTGTTTCAAAAGCAGGGGAAAAGGTCAAGGAGGAAGTCAAACCTTGAAGAGAAAGATATGAGGGATATGGCTTGGATACTTAAAAAAAAAATAAAAAAATTCCCAAAGTCAAAACCATCAAAATGCAGGCAGGCCATATGCCATCAAGTGCAGGCACATGCAGCAAAGCTTGCCAAAATTGATCCCCACTGAAGGCCAAAACAGAAAAGAAGGACTTACAAACATGCTGGAATGGAGATAGCATCAAGAGAATTGCAATTGGAGGAGAAAAAAACAAAATTTGGGAAATTCCCCGATTACAAGGAAATGGACCGGGATTATATGAGGTGCAGTGCAAAACATAAAAACATGCCAAAACTAAGCTCACAGATGACTCAAAAGCAGGGGAAAAGGTCAAGGAGGAAGACAAACCTTGAAGAGAAAGATATGAGGGATATGGCTTGGATACTTAAAAAAAAAATAAAAAAATTCCCAAAGTCAAAACCATCAAAATGCAGGCAGGCCATATGCCATCAAGTGCAGGCACATGCAGCAAAGCTTGCCAAAATTGATCCCCACTGAAGGCCAAAACAGAAAAGAAGGACTTACAAACATGCTGGAATGGAGATAGCATCAAGAGAATTGCAATTGGAGGAGAAAAAAACAAAATTTGGGAAATTCCCCGATTACAAGGAAATGGACCGGGATTATATGAGGTGCAGTGCAAAACACAAAATCATGCCAAAACTACGCTCACAGATGACTCAAAAGCAGGGGAAAAGGTCAAGGAGGAAGACAAACCTTGAAGAGAAAGATATGAGGGATATGGCATGGATACTTAAAAAAAAAATAAAAAAATTCCCAAAGTCAAAACCATCAAAATGCAGGTAGGCCATATGCCATCAAGTGCAGGCACATGCAGCAAACCTTGGCAAAATTGATCGCCACTGAAGGCCAAAACAGAAAAGAAGGACTTACAAACATGGTGGAATGGAGATAGCATCAAGTGAATTGCAATTGGAGGAGAAAAAAACAAAATTTGGGAAATTCCCCGATTACAAGGAAATGGACCGGGATTATATCAGGTGCAGTGCAAAACATAAAAACATGCCAAAACTAAGCTCACAGATGACTCAAAAGCAGGGGAAAAGGTCAAGGAGGAAGACAAACCTTGAAGAGAAAGATATGAGGGACATGGCATGGATACATGAGAAAAGAATAAAAAAGGAAAAAAATCTTTCCCAAAGTGAAAGCCATCAAAAGGCATGGCATGCCATCAAGGGCAGGCACATGCAGCAAACCTTGCCAAAATTGATCCCCACTGAAGGCCAAAAGAGAAAAAAAGGCTCACAACACGCTGGAATGGAGATAGCATCAAAGGAATTGCAATAGGAGGAGAAAAAAACAAAATTTGGGAAATTCCCCGATTACAAGGAAATGGACCGGGATTATATCAGCTGCAGTGCAAAACACAAAAACATGCCAAAACTACGCTCAAAGGTGTTTCAAAAGCAGGGGAAAAGGTCAAGGAGGAAGACAAACCTTGAAAAGAAAGATATGAGGTATATGGCTTGGATACTTAAAAAAAAAAAATAAAAAAAATTCCCAAAGTCAAAACCATCAAAATGCAGGGAGGCCATATGCCATCAAGTGCAGGCACATGCAGCAAACCTTGCCAAAATTGATCCCCACTGAAGGCCAAAACAGAAAAGAAGGACTTACAAACACGCTGGAATGGAGATAGCATCAAGGGAATGGCAATTGGAGGAGAAAAAAACAAAATTTGGGAAATTCCCCGATTACAAGGAAATGGACCGGGATTATATCAGGTGCAGTGCAACACATAAAAACATGCCAAAACTAAGCTCACAGATGACTCAAAAGCAGGGGAAAAGGTCAAGGAGGAAGACAAACCTTGAAGAGAAAGATATGAGGGACATGGCATGGATACATGAAAAAAGAATAAAAAAGGAAAAAAATCTTTCCCAAAGTGAAAGCCATCAAAAGGCATGGCATGCCATCAAGGGCAGGGACAAGCACCAAAGATTCCTCTAGTGGTCTCCATTGAAAAGAATGACTTACAAACACTCTGGAAAGGAGGTAGGATCAAATGAAATGCAATTGAAAAAAACAAGAAAATTGGGAATTTTAGGGTCCTCAAAAACTAGGCTGTTAGGAAATGAGCTGCATTTGAAAGGACCAGCACAGGCCAAAACTCAGCTCACAGATGTTGCAAAAGCAGGGGGAAAAGTCAGCGAGGAGTACACTCCATCGGGACAAAGATATGAGGGACATGGCATGGATACTTAAAAGAAAAAAAAAAAAATTTCCCAAAGTTAAAACCATCAAAATGCAGGCAGGCCATATGCCATCAAGTGCAGGCACATGCAGCAAAGCTTGCCAAAATTGATCCCCACTGAAGGCCAAAACACAAAAGAAGGACTTACAAACATGCTGGAATGGAGATAGCATCAAGTGAATGGCAATTGGAGGAGAAAAAAACAAAATTTGGGAAATTCCCCGATTACAAGGAAATGGACCGGGATTATATGAGGTGCAGTGCAAAACATAAAAACATGCCAAAACTAAGCTCACAGATGACTCAAAAGCAGGGGAAAAAGTCAAGGAGGAAGACACAACTTGGAGCGCAAGATATTAGGCACATGGCATGTATACATGAAAAAAGAATAAAAAAGGAAAAAAATCTTTCCCAAAGTGAAAGCCATCCAAAGGCATGGCATGCCATCAAGGGCAGGGACAAGCACCAAAGATTCCTCTAGTGGTCTCCATTGAAATCGCAAGATTCCCTTTCCCTTCCCGAAAGGAAATTTCATTTCCTTTCGGGAAGGGAAAGGGAATCTTGCGACCCTGAAAAGAAAGACTTACAAACACTCTGGAAAGGAGATAGGATCAAATGAAATGCAATTGAAAAAAACAAGAAAATTGGGAATTTTAGGGTCCTCAAAAACTAGGCTGTTAGGAAATGAGCTGCATTTGAAAGGACCAGCACAGGCCAAAACTCAGCTCACAGATGTTGCAAAAGCAGGGGGAAAAGTCAGCGAGGAGTACACTCCATCGGGACAAAGATATGAGGGACATGGCATGGATACTTAAAAGAAAAAAGAAAAAAAAAAAAATTTCCCAAAGTTAAAACCATCAAAATGCAGGCAGGCCATATGCCATCAAGTGCAGGCACATGCAGCAAACCTTGCCAAAACTGATCCCCACTGAAGGCCAAAAGAGAAAAAAAAGGCTCACAACACGCTGGAATGGAGATAGCATCAAAGGAATTGCAATAGGAGGAGAAAAAAACAAAATTTGGGAAATTCCCCGATTACAAGGAAATGGACCGGGATTATATCAGCTGCAGTGCAAAACACAAAAACATGCCAAAACTACGCTCAAAGGTGTTTCAAAAGCAGGGGAAAAGGTCAAGGAGGAAGACAAACCTTGAAGAGAAAGATATGAGGGATATGGCTTGGATACTTAAAAAAAAAAATAAAAAAAATTCCCAAAGTCAAAACCATCAAAATGCAGGCAGGCCATATGCCATCAAGTGCAGGCACATGCAGCAAAGCTTGCCAAAATTGATCCCCACTGAAGGCCAAAACAGAAAAGAAGGACTTACAAACATGCTGGAATGGAGATAGCATCAAGTGAATGGCAATTGGAGGAGAAAAAAACAAAATTTGGGAAATTCCCCGATTACAAGGAAATGGACCGGGATTATATCAGGTGCAGTGCAAAACATAAAAACATGCCAAAACTAAGCTCACAGATGACTCAAAAGCAGGGGAAAAGGTCAAGGAGGAAGACAAACCTTGAAGAGAAAGATATGAGGGACATGGCATGGATACATGAAAAAAGAATAAAAAAGGAAAAAAATCTTTCCCAAAGTGAAAGCCATCAAAAGGCATGGCATGCCATCAAGGGCAGGGACAAGCACCAAAGATTCCTCTAGTGGTCTCCATTGAAATCGCAAGATTCCCTTTCCCTTCCCGAAAGGAAATTTCATTTCCTTTCGGGAAGGGAAAGGGAATCTTGCGACCCTGAAAAGAAAGACTTACAAACACTCTGGAAAGGAGGTAGGATCAAATGAAATGCAATTGAAAAAAACAAGAAAATTGGGAATTTTAGGGTCCTCAAAAACTAGGCTGTTAGGAAATGAGCTGCATTTGAAAGGACCAGCACAGGCCAAAACTCAGCTCACAGATGTTGCAAAAGCAGGGGGAAAAGTCAGTGAGGAGTACACTCCATCGGGACAAAGATATGAGGGACATGGCATGGATACTTAAAAGAAAAAAGAAAAAAAAAAAATCTCCCAAAGTTAAAACCATCAAAATGCAGGCAGGCCATATGCCATCAAGTGCAGGCACATGCAGCAAACCTTGCCAAAATTGATCCCCACTGAAGGCCAAAAGAGAAAAAAAGGACTCACAACACGCTGGAATGGAGATAGCATCAAAGGAATTGCAATAGGAGGAGAAAAAAACAAAATTTGGGAAATTCCCCGATTACAAGGAAATGGACCGGGATTATATCAGCTGCAGTGCAAAACACAAAAACATGCCAAAACTATGCTCAAAGGTGTTTCAAAAGCAGGGGAAAAGGTCAAGGAGGAAGACAAACCTTGAAGAGAAAGATATGAGGGATATGGCATGGATACTTAAAAAAAAAAATAAAAAAAATCCCAAAGTCAAAACCATCAAAATGCAGGCAGGCCATATGCCATCAAGTGCAGGCACATGCAGCAAACCTTGCCAAAATTGATCCCCACTGAAGGCCAAAACAGAAAAGAAGGACTTACAAACATGCTGGAATGGAGATAGCATCAAATGAATGGCAATTGGAGGAGAAAAAAACAAAATTTGGGAAATTCCCCGATTACAAGGAAATGGACCGGGATTATATCAGGTGCACTGCAAAACATAAAAACATGCCAAAAGTAAACTCACAGATGACTCAAAAGCAGGGGAAAAGGTCAAGGAGGAAGACAAACCTTGAAGAGAAAGATATGAGGGACATGGCATGGATACATGAAAAAAGAATAAAAAAGGAAAAAAATCTTTCCCAAAGTGAAAGCCATCAAAAGGCATGGCATGCCATCAAGAGCAGGGACAAGCACCAAAGATTCCTCTAGTGGTCTCCATTGAAATCGCAAGATTCCCTTTCCCTTCCCGAAAGGAAATTTCATTTCCTTTCGGGAAGGGAAAGGGAATCTTGCGACCCTGAAAAGAAAGACTTACAAACACTCTGGAAAGGAGGTAGGATCAAATGAAATGCAATTGAAAAAAACAAGAAAATTGGGAATTTTAGGGTCCTCAAAAACTAGGCTGTTAGGAAATGAGCTGCATTTGAAAGGACCAGCACAGGCCAAAACTCAGCTCACAGATGTTGCAAAAGCAGGGGGAAAAGTCAGTGAGGAGTACACTCCATCGGGACAAAGATATGAGGGACATGGCATGGATACTTAAAAGAAAAAAGAAAAAAAAAAAATCTCCCAAAGTTAAAACCATCAAAATGCAGGCAGGCCATATGCCATCAAGTGCAGGCACATGCAGCAAACCTTGCCAAAATTGATCCCCACTGAAGGCCAAAAGAGAAAAAAAGGACTCACAACACGCTGGAATGGAGATAGCATCAAAGGAATTGCAATAGGAGGAGAAAAAAACAAAATTTGGGAAATTCCCCGATTACAAGGAAATGGACCGGGATTATATCAGCTGCAGTGCAAAACACAAAAACATGCCAAAACTATGCTCAAAGGTGTTTCAAAAGCAGGGGAAAAGGTCAAGGAGGAAGACAAACCTTGAAGAGAAAGATATGAGGGATATGGCTTGGATACTTAAAAAAAAAAATAAAAAAAATCCCAAAGTCAAAACCATCAAAATGCAGGCAGGCCATATGCCATCAAGTGCAGGCACATGCAGCAAAGCTTGCCAAAATTGATCCCCACTGAAGGCCAAAACAGAAAAGAAGGACTTACAAACACGCTGGAATGGAGATAGCATCAAATGAATGGCAATTGGAGGAGAAAAAAACAAAATTTGGGAAATTCCCCGATTACAAGAAAATGGACCGGGATTATATCAGGTGCACTGCAAAACATAAAAACATGCCAAAACTAAGCTCACAGATGACTCAAAAGCAGGGGAAAAGGTCAAGGAGGAAGACAAACCTTGAAGAGAAAGATATGAGGGACATGGCATGGATACATGAAAAAAGAATAAAAAAGGAAAAAAATCTTTCCCAAAGTGAAAGCCATCAAAAGGCATGGCATGCCATCAAGAGCAGGGACAAGCACCAAAGATTCCTCTAGTGGTCTCCATTGAAATCGCAAGATTCCCTTTCCCTTCCCGAAAGGAAATTTCATTTCCTTTCGGGAAGGGAAAGGGAATCTTGCGACCCTGAAAAGAAAGACTTACAAACACTCTGGAAAGGAGGTAGGATCAAATGAAATGCAATTGAAAAAAACAAGAAAATTGGGAATTTTAGGGTCCTCAAAAACTAGGCTGTTAGGAAATGAGCTGCATTTGAAAGGACCAGCACAGGCCAAAACTCAGCTCACAGATGTTGCAAAAGCAGGGGGAAAAGTCAGTGAGGAGTACACTCCATCGGGACAAAGATATGAGGGACATGGCATGGATACTTAAAAGAAAAAAGAAAAAAAAAAAATCTCCCAAAGTTAAAACCATCAAAATGCAGGCAGGCCATATGCCATCAAGTGCAGGCACATGCAGCAAACCTTGCCAAAATTGATCCCCACTGAAGGCCAAAAGAGAAAAAAAGGACTCACAACACGCTGGAATGGAGATAGCATCAAAGGAATTGCAATAGGAGGAGAAAAAAACAAAATTTGGGAAATTCCCCGATTACAAGGAAATGGACCGGGATTATATCAGCTGCAGTGCAAAACACAAAAACATGCCAAAACTATGCTCAAAGGTGTTTCAAAAGCAGGGGAAAAGGTCAAGGAGGAAGACAAACCTTGAAGAGAAAGATATGAGGGATATGGCTTGGATACTTAAAAAAAAAAATAAAAAAAATCCCAAAGTCAAAACCATCAAAATGCAGGCAGGCCATATGCCATCAAGTGCAGGCACATGCAGCAAAGCTTGCCAAAATTGATCCCCACTGAAGGCCAAAACAGAAAAGAAGGACTTACAAACATGCTGGAATGGAGATAGCATCAAATGAATGCCAATTGGAGGAGAAAAAAACAAAATTTGGGAAATTCCCCGATTACAAGGAAATGGACCGGGATTATATCAGGTGCACTGCAAAACATAAAAACATGCCAAAACTAAACTCACAGATGACTCAAAAGCAGGGGAAAAGGTCAAGGAGGAAGACAAACCTTGAAGAGAAAGATATGAGGGACATGGCATGGATACATGAAAAAAGAATAAAAAAGGAAAAAAATCTTTCCCAAAGTGAAAGCCATCAAAAGGCATGGCATGCCATCAAGAGCAGGGACAAGCACCAAAGATTCCTCTAGTGGTCTCCATTGAAATCGCAAGATTCCCTTTCCCTTCCCGAAAGGAAATTTCATTTCCTTTCGGGAAGGGAAAGGGAATCTTGCGACCCTGAAAAGAAAGACTTACAAACACTCTGGAAAGGAGATAGGATCAAATGAAATGCAATTGAAAAAAACAAGAAAATTGGGAATTTTAGGGTCCTCAAAAACTAGGCTGTTAGGAAATGAGCTGCATTTGAAAGGACCAGCACAGGCCAAAACTCAGCTCACAGATGTTGCAAAAGCAGGGGGAAAAGTCAGCGAGGAGTACACTCCATCGGGACAAAGATATGAGGGACATGGCATGGATACTTAAAAGAAAAAAGAAAAAAAAAAAAATTTCCCAAAGTTAAAACCATCAAAATGCAGGCAGGCCATATGCCATCAAGTGCAGGCACATGCAGCAAACCTTGCCAAAACTGATCCCCACTGAAGGCCAAAAGAGAAAAAAAGGACTCACAACACGCTGGAATGGAGATAGCATCAAAGGAATTGCAATAGGAGGAGAAAAAAACAAAATTTGGGAAATTCCCCGATTACAAGGAAATGGACCGGGATTATATCAGCTGCAGTGCAAAACACAAAAACATGCCAAAACTACGCTCAAAGGTGTTTCAAAAGCAGGGGAAAAGGTCAAGGAGGAAGACAAACCTTGAAGAGAAAGATATGAGGGATATGGCTTGGATACTTAAAAAAAAAAATAAAAAAAATTCCCAAAGTCAAAACCATCAAAATGCAGGCAGGCCATATGCCATCAAGTGCAGGCACATGCAGCAAAGCTTGCCAAAATTGATCCCCACTGAAGGCCAAAACAGAAAAGAAGGACTTACAAACATGCTGGAATGGAGATAGCATCAAGTGAATGGCAATTGGAGGAGAAAAAAACAAAATTTGGGAAATTCCCCGATTACAAGGAAATGGACCGGGATTATATCAGGTGCAGTGCAAAACATAAAAACATGCCAAAACTAAGCTCACAGATGACTCAAAAGCAGGGGAAAAGGTCAAGGAGGAAGACAAACCTTGAAGAGAAAGATATGAGGGACATGGCATGGATACATGAAAAAAGAATAAAAAAGAAAAAAAATCTTTCCCAAAGTGAAAGCCATCAAAAGGCATGGCATGCCATCAAGGGCAGGGACAAGCACCAAAGATTCCTCTAGTGGTCTCCATTGAAATCGCAAGATTCCCTTTCCCTTCCCGAAAGGAAATTTCATTTCCTTTCGGGAAGGGAAAGGGAATCTTGCGACCCTGAAAAGAAAGACTTACAAACACTCTGGAAAGGAGGTAGGATCAAATGAAATGCAATTGAAAAAAACAAGAAAATTGGGAATTTTAGGGTCCTCAAAAACTAGGCTGTTAGGAAATGAGCTGCATTTGAAAGGACCAGCACAGGCCAAAACTCAGCTCACAGATGTTGCAAAAGCAGGGGGAAAAGTCAGTGAGGAGTACACTCCATCGGGACAAAGATATGAGGGACATGGCATGGATACTTAAAAGAAAAAAGAAAAAAAAAAAATCTCCCAAAGTTAAAACCATCAAAATGCAGGCAGGCCATATGCCATCAAGTGCAGGCACATGCAGCAAACCTTGCCAAAATTGATCCCCACTGAAGGCCAAAAGAGAAAAAAAGGACTCACAACACGCTGGAATGGAGATAGCATCAAAGGAATTGCAATAGGAGGAGAAAAAAACAAAATTTGGGAAATTCCCCGATTACAAGGAAATGGACCGGGATTATATCAGCTGCAGTGCAAAACACAAAAACATGCCAAAACTATGCTCAAAGGTGTTTCAAAAGCAGGGGAAAAGGTCAAGGAGGAAGACAAACCTTGAAGAGAAAGATATGAGGGATATGGCTTGGATACTTAAAAAAAAAAATAAAAAAAATCCCAAAGTCAAAACCATCAAAATGCAGGCAGGCCATATGCCATCAAGTGCAGGCACATGCAGCAAAGCTTGCCAAAATTGATCCCCACTGAAGGCCAAAACAGAAAAGAAGGACTTGCAAACATGCTGGAATGGAGATAACATCAAATGAATGGCAATTGGAGGAGAAAAAAACAAAATTTGGGAAATTCCCCGATTACAAGGAAATGGACCGGGATTATATCAGGTGCACTGCAAAACATAAAAACATGCCAAAACTAAACTCACAGATGACTCAAAAGCAGGGGAAAAGGTCAAGGAGGAAGACAAACCTTGAAGAGAAAGATATGAGGGACATGGCATGGATACATGAAAAAAGAATAAAAAAGGAAAAAAATCTTTCCCAAAGTGAAAGCCATCAAAAGGCATGGCATGCCATCAAGAGCAGGGACAAGCACCAAAGATTCCTCTAGTGGTCTCCATTGAAATCGCAAGATTCCCTTTCCCTTCCCGAAAGGAAATTTCATTTCCTTTCGGGAAGGGAAAGGGAATCTTGCGACCCTGAAAAGAAAGACTTACAAACACTCTGGAAAGGAGATAGGATCAAATGAAATGCAATTGAAAAAAACAAGAAAATTGGGAATTTTAGGGTCCTCAAAAACTAGGCTGTTAGGAAATGAGCTGCATTTGAAAGGACCAGCACAGGCCAAAACTCAGCTCACAGATGTTGCAAAAGCAGGGGGAAAAGTCAGCGAGGAGTACACTCCATCGGGACAAAGATATGAGGGACATGGCATGGATACTTAAAAGAAAAAAGAAAAAAAAAAAAATTTCCCAAAGTTAAAACCATCAAAATGCAGGCAGGCCATATGCCATCAAGTGCAGGCACATGCAGCAAACCTTGCCAAAACTGATCCCCACTGAAGGCCAAAAGAGAAAAAAAGGACTCACAACACGCTGGAATGGAGATAGCATCAAAGGAATTGCAATAGGAGGAGAAAAAAACAAAATTTGGGAAATTCCCCGATTACAAGGAAATGGACCGGGATTATATCAGCTGCAGTGCAAAACACAAAAACATGCCAAAACTACGCTCAAAGGGGTTTCAAAAGCAGGGGAAAAGGTCAAGGAGGAAGACAAACCTTGAAGAGAAAGATATGAGGTATATGGCTTGGATACTTAAAAAAAAAAATAAAAAAAATTCCCAAAGTCAAAACCATCAAAATGCAGGCAGGCCATATGCCATCAAGTGCAGGCACATGCAGCAAAGCTTGCTAAAATTGATCCCCACTGAAGGCCAAAACAGAAAAGAAGGACTTACAAACATGCTGGAATGGAGATAGCATCAAGTGAATGGCAATTGGAGGAGAAAAAAACAAAATTTGGGAAATTCCCCGATTACAAGGAAATGGACCGGGATTATATCAGGTGCAGTGCAAAACATAAAAACATGCCAAAACTAAGCTCACAGATGACTCAAAAGCAGGGGAAAAGGTCAAGGAGGAAGACAAACCTTGAAGAGAAAGATATGAGGGACATGGCATGGATACATGAAAAAAGAATAAAAAAGGAAAAAAATCTTTCCCAAAGTGAAAGCCATCAAAAGGCATGGCATGCCATCAAGGGCAGGGACAAGCACCAAAGATTCCTCTAGTGGTCTCCATTGAAATCGCAAGATTCCCTTTCCCTTCCCGAAAGGAAATTTCATTTCCTTTCGGGAAGGGAAAGGGAATCTTGCGACCCTGAAAAGAAAGACTTACAAACACTCTGGAAAGGAGGTAGGATCAAATGAAATGCAATTGAAAAAAACAAGAAAATTGGGAATTTTAGGGTCCTCAAAAACTAGGCTGTTAGGAAATGAGCTGCATTTGAAAGGACCAGCACAGGCCAAAACTCAGCTCACAGATGTTGCAAAAGCAGGGGGAAAAGTCAGTGAGGAGTACACTCCATCGGGACAAAGATATGAGGGACATGGCATGGATACTTAAAAGAAAAAAGAAAAAAAAAAAATCTCCCAAAGTTAAAACCATCAAAATGCAGGCAGGCCATATGCCATCAAGTGCAGGCACATGCAGCAAACCTTGCCAAAATTGATCCCCACTGAAGGCCAAAAGAGAAAAAAAGGACTCACAACACGCTGGAATGGAGATAGCATCAAAGGAATTGCAATAGGAGGAGAAAAAAACAAAATTTGGGAAATTCCCCGATTACAAGGAAATGGACCGGGATTATATCAGCTGCAGTGCAAAACACAAAAACATGCCAAAACTAAGCTCACAGATGACTCAAAAGCAGGGGAAAAGGTCAAGGAGGAAGACAAACCTTGAAGAGAAAGATATGAGGGACATGGCATGGATACATGAAAAAAGAATAAAAAAGGAAAAAAATCTTTCCCAAAGTGAAAGCCATCCAAAGGCATGGCATGCCATCAAGGGCAGGGACAAGCACCAAAGATTCCTCTAGTGGTCTCCATTGAAATCGCAAGATTCCCTTTCCCTTCCCGAAAGGAAATTTCATTGCCTTTCGGGAAGGGAAAGGGAATCTTGCGACCCTGAAAAGAAAGACTTACAAACACTCTGGAAAGGAGATAGGATCAAATGAAATGCAATTGAAAAAAACAAGAAAATTGGGAATTTTAGGGTCCTCAAAAACTAGGCTGTTAGGAAATGAGCTGCATTTGAAAGGACCAGCACAGGCCAAAACTCAGCTCACAGATGTTGCAAAAGCAGGGGGAAAAGTCAGTGAGGAGTACACTCCATCGGGACAAAGATATGAGGGACATGGCATGGATACTTAAAAGAAAAAAGAAAAAAAAAAAAATTTCCCAAAGTTAAAACCATCAAAATGCAGGCAGGCCATATGCCATCAAGTGCAGGCACATGCAGCAAACCTTGCCAAAATTGATCCCCACTGAAGGCCAAAAGAGAAAAAAAGGACTCAAAACACGCTGGAATGGAGATAGCATCAAGTGAATGGCAATTGGAGGAGAAAAAAACAAAATTTGGGAAATTCCCCGATTACAAGGAAATGGACCGGGATTATATCAGGTGCAGTGCAAAACACAAAAACATGCCAAAACTAAGCTCACAGATGACTCAAAAGCAGGGGAAAAGGTCAAGGAGGAAGACAAACCTTGAAGAGAAAGATATGAGGGATATGGCATGGATACTTAAAAAAAAAAAAAAAAAAATTCCCAAAGTCAAAACCATCAAAATGCAGGCAGGCCATATGCCATCAAGTGCAGGCACATGCAGCAAACCTTGCCAAAACTGATCCCCACTGAAGGCCAAAACACAAAAGAAGGACTTACAAACACGCTGGAATGGAGATAGCAGCAAAGGAATGGCAATTGGAGGAGAAAAAAACAAAATTTGGGAAATTCCCCGATTACAAGGAAATGGACCGGGATTATATCAGGTGCACTGCAAAACATAAAAACATGCCAAAACTAAGCTCACAGATGACTCAAAAGCAGGGGAAAAGGTCAAGGAGGAAGACAAACCTTGAAGAGAAAGATATGAGGGACATGGCATGGATACATGAAAAAAGAATAAAAAAGGAAAAAAATCTTTCCCAAAGTGAAAGCCATCCAAAGGCATGGCATGCCATCAAGGGCAGGGACAAGCACCAAAGATTCCTCTAGTGGTCTCCATTGAAATCGCAAGATTCCCTTTCCCTTCCCGAAAGGAAATTCATTTCCTTTCGGGAAGGGAAAGGGAATCTTGCGACCCTGAAAAGAAAGACTTACAAACACTCTGGAAAGGAGATAGGATCAAATGAAATGCAATTGAAAAAAACAAGAAAATTGGGAATTTTAGGGTCCTCAAAAACTAGGCTGTTAGGAAATGAGCTGCATTTGAAAGGACCAGCACAGGCCAAAACTCAGCTCACAGATGTTGCAAAAGCAGGGGGAAAAGTCAGTGAGGAGTACACTCCATCGGGACAAAGATATGAGGGACATGGCATGGATACTTAAAAGAAAAAAAAAAAAATTTCCCAAAGTTAAAACCATCAAAATGCAGGCAGGCCATATGCCATCAAGTGCAGGCACATGCAGCAAACCTTGCCAAAATTGATCCCCACTGAAGGCCAAAAGAGAAAAAAAGGACTCACAACACGCTGGAATGGAGATAGCATCAAAGGAATTGCAATAGGAGGAGAAAAAAACAAAATTTGGGAAATTCCCCGATTACAAGGAAATGGACCGGGATTATATCAGCTGCAGTGCAAAACACAAAAACATGCCAAAACTACGCTCAAAGGTGTTTCAAAAGCAGGGGAAAAGGTCAAGGAGGAAGACAAACCTTGAAGAGAAAGATATGAGGTATATGGCTTGGATACTTAAAAAAAAAAATAAAAAAAATTCCCAAAGTCAAAACCATCAAAATGCAGGCAGGCCATATGCCATCAAGTGCAGGCACATGCAGCAAACCTTGCCAAAATTGATCCCCACTGAAGGCCAAAAGAGAAAAAAAGGACTCAAAACACGCTGGAATGGAGATAGCATCAAGTGAATGGCAATTGGAGGAGAAAAAAACAAAATTTGGGAAATTCCCCGATTACAAGGAAATGGACCGGGATTATATCAGGTGCACTGCAAAACATAAAAACATGCCAAAACTAAGCTCACAGATGACTCAAAAGCAGGGGAAAAGGTCAAGGAGGAAGACAAACCTTGAAGAGAAAGATATGAGGGATATGGCATGGATACTTAAAAAAAAAAAAAAAAATTCCCAAAGTTAAAACCATCAAAATGCAGGCAGGCCATATGCCATCAAGTGCAGGCACATGCAGCAAACCTTGCCAAAATTGATCCCCACTGAAGGCCAAAAGAGAAAAAAAGGACTCACAACACGCTGGAATGGAGATAGCATCAAAGGAATTGCAATAGGAGGAGAAAAAAACAAAATTTGGGAAATTCCCCGATTACAAGGAAATGGACCGGGATTATATCAGCTGCAGTGCAAAACACAAAAACATGCCAAAACTACGCTCAAAGGTGTTTCAAAAGCAGGGGAAAAGGTCAAGGAGGAAGACAAACCTTGAAGAGAAAGATATGAGGTATATGGCTTGGATACTTAAAAAAAAAAAAAAAAAAAATTCCCAAAGTCAAAACCATCAAAATGCAGGCAGGCCATATGCCATCAAGTGCAGGCACATGCAGCAAACCTTGCCAAAATTGATCCCCACTGAAGGCCAAAACACAAAAGAAGGACTTACAAACATGCTGGAATGGAGATAGCATCAAAGGAATGGCAATAGGAGGAGAAAAAAACAAAATTTGGGAAATTCCCCGATTACAAGGAAATGGACCGGGATTATATCAGGTGCACTGCAAAACACAAAAACATGCCAAAACTACGCTCAAAGGTGTTTCAAAAGCAGGGGAAAAGGTCAAGGAGGAAGACAAACCTTGAAGAGAAAGATATGAGGTATATGGCTTGGATACTTAAAAAAAAAAAAAAAAAAAATTCCCAAAGTCAAAACCATCAAAATGCAGGCAGGCCATATGCCATCAAGTGCAGGCACATGCAGCAAAGCTTGCCAAAATTGATCCCCACTGAAGGCCAAAACACAAAAGAAGGACTTACAAACATGCTGGAATGGAGATAGCATCAAGTGAATGGCAATTGGAGGAGAAAAAAACAAAATTTGGGAAATTCCCCGATTACAAGGAAATGGACCGGGATTATATCAGGTGCAGTGCAAAACATAAAAACATGCCAAAACTAAGCTCACAGATGACTCAAAAGCAGGGGAAAAGGTCAAGGAGGAAGACAAACCTTGAAGAGAAAGATATGAGGGACATGGCATGGATACATGAAAAAAGAATAAAAAAAGAAAAAAATCTTTCCCAAAGTGAAAGCCATCAAAAGGCATGGCATGCCATCAAGGGCAGGGACAAGCACCAAAGATTCCTCTAGTGGTCTCCATTGAAATCGCAAGATTCCCTTTCCCTTCCCGAAAGGAAATTTCATTTCCTTTCGGGAAGGGAAAGGGAATCTTGCGACCCTGAAAAGAAAGACTTACAAACACTCTGGAAAGGAGATAGGATCAAATGAAATGCAATTGAAAAAAACAAGAAAATTGGGAATTTTAGGGTCCTCAAAAACTAGGCTGTTAGGAAATGAGCTGCATTTGAAAGGACCAGCACAGGCCAAAACTCAGCTCACAGATGTTGCAAAAGCAGGGGGAAAAGTCAGTGAGGAGTACACTCCATCGGGACAAAGATATGAGGGACATGGCATGGATACTTAAAAGAAAAAAGAAAAAAAAAAAAATTTCCCAAAGTTAAAACCATCAAAATGCAGGCAGGCCATATGCCATCAAGTGCAGGCACATGCAGCAAACCTTGCCAAAACTGATCCCCACTGAAGGCCAAAAGAGAAAAAAAGGACTCACAACACGCTGGAATGGAGATAGCATCAAAGGAATTGCAATAGGAGGAGAAAAAAACAAAATTTGGGAAATTCCCCGATTACAAGGAAATGGACCGGGATTATATCAGCTGCAGTGCAAAACACAAAAACATGCCAAAACTACGCTCAAAGGTGTTTCAAAAGAAGGGGAAAAGGTCAAGGAGGAAGACAAACCTTGAAGAGAAAGATATGAGGTATATGGCTTGGATACTTAAAAAAAAAAATAAAAAAAATTCCCAAAGTCAAAACCATCAAAATGCAGGCAGGCCATATGCCATCAAGTGCAGGCACATGCAGCAAACCTTGCCAAAATTGATCCCCACTGAAGGCCAAAACACAAAAGAAGGACTTACAAACACGCTGGAATGGAGATAGCATCAAAGGAATGGCAATAGGAGGAGAAAAAAACAAAATTTGGGAAATTCCCCGATTACAAGGAAATGGACCGGGATTATATCAGGTGCACTGCAAAACACAAAAACATGCCAAAACTACGCTCAAAGGTGTTTCAAAAGCAGGGGAAAAGGTCAAGGAGGAAGACAAACCTTGAAGAGAAAGATATGAGGGATATGGCATGGATACTTAAAAAAAAAAATAAAAAAAATTCCCAAAGTCAAAACCATCAAAATGCAGGGAGGCCATATGCCATCAAGTGAAGGCACATGCAGCAAACCTTGCCAAAATTGATCCCCACTGAAGGCCAAAACACAAAAGAAGGACTTACAAACATGCTGGAATGGAGATAGCACCAAGTGAATGGCAATTGGAGGAGAAAAAAACAAAATTTGGGAAATTCCCCGATTACAAGGAAATGGACCGGGATTATATCAGGTGCAGTGCAAAACATAAAAACATGCCAAAACTAAGCTCACAGATGACTCAAAAGCAGGGGAAAAGGTCAAGGAGGAAGACAAACCTTGAAGAGAAAGATATGAGGGATATGGCATGGATACTTAAAAAAAAAAAAAAATTCCCAGAGTCAAAGCCATCAAAATGCAGGCAGGCCATATGCCATCAAGTGCAGGCACATGCAGCAAACCTTGCCAAAATTGATCCCCACTGAAGGCCAAAACACAAAAGAAGGACTTACAAACACGCTGGAATGGAGATAGCATCAAAGGAATTGCAATAGGAGGAGAAAAAACCAAAATTTGGGAAATTCCCCGATTACAAGAAAATGGACCGGGATTATATCAGGTGCAGTGCAAAACATAAAAACATGCCAAAACTAAGCTCACAGATGACTCAAAAGCAGGGGAAAAGGTCAAGGAGGAAGACAAACCTTGAAGAGAAAGATATGAGGGACATGGCATGGATACATGAAAAAAGAATAAAAAAGGAAAAAAATCTTTCCCAAAGTGAAAGCCATCCAAAGGCATGGCATGCCATCAAGGGCAGGGACAAGCACCAAAGATTCCTCTAGTGGTCTCCATTGAAATCGCAAGATTCCCTTTCCCTTCCCGAAAGGAAATTTCATTTCCTTTCGGGAAGGGAAAGGGAATCTTGCGACCCTGAAAAGAAAGACTTACAAACACTCTGGAAAGGAGATAGGATCAAATGAAATGCAATTGAAAAAAACAAGAAAATTGGGAATTTTAGGGTCCTCAAAAACTAGGCTGTTAGGAAATGAGCTGCATTTGAAAGGACCAGCACAGGCCAAAACTCAGCTCACAGATGTTGCAAAAGCAGGGGGAAAAGTCAGTGAGGAGTACACTCCATCGGGACAAAGATATGAGGGACATGGCATGGATACTTAAAAGAAAAAAGAAAAAAAAAAAAATTTCCCAAAGTTAAAACCATCAAAATGCAGGCAGGCCATATGCCATCAAGTGCAGGCACATGCAGCAAAGCTTGCCAAAATTGATCCCCACTGAAGGCCAAAACAGAAAAGAAGGACTTACAAACACGCTGGAATGGAGATAGCATCAAAGGA
Source organism: Ammospiza nelsoni (assembly GCF_027579445.1). Classification (NCBI taxonomy): domain Eukaryota; kingdom Metazoa; phylum Chordata; class Aves; order Passeriformes; family Passerellidae; genus Ammospiza; species Ammospiza nelsoni. Next base: position 108,767,217 of record NC_080633.1, read on the forward strand.
ATTGCAATAGGAGGAGAAAAAAACAAAATTTGGGAAATTCCCCGATTACAAGAAAATGGACCGGGATTATATCAGCTGCACTGCAAAACACAAAAACATGCCAAAACTACGCTCAAAGGTGTTTCAAAAGAAGGGGAAAAGGTCAAGGAGGAAGACAAACCTTGAAGAGAAAGATATGAGGTATATGGCTTGGATACTTAAAAAAAAAAATAAAAAAAATTCCCAAAGTCAAAACCATCAAAATGCAGGCAGGCCATATGCCATCAAGTGCAGGCACATGCAGCAAACCTTGCCAAAATTGATCCCCACTGAAGGCCAAAACACAAAAGAAGGACTTACAAACACGCTGGAATGGAGATAGCATCAAAGGAATGGCAATAGGAGGAGAAAAAAACAAAATTTGGGAAATTCCCCGATTACAAGGAAATGGACCGGGATTATATCAGGTGCACTGCAAAACACAAAAACATGCCAAAACTACGCTCAAAGGTGTTTCAAAAGCAGGGGAAAAGGTCAAGGAGGAAGACAAACCTTGAAGAGAAAGATATGAGGGATATGGCATGGATACTTAAAAAAAAAAATAAAAAAAATTCCCAAAGTCAAAACCATCAAAATGCAGGGAGGCCATATGCCATCAAGTGCAGGCACATGCAGCAAACCTTGCCAAAATTGATCCCCACTGAAGGCCAAAACACAAAAGAAGGACTTACAAACATGCTGGAATGGAGATAGCACCAAGTGAATGGCAATTGGAGGAGAAAAAAACAAAATTTGGGAAATTCCCCGATTACAAGGAAATGGACCGGGATTATATCAGGTGCAGTGCAAAACATAAAAACATGCCAAAACTAAGCTCACAGATGACTCAAAAGCAGGGGAAAAGGTCAAGGAGGAAGACAAACCTTGAAGAGAAAGATATGAGGGATATGGCATGGATACTTAAAAAAAAAAAAAATTCCCAGAGTCAAAGCCATCAAAATGCAGGCAGGCCATATGCCATCAAGTGCAGGCACATGCAGCAAACCTTGCCAAAATTGATCCCCACTGAAGGCCAAAAGAGAAAAAAAGGACTCACAAACACGCTGGAATGGAGATATCATCAAAGGAATTCCAATAGGAGGAGAAAAAAACAAAATTTGGGAAATTCCCCGATTACAAGGAAATGGACCGGGATTATATCCGCTGCAGTGCAAAACACAAAAACACGCCAAAACTAAGCTCACAGATGACTCAAAAGCAGGGGAAAAGGTCAAGGAGGAAGACAAACCTTGAAGAGAAAGATATGAGGTATATGGCTTGGATACTTAAAAAAAAAAAAAAATTCCCAAAGTCAAAACCATCAAAATGCAGGCAGGCCATATGCCATCAAGTGCAGGCACATGCAGCAAACCTTGCCAAAATTGATCCCCACTGAAGGCCAAAACACAAAAGAAGGACTTACAAACACGCTGGAATGGAGATAGCATCAAGGGAATGGCAATAGGAGGAGAAAAAAACAAAATTTGGGAAATTCCCCGATTACAAGAAAATGGACCGGGATTATATCAGGTGCAGTGCAAAACATAAAAACATGCCAAAACTAAGCTCACAGATGACTCAAAAGCAGGGGAAAAGGTCAAGGAGGAAGACAAACCTTGAAGAGAAAGATATGAGGGACATGGCATGGATACATGAAAAAAGAATAAAAAAGGAAAAAAATCTTTCCCAAAGTGAAAGCCATCAAAAGGCATGGCATGCCATCAAGGGCAGGGACAAGCACCAAAGATTCCTCTAGTGGTCTCCATTGAAATCGCAAGATTCCCTTTCCCTTCCCGAAAGGAAATTTCATTTCCTTTCGGGAAGGGAAAGGGAATCTTGCGACCCTGAAAAGAAAGACTTACAAACACTCTGGAAAGGAGATAGGATCAAATGAAATGCAATTGAAAAAAACAAGAAAATTGGGAATTTTAGGGTCCTCAAAAACTAGGCTGTTAGGAAATGAGCTGCATTTGAAAGGACCAGCACAGGCCAAAACTCAGCTCACAGATGTTGCAAAAGCAGGGGGAAAAGTCAGTGAGGAGTACACTCCATCGGGACAAAGATATGAGGGACATGGCATGGATACTGAAAAGAAAAAAGAAAAAAAAAAAAATTTCCCAAAGTTAAAACCATCAAAATGCAGGCAGGCCATATGCCATCAAGTGCAGGCACATGCAGCAAACCTTGCCAAAATTGATCCCCACTGAAGGCCAAAAGAGAAAAAAAGGACTCAAAACACGCTGGAATGGAGATAGCATCAAGTGAATGGCAATTGGAGGAGAAAAAAACAAAATTTGGGAAATTCCCCGATTACAAGGAAATGGACCGGGATTATATCAGGTGCAGTGCAAAACACAAAAACATGCCAAAACTAAGCTCACAGATGACTCAAAAGCAGGGGAAAAGGTCAAGGAGGAAGACAAACCTTGAAGAGAAAGATATGAGGGATATGGCATGGATACTTAAAAAAAAAAAAAAATTCCCAAAGTCAAAACCATCAAAATGCAGGCAGGCCATATGCCATGAAGTGCAGGCACATGCAGCAAAGCTTGCCAAAATTGATCCCCACTGAAGGCCAAAACAGAAAAGAAGGACTTACAAATACGCTGGAATGGAGATAGCATCAAAGGAATTGCAATAGGAGGAGAAAAAAACAAAATTTGGGAAATTCCCCGATTACAAGAAAATGGACCGGGATTATATCAGGTGCAGTGCAAAACATAAAAACATGCCAAAACTAAGCTCACAGATGACTCAAAAGCAGGGGAAAAGGTCAAGGAGGAAGACAAACCTTGAAGAGAAAGATATGAGGGACATGGCATGGATACATGAAAAAAGAATAAAAAAGGAAAAAAATCTTTCCCAAAGCGAAAGCCATCCAAAGGCATGGCATGCCATCAAGGGCAGGGACAAGCACCAAAGATTCCTCTAGTGGTCTCCATTGAAATCGCAAGATTCCCTTTCCCTTCCCGAAAGGAAATTTCATTTCCTTTCGGGAAGGGAAAGGGAATCTTGCGACCCTGAAAAGAAAGACTTACAAACACTCTGGAAAGGAGATAGGATCAAATGAAATGCAATTGAAAAAAACAAGAACATTGGGAATTTTAGGGTCCTCAAAAACTAGACTGTTAGGAAATGAGCTGCATTTGAAAGGACCAGCACAGGCCAAAACTCAGCTCACAGATGTTGCAAAAGCAGGGGGAAAAGTCAGTGAGGAGTACACTCCATCGGGACAAAGATATGAGGGACATGGCATGGATACTTAAAAGAAAAAAGAAAAAAGAAAAAATTTCCCAAAGTTAAAACCATCAAAATGCAGGCAGGCCACATGCCATCAAGTGCAGGCACATGCAGCAAACCTTGCCAAAACTGATCCCCACTGAAGGCCAAAAGAGAAAAAAAGGACTCACAACACGCTGGAATGGAGATAGCATCAAAGGAATTGCAATAGGAGGAGAAAAAAACAAAATTTGGGAAATTCCCCGATTACAAGGAAATGGACCGGGATTATATCAGCTGCAGTGCAAAACACAAAAACATGCCAAAACTACGCTCAAAGGTGTTTCAAAAGAAGGGGAAAAGGTCAAGGAGGAAGACAAACCTTGAAGAGAAAGATATGAGGTATATGGCTTGGATACTTAAAAAAAAAAATAAAAAAAATTCCCAAAGTCAAAACCATCAAAATGCAGGCAGGCCATATGCCATCAAGTGCAGGCACATGCAGCAAACCTTGCCAAAATTGATCCCCACTGAAGGCCAAAACACAAAAGAAGGACTTACAAACACGCTGGAATGGAGATAGCATCAAAGGAATGGCAATAGGAGGAGAAAAAAACAAAATTTGGGAAATTCCCCGATTACAAGGAAATGGACCGGGATTATATCAGGTGCACTGCAAAACACAAAAACATGCCAAAACTACGCTCAAAGGTGTTTCAAAAGCAGGGGAAAAGGTCAAGGAGGAAGACAAACCTTGAAGAGAAAGATATGAGGGATATGGCATGGATACTTAAAAAAAAAAATAAAAAAAATTCCCAAAGTCAAAACCATCAAAATGCAGGGAGGCCATATGCCATCAAGTGAAGGCACATGCAGCAAACCTTGCCAAAATTGATCCCCACTGAAGGCCAAAACACAAAAGAAGGACTTACAAACATGCTGGAATGGAGATAGCACCAAGTGAATGGCAATTGGAGGAGAAAAAAACAAAATTTGGGAAATTCCCCGATTACAAGGAAATGGACCGGGATTATATCAGGTGCAGTGCAAAACATAAAAACATGCCAAAACTAAGCTCACAGATGACTCAAAAGCAGGGGAAAAGGTCAAGGAGGAAGACAAACCTTGAAGAGAAAGATATGAGGGATATGGCATGGATACTTAAAAAAAAAAAAAAATTCCCAGAGTCAAAGCCATCAAAATGCAGGCAGGCCATATGCCATCAAGTGCAGGCACATGCAGCAAACCTTGCCAAAATTGATCCCCACTGAAGGCCAAAACACAAAAGAAGGACTTACAAACACGCTGGAATGGAGATAGCATCAAAGGAATTGCAATAGGAGGAGAAAAAACCAAAATTTGGGAAATTCCCCGATTACAAGAAAATGGACCGGGATTATATCAGGTGCAGTGCAAAACATAAAAACATGCCAAAACTAAGCTCACAGATGACTCAAAAGCAGGGGAAAAGGTCAAGGAGGAAGACAAACCTTGAAGAGAAAGATATGAGGGACATGGCATGGATACATGAAAAAAGAATAAAAAAGGAAAAAAATCTTTCCCAAAGTGAAAGCCATCCAAAGGCATGGCATGCCATCAAGGGCAGGGACAAGCACCAAAGATTCCTCTAGTGGTCTCCATTGAAATCGCAAGATTCCCTTTCCCTTCCCGAAAGGAAATTTCATTTCCTTTCGGGAAGGGAAAGGGAATCTTGCGACCCTGAAAAGAAAGACTTACAAACACTCTGGAAAGGAGATAGGATCAAATGAAATGCAATTGAAAAAAACAAGAAAATTGGGAATTTTAGGGTCCTCAAAAACTAGGCTGTTAGGAAATGAGCTGCATTTGAAAGGACCAGCACAGGCCAAAACTCAGCTCACAGATGTTGCAAAAGCAGGGGGAAAAGTCAGTGAGGAGTACACTCCATCGGGACAAAGATATGAGGGACATGGCATGGATACTTAAAAGAAAAAAGAAAAAAAAAAAAATTTCCCAAAGTTAAAACCATCAAAATGCAGGCAGGCCATATGCCATCAAGTGCAGGCACATGCAGCAAAGCTTGCCAAAATTGATCCCCACTGAAGGCCAAAACAGAAAAGAAGGACTTACAAACACGCTGGAATGGAGATAGCATCAAAGGAATTGCAATAGGAGGAGAAAAAAACAAAATTTGGGAAATTCCCCGATTACAAGGAAATGGACCGGGATTATATCAGCTGCAGTGCAAAACACAAAAACATGCCAAAACTACGCTCAAAGGTGTTTCAAAAGAAGGGGAAAAGGTCAAGGAGGAAGACAAACCTTGAAGAGAAAGATATGAGGTATATGGCTTGGATACTTAAAAAAAAAAATAAAAAAAATTCCCAAAGTCAAAACCATCAAAATGCAGGCAGGCCATATGCCATCAAGTGCAGGCACATGCAGCAAACCTTGCCAAAATTGATCCCCACTGAAGGCCAAAACACAAAAGAAGGACTTACAAACACGCTGGAATGGAGATAGCATCAAAGGAATGGCAATAGGAGGAGAAAAAAACAAAATTTGGGAAATTCCCCGATTACAAGGAAATGGACCGGGATTATATCAGGTGCACTGCAAAACACAAAAACATGCCAAAACTACGCTCAAAGGTGTTTCAAAAGCAGGGGAAAAGGTCAAGGAGGAAGACAAACCTTGAAGAGAAAGATATGAGGGATATGGCATGGATACTTAAAAAAAAAAATAAAAAAAATTCCCAAAGTCAAAACCATCAAAATGCAGGGAGGCCATATGCCATCAAGTGCAGGCACATGCAGCAAACCTTGCCAAAATTGATCCCCACTGAAGGCCAAAACACAAAAGAAGGACTTACAAACATGCTGGAATGGAGATAGCACCAAGTGAATGGCAATTGGAGGAGAAAAAAACAAAATTTGGGAAATTCCCCGATTACAAGGAAATGGACCGGGATTATATCAGGTGCAGTGCAAAACATAAAAACATGCCAAAACTAAGCTCACAGATGACTCAAAAGCAGGGGAAAAGGTCAAGGAGGAAGACAAACCTTGAAGAGAAAGATATGAGGGATATGGCATGGATACTTAAAAAAAAAAAAAATTCCCAGAGTCAAAGCCATCAAAATGCAGGCAGGCCATATGCCATCAAGTGCAGGCACATGCAGCAAACCTTGCCAAAATTGATCCCCACTGAAGGCCAAAAGAGAAAAAAAGGACTCACAAACACGCTGGAATGGAGATATCATCAAAGGAATTCCAATAGGAGGAGAAAAAAACAAAATTTGGGAAATTCCCCGATTACAAGGAAATGGACCGGGATTATATCCGCTGCAGTGCAAAACACAAAAACACGCCAAAACTAAGCTCACAGATGACTCAAAAGCAGGGGAAAAGGTCAAGGAGGAAGACAAACCTTGAAGAGAAAGATATGAGGTATATGGCTTGGATACTTAAAAAAAAAAAAAAATTCCCAAAGTCAAAACCATCAAAATGCAGGCAGGCCATATGCCATCAAGTGCAGGCACATGCAGCAAACCTTGCCAAAATTGATCCCCACTGAAGGCCAAAACACAAAAGAAGGACTTACAAACACGCTGGAATGGAGATAGCATCAAGGGAATGGCAATAGGAGGAGAAAAAAACAAAATTTGGGAAATTCCCCGATTACAAGAAAATGGACCGGGATTATATCAGGTGCAGTGCAAAACATAAAAACATGCCAAAACTAAGCTCACAGATGACTCAAAAGCAGGGGAAAAGGTCAAGGAGGAAGACAAACCTTGAAGAGAAAGATATGAGGGACATGGCATGGATACATGAAAAAAGAATAAAAAAGGAAAAAAATCTTTCCCAAAGTGAAAGCCATCAAAAGGCATGGCATGCCATCAAGGGCAGGGACAAGCACCAAAGATTCCTCTAGTGGTCTCCATTGAAATCGCAAGATTCCCTTTCCCTTCCCGAAAGGAAATTTCATTTCCTTTCGGGAAGGGAAAGGGAATCTTGCGACCCTGAAAAGAAAGACTTACAAACACTCTGGAAAGGAGATAGGATCAAATGAAATGCAATTGAAAAAAACAAGAAAATTGGGAATTTTAGGGTCCTCAAAAACTAGGCTGTTAGGAAATGAGCTGCATTTGAAAGGACCAGCACAGGCCAAAACTCAGCTCACAGATGTTGCAAAAGCAGGGGGAAAAGTCAGTGAGGAGTACACTCCATCGGGACAAAGATATGAGGGACATGGCATGGATACTGAAAAGAAAAAAGAAAAAAAAAAAAATTTCCCAAAGTTAAAACCATCAAAATGCAGGCAGGCCATATGCCATCAAGTGCAGGCACATGCAGCAAACCTTGCCAAAATTGATCCCCACTGAAGGCCAAAAGAGAAAAAAAGGACTCAAAACACGCTGGAATGGAGATAGCATCAAGTGAATGGCAATTGGAGGAGAAAAAAACAAAATTTGGGAAATTCCCCGATTACAAGGAAATGGACCGGGATTATATCAGGTGCAGTGCAAAACACAAAAACATGCCAAAACTAAGCTCACAGATGACTCAAAAGCAGGGGAAAAGGTCAAGGAGGAAGACAAACCTTGAAGAGAAAGATATGAGGGATATGGCATGGATACTTAAAAAAAAAAAAAAATTCCCAAAGTCAAAACCATCAAAATGCAGGCAGGCCATATGCCATGAAGTGCAGGCACATGCAGCAAAGCTTGCCAAAATTGATCCCCACTGAAGGCCAAAACAGAAAAGAAGGACTTACAAATACGCTGGAATGGAGATAGCATCAAAGGAATTGCAATAGGAGGAGAAAAAAACAAAATTTGGGAAATTCCCCGATTACAAGAAAATGGACCGGGATTATATCAGGTGCAGTGCAAAACATAAAAACATGCCAAAACTAAGCTCACAGATGACTCAAAAGCAGGGGAAAAGGTCAAGGAGGAAGACAAACCTTGAAGAGAAAGATATGAGGGACATGGCATGGATACATGAAAAAAGAATAAAAAAGGAAAAAAATCTTTCCCAAAGCGAAAGCCATCCAAAGGCATGGCATGCCATCAAGGGCAGGGACAAGCACCAAAGATTCCTCTAGTGGTCTCCATTGAAATCGCAAGATTCCCTTTCCCTTCCCGAAAGGAAATTTCATTTCCTTTCGGGAAGGGAAAGGGAATCTTGCGACCCTGAAAAGAAAGACTTACAAACACTCTGGAAAGGAGATAGGATCAAATGAAATGCAATTGAAAAAAACAAGAACATTGGGAATTTTAGGGTCCTCAAAAACTAGACTGTTAGGAAATGAGCTGCATTTGAAAGGACCAGCACAGGCCAAAACTCAGCTCACAGATGTTGCAAAAGCAGGGGGAAAAGTCAGTGAGGAGTACACTCCATCGGGACAAAGATATGAGGGACATGGCATGGATACTTAAAAGAAAAAAGAAAAAAGAAAAAATTTCCCAAAGTTAAAACCATCAAAATGCAGGCAGGCCACATGCCATCAAGTGCAGGCACATGCAGCAAACCTTGCCAAAACTGATCCCCACTGAAGGCCAAAAGAGAAAAAAAGGACTCACAACACGCTGGAATGGAGATAGCATCAAAGGAATTGCAATAGGAGGAGAAAAAAACAAAATTTGGGAAATTCCCCGATTACAAGAAAATGGACCGGGATTATATCAGGTGCCGTGCAAAACATAAAAACATGCCAAAACTAAGCTCACAGATGACTCAAAAGCAGGGGAAAAGGTCAAGGAGGAAGACAAACCTTGAAGAGAAAGATATGAGGGACATGGCATGGATACTTAAAAGAAAAAAAAAAAAATTTCCCAAAGTTAAAACCATCAAAATGCAGGCAGGCCATATGCCATCAAGTGCAGGCACATGCAGCAAAGCTTGCCAAAATTGATCCCCACTGAAGGCCAAAACAGAAAAGAAGGACTTACAAACACGCTGGAATGGAGATAGCATCAAAGGAATTGCAATAGGAGGAGAAAAAAACAAAATTTGGGAAATTCCCCGATTACAAGAAAATGGACCGGGATTATATCAGGTGCAGTGCAAAACACAAAAACATGCCAAAACTACGCTCAAAGGTGTTTCAAAAGCAGGGGAAAAGGTCAAGGAGGAAGACAAAACTTGAAGAGAAAGATATGAGGTATATGGCTTGGATACTTAAAAAAAAAAAAATAAAAAAAATTCCCAAAGTCAAAACCATCAAAATGCAGGCAGGCCATATGCCATCAAGTGCAGGCACATGCAGCAAAGCTTGCCAAAATTGATCCCCACAAAGGCCAAAACAGAAAAGAAGGACTTACAAACACGCTGGAATGGAGATAGCATCAAAGGAATTGCAATAGGAGGAGAAAAAAACAAAATTTGGGAAATTCCCCGATTACAAGGAAATGGACCGGGATTATATCAGCTGCAGTGCAAAACACAAAAACATGCCAAAACTACGCTCAAAGGTGTTTCAAAAGCAGGGGAAAAGGTCAAGGAGGAAAACAAACCTTGAAGAGAAAGATATGAGGGATATGGCATGGATACTTAAAAGAAAAAATAAAAAAATTCCCAAAGTCAAAACCATCAAAATGCAGGCAGGCCATATGCCATCAAGTGCAGGCACATGCAGCAAACCTTGCCAAAATTGATCCCCACTGAAGGCCAAAACAGAAAAGAAGGACTTACAAACACGCTGGAATGGAGATAGCATCAAGGGAATGGCAATTGGAGGAGAAAAAAACAAAATTTGGGAAATTCCCCGATTACAAGGAAATGGACCGGGATTATATCAGCTGCAGTGCAAAACACAAAAACATGCCAAAACTACGCTCAAAGGTGTTTCAAAAGCAGGGGAAAAGGTCAAGGAGGAAGACAAACCTTGAAGAGAAAGATATGAGGTATATGGCTTGGATACTTAAAAAAAAAAATAAAAAAAATTCCCAAAGTCAAAACCATCAAAATGCAGGCAGGCCATATGCCACCAAGTGCAGGCACATGCAGCAAAGCTTGCCAAAATTGATCCCCACTGAAGGCCAAAACAGAAAAGAAGGACTTACAAACATGCTGGAATGGAGATAGCATCAAGGGAATGGCAATTGGAGGAGAAAAAAACAAAATTTGGGAAATTCCCCGATTACAAGGAAATGGACCGGGATTATATCAGGTGCAGTGCAAAACATAAAAACATGCCAAAACTAAGCTCACAGATGACTCAAAAGCAGGGGAAAAGGTCAAGGAGGAAGACAAACCTTGAAGAGAAAGATATGAGGGACATGGCATGGATACATGAAAAAAGAATAAAAAAGGAAAAAAATCTTTCCCAAAGTGAAAGCCATCAAAAGGCATGGCATGCCATCAAGGGCAGGGACAAGCACCAAAGATTCCTCTAGTGGTCTCCATTGAAATCGCAAGATTCCCTTTCCCTTCCCGAAAGGAAATTTCATTTCCTTTCGGGAAGGGAAAGGGAATCTTGCGACCCTGAAAAGAAAGACTTACAAACACTCTGGAAAGGAGGTAGGATCAAATGAAATGCAATTGAAAAAAACAAGAAAATTGGGAATTTTAGGGTCCTCAAAAACTAGGCTGTTAGGAAATGAGCTGCATTTGAAAGGACCAGCACAGGCCAAAACTCAGCTCACAGATGTTGCAAAAGCAGGGGGAAAAGTCAGCGAGGAGTACACTCCATCGGGACAAAGATATTAGGGACATGGCATGGATACTTAAAAGAAAAAAAAAAAAATTTCCCAAAGTTAAAACCATCAAAATGCAGGCAGGCCATATGCCATCAAGTGCAGGCACATGCAGCAAACCTTGCCAAAATTGATCCCCACTGAAGGCCAAAAGAGAAAAAAAGGACTCACAACACGCTGGAATGGAGATAGCATCAAAGGAATTGCAATAGGAGGAGAAAAAAACAAAATTTGGGAAATTCCCCGATTACAAGGAAATGGACCGGGATTATATCAGCTGCAGTGCAAAACACAAAAACATGCCAAAACTACGCTCAAAGGTGTTTCAAAAGCAGGGGAAAAGGTCAAGGAGGAAGACAAACCTTGAAGAGAAAGATATGAGGTATATGGCTTGGATACTTAAAAAAAAAAATAAAAAAAATTCCCAAAGTCAAAACCATCAAAATGCAGGCAGGCCATATGCCATCAAGTGCAGGCACATGCAGCAAACCTTGCCAAAATTGATCCCCACTGAAGGCCAAAACAGAAAAGAAGGACTTACAAACACGCTGGAATGGAGATAGCATCAAAGGAATTGCAATAGGAGGAGAAAAAAACAAAATTTGGGAAATTCCCCGATTACAAGAAAATGGACCGGGATTATATCAGGTGCAGTGCAAAACATAAAAACATGCCAAAACTAAGCTCACAGATGACTCAAAAGCAGGGGAAAAGGTCAAGGAGGAAGACAAACCTTGAAGAGAAAGATATGAGGGACATGGCATGGATACATGAAAAAAGAATAAAAAAGGAAAAAAATCTTTCCCAAAGTGAAAGCCATCAAAAGGCATGGCATGCCATCAAGGGCAGGGACAAGCACCAAAGATTCCTCTAGTGGTCTCCATTGAAATCGCAAGATTCCCTTTCCCTTCCCGAAAGGAAATTTCATTTCCTTTCGGGAAGGGAAAGGGAATCTTGCGACCCTGAAAAGAAAGACTTACAAACACTCTGGAAAGGAGATAGGATCAAATGAAATGCAATTGAAAAAAACAAGAAAATTGGGAATTTTAGGGTCCTCAAAAACTAGGCTGTTAGGAAATGAGCTGCATTTGAAAGGACCAGCACAGGCCAAAACTCAGCTCACAGATGTTGCAAAAGCAGGGGGAAAAGTCAGTGAGGAGTACACTCCATCGGGACAAAGATATGAGGGACATGGCATGGATACTTAAAAGAAAAAAGAAAAAAAAAAAAATTTCCCAAAGTTAAAACCATCAAAATGCAGGCAGGCCATATGCCATCAAGTGCAGGCACATGCAGCAAACCTTGCCAAAATTGATCCCCACTGAAGGCCAAAAGAGAAAAAAAGGACTCACAACACGCTGGAATGGAGATAGCATCAAAGGAATTGCAATAGGAGGAGAAAAAACAAAATTTGGGAAATTCCCCGATTACAAGGAAATGGACCGGGATTATATGAGGTGCAGTGCAAAACACAAAATCATGCCAAAACTACGCTCACAGATGACTCAAAAGCAGGGGAAAAGGTCAAGGAGGAAGACAAACCTTGAAGAGAAAGATATGAGGGATATGGCATGGATACTTAAAAAAAAAATAAAAAAATTCCCAAAGTCAAAACCATCAAAATGCAGGTAGGCCATATGCCATCAAGTGCAGGCACATGCAGCAAACCTTGGCAAAATTGATCGCCACTGAAGGCCAAAACAGAAAAGAAGGACTTACAAACATGGTGGAATGGAGATAGCATCAAGTGAATTGCAATTGGAGGAGAAAAAACAAAATTTGGGAAATTCCCCGATTACAAGGAAATGGACCGGGATTATATGAGGTGCAGTGCAAAACATAAAAACATGCCAAAACTAAGCTCACAGATGACTCAAAAGCAGGGGAAAAGGTCAAGGAGGAAGACAAACCTTGAAGAGAAAGATATGAGGGACATGGCATGGATACATGAAAAAAGAATAAAAAAGGAAAAAAATCTTTCCCAAAGTGAAAGCCATCAAAAGGCATGGCATGCCATCAAGGGCAGGGACAAGCACCAAAGATTCCTCTAGTGGTCTCCATTGAAATCGCAAGATTCCCTTTCCCTTCCCGAAAGGAAATTTCATTTCCTTTCGGGAAGGGAAAGGGAATCTTGCGACCCTGAAAAGAAAGACTTACAAACACTCTGGAAAGGAGATAGGATCAAATGAAATGCAATTGAAAAAAACAAGAAAATTGGGAATTTTAGGGTCCTCAAAAACTAGGCTGTTAGGAAATGAGCTGCATTTGAAAGGACCAGCACAGGCCAAAACTCAGCTCACAGATGTTGCAAAAGCAGGGGGAAAAGTCAGTGAGGAGTACGCTCCATCGGGACAAAGATATGAGGGACATGGCATGGATACTTAAAAGAAAAAAAAAAAAATTTCCCAAAGTTAAAACCATCAAAATGCAGGCAGGCCATATGCCATCAAGTGCAGGCACATGCAGCAAACCTTGCCAAAATTGATCCCCACTGAAGGCCAAAAGAGAAAAAAAGGACTCACAACACGCTGGAATGGAGATAGCATCAAAGGAATTGCAATAGGAGGAGAAAAAAACAAAATTTGGGAAATTCCCCGATTACAAGGAAATGGACCGGGATTATATCAGCTGCAGTGCAAAACACAAAAACATGCCAAAACTACGCTCAAAGGTGTTTCAAAAGCAGGGGAAAAGGTCAAGGAGGAAGACAAACCTTGAAGAGAAAGATATGAGGGATATGGCTTGGATACTTAAAAAAAAAATAAAAAAATTCCCAAAGTCAAAACCATCAAAATGCAGGCAGGCCATATGCCATCAAGTGCAGGCACATGCAGCAAAGCTTGCCAAAATTGATCCCCACTGAAGGCCAAAACAGAAAAGAAGGACTTACAAACATGCTGGAATGGAGATAGCATCAAGAGAATTGCAATTGGAGGAGAAAAAAACAAAATTTGGGAAATTCCCCGATTACAAGGAAATGGACCGGGATTATATGAGGTGCAGTGCAAAACATAAAAACATGCCAAAACTAAGCTCACAGATGACTCAAAAGCAGGGGAAAAGGTCAAGGAGGAAGACAAACCTTGAAGAGAAAGATATGAGGGATATGGCATGGATACTTAAAAAAAAAATAAAAAAATTCCCAAAGTCAATACCATCAAAATGCAGGCAGGCCATATGCCATCAAGTGCAGGCACATGCAGCAAACCTTGCCAAAATTGATCCCCACTGAAGGCCAAAACACAAAAGAAGGACTTACAAACACGCTGGAATGGAGATAGCATCAAAGGAATTGCAATAGGAGGAGAAAAAAACAAAATTTGGGAAATTCCCCGATTACAAGGAAATGGACCGGGATTATATGAGGTGCAGTGCAAAACACAAAATCATGCCAAAACTACGCTCACAGATGACTCAAAAGCAGGGGAAAAGGTCAAGGAGGAAGACAAACCTTGAAGAGAAAGATATGAGGGATATGGCATGGATACTTAAAAAAAAAATAAAAAAATTCCCAAAGTCAAAACCATCAAAATGCAGGTAGGCCATATGCCATCAAGTGCAGGCACATGCAGCAAACCTTGGCAAAATTGATCGCCACTGAAGGCCAAAACAGAAAAGAAGGACTTACAAACATGGTGGAATGGAGATAGCATCAAGTGAATTGCAATTGGAGGAGAAAAAAACAAAATTTGGGAAATTCCCCGATTACAAGGAAATGGACCGGGATTATATCAGGTGCAGTGCAAAACATAAAAACATGCCAAAACTAAGCTCACAGATGACTCAAAAGCAGGGGAAAAGGTCAAGGAGGAAGACAAACCTTGAAGAGAAAGATATGAGGGACATGGCATGGATACATGAGAAAAGAATAAAAAAGGAAAAAAATCTTTCCCAAAGTGAAAGCCATCAAAAGGCATGGCATGCCATCAAGGGCAGGCACATGCAGCAAACCTTGCCAAAATTGATCCCCACTGAAGGCCAAAAGAGAAAAAAAGGCTCACAACACGCTGGAATGGAGATAGCATCAAAGGAATTGCAATAGGAGGAGAAAAAAACAAAATTTGGGAAATTCCCCGATTACAAGGAAATGGACCGGGATTATATCAGCTGCAGTGCAAAACACAAAAACATGCCAAAACTACGCTCAAAGGTGTTTCAAAAGCAGGGGAAAAGGTCAAGGAGGAAGACAAACCTTGAAAAGAAAGATATGAGGTATATGGCTTGGATACTTAAAAAAAAAAAATAAAAAAAATTCCCAAAGTCAAAACCATCAAAATGCAGGGAGGCCATATGCCATCAAGTGCAGGCACATGCAGCAAACCTTGCCAAAATTGATCCCCACTGAAGGCCAAAACAGAAAAGAAGGACTTACAAACACGCTGGAATGGAGATAGCATCAAGGGAATGGCAATTGGAGGAGAAAAAAACAAAATTTGGGAAATTCCCCGATTACAAGGAAATGGACCGGGATTATATCAGGTGCAGTGCAAAACATAAAAACATGCCAAAACTAAGCTCACAGATGACTCAAAAGCAGGGGAAAAGGTCAAGGAGGAAGACAAACCTTGAAGAGAAAGATATGAGGGACATGGCATGGATACATGAAAAAAGAATAAAAAAGGAAAAAAATCTTTCCCAAAGTGAAAGCCATCAAAAGGCATGGCATGCCATCAAGGGCAGGGACAAGCACCAAAGATTCCTCTAGTGGTCTCCATTGAAAAGAATGACTTACAAACACTCTGGAAAGGAGGTAGGATCAAATGAAATGCAATTGAAAAAAACAAGAAAATTGGGAATTTTAGGGTCCTCAAAAACTAGGCTGTTAGGAAATGAGCTGCATTTGAAAGGACCAGCACAGGCCAAAACTCAGCTCACAGATGTTGCAAAAGCAGGGGGAAAAGTCAGCGAGGAGTACACTCCATCGGGACAAAGATATGAGGGACATGGCATGGATACTTAAAAGAAAAAAAAAAAAATTTCCCAAAGTTAAAACCATCAAAATGCAGGCAGGCCATATGCCATCAAGTGCAGGCACATGCAGCAAAGCTTGCCAAAATTGATCCCCACTGAAGGCCAAAACACAAAAGAAGGACTTACAAACATGCTGGAATGGAGATAGCATCAAGTGAATGGCAATTGGAGGAGAAAAAAACAAAATTTGGGAAATTCCCCGATTACAAGGAAATGGACCGGGATTATATGAGGTGCAGTGCAAAACATAAAAACATGCCAAAACTAAGCTCACAGATGACTCAAAAGCAGGGGAAAAAGTCAAGGAGGAAGACACAACTTGGAGCGCAAGATATTAGGCACATGGCATGTATACATGAAAAAAGAATAAAAAAGGAAAAAAATCTTTCCCAAAGTGAAAGCCATCCAAAGGCATGGCATGCCATCAAGGGCAGGGACAAGCACCAAAGATTCCTCTAGTGGTCTCCATTGAAATCGCAAGATTCCCTTTCCCTTCCCGAAAGGAAATTTCATTTCCTTTCGGGAAGGGAAAGGGAATCTTGCGACCCTGAAAAGAAAGACTTACAAACACTCTGGAAAGGAGATAGGATCAAATGAAATGCAATTGAAAAAAACAAGAAAATTGGGAATTTTAGGGTCCTCAAAAACTAGGCTGTTAGGAAATGAGCTGCATTTGAAAGGACCAGCACAGGCCAAAACTCAGCTCACAGATGTTGCAAAAGCAGGGGGAAAAGTCAGCGAGGAGTACACTCCATCGGGACAAAGATATGAGGGACATGGCATGGATACTTAAAAGAAAAAAGAAAAAAAAAAAAATTTCCCAAAGTTAAAACCATCAAAATGCAGGCAGGCCATATGCCATCAAGTGCAGGCACATGCAGCAAACCTTGCCAAAATTGATCCCCACTGAAGGCCAAAAGAGAAAAAAAGGACTCACAACACGCTGGAATGGAGATAGCATCAAAGGAATTGCAATAGGAGGAGAAAAAAACAAAATTTGGGAAATTCCCCGATTACAAGGAAATGGACCGGGATTATATCAGCTGCAGTGCAAAACACAAAAACATGCCAAAACTACGCTCAAAGGTGTTTCAAAAGCAGGGGAAAAGGTCAAGGAGGAAGACAAACCTTGAAGAGAAAGATATGAGGGATATGGCTTGGATACTTAAAAAAAAAAATAAAAAAAATCCCAAAGTCAAAACCATCAAAATGCAGGCAGGCCATATGCCATCAAGTGCAGGCACATGCAGCAAAGCTTGCCAAAATTGATCCCCACTGAAGGCCAAAACAGAAAAGAAGGACTTACAAACATGCTGGAATGGAGATAGCATCAAATGAATGGCAATTGGAGGAGAAAAAAACAAAATTTGGGAAATTCCCCGATTACAAGAAAATGGACCGGGATTATATCAGGTGCAGTGCAAAACATAAAAACATGCCAAAACTAAGCTCACAGATGACTCAAAAGCAGGGGAAAAGGTCAAGGAGGAAGACAAACCTTGAAGAGAAAGATATGAGGGACATGGCATGGATACATGAAAAAAGAATAAAAAAGGAAAAAAATCTTTCCCAAAGTGAAAGCCATCAAAAGGCATGGCATGCCATCAAGAGCAGGGACAAGCACCAAAGATTCCTCTAGTGGTCTCCATTGAAATCGCAAGATTCCCTTTCCCTTCCCGAAAGGAAATTTCATTTCCTTTCGGGAAGGGAAAGGGAATCTTGCGACCCTGAAAAGAAAGACTTACAAACACTCTGGAAAGGAGGTAGGATCAAATGAAATGCAATTGAAAAAAACAAGAAAATTGGGAATTTTAGGGTCCTCAAAAACTAGGCTGTTAGGAAATGAGCTGCATTTGAAAGGACCAGCACAGGCCAAAACTCAGCTCACAGATGTTGCAAAAGCAGGGGGAAAAGTCAGTGAGGAGTACACTCCATCGGGACAAAGATATGAGGGACATGGCATGGATACTTAAAAGAAAAAAGAAAAAAAAAAATCTCCCAAAGTTAAAACCATCAAAATGCAGGCAGGCCATATGCCATCAAGTGCAGGCACATGCAGCAAACCTTGCCAAAATTGATCCCCACTGAAGGCCAAAAGAGAAAAAAAGGACTCACAACACGCTGGAATGGAGATAGCATCAAAGGAATTGCAATAGGAGGAGAAAAAAACAAAATTTGGGAAATTCCCCGATTACAAGGAAATGGACCGGGATTATATCAGCTGCAGTGCAAAACACAAAAACATGCCAAAACTATGCTCAAAGGTGTTTCAAAAGCAGGGGAAAAGGTCAAGGAGGAAGACAAACCTTGAAGAGAAAGATATGAGGGATATGGCTTGGATACTTAAAAAAAAAAATAAAAAAAATCCCAAAGTCAAAACCATCAAAATGCAGGCAGGCCATATGCCATCAAGTGCAGGCACATGCAGCAAAGCTTGCCAAAATTGATCCCCACTGAAGGCCAAAACAGAAAAGAAGGACTTACAAACATGCTGGAATGGAGATAGCATCAAATGAATGGCAATTGGAGGAGAAAAAAACAAAATTTGGGAAATTCCCCGATTACAAGGAAATGGACCGGGATTATATCAGGTGCACTGCAAAACATAAAAACATGCCAAAACTAAACTCACAGATGACTCAAAAGCAGGGGAAAAGGTCAAGGAGGAAGACAAACCTTGAAGAGAAAGATATGAGGGACATGGCATGGATACATGAAAAAAGAATAAAAAAGGAAAAAAATCTTTCCCAAAGTGAAAGCCATCAAAAGGCATGGCATGCCATCAAGAGCAGGGACAAGCACCAAAGATTCCTCTAGTGGTCTCCATTGAAATCGCAAGATTCCCTTTCCCTTCCCGAAAGGAAATTTCATTTCCTTTCGGGAAGGGAAAGGGAATCTTGCGACCCTGAAAAGAAAGACTTACAAACACTCTGGAAAGGAGATAGGATCAAATGAAATGCAATTGAAAAAAACAAGAACATTGGGAATTTTAGGGTCCTCAAAAACTAGGCTGTTAGGAAATGAGCTGCATTTGAAAGGACCAGCACAGGCCAAAACTCAGCTCACAGATGTTGCAAAAGCAGGGGGAAAAGTCAGCGAGGAGTACACTCCATCGGGACAAAGATATGAGGGACATGGCATGGATACTTAAAAGAAAAAAGAAAAAAAAAAAAATTTCCCAAAGTTAAAACCATCAAAATGCAGGCAGGCCATATGCCATCAAGTGCAGGCACATGCAGCAAACCTTGCCAAAACTGATCCCCACTGAAGGCCAAAAGAGAAAAAAAGGACTCACAACACGCTGGAATGGAGATAGCATCAAAGGAATTGCAATAGGAGGAGAAAAAAACAAAATTTGGGAAATTCCCCGATTACAAGGAAATGGACCGGGATTATATCAGCTGCAGTGCAAAACACAAAAACATGCCAAAACTACGCTCAAAGGTGTTTCAAAAGCAGGGGAAAAGGTCAAGGAGGAAGACAAACCTTGAAGAGAAAGATATGAGGGATATGGCTTGGATACTTAAAAAAAAAAATAAAAAAAATTCCCAAAGTCAAAACCATCAAAATGCAGGCAGGCCATATGCCATCAAGTGCAGGCACATGCAGCAAAGCTTGCCAAAATTGATCCCCACTGAAGGCCAAAACAGAAAAGAAGGACTTACAAACATGCTGGAATGGAGATAGCATCAAGTGAATGGCAATTGGAGGAGAAAAAAACAAAATTTGGGAAATTCCCCGATTACAAGGAAATGGACCGGGATTATATCAGGTGCAGTGCAAAACATAAAAACATGCCAAAACTAAGCTCACAGATGACTCAAAAGCAGGGGAAAAGGTCAAGGAGGAAGACAACCCTTGAAGAGAAAGATATGAGGGACATGGCATGGATACATGAAAAAAGAATAAAAAAGGAAAAAAATCTTTCCCAAAGTGAAAGCCATCAAAAGGCATGGCATGCCATCAAGAGCAGGGACAAGCACCAAAGATTCCTCTAGTGGTCTCCATTGAAATCGCAAGATTCCCTTTCCCTTCCCGAAAGGAAATTTCATTTCCTTTCGGGAAGGGAAAGGGAATCTTGCGACCCTGAAAAGAAAGACTTACAAACACTCTGGAAAGGAGGTAGGATCAAATGAAATGCAATTGAAAAAAACAAGAAAATTGGGAATTTTAGGGTCCTCAAAAACTAGGCTGTTAGGAAATGAGCTGCATTTGAAAGGACCAGCACAGGCCAAAACTCAGCTCACAGATGTTGCAAAAGCAGGGGGAAAAGTCAGTGAGGAGTACACTCCATCGGGACAAAGATATGAGGGACATGGCATGGATACTTAAAAGAAAAAAGAAAAAAAAAAAATCTCCCAAAGTTAAAACCATCAAAATGCAGGCAGGCCATATGCCATCAAGTGCAGGCACATGCAGCAAACCTTGCCAAAATTGATCCCCACTGAAGGCCAAAAGAGAAAAAAAGGACTCACAACACGCTGGAATGGAGATAGCATCAAAGGAATTGCAATAGGAGGAGAAAAAAACAAAATTTGGGAAATTCCCCGATTACAAGGAAATGGACCGGGATTATATCAGCTGCAGTGCAAAACACAAAAACATGCCAAAACTATGCTCAAAGGTGTTTCAAAAGCAGGGGAAAAGGTCAAGGAGGAAGACAAACCTTGAAGAGAAAGATATGAGGGATATGGCATGGATACTTAAAAAAAAAAATAAAAAAAATCCCAAAGTCAAAACCATCAAAATGCAGGCAGGCCATATGCCATCAAGTGCAGGCACATGCAGCAAAGCTTGCCAAAATTGATCCCCACTGAAGGCCAAAACAGAAAAGAAGGACTTACAAACACGCTGGAATGGAGATAGCATCAAGTGAATGGCAATTGGAGGAGAAAAAAACAAAATTTGGGAAATTCCCCGATTACAAGGAAATGGACCGGGATTATATCAGGTGCAGTGCAAAACATAAAAACATGCCAAAACTAAGCTCACAGATGACTCAAAAGCAGGGGAAAAGGTCAAGGAGGAAGACAAACCTTGAAGAGAAAGATATGAGGGACATGGCATGGATACATGAAAAAAGAATAAAAAAGGAAAAAAATCTTTCCCAAAGTGAAAGCCATCAAAAGGCATGGCATGCCATCAAGGGCAGGGACAAGCACCAAAGATTCCTCTAGTGGTCTCCATTGAAATCGCAAGATTCCCTTTCCCTTCCCGAAAGGAAATTTCATTTCCTTTCGGGAAGGGAAAGGGAATCTTGCGACCCTGAAAAGAAAGACTTACAAACACTCTGGAAAGGAGGTAGGATCAAATGAAAGGCAATTGAAAAAAACAAGAAAATTGGGAATTTTAGGGTCCTCAAAAACTAGGCTGTTAGGAAATGAGCTGCATTTGAAAGGACCAGCACAGGCCAAAACTCAGCTCACAGATGTTGCAAAAGCAGGGGGAAAAGTCAGTGAGGAGTACACTCCATCGGGACAAAGATATGAGGGACATGGCATGGATACTTAAAAGAAAAAAGAAAAAAAAAAAATCTCCCAAAGTTAAAACCATCAAAATGCAGGCAGGCCATATGCCATCAAGTGCAGGCACATGCAGCAAACCTTGCCAAAATTGATCCCCACTGAAGGCCAAAAGAGAAAAAAAGGACTCACAACACGCTGGAATGGAGATAGCATCAAAGGAATTGCAATAGGAGGAGAAAAAAACAAAATTTGGGAAATTCCCCGATTACAAGGAAATGGACCGGGATTATATCAGCTGCAGTGCAAAACACAAAAACATGCCAAAACTATGCTCAAAGGTGTTTCAAAAGCAGGGGAAAAGGTCAAGGAGGAAGACAAACCTTGAAGAGAAAGATATGAGGGATATGGCTTGGATACTTAAAAAAAAAAATAAAAAAAATCCCAAAGTCAAAACCATCAAAATGCAGGCAGGCCATATGCCATCAAGTGCAGGCACATGCAGCAAAGCTTGCCAAAATTGATCCCCACTGAAGGCCAAAACAGAAAAGAAGGACTTACAAACATGCTGGAATGGAGATAGCATCAAATGAATGGCAATTGGAGGAGAAAAAAACAAAATTTGGGAAATTCCCCGATCACAAGGAAATGGACCGGGATTATATCAGGTGCACTGCAAAACATAAAAACATGCCAAAACTAAACTCACAGATGACTCAAAAGCAGGGGAAAAGGTCAAGGAGGAAGACAAACCTTGAAGAGAAAGATATGAGGGACATGGCATGGATACATGAAAAAAGAATAAAAAAGGAAAAAAATCTTTCCCAAAGTGAAAGCCATCAAAAGGCATGGCATGCCATCAAGAGCAGGGACAAGCACCAAAGATTCCTCTAGTGGTCTCCATTGAAATCGCAAGATTCCCTTTCCCTTCCCGAAAGGAAATTTCATTTCCTTTCGGGAAGGGAAAGGGAATCTTGCGACCCTGAAAAGAAAGACTTACAAACACTCTGGAAAGGAGATAGGATCAAATGAAATGCAATTGAAAAAAACAAGAAAATTGGGAATTTTAGGGTCCTCAAAAACTAGGCTGTTAGGAAATGAGCTGCATTTGAAAGGACCAGCACAGGCCAAAACTCAGCTCACAGATGTTGCAAAAGCAGGGGGAAAAGTCAGCGAGGAGTACACTCCATCGGGACAAAGATATGAGGGACATGGCATGGATACTTAAAAGAAAAAAGAAAAAAAAAAAAATTTCCCAAAGTTAAAACCATCAAAATGCAGGCAGGCCATATGCCATCAAGTGCAGGCACATGCAGCAAACCTTGCCAAAACTGATCCCCACTGAAGGCCAAAAGAGAAAAAAAGGACTCACAACACGCTGGAATGGAGATAGCATCAAAGGAATTGCAATAGGAGGAGAAAAAAACAAAATTTGGGAAATTCCCCGATTACAAGGAAATGGACCGGGATTATATCAGCTGCAGTGCAAAACACAAAAACATGCCAAAACTACGCTCAAAGGTGTTTCAAAAGCAGGGGAAAAGGTCAAGGAGGAAGACAAACCTTGAAGAGAAAGATATGAGGTATATGGCTTGGATACTTAAAAAAAAAAATAAAAAAAATTCCCAAAGTCAAAACCATCAAAATGCAGGCAGGCCATATGCCATCAAGTGCAGGCACATGCAGCAAAGCTTGCTAAAATTGATCCCCACTGAAGGCCAAAACAGAAAAGAAGGACTTACAAACATGCTGGAATGGAGATAGCATCAAGTGAATGGCAATTGGAGGAGAAAAAAACAAAATTTGGGAAATTCCCCGATTACAAGGAAATGGACCGGGATTATATCAGGTGCAGTGCAAAACATAAAAACATGCCAAAACTAAGCTCACAGATGACTCAAAAGCAGGGGAAAAGGTCAAGGAGGAAGACAAACCTTGAAGAGAAAGATATGAGGGACATGGCATGGATACATGAAAAAAGAATAAAAAAGGAAAAAAATCTTTCCCAAAGTGAAAGCCATCAAAAGGCATGGCATGCCATCAAGGGCAGGGACAAGCACCAAAGATTCCTCTAGTGGTCTCCATTGAAATCGCAAGATTCCCTTTCCCTTCCCGAAAGGAAATTTCATTTCCTTTCGGGAAGGGAAAGGGAATCTTGCGACCCTGAAAAGAAAGACTTACAAACACTCTGGAAAGGAGGTAGGATCAAATGAAATGCAATTGAAAAAAACAAGAAAATTGGGAATTTTAGGGTCCTCAAAAACTAGGCTGTTAGGAAATGAGCTGCATTTGAAAGGACCAGCACAGGCCAAAACTCAGCTCACAGATGTTGCAAAAGCAGGGGGAAAAGTCAGTGAGGAGTACACTCCATCGGGACAAAGATATGAGGGACATGGCATGGATACTTAAAAGAAAAAAGAAAAAAAAAAAATCTCCCAAAGTTAAAACCATCAAAATGCAGGCAGGCCATATGCCATCAAGTGCAGGCACATGCAGCAAACCTTGCCAAAATTGATCCCCACTGAAGGCCAAAAGAGAAAAAAAGGACTCACAACACGCTGGAATGGAGATAGCATCAAAGGAATTGCAATAGGAGGAGAAAAAAACAAAATTTGGGAAATTCCCCGATTACAAGGAAATGGACCGGGATTATATCAGCTGCAGTGCAAAACACAAAAACATGCCAAAACTATGCTCAAAGGTGTTTCAAAAGCAGGGGAAAAGGTCAAGGAGGAAGACAAACCTTGAAGAGAAAGATATGAGGGATATGGCTTGGATACTTAAAAAAAAAAATAAAAAAAATCCCAAAGTCAAAACCATCAAAATGCAGGCAGGCCATATGCCATCAAGTGCAGGCACATGCAGCAAAGCTTGCCAAAATTGATCCCCACTGAAGGCCAAAACAGAAAAGAAGGACTTACAAACATGCTGGAATGGAGATAACATCAAATGAATGGCAATTGGAGGAGAAAAAAACAAAATTTGGGAAATTCCCCGATTACAAGGAAATGGACCGGGATTATATCAGGTGCACTGCAAAACATAAAAACATGCCAAAACTAAACTCACAGATGACTCAAAAGCAGGGGAAAAGGTCAAGGAGGAAGACAAACCTTGAAGAGAAAGATATGAGGGACATGGCATGGATACATGAAAAAAGAATAAAAAAGGAAAAAAATCTTTCCCAAAGTGAAAGCCATCAAAAGGCATGGCATGCCATCAAGAGCAGGGACAAGCACCAAAGATTCCTCTAGTGGTCTCCATTGAAATCGCAAGATTCCCTTTCCCTTCCCGAAAGGAAATTTCATTTCCTTTCGGGAAGGGAAAGGGAATCTTGCGACCCTGAAAAGAAAGACTTACAAACACTCTGGAAAGGAGATAGGATCAAATGAAATGCAATTGAAAAAAACAAGAAAATTGGGAATTTTAGGGTCCTCAAAAACTAGGCTGTTAGGAAATGAGCTGCATTTGAAAGGACCAGCACAGGCCAAAACTCAGCTCACAGATGTTGCAAAAGCAGGGGGAAAAGTCAGCGAGGAGTACACTCCATCGGGACAAAGATATGAGGGACATGGCATGGATACTTAAAAGAAAAAAGAAAAAAAAAAAAATTTCCCAAAGTTAAAACCATCAAAATGCAGGCAGGCCATATGCCATCAAGTGCAGGCACATGCAGCAAACCTTGCCAAAACTGATCCCCACTGAAGGCCAAAAGAGAAAAAAAGGACTCACAACACGCTGGAATGGAGATAGCATCAAAGGAATTGCAATAGGAGGAGAAAAAAACAAAATTTGGGAAATTCCCCGATTACAAGGAAATGGACCGGGATTATATCAGCTGCAGTGCAAAACACAAAAACATGCCAAAACTACGCTCAAAGGGGTTTCAAAAGCAGGGGAAAAGGTCAAGGAGGAAGACAAACCTTGAAGAGAAAGATATGAGGTATATGGCTTGGATACTTAAAAAAAAAAATAAAAAAAATTCCCAAAGTCAAAACCATCAAAATGCAGGCAGGCCATATGCCATCAAGTGCAGGCACATGCAGCAAAGCTTGCTAAAATTGATCCCCACTGAAGGCCAAAACAGAAAAGAAGGACTTACAAACATGCTGGAATGGAGATAGCATCAAGTGAATGGCAATTGGAGGAGAAAAAAACAAAATTTGGGAAATTCCCCGATTACAAGGAAATGGACCGGGATTATATCAGGTGCAGTGCAAAACATAAAAACATGCCAAAACTAAGCTCACAGATGACTCAAAAGCAGGGGAAAAGGTCAAGGAGGAAGACAAACCTTGAAGAGAAAGATATGAGGGACATGGCATGGATACATGAAAAAAGAATAAAAAAGGAAAAAAATCTTTCCCAAAGTGAAAGCCATCAAAAGGCATGGCATGCCATCAAGGGCAGGGACAAGCACCAAAGATTCCTCTAGTGGTCTCCATTGAAATCGCAAGATTCCCTTTCCCTTCCCGAAAGGAAATTTCATTTCCTTTCGGGAAGGGAAAGGGAATCTTGCGACCCTGAAAAGAAAGACTTACAAACACTCTGGAAAGGAGGTAGGATCAAATGAAATGCAATTGAAAAAAACAAGAAAATTGGGAATTTTAGGGTCCTCAAAAACTAGGCTGTTAGGAAATGAGCTGCATTTGAAAGGACCAGCACAGGCCAAAACTCAGCTCACAGATGTTGCAAAAGCAGGGGGAAAAGTCAGTGAGGAGTACACTCCATCGGGACAAAGATATGAGGGACATGGCATGGATACTTAAAAGAAAAAAGAAAAAAAAAAAATCTCCCAAAGTTAAAACCATCAAAATGCAGGCAGGCCATATGCCATCAAGTGCAGGCACATGCAGCAAACCTTGCCAAAATTGATCCCCACTGAAGGCCAAAAGAGAAAAAAAGGACTCACAACACGCTGGAATGGAGATAGCATCAAAGGAATTGCAATAGGAGGAGAAAAAAACAAAATTTGGGAAATTCCCCGATTACAAGGAAATGGACCGGGATTATATCAGCTGCAGTGCAAAACACAAAAACATGCCAAAACTATGCTCAAAGGTGTTTCAAAAGCAGGGGAAAAGGTCAAGGAGGAAGACAAACCTTGAAGAGAAAGATATGAGGGATATGGCTTGGATACTTAAAAAAAAAAATAAAAAAAATCCCAAAGTCAAAACCATCAAAATGCAGGCAGGCCATATGCCATCAAGTGCAGGCACATGCAGCAAAGCTTGCCAAAATTGATCCCCACTGAAGGCCAAAACAGAAAAGAAGGACTTACAAACATGCTGGAATGGAGATAGCATCAAATGAATGGCAATTGGAGGAGAAAAAAACAAAATTTGGGAAATTCCCCGATTACAAGGAAATGGACCGGGATTATATCAGGTGCACTGCAAAACATAAAAACATGCCAAAACTAAACTCACAGATGACTCAAAAGCAGGGGAAAAGGTCAAGGAGGAAGACAAACCTTGAAGAGAAAGATATGAGGGACATGGCATGGATACATGAAAAAAGAATAAAAAAGGAAAAAAATCTTTCCCAAAGTGAAAGCCATCAAAAGGCATGGCATGCCATCAAGAGCAGGGACAAGCACCAAAGATTCCTCTAGTGGTCTCCATTGAAATCGCAAGATTCCCTTTCCCTTCCCGAAAGGAAATTTCATTTCCTTTCGGGAAGGGAAAGGGAATCTTGCGACCCTGAAAAGAAAGACTTACAAACACTCTGGAAAGGAGATAGGATCAAATGAAATGCAATTGAAAAAAACAAGAAAATTGGGAATTTTAGGGTCCTCAAAAACTAGGCTGTTAGGAAATGAGCTGCATTTGAAAGGACCAGCACAGGCCAAAACTCAGCTCACAGATGTTGCAAAAGCAGGGGGAAAAGTCAGCGAGGAGTACACTCCATCGGGACAAAGATATGAGGGACATGGCATGGATACTTAAAAGAAAAAAGAAAAAAAAAAAAATTTCCCAAAGTTAAAACCATCAAAATGCAGGCAGGCCATATGCCATCAAGTGCAGGCACATGCAGCAAACCTTGCCAAAACTGATCCCCACTGAAGGCCAAAAGAGAAAAAAAGGACTCACAACACGCTGGAATGGAGATAGCATCAAAGGAATTGCAATAGGAGGAGAAAAAAACAAAATTTGGGAAATTCCCCGATTACAAGGAAATGGACCGGGATTATATCAGCTGCAGTGCAAAACACAAAAACATGCCAAAACTACGCTCAAAGGTGTTTCAAAAGCAGGGGAAAAGGTCAAGGAGGAAGACAAACCTTGAAGAGAAAGATATGAGGTATATGGCTTGGATACTTAAAAAAAAAAATAAAAAAAATTCCCAAAGTCAAAACCATCAAAATGCAGGCAGGCCATATGCCATCAAGTGCAGGCACATGCAGCAAAGCTTGCTAAAATTGATCCCCACTGAAGGCCAAAACAGAAAAGAAGGACTTACAAACATGCTGGAATGGAGATAGCATCAAGTGAATGGCAATTGGAGGAGAAAAAAACAAAATTTGGGAAATTCCCCGATTACAAGGAAATGGACCGGGATTATATCAGGTGCAGTGCAAAACATAAAAACATGCCAAAACTAAGCTCACAGATGACTCAAAAGCAGGGGAAAAGGTCAAGGAGGAAGACAAACCTTGAAGAGAAAGATATGAGGGACATGGCATGGATACATGAAAAAAGAATAAAAAAGGAAAAAAATCTTTCCCAAAGTGAAAGCCATCAAAAGGCATGGCATGCCATCAAGGGCAGGGACAAGCACCAAAGATTCCTCTAGTGGTCTCCATTGAAATCGCAAGATTCCCTTTCCCTTCCCGAAAGGAAATTTCATTTCCTTTCGGGAAGGGAAAGGGAATCTTGCGACCCTGAAAAGAAAGACTTACAAACACTCTGGAAAGGAGGTAGGATCAAATGAAATGCAATTGAAAAAAACAAGAAAATTGGGAATTTTAGGGTCCTCAAAAACTAGGCTGTTAGGAAATGAGCTGCATTTGAAAGGACCAGCACAGGCCAAAACTCAGCTCACAGATGTTGCAAAAGCAGGGGGAAAAGTCAGTGAGGAGTACACTCCATCGGGACAAAGATATGAGGGACATGGCATGGATACTTAAAAGAAAAAAGAAAAAAAAAAAATCTCCCAAAGTTAAAACCATCAAAATGCAGGCAGGCCATATGCCATCAAGTGCAGGCACATGCAGCAAACCTTGCCAAAATTGATCCCCACTGAAGGCCAAAAGAGAAAAAAAGGACTCACAACACGCTGGAATGGAGATAGCATCAAAGGAATTGCAATAGGAGGAGAAAAAAACAAAATTTGGGAAATTCCCCGATTACAAGGAAATGGACCGGGATTATATCAGCTGCAGTGCAAAACACAAAAACATGCCAAAACTATGCTCAAAGGTGTTTCAAAAGCAGGGGAAAAGGTCAAGGAGGAAGACAAACCTTGAAGAGAAAGATATGAGGGATATGGCTTGGATACTTAAAAAAAAAAATAAAAAAAATCCCAAAGTCAAAACCATCAAAATGCAGGCAGGCCATATGCCATCAAGTGCAGGCACATGCAGCAAACCTTGCCAAAATTGATCCCCACTGAAGGCCAAAACAGAAAAGAAGGACTTACAAACATGCTGGAATGGAGATAGCATCAAATGAATGGCAATTGGAGGAGAAAAAAACAAAATTTGGGAAATTCCCCGATTACAAGGAAATGGACCGGGATTATATCAGGTGCACTGCAAAACATAAAAACATGCCAAAACTAAGCTCACAGATGACTCAAAAGCAGGGGAAAAGGTCAAGGAGGAAGACAAACCTTGAAGAGAAAGATATGAGGGACATGGCATGGATACATGAAAAAAGAATAAAAAAGGAAAAAAATCTTTCCCAAAGTGAAAGCCATCAAAAGGCATGGCATGCCATCAAGAGCAGGGACAAGCACCAAAGATTCCTCTAGTGGTCTCCATTGAAATCGCAAGATTCCCTTTCCCTTCCCGAAAGGAAATTTCATTTCCTTTCGGGAAGGGAAAGGGAATCTTGCGACCCTGAAAAGAAAGACTTACAAACACTCTGGAAAGGAGGTAGGATCAAATGAAATGCAATTGAAAAAAACAAGAAAATTGGGAATTTTAGGGTCCTCAAAAACTAGGCTGTTAGGAAATGAGCTGCATTTGAAAGGACCAGCACAGGCCAAAACTCAGCTCACAGATGTTGCAAAAGCAGGGGGAAAAGTCAGTGAGGAGTACACTCCATCGGGACAAAGATATGAGGGACATGGCATGGATACTTAAAAGAAAAAAGAAAAAAAAAAAAATTTCCCAAAGTTAAAACCATCAAAATGCAGGCAGGCCATATGCCATCAAGTGCAGGCACATGTAGCAAAGCTTGCCAAAACTGATCCCCACTGAAGGCCAAAAGAGAAAAAAAGGACTCACAACACGCTGGAATGGAGATAGCATCAAAGGAATTGCAATAGGAGGAGAAAAAAACAAAATTTGGGAAATTCCCCGATTACAAGGAAATGGACCGGGATTATATCAGCTGCAGTGCAAAACACAAAAACATGCCAAAACTACGCTCAAAGGTGTTTCAAAAGCAGGGGAAAAGGTCAAGGAGGAAGACAAACCTTGAAGAGAAAGATATGAGGTATATGGCTTGGATACTTAAAAAAAAAAATAAAAAAAATTCCCAAAGTCAAAAGCATCAAAATGCAGGCAGGCCATATGCCATCAAGTGCAGGCACATGCAGCAAAGCTTGCCAAAATTGATCCCCACTGAAGGCCAAAACAGAAAAGAAGGACTTACAAACACGCTGGAATGGAGATAGCATCAAGGGAATGGCAATTGGAGGAGAAAAAAACAAAATTTGGGAAATTCCCCGATTACAAGAAAATGGACCGGGATTATATCAGGTGCAGTGCAAAACATAAAAACATGCCAAAACTAAGCTCACAGATGACTCAAAAGCAGGGGAAAATGTCAAGGAGGAAGACAAACCTTGAAGAGAAAGATATGAGGGACATGGCATGGATACATGAGAAAAGAATAAAAAAGGAAAAAAATCTTTCCCAAAGTGAAAGCCATCAAAAGGCATGGCATGCCATCAAGGGCAGGGACAAGCACCAAAGATTCCTCTAGTGGTCTCCATTGAAATCGCAAGATTCCCTTTCCCTTCCCGAAAGGAAATTTCATTTCCTTTCGGGAAGGGAAAGGGAATCTTGCGACCCTGAAAAGAAAGACTTACAAACACTCTGGAAAGGAGGTAGGATCAAATGAAATGCAATTGAAAAAAACAAGAAAATTGGGAATTTTAGGGTCCTCAAAAACTAGGCTGTTAGGAAATGAGCTGCATTTGAAAGGACCAGCACAGGCCAAAACTCAGCTCACAGATGTTGCAAAAGCAGGGGGAAAAGTCAGTGAGGAGTACACTCCATCGGGACAAAGATATGAGGGACATGGCATGGATACTTAAAAGAAAAAAGAAAAAAAAAAAAATTTCCCAAAGTTAAAACCATCAAAATGCAGGCAGGCCATATGCCATCAAGTGCAGGCACATGCAGCAAACCTTGCCAAAATTGATCCCCACTGAAGGCCAAAAGAGAAAAAAAGGACTCACAACACGCTGGAATGGAGATAGCATCAAAGGAATTGCAATAGGAGGAGAAAAAAACAAAATTTGGGAAATTCCCCGATTACAAGGAAATGGACCGGGATTATATCAGCTGCAGTGCAAAACACAAAAACATGCCAAAACTACGCTCAAAGGTGTTTCAAAAGCAGGGGAAAAGGTCAAGGAGGAAGACAAACCTTGAAGAGAAAGATATGAGGGATATGGCATGGATACTTAAAAAAAAAAATAAAAAAAATCCCAAAGTCAAAACCATCAAAATGCAGGCAGGCCATATGCCATCAAGTGCAGGCACATGCAGCAAAGCTTGCCAAAATTGATCCCCACTGAAGGCCAAAACAGAAAAGAAGGACTTACAAACATGCTGGAATGGAGATAGCATCAAATGAATGGCAATTGGAGGAGAAAAAAACAAAATTTGGGAAATTCCCCGATTACAAGGAAATGGACCGGGATTATATCAGGTGCACTGCAAAACATAAAAACATGCCAAAACTAAACTCACAGATGACTCAAAAGCAGGGGAAAAGGTCAAGGAGGAAGACAAACCTTGAAGAGAAAGATATGAGGGACATGGCATGGATACATGAAAAAAGAATAAAAAAGGAAAAAAATCTTTCCCAAAGTGAAAGCCATCAAAAGGCATGGCATGCCATCAAGAGCAGGGACAAGCACCAAAGATTCCTCTAGTGGTCTCCATTGAAATCGCAAGATTCCCTTTCCCTTCCCGAAAGGAAATTTCATTTCCTTTCGGGAAGGGAAAGGGAATCTTGCGACCCTGAAAAGAAAGACTTACAAACACTCTGGAAAGGAGATAGGATCAAATGAAATGCAATTGAAAAAAACAAGAAAATTGGGAATTTTAGGGTCCTCAAAAACTAGGCTGTTAGGAAATGAGCTGCATTTGAAAGGACCAGCACAGGCCAAAACTCAGCTCACAGATGTTGCAAAAGCAGGGGGAAAAGTCAGTGAGGAGTACACTCCATCGGGACAAAGATATGAGGGACATGGCATGGATACTTAAAAGAAAAAAGAAAAAAAAAAAAATTTCCCAAAGTTAAAACCATCAAAATGCAGGCAGGCCATATGCCATCAAGTGCAGGCACATGCAGCAAACCTTGCCAAAACTGATCCCCACTGAAGGCCAAAAGAGAAAAAAAGGACTCACAACACGCTGGAATGGAGATAGCATCAAAGGAATTGCAATAGGAGGAGAAAAAAACAAAATTTGGGAAATTCCCCGATTACAAGGAAATGGACCGGGATTATATCAGCTGCAGTGCAAAACACAAAAACATGCCAAAACTACGCTCAAAGGTGTTTCAAAAGCAGGGGAAAAGGTCAAGGAGGAAGACAAACCTTGAAGAGAAAGATATGAGGGATATGGCTTGGATACTTAAAAAAAAAAATAAAAAAAATTCCCAAAGTCAAAACCATCAAAATGCAGGCAGGCCATATGCCATCAAGTGCAGGCACATGCAGCAAAGCTTGCCAAAATTGATCCCCACTGAAGGCCAATACAGAAAAGAAGGACTTACAAACATGCTGGAATGGAGATAGCATCAAGTGAATGGCAATTGGAGGAGAAAAAAACAAAATTTGGGAAATTCCCCGATTACAAGGAAATGGACCGGGATTATATCAGGTGCAGTGCAAAACATAAAAACATGCCAAAACTAAACTCACAGATGACTCAAAAGCAGGGGAAAAGGTCAAGGAGGAAGACAAACCTTGAAGAGAAAGATATGAGGGACATGGCATGGATACATGAAAAAAGAATAAAAAAGGAAAAAAATCTTTCCCAAAGTGAAAGCCATCAAAAGGCATGGCATGCCATCAAGGGCAGGGACAAGCACCAAAGATTCCTCTAGTGGTCTCCATTGAAATCGCAAGATTCCCTTTCCCTTCCCAAAAGGAAATTTCATTTCCTTTCGGGAAGGGAAAGGGAATCTTGCGACCCTGAAAAGAAAGACTTACAAACACTCTGGAAAGGAGGTAGGATCAAATGAAATGCAATTGAAAAAAACAAGAAAATTGGGAATTTTAGGGTCCTCAAAAACTAGGCTGTTAGGAAATGAGCTGCATTTGAAAGGACCAGCACAGGCCAAAACTCAGCTCACAGATGTTGCAAAAGCAGGGGGAAAAGTCAGTGAGGAGTACACTCCATCGGGACAAAGATATGAGGGACATGGCATGGATACTTAAAAGAAAAAAGAAAAAAAAAAAAATTTCCCAAAGTTAAAACCATCAAAATGCAGGCAGGCCATATGCCATCAAGTGCAGGCACATGCAGCAAACCTTGCCAAAACTGATCCCCACTGAAGGCCAAAAGAGAAAAAAAGGACTCACAACACGCTGGAATGGAGATAGCATCAAAGGAATTGCAATAGGAGGAGAAAAAAACAAAATTTGGGAAATTCCCCGATTACAAGGAAATGGACCGGGATTATATCAGCTGCAGTGCAAAACACAAAAACATGCCAAAACTACGCTCAAAGGTGTTTCAAAAGCAGGGGAAAAGGTCAAGGAGGAAGACAAACCTTGAAGAGAAAGATATGAGGGATATGGCTTGGATACTTAAAAAAAAAAATAAAAAAAATTCCCAAAGTCAAAACCATCAAAATGCAGGCAGGCCATATGCCATCAAGTGCAGGCACATGCAGCAAAGCTTGCCAAAATTGATCCCCACTGAAGGCCAAAACAGAAAAGAAGGACTTACAAACATGCTGGAATGGAGATAGCATCAAGTGAATGGCAATTGGAGGAGAAAAAAACAAAATTTGGGAAATTCCCCGATTACAAGGAAATGGACCGGGATTATATCAGGTGCAGTGCAAAACATAAAAACATGCCAAAACTAAGCTCACAGATGACTCAAAAGCAGGGGAAAAGGTCAAGGAGGAAGACAAACCTTGAAGAGAAAGATATGAGGGACATGGCATGGATACATGAAAAAAGAATAAAAAAGGAAAAAAATCTTTCCCAAAGTGAAAGCCATCAAAAGGCATGGCATGCCATCAAGGGCAGGGACAAGCACCAAAGATTCCTCTAGTGGTCTCCATTGAAATCGCAAGATTCCCTTTCCCTTCCCGAAAGGAAATTTCATTTCCTTTCGGGAAGGGAAAGGGAATCTTGCGACCCTGAAAAGAAAGACTTACAAACACTCTGGAAAGGAGGTAGGATCAAATGAAATGCAATTGAAAAAAACAAGAAAATTGGGAATTTTAGGGTCCTCAAAAACTAGGCTGTTAGGAAATGAGCTGCATTTGAAAGGACCAGCACAGGCCAAAACTCAGCTCACAGATGTTGCAAAA
Source organism: Ammospiza nelsoni (assembly GCF_027579445.1). Classification (NCBI taxonomy): domain Eukaryota; kingdom Metazoa; phylum Chordata; class Aves; order Passeriformes; family Passerellidae; genus Ammospiza; species Ammospiza nelsoni. The sequence goes on from NC_080633.1 coordinate 108,801,530, forward strand.
GCAGGGGGAAAAGTCAGTGAGGAGTACACTCCATCGGGACAAAGATATGAGGGACATGGCATGGATACTTAAAAGAAAAAAGAAAAAAAAAAAATCTCCCAAAGTTAAAACCATCAAAATGCAGGCAGGCCATATGCCATCAAGTGCAGGCACATGCAGCAAACCTTGCCAAAATTGATCCCCACTGAAGGCCAAAAGAGAAAAAAAGGACTCACAACACGCTGGAATGGAGATAGCATCAAAGGAATTGCAATAGGAGGAGAAAAAAACAAAATTTGGGAAATTCCCCGATTACAAGGAAATGGACCGGGATTATATCAGCTGCAGTGCAAAACACAAAAACATGCCAAAACTATGCTCAAAGGTGTTTCAAAAGCAGGGGAAAAGGTCAAGGAGGAAGACAAACCTTGAAGAGAAAGATATGAGGGATATGGCTTGGATACTTAAAAAAAAAAAAAAAAAAAAATCCCAAAGTCAAAACCATCAAAATGCAGGCAGGCCATATGCCATCAAGTGCAGGCACATGCAGCAAAGCTTGCCAAAATTGATCCCCACTGAAGGCCAAAACAGAAAAGAAGGACTTACAAACATGCTGGAATGGAGATAGCATCAAATGAATGGCAATTGGAGGAGAAAAAAACAAAATTTGGGAAATTCCCCGATTACAAGGAAATGGACCGGGATTATATCAGGTGCAGTGCAAAACATAAAAACATGCCAAAACTAAGCTCACAGATGACTCAAAAGCAGGGGAAAAGGTCAAGGAGGAAGACAAACCTTGAAGAGAAAGATATGAGGGACATGGCATGGATACATGAAAAAAGAATAAAAAAGGAAAAAAATCTTTCCCAAAGTGAAAGCCATCAAAAGGCATGGCATGCCATCAAGGGCAGGGACAAGCACCAAAGATTCCTCTAGTGGTCTCCATTGAAATCGCAAGATTCCCTTTCCCTTCCCGAAAGGAAATTTCATTTCCTTTCGGGAAGGGAAAGGGAATCTTGCGACCCTGAAAAGAAAGACTTACAAACACTCTGGAAAGGAGGTAGGATCAAATGAAATGCAATTGAAAAAAACAAGAAAATTGGGAATTTTAGGGTCCTCAAAAACTAGGCTGTTAGGAAATGAGCTGCATTTGAAAGGACCAGCACAGGCCAAAACTCAGCTCACAGATGTTGCAAAAGCAGGGGGAAAAGTCAGTGAGGAGTACACTCCATCGGGACAAAGATATGAGGGACATGGCATGGATACTTAAAAGAAAAAAGAAAAAAAAAAAATCTCCCAAAGTTAAAACCATCAAAATGCAGGCAGGCCATATGCCATCAAGTGCAGGCACATGCAGCAAACCTTGCCAAAATTGATCCCCACTGAAGGCCAAAACAGAAAAAAAGGACTCACAACACGCTGGAATGGAGATAGCATCAAAGGAATTGCAATAGGAGGAGAAAAAAACAAAATTTGGGAAATTCCCCGATTACAAGGAAATGGACCGGGATTATATCAGCTGCAGTGCAAAACACAAAAACATGCCAAAACTATGCTCAAAGGTGTTTCAAAAGCAGGGGAAAAGGTCAAGGAGGAAGACAAACCTTGAAGAGAAAGATATGAGGGATATGGCTTGGATACTTAAAAAAAAAAAAAAAAAAAAATCCCAAAGTCAAAACCATCAAAATGCAGGCAGGCCATATGCCATCAAGTGCAGGCACATGCAGCAAAGCTTGCCAAAATTGATCCCCACTGAAGGCCAAAACAGAAAAGAAGGACTTACAAACATGCTGGAATGGAGATAGCATCAAATGAATGGCAATTGGAGGAGAAAAAAACAAAATTTGGGAAATTCCCCGATTACAAGGAAATGGACCGGGATTATATCAGGTGCACTGCAAAACATAAAAACATGCCAAAACTAAGCTCACAGATGACTCAAAAGCAGGGGAAAAGGTCAAGGAGGAAGACAAACCTTGAAGAGAAAGATATGAGGGACATGGCATGGATACATGAAAAAAGAATAAAAAAGGAAAAAAATCTTTCCCAAAGTGAAAGCCATCAAAAGGCATGGCATGCCATCAAGAGCAGGGACAAGCACCAAAGATTCCTCTAGTGGTCTCCATTGAAATTGCAAGATTCCCTTTCCCTTCCCGAAAGGAAATTTCATTTCCTTTCGGGAAGGGAAAGGGAATCTTGCGACCCTGAAAAGAAAGACTTACAAACACTCTGGAAAGGAGGTAGGATCAAATGAAATGCAATTGAAAAAAACAAGAAAATTGGGAATTTTAGGGTCCTCAAAAACTAGGCTGTTAGGAAATGAGCTGCATTTGAAAGGACCAGCACAGGCCAAAACTCAGCTCACAGATGTTGCAAAAGCAGGGGGAAAAGTCAGCGAGGAGTACACTCCATCGGGACAAAGATATGAGGGACATGGCATGGATACTTAAAAGAAAAAAGAAAAAAAAAAAAATTTCCCAAAGTTAAAACCATCAAAATGCAGGCAGGCCATATGCCATCAAGTGCAGGCACATGCAGCAAAGCTTGCCAAAACTGATCCCCACTGAAGGCCAAAAGAGAAAAAAAGGACTCACAACACGCTGGAATGGAGATAGCATCAAAGGAATTGCAATAGGAGGAGAAAAAAACAAAATTTGGGAAATTCCCCGATTACAAGGAAATGGACCGGGATTATATCAGCTGCAGTGCAAAACACAAAAACATGCCAAAACTACGCTCAAAGGTGTTTCAAAAGCAGGGGAAAAGGTCAAGGAGGAAGACAAACCTTGAAGAGAAAGATATGAGGTATATGGCTTGGATACTTAAAAAAAAAAATAAAAAAAATTCCCAAAGTCAAAAGCATCAAAATGCAGGCAGGCCATATGCCATCAAGTGCAGGCACATGCAGCAAAGCTTGCCAAAATTGATCCCCACTGAAGGCCAAAACAGAAAAGAAGGACTTACAAACATGCTGGAATGGAGATAGCATCAAGGGAATGGCAATTGGAGGAGAAAAAAACAAAATTTGGGAAATTCCCCGATTACAAGAAAATGGACCGGGATTATATCAGGTGCAGTGCAAAACATAAAAACATGCCAAAACTAAGCTCACAGATGACTCAAAAGCAGGGGAAAATGTCAAGGAGGAAGACAAACCTTGAAGAGAAAGATATGAGGGACATGGCATGGATACATGAGAAAAGAATAAAAAAGGAAAAAAATCTTTCCCAAAGTGAAAGCCATCAAAAGGCATGGCATGCCATCAAGGGCAGGGACAAGCACCAAAGATTCCTCTAGTGGTCTCCATTGAAATCGCAAGATTCCCTTTCCCTTCCCGAAAGGAAATTTCATTTCCTTTCGGGAAGGGAAAGGGAATCTTGCGACCCTGAAAAGAAAGACTTACAAACACTCTGGAAAGGAGGTAGGATCAAATGAAATGCAATTGAAAAAAACAAGAAAATTGGGAATTTTAGGGTCCTCAAAAACTAGGCTGTTAGGAAATGAGCTGCATTTGAAAGGACCAGCACAGGCCAAAACTCAGCTCACAGATGTTGCAAAAGCAGGGGGAAAAGTCAGTGAGGAGTACACTCCATCGGGACAAAGATATGAGGGACATGGCATGGATACTTAAAAGAAAAAAGAAAAAAAAAAAAATTTCCCAAAGTTAAAACCATCAAAATGCAGGCAGGCCATATGCCATCAAGTGCAGGCACATGCAGCAAACCTTGCCAAAATTGATCCCCACTGAAGGCCAAAAGAGAAAAAAAGGACTCACAACACGCTGGAATGGAGATAGCATCAAAGGAATTGCAATAGGAGGAGAAAAAAACAAAATTTGGGAAATTCCCCGATTACAAGGAAATGGACCGGGATTATATCAGCTGCAGTGCAAAACACAAAAACATGCCAAAACTACGCTCAAAGGTGTTTCAAAAGCAGGGGAAAAGGTCAAGGAGGAAGACAAACCTTGAAGAGAAAGATATGAGGGATATGGCTTGGATACTTAAAAAAAAAAATAAAAAAAATTCCCAAAGTCAAAACCATCAAAATGCAGGCAGGCCATATGCCATCAAGTGCAGGCACATGCAGCAAAGCTTGCCAAAATTGATCCCCACTGAAGGCCAAAACACAAAAGAAGGACTTACAAACATGCTGGAATGGAGATAGCATCAAGTGAATGGCAATTGGAGGAGAAAGAAACAAAATTTGGGAAATTCCCCGATTACAAGGAAATGGACCGGGATTATATCAGGTGCAGTGCAAAACATAAAAACATGCCAAAACTAAGCTCACAGATGACTCAAAAGCAGGGGAAAAGGTCAAGGAGGAAGACAAACCTTGAAGAGAAAGATATGAGGGACATGGCATGGATACATGAAAAAAGAATAAAAAAGGAAAAAAATCTTTCCCAAAGTGAAAGCCATCCAAAGGCATGGCATGCCATCAAGGGCAGGGACAAGCACCAAAGATTCCTCTAGTGGTCTCCATTGAAATCGCAAGATTCCCTTTCCCTTCCCGAAAGGAAATTTCATTTCCTTTCGGGAAGGGAAAGGGAATCTTGCGACCCTGAAAAGAAAGACTTACAAACACTCTGGAAAGGAGGTAGGATCAAATGAAAGGCAATTGAAAAAAACAAGAAAATTGGGAATTTTAGGGTCCTCAAAAACTAGGCTGTTAGGAAATGAGCTGCATTTGAAAGGACCAGCACAGGCCAAAACTCAGCTCACAGATGTTGCAAAAGCAGGGGGAAAAGTCAGTGAGGAGTACACTCCATCGGGACAAAGTTATGAGGGACATGGCATGGATACTTAAAAGAAAAAAGAAAAAAAAAAAAATTTCCCAAAGTTAAAACCATCAAAATGCAGGCAGGCCATATGCCATCAAGTGCAGGCACATGCAGCAAACCTTGCCAAAATTGATCCCCACTGAAGGCCAAAACAGAAAAGAAGGACTTACAAACATGCTGGAATGGAGATAGCATCAAGTGAATGGCAATTGGAGGAGAAAGAAACAAAATTTGGGAAATTCCCCGATTACAAGGAAATGGACCGGGATTATATCAGGTGCAGTGCAAAACATAAAAACATGCCAAAACTAAGCTCACAGATGACTCAAAAGCAGGGGAAAAGGTCAAGGAGGAAGACAAACCTTGAAGAGAAAGATATGAGGGACATGGCATGTATACATGAAAAAAGAATAAAAAAGGAAAAAAATCTTTCCCAAAGTGAAAGCCATCCAAAGGCATGGCATGCCATCAAGGGCAGGGACAAGCACCAAAGATTCCTCTAGTGGTCTCCATTGAAATCGCAAGATTCCCTTTCCCTTCCCGAAAGGAAATTTCATTTCCTTTCGGGAAGGGAAATGGAATCTTGCGACCCTGAAAAGAAAGACTTACAAACACTCTGGAAAGGAGGTAGGATCAAATGAAAGGCAATTGAAAAAAACAAGAAAATTGGGAATTTTAGGGTCCTCAAAAACTAGGCTGTTAGGAAATGAGCTGCATTTGAAAGGACCAGCACAGGCCAAAACTCAGCTCACAGATGTTGCAAAAGCAGGGGGAAAAGTCAGCGAGGAGTACACTCCATCGGGACAAAGTTATGAGGGACATGGCATGGATACTTAAAAGAAAAAAGAAAAAAAAAAAAATTTCCCAAAGTTAAAACCATCAAAATGCAGGCAGGCCATATGCCATCAAGTGCAGGCACATGCAGCAAACCTTGCCAAAATTGATCCCCACTGAAGGCCAAAAGAGAAAAAAAGGACTCACAACACGCTGGAATGGAGATAGCATCAAAGGAATTGCAATAGGAGGAGAAAAAAACAAAATTTGGGAAATTCCCCGATTACAAGGAAATGGACCGGGATTATATCAGCTGCAGTGCAAAACACAAAAACATGCCAAAACTATGCTCAAAGGTGTTTCAAAAGCAGGGGAAAAGGTCAAGGAGGAAGACAAACCTTGAAGAGAAAGATATGAGGGATATGGCTTGGATACTTAAAAAAAAAATAAAAAAATTCCCAAAGTCAAAACCATCAAAATGCAGGCAGGCCATATGCCATCAAGTGCAGGCACATGCAGCAAACCTTGCCAAAATTGATCCCCACTGAAGGCCAAAACAGAAAAGAAGGACTTACAAAAACGCTGGAATGGAGATAGCATCAAGGGAATGGCAATTGGAGGAGAAAAAAACAAAATTTGGGAAATTCCCCGATTACAAGGAAATGGACCGGGATTATATCAGGTGCAGTGCAAAACATAAAAACATGCCAAAACTAAGCTCACAGATGACTCAAAAGCAGGGGAAAAGGTCAAGGAGGAAGACAAACCTTGAAGAGAAAGATATGAGGGACATGGCATGGATACATGAAAAAAGAATAAAAAAGGAAAAAAATCTTTCCCAAAGTGAAAGCCATCAAAAGGCATGGCATGCCATCAAGGGCAGGGACAAGCACCAAAGATTCCTCTAGTGGTCTCCATTGAAATCGCAAGATTCCCTTTCCCTTCCCGAAAGGAAATTTCATTTCCTTTCGGGAAGGGAAAGGGAATCTTGCGACCCTGAAAAGAAAGACTTACAAACACTCTGGAAAGGAGGTAGGATCAAATGAAATGCAATTGAAAAAAACAAGAAAATTGGGAATTTTAGGGTCCTCAAAAACTAGGCTGTTAGGAAATGAGCTGCATTTGAAAGGACCAGCACAGGCCAAAACTCAGCTCACAGATGTTGCAAAAGCAGGGGGAAAAGTCAGTGAGGAGTACACTCCATCGGGACAAAGATATGAGGGACATGGCATGGATACTTAAAAGAAAAAAGAAAAAAAAAAAATCTCCCAAAGTTAAAACCATCAAAATGCAGGCAGGCCATATGCCATCAAGTGCAGGCACATGCAGCAAACCTTGCCAAAATTGATCCCCACTGAAGGCCAAAAGAGAAAAAAAGGACTCACAACACGCTGGAATGGAGATAGCATCAAAGGAATTGCAATAGGAGGAGAAAAAAACAAAATTTGGGAAATTCCCCGATTACAAGGAAATGGACCGGGATTATATCAGCTGCAGTGCAAAACACAAAAACATGCCAAAACTATGCTCAAAGGTGTTTCAAAAGCAGGGGAAAAGGTCAAGGAGGAAGACAAACCTTGAAGAGAAAGATATGAGGGATATGGCTTGGATACTTAAAAAAAAAAAAAAAAAAAAATCCCAAAGTCAAAACCATCAAAATGCAGGCAGGCCATATGCCATCAAGTGCAGGCACATGCAGCAAAGCTTGCCAAAATTGATCCCCACTGAAGGCCAAAACAGAAAAGAAGGACTTACAAACATGCTGGAATGGAGATAGCATCAAATGAATGGCAATTGGAGGAGAAAAAAACAAAATTTGGGAAATTCCCCGATTACAAGGAAATGGACCGGGATTATATCAGGTGCACTGCAAAACATAAAAACATGCCAAAACTAAGCTCACAGATGACTCAAAAGCAGGGGAAAAGGTCAAGGAGGAAGACAAACCTTGAAGAGAAAGATATGAGGGACATGGCATGGATACATGAAAAAAGAATAAAAAAGGAAAAAAATCTTTCCCAAAGTGAAAGCCATCAAAAGGCATGGCATGCCATCAAGAGCAGGGACAAGCACCAAAGATTCCTCTAGTGGTCTCCATTGAAATTGCAAGATTCCCTTTCCCTTCCCGAAAGGAAATTTCATTTCCTTTCGGGAAGGGAAAGGGAATCTTGCGACCCTGAAAAGAAAGACTTACAAACACTCTGGAAAGGAGGTAGGATCAAATGAAATGCAATTGAAAAAAACAAGAAAATTGGGAATTTTAGGGTCCTCAAAAACTAGGCTGTTAGGAAATGAGCTGCATTTGAAAGGACCAGCACAGGCCAAAACTCAGCTCACAGATGTTGCAAAAGCAGGGGGAAAAGTCAGCGAGGAGTACACTCCATCGGGACAAAGATATGAGGGACATGGCATGGATACTTAAAAGAAAAAAGAAAAAAAAAAAAATTTCCCAAAGTTAAAACCATCAAAATGCAGGCAGGCCATATGCCATCAAGTGCAGGCACATGCAGCAAAGCTTGCCAAAACTGATCCCCACTGAAGGCCAAAAGAGAAAAAAAGGACTCACAACACGCTGGAATGGAGATAGCATCAAAGGAATTGCAATAGGAGGAGAAAAAAACAAAATTTGGGAAATTCCCCGATTACAAGGAAATGGACCGGGATTATATCAGCTGCAGTGCAAAACACAAAAACATGCCAAAACTACGCTCAAAGGTGTTTCAAAAGCAGGGGAAAAGGTCAAGGAGGAAGACAAACCTTGAAGAGAAAGATATGAGGTATATGGCTTGGATACTTAAAAAAAAAAATAAAAAAAATTCCCAAAGTCAAAAGCATCAAAATGCAGGCAGGCCATATGCCATCAAGTGCAGGCACATGCAGCAAAGCTTGCCAAAATTGATCCCCACTGAAGGCCAAAACAGAAAAGAAGGACTTACAAACATGCTGGAATGGAGATAGCATCAAGGGAATGGCAATTGGAGGAGAAAAAAACAAAATTTGGGAAATTCCCCGATTACAAGAAAATGGACCGGGATTATATCAGGTGCAGTGCAAAACATAAAAACATGCCAAAACTAAGCTCACAGATGACTCAAAAGCAGGGGAAAATGTCAAGGAGGAAGACAAACCTTGAAGAGAAAGATATGAGGGACATGGCATGGATACATGAGAAAAGAATAAAAAAGGAAAAAAATCTTTCCCAAAGTGAAAGCCATCAAAAGGCATGGCATGCCATCAAGGGCAGGGACAAGCACCAAAGATTCCTCTAGTGGTCTCCATTGAAATCGCAAGATTCCCTTTCCCTTCCCGAAAGGAAATTTCATTTCCTTTCGGGAAGGGAAAGGGAATCTTGCGACCCTGAAAAGAAAGACTTACAAACACTCTGGAAAGGAGGTAGGATCAAATGAAATGCAATTGAAAAAAACAAGAAAATTGGGAATTTTAGGGTCCTCAAAAACTAGGCTGTTAGGAAATGAGCTGCATTTGAAAGGACCAGCACAGGCCAAAACTCAGCTCACAGATGTTGCAAAAGCAGGGGGAAAAGTCAGTGAGGAGTACACTCCATCGGGACAAAGATATGAGGGACATGGCATGGATACTTAAAAGAAAAAAGAAAAAAAAAAAAATTTCCCAAAGTTAAAACCATCAAAATGCAGGCAGGCCATATGCCATCAAGTGCAGGCACATGCAGCAAACCTTGCCAAAATTGATCCCCACTGAAGGCCAAAAGAGAAAAAAAGGACTCACAACACGCTGGAATGGAGATAGCATCAAAGGAATTGCAATAGGAGGAGAAAAAAACAAAATTTGGGAAATTCCCCGATTACAAGGAAATGGACCGGGATTATATCAGCTGCAGTGCAAAACACAAAAACATGCCAAAACTACGCTCAAAGGTGTTTCAAAAGCAGGGGAAAAGGTCAAGGAGGAAGACAAACCTTGAAGAGAAAGATATGAGGGATATGGCTTGGATACTTAAAAAAAAAAATAAAAAAAATTCCCAAAGTCAAAACCATCAAAATGCAGGCAGGCCATATGCCATCAAGTGCAGGCACATGCAGCAAAGCTTGCCAAAATTGATCCCCACTGAAGGCCAAAACACAAAAGAAGGACTTACAAACATGCTGGAATGGAGATAGCATCAAGTGAATGGCAATTGGAGGAGAAAGAAACAAAATTTGGGAAATTCCCCGATTACAAGGAAATGGACCGGGATTATATCAGGTGCAGTGCAAAACATAAAAACATGCCAAAACTAAGCTCACAGATGACTCAAAAGCAGGGGAAAAGGTCAAGGAGGAAGACAAACCTTGAAGAGAAAGATATGAGGGACATGGCATGGATACATGAAAAAAGAATAAAAAAGGAAAAAAATCTTTCCCAAAGTGAAAGCCATCCAAAGGCATGGCATGCCATCAAGGGCAGGGACAAGCACCAAAGATTCCTCTAGTGGTCTCCATTGAAATCGCAAGATTCCCTTTCCCTTCCCGAAAGGAAATTTCATTTCCTTTCGGGAAGGGAAAGGGAATCTTGCGACCCTGAAAAGAAAGACTTACAAACACTCTGGAAAGGAGGTAGGATCAAATGAAAGGCAATTGAAAAAAACAAGAAAATTGGGAATTTTAGGGTCCTCAAAAACTAGGCTGTTAGGAAATGAGCTGCATTTGAAAGGACCAGCACAGGCCAAAACTCAGCTCACAGATGTTGCAAAAGCAGGGGGAAAAGTCAGTGAGGAGTACACTCCATCGGGACAAAGTTATGAGGGACATGGCATGGATACTTAAAAGAAAAAAGAAAAAAAAAAAAATTTCCCAAAGTTAAAACCATCAAAATGCAGGCAGGCCATATGCCATCAAGTGCAGGCACATGCAGCAAACCTTGCCAAAATTGATCCCCACTGAAGGCCAAAACAGAAAAGAAGGACTTACAAACATGCTGGAATGGAGATAGCATCAAGTGAATGGCAATTGGAGGAGAAAGAAACAAAATTTGGGAAATTCCCCGATTACAAGGAAATGGACCGGGATTATATCAGGTGCAGTGCAAAACATAAAAACATGCCAAAACTAAGCTCACAGATGACTCAAAAGCAGGGGAAAAGGTCAAGGAGGAAGACAAACCTTGAAGAGAAAGATATGAGGGACATGGCATGGATACATGAAAAAAGAATAAAAAAGGAAAAAAATCTTTCCCAAAGTGAAAGCCATCAAAAGGCATGGCATGCCATCAAGGGCAGGGACAAGCACCAAAGATTCCTCTAGTGGTCTCCATTGAAATCGCAAGATTCCCTTTCCCTTCCCGAAAGGAAATTTCATTTCCTTTCGGGAAGGGAAAGGGAATCTTGCGACCCTGAAAAGAAAGACTTACAAACACTCTGGAAAGGAGATAGGATCAAATGAAATGCAATTGAAAAAAACAAGAAAATTGGGAATTTTAGGGTCCTCAAAAACTAGGCTGTTAGGAAATGAGCTGCATTTGAAAGGACCAGCACAGGCCAAAACTCAGCTCACAGATGTTGCAAAAGCAGGGGGAAAAGTCAGTGAGGAGTACACTCCATCGGGACAAAGATATGAGGGACATGGCATGGATACTTAAAAGAAAAAAGAAAAAAAAAAAAATTTCCCAAAGTTAAAACCATCAAAATGCAGGCAGGCCATATGCCATCAAGTGCAGGCACATGCAGCAAACCTTGCCAAAACTGATCCCCACGGAAGGCCAAAAGAGAAAAAAAGGACTCACAACACGCTGGAATGGAGATAGCATCAAAGGAATTGCAATTGGAGGAGAAAAAAACAAAATTTGGGAAATTCCCCGATTACAAGGAAATGGACCGGGATTATATCAGCTGCAGTGCAAAACACAAAAACATGCCAAAACTACGCTCAAAGGTGTTTCAAAAGCAGGGGAAAAGGTCAAGGAGGAAGACAAACCTTGAAAAGAAAGATATGAGGTATATGGCTTGGATACTTAAAAAAAAAAAATAAAAAAAATTCCCAAAGTCAAAACCATCAAAATGCAGGCAGGCCATATGCCATCAAGTGCAGGCACATGCAGCAAACCTTGCCAAAATTGATCCCCACTGAAGGCCAAAACAGAAAAGAAGGACTTACAAAAACGCTGGAATGGAGATAGCATCAAGGGAATGGCAATTGGAGGAGAAAAAAACAAAATTTGGGAAATTCCCCGATTACAAGGAAATGGACCGGGATTATATCAGGTGCAGTGCAAAACATAAAAACATGCCAAAACTAAGCTCACAGATGACTCAAAAGCAGGGGAAAAGGTCAAGGAGGAAGACAAACCTTGAAGAGAAAGATATGAGGGACATGGCATGGATACATGAAAAAAGAATAAAAAAGGAAAAAAATCTTTCCCAAAGTGAAAGCCATCAAAAGGCATGGCATGCCATCAAGGGCAGGGACAAGCACCAAAGATTCCTCTAGTGGTCTCCATTGAAAAGAATGACTTACAAACACTCTTGAAAGGAGGTAGGATCAAATGAAATGCAATTGAAAAAACAAGAAAATTGGGAATTTTAGGGTCCTCAAAAACTAGGCTGTTAGGAAATGAGCTGCATTTGAAAGGACCAGCACAGGCCAAAACTCAGCTCACAGATGTTGCAAAAGCAGGGGGAAAAGTCAGCGAGGAGTACACTCCATCGGGACAAAGATATGAGGGACATGGCATGGATACTTAAAAGAAAAAAAAAAAAATTTCCCAAAGTTAAAACCATCAAAATGCAGGCAGGCCATATGCCATCAAGTGCAGGCACATGCAGCAAACCTTGCCAAAATTGATCCCCACTGAAGGCCAAAAGAGAAAAAAAGGACTCACAACACGCTGGAATGGAGATAGCATCAAAGGAATTGCAATAGGAGGAGAAAAAAACAAAATTTGGGAAATTCCCCGATTACAAGGAAATGGACCGGGATTATATCAGCTGCAGTGCAAAACACAAAAACATGCCAAAACTATGCTCAAAGGTGTTTCAAAAGCAGGGGAAAAGGTCAAGGAGGAAGACAAACCTTGAAGAGAAAGATATGAGGGATATGGCTTGGATACTTAAAAAAAAAAATAAAAAAAATCCCAAAGTCAAAACCATCAAAATGCAGGCAGGCCATATGCCATCAAGTGCAGGCACATGCAGCAAAGCTTGCCAAAATTGATCCCCACTGAAGGCCAAAACAGAAAAGAAGGACTTACAAACATGCTGGAATGGAGATAGCATCAAGTGAATGGCAATTGGAGGAGCAAAAAACAAAATTTGGGAAATTCCCCGATTACAAGGAAATGGACCGGGATTATATGAGGTGCAGTGCAAAACACAAAAACATGCCAAAACTAAGCTCACAGATGACTCAAAAGCAGGGGAAAAAGTCAAGGAGGAAGACACAACTTGGAGCGCAAGATATTAGGCACATGGCATGTATACATGAAAAAAGAATAAAAAAGGAAAAAAATCTTTCCCAAAGTGAAAGCCATCCAAAGGCATGGCATGCCATCAAGGGCAGGGACAAGCACCAAAGATTCCTCTAGTGGTCTCCATTGAAATCGCAAGATTCCCTTTCCCTTCCCGAAAGGAAATTTCATTTCCTTTCGGGAAGGGAAAGGGAATCTTGCGACCCTGAAAAGAAAGACTTACAAACACTCTGGAAAGGAGGTAGGATCAAATGAAATGCAATTGAAAAAAACAAGAAAATTGGGAATTTTAGGGTCCTCAAAAACTAGGCTGTTAGGAAATGAGCTGCATTTGAAAGGACCAGCACAGGCCAAAACTCAGCTCACAGATGTTGCAAAAGCAGGGGGAAAAGTCAGTGAGGAGTACACTCCATCGGGACAAAGATATGAGGGACATGGCATGGATACTTAAAAGAAAAAAGAAAAAAAAAAAAATTTCCCAAAGTTAAAACCATCAAAATGCAGGCAGGCCATATGCCATCAAGTGCAGGCACATGCAGCAAACCTTGCCAAAATTGATCCCCACTGAAGGCCAAAAGAGAAAAAAAGGACTCACAACACGCTGGAATGGAGATAGCATCAAAGGAATTGCAATAGGAGGAGAAAAAAACAAAATTTGGGAAATTCCCCGATTACAAGGAAATGGACCGGGATTATATCAGCTGCAGTGCAAAACACAAAAACATGCCAAAACTACGCTCAAAGGTGTTTCAAAAGCAGGGGAAAAGGTCAAGGAGGAAGACAAACCTTGAAGAGAAAGATATGAGGGATATGGCTTGGATACTTAAAAAAAAAAATAAAAAAAATCCCAAAGTCAAAACCATCAAAATGCAGGCAGGCCATATGCCATCAAGTGCAGGCACATGCAGCAAAGCTTGCCAAAATTGATCCCCACTGAAGGCCAAAACAGAAAAGAAGGACTTACAAACATGCTGGAATGGAGATAGCATCAAGTGAATGGCAATTGGAGGAGAAAAAAACAAAATTTGGGAAATTCCCCGATTACAAGGAAATGGACCGGGATTATATCAGGTGCACTGCAAAACATAAAAACATGCCAAAACTAAACTCACAGATGACTCAAAAGCAGGGGAAAAGGTCAAGGAGGAAGACAAACCTTGAAGAGAAAGATATGAGGGACATGGCATGGATACATGAAAAAAGAATAAAAAAGGAAAAAAATCTTTCCCAAAGTGAAAGCCATCAAAAGGCATGGCATGCCATCAAGAGCAGGGACAAGCACCAAAGATTCCTCTAGTGGTCTCCATTGAAATCGCAAGATTCCCTTTCCCTTCCCGAAAGGAAATTTCATTTCCTTTCGGGAAGGGAAAGGGAATCTTGCGACCCTGAAAAGAAAGACTTACAAACACTCTGGAAAGGAGATAGGATCAAATGAAATGCAATTGAAAAAAACAAGAAAATTGGGAATTTTAGGGTCCTCAAAAACTAGGCTGTTAGGAAATGAGCTGCATTTGAAAGGACCAGCACAGGCCAAAACTCAGCTCACAGATGTTGCAAAAGCAGGGGGAAAAGTCAGCGAGGAGTACACTCCATCGGGACAAAGATATGAGGGACATGGCATGGATACTTAAAAGAAAAAAGAAAAAAAAAAAAATTTCCCAAAGTTAAAACCATCAAAATGCAGGCAGGCCATATGCCATCAAGTGCAGGCACATGCAGCAAACCTTGCCAAAACTGATCCCCACTGAAGGCCAAAAGAGAAAAAAAAGGCTCACAACACGCTGGAATGGAGATAGCATCAAAGGAATTGCAATAGGAGGAGAAAAAAACAAAATTTGGGAAATTCCCCGATTACAAGGAAATGGACCGGGATTATATCAGCTGCAGTGCAAAACACAAAAACATGCCAAAACTATGCTCAAAGGTGTTTCAAAAGCAGGGGAAAAGGTCAAGGAGGAAGACAAACCTTGAAGAGAAAGATATGAGGTATATGGCTTGGATACTTAAAAAAAAAAATAAAAAAAATTCTCAAAGTCAAAACCATCAAAATGCAGGCAGGCCATATGCCATCAAGTGCAGGCACATGCAGCAAAGCTTGCCAAAATTGATCCCCACTGAAGGCCAAAACAGAAAAGAAGGACTTACAAACATGCTGGAATGGAGATAGCATCAAGTGAATGGCAATTGGAGGAGAAAAAAACAAAATTTGGGAAATTCCCCGATTACAAGGAAATGGACCGGGATTATATCAGGTGCAGTGCAAAACATAAAAACATGCCAAAACTAAGCTCACAGATGACTCAAAAGCAGGGGAAAAGGTCAAGGAGGAAGACAAACCTTGAAGAGAAAGATATGAGGGACATGGCATGGATACATGAAAAAAGAATAAAAAAGGAAAAAAATCTTTCCCAAAGTGAAAGCCATCAAAAGGCATGGCATGCCATCAAGGGCAGGGACAAGCACCAAAGATTCCTCTAGTGGTCTCCATTGAAATCGCAAGATTCCCTTTCCCTTCCCGAAAGGAAATTTCATTTCCTTTCGGGAAGGGAAAGGGAATCTTGCGACCCTGAAAAGAAAGACTTACAAACACTCTGGAAAGGAGGTAGGATCAAATGAAATGCAATTGAAAAAAACAAGAAAATTGGGAATTTTAGGGTCCTCAAAAACTAGGCTGTTAGGAAATGAGCTGCATTTGAAAGGACCAGCACAGGCCAAAACTCAGCTCACAGATGTTGCAAAAGCAGGGGGAAAAGTCAGTGAGGAGTACACTCCATCGGGACAAAGATATGAGGGACATGGCATGGATACTTAAAAGAAAAAAGAAAAAAAAAAAAAAATCTCCCAAAGTTAAAACCATCAAAATGCAGGCAGGCCATATGCCATCAAGTGCAGGCACATGCAGCAAACCTTGCCAAAATTGATCCCCACTGAAGGCCAAAAGAGAAAAAAAGGACTCACAACACGCTGGAATGGAGATAGCATCAAAGGAATTGCAATAGGAGGAGAAAAAAACAAAATTTGGGAAATTCCCCGATTACAAGGAAATGGACCGGGATTATATCAGCTGCAGTGCAAAACACAAAAACATGCCAAAACTATGCTCAAAGGTGTTTCAAAAGCAGGGGAAAAGGTCAAGGAGGAAGACAAACCTTGAAGAGAAAGATATGAGGGATATGGCTTGGATACTTAAAAAAAAAAATAAAAAAAATCCCAAAGTCAAAACCATCAAAATGCAGGCAGGCCATATGCCATCAAGTGCAGGCACATGCAGCAAAGCTTGCCAAAATTGATCCCCACTGAAGGCCAAAACAGAAAAGAAGGACTTACAAACATGCTGGAATGGAGATAGCATCAAATGAATGGCAATTGGAGGAGAAAAAAACAAAATTTGGGAAATTCCCCGATTACAAGGAAATGGACCGGGATTATATCAGGTGCACTGCAAAACATAAAAACATGCCAAAACTAAACTCACAGATGACTCAAAAGCAGGGGAAAAGGTCAAGGAGGAAGACAAACCTTGAAGAGAAAGATATGAGGGACATGGCATGGATACATGAAAAAAGAATAAAAAAGGAAAAAAATCTTTCCCAAAGTGAAAGCCATCAAAAGGCATGGCATGCCATCAAGAGCAGGGACAAGCACCAAAGATTCCTCTAGTGGTCTCCATTGAAATCGCAAGATTCCCTTTCCCTTCCCGAAAGGAAATTTCATTTCCTTTCGGGAAGGGAAAGGGAATCTTGCGACCCTGAAAAGAAAGACTTACAAACACTCTGGAAAGGAGATAGGATCAAATGAAATGCAATTGAAAAAAACAAGAAAATTGGGAATTTTAGGGTCCTCAAAAACTAGGCTGTTAGGAAATGAGCTGCATTTGAAAGGACCAGCACAGGCCAAAACTCAGCTCACAGATGTTGCAAAAGCAGGGGGAAAAGTCAGCGAGGAGTACACTCCATCGGGACAAAGATATGAGGGACATGGCATGGATACTTAAAAGAAAAAAGAAAAAAAAAAAAATTTCCCAAAGTTAAAACCATCAAAATGCAGGCAGGCCATATGCCATCAAGTGCAGGCACATGCAGCAAACCTTGCCAAAACTGATCCCCACTGAAGGCCAAAAGAGAAAAAAAGGACTCACAACACGCTGGAATGGAGATAGCATCAAAGGAATTGCAATAGGAGGAGAAAAAAACAAAATTTGGGAAATTCCCCGATTACAAGGAAATGGACCGGGATTATATCAGCTGCAGTGCAAAACACAAAAACATGCCAAAACTACGCTCAAAGGTGTTTCAAAAGCAGGGGAAAAGGTCAAGGAGGAAGACAAACCTTGAAGAGAAAGATATGAGGTATATGGCTTGGATACTTAAAAAAAAAAATAAAAAAAATTCCCAAAGTCAAAACCATCAAAATGCAGGCAGGCCATATGCCATCAAGTGCAGGCACATGCAGCAAAGCTTGCCAAAATTGATCCCCACTGAAGGCCAAAACAGAAAAGAAGGACTTACAAACATGCTGGAATGGAGATAGCATCAAATGAATGGCAATTGGAGGAGAAAAAAACAAAATTTGGGAAATTCCCCGATTACAAGGAAATGGACCGGGATTATATCAGGTGCACTGCAAAACATAAAAACATGCCAAAAGTAAACTCACAGATGACTCAAAAGCAGGGGAAAAGGTCAAGGAGGAAGACAAACCTTGAAGAGAAAGATATGAGGGACATGGCATGGATACATGAAAAAAGAATAAAAAAGGAAAAAAATCTTTCCCAAAGTGAAAGCCATCAAAAGGCATGGCATGCCATCAAGAGCAGGGACAAGCACCAAAGATTCCTCTAGTGGTCTCCATTGAAATCGCAAGATTCCCTTTCCCTTCCCGAAAGGAAATTTCATTTCCTTTCGGGAAGGGAAAGGGAATCTTGCGACCCTGAAAAGAAAGACTTACAAACACTCTGGAAAGGAGGTAGGATCAAATGAAATGCAATTGAAAAAAACAAGAAAATTGGGAATTTTAGGGTCCTCAAAAACTAGGCTGTTAGGAAATGAGCTGCATTTGAAAGGACCAGCACAGGCCAAAACTCAGCTCACAGATGTTGCAAAAGCAGGGGGAAAAGTCAGTGAGGAGTACACTCCATCGGGACAAAGATATGAGGGACATGGCATGGATACTTAAAAGAAAAAAGAAAAAAAAAAAATCTCCCAAAGTTAAAACCATCAAAATGCAGGCAGGCCATATGCCATCAAGTGCAGGCACATGCAGCAAACCTTGCCAAAATTGATCCCCACTGAAGGCCAAAACACAAAAGAAGGACTTACAAACATGCTGGAATGGAGATAGCATCAAATGAATGGCAATAGGAGGAGAAAAAAACAAAATTTGGGAAATTCCCCGATTACAAGGAAATGGACCGGGATTATATCAGGTGCACTGCAAAACATAAAAACATGCCAAAACTAAGCTCACAGATGACTCAAAAGCAGGGGAAAAGGTCAAGGAGGAAGACAAACCTTGAAGAGAAAGATATGAGGGACATGGCATGGATACATGAAAAAAGAATAAAAAAGGAAAAAAATCTTTCCCAAAGTGAAAGCCATCAAAAGGCATGGCATGCCATCAAGAGCAGGGACAAGCACCAAAGATTCCTCTAGTGGTCTCCATTGAAATCGCAAGATTCCCTTTCCCTTCCCGAAAGGAAATTTCATTTCCTTTCGGGAAGGGAAAGGGAATCTTGCGACCCTGAAAAGAAAGACTTACAAACACTCTGGAAAGGAGGTAGGATCAAATGAAATGCAATTGAAAAAAACAAGAAAATTGGGAATTTTAGGGTCCTCAAAAACTAGGCTGTTAGGAAATGAGCTGCATTTGAAAGGACCAGCACAGGCCAAAACTCAGCTCACAGATGTTGCAAAAGCAGGGGGAAAAGTCAGTGAGGAGTACACTCCATCGGGACAAAGATATGAGGGACATGGCATGGATACATGAAAAAAGAAAAAAGAAAAAAAAAAAAATTTCCCAAAGTTAAAACCATCAAAATGCAGGCAGGCCATATGCCATCAAGTGCAGGCACATGCAGCAAAGCTTGCCAAAACTGATCCCCACTGAAGGCCAAAAGAGAAAAAAAGGACTCACAACACGCTGGAATGGAGATAGCATCAAAGGAATTGCAATAGGAGGAGAAAAAAACAAAATTTGGGAAATTCCCCGATTACAAGGAAATGGACCGGGATTATATCAGCTGCAGTGCAAAACACAAAAACATGCCAAAACTACGCTCAAAGGTGTTTCAAAAGCAGGGGAAAAGGTCAAGGAGGAAGACAAACCTTGAAGAGAAAGATATGATGTATATGGCTTGGATACTTAAAAAAAAAAATAAAAAAAATTCCCAAAGTCAAAAGCATCAAAATGCAGGCAGGCCATATGCCATCAAGTGCAGGCACATGCAGCAAAGCTTGCCAAAATTGATCCCCACTGAAGGCCAAAACAGAAAAGAAGGACTTACAAACACGCTGGAATGGAGATAGCATCAAGGGAATGGCAATTGGAGGAGAAAAAAACAAAATTTGGGAAATTCCCCGATTACAAGAAAATGGACCGGGATTATATCAGGTGCAGTGCAAAACATAAAAACATGCCAAAACTAAGCTCACAGATGACTCAAAAGCAGGGGAAAAGGTCAAGGAGGAAGACAAACCTTGAAGAGAAAGATATGAGGGACATGGCATGGATACATGAGAAAAGAATAAAAAAGGAAAAAAATCTTTCCCAAAGTGAAAGCCATCAAAAGGCATGGCATGCCATCAAGGGCAGGGACAAGCACCAAAGATTCCTCTAGTGGTCTCCATTGAAATCGCAAGATTCCCTTTCCCTTCCCGAAAGGAAATTTCATTTCCTTTCGGGAAGGGAAAGGGAATCTTGCGACCCTGAAAAGAAAGACTTACAAACACTCTGGAAAGGAGGTAGGATCAAATGAAATGCAATTGAAAAAAACAAGAAAATTGGGAATTTTAGGGTCCTCAAAAACTAGGCTGTTAGGAAATGAGCTGCATTTGAAAGGACCAGCACAGGCCAAAACTCAGCTCACAGATGTTGCAAAAGCAGGGGGAAAAGTCAGTGAGGAGTACACTCCATCGGGACAAAGATATGAGGGACATGGCATGGATACTTAAAAGAAAAAAGAAAAAAAAAAAATCTCCCAAAGTTAAAACCATCAAAATGCAGGCAGGCCATATGCCATCAAGTGCAGGCACATGCAGCAAACCTTGCCAAAATTGATCCCCACTGAAGGCCAAAAGAGAAAAAAAGGACTCACAACACGCTGGAATGGAGATAGCATCAAAGGAATTGCAATAGGAGGAGAAAAAAACAAAATTTGGGAAATTCCCCGATTACAAGGAAATGGACCGGGATTATATCAGCTGCAGTGCAAAACACAAAAACATGCCAAAACTATGCTCAAAGGTGTTTCAAAAGCAGGGGAAAAGGTCAAGGAGGAAGACAAACCTTGAAGAGAAAGATATGAGGGATATGGCTTGGATACTTAAAAAAAAAAATAAAAAAAATCCCAAAGTCAAAACCATCAAAATGCAGGCAGGCCATATGCCATCAAGTGCAGGCACATGCAGCAAAGCTTGCCAAAATTGATCCCCACTGAAGGCCAAAACAGAAAAGAAGGACTTACAAACATGCTGGAATGGAGATAGCATCAAATGAATGGCAATTGGAGGAGAAAAAAACAAAATTTGGGAAATTCCCCGATTACAAGGAAATGGACCGGGATTATATCAGGTGCACTGCAAAACATAAAAACATGCCAAAACTAAACTCACAGATGACTCAAAAGCAGGGGAAAAGGTCAAGGAGGAAGACAAACCTTGAAGAGAAAGATATGAGGGACATGGCATGGATACATGAAAAAAGAATAAAAAAGGAAAAAAATCTTTCCCAAAGTGAAAGCCATCAAAAGGCATGGCATGCCATCAAGAGCAGGGACAAGCACCAAAGATTCCTCTAGTGGTCTCCATTGAAATCGCAAGATTCCCTTTCCCTTCCCGAAAGGAAATTTCATTTCCTTTCGGGAAGGGAAAGGGAATCTTGCGACCCTGAAAAGAAAGACTTACAAACACTCTGGAAAGGAGATAGGATCAAATGAAATGCAATTGAAAAAAACAAGAAAATTGGGAATTTTAGGGTCCTCAAAAACTAGGCTGTTAGGAAATGAGCTGCATTTGAAAGGACCAGCACAGGCCAAAACTCAGCTCACAGATGTTGCAAAAGCAGGGGGAAAAGTCAGCGAGGAGTACACTCCATCGGGACAAAGATATGAGGGACATGGCATGGATACTTAAAAGAAAAAAGAAAAAAAAAAAAATTTCCCAAAGTTAAAACCATCAAAATGCAGGCAGGCCATATGCCATCAAGTGCAGGCACATGCAGCAAACCTTGCCAAAACTGATCCCCACTGAAGGCCAAAAGAGAAAAAAAGGACTCACAACACGCTGGAATGGAGATAGCATCAAAGGAATTGCAATAGGAGGAGAAAAAAACAAAATTTGGGAAATTCCCCGATTACAAGGAAATGGACCGGGATTATATCAGCTGCAGTGCAAAACACAAAAACATGCCAAAACTACGCTCAAAGGTGTTTCAAAAGCAGGGGAAAAGGTCAAGGAGGAAGACAAACCTTGAAGAGAAAGATATGAGGTATATGGCTTGGATACTTAAAAAAAAAAATAAAAAAAATTCCCAAAGTCAAAAGCATCAAAATGCAGGCAGGCCATATGCCATCAAGTGCAGGCACATGCAGCAAAGCTTGCCAAAATTGATCCCCACTGAAGGCCAAAACAGAAAAGAAGGACTTACAAACACGCTGGAATGGAGATAGCATCAAGGGAATGGCAATTGGAGGAGAAAAAAACAAAATTTGGGAAATTCCCCGATTACAAGAAAATGGACCGGGATTATATCAGGTGCAGTGCAAAACATAAAAACATGCCAAAACTAAGCTCACAGATGACTCAAAAGCAGGGGAAAATGTCAAGGAGGAAGACAAACCTTGAAGAGAAAGATATGAGGGACATGGCATGGATACATGAGAAAAGAATAAAAAAGGAAAAAAATCTTTCCCAAAGTGAAAGCCATCAAAAGGCATGGCATGCCATCAAGGGCAGGGACAAGCACCAAAGATTCCTCTAGTGGTCTCCATTGAAATCGCAAGATTCCCTTTCCCTTCCCGAAAGGAAATTTCATTTCCTTTCGGGAAGGGAAAGGGAATCTTGCGACCCTGAAAAGAAAGACTTACAAACACTCTGGAAAGGAGGTAGGATCAAATGAAATGCAATTGAAAAAAACAAGAAAATTGGGAATTTTAGGGTCCTCAAAAACTAGGCTGTTAGGAAATGAGCTGCATTTGAAAGGACCAGCACAGGCCAAAACTCAGCTCACAGATGTTGCAAAAGCAGGGGGAAAAGTCAGTGAGGAGTACACTCCATCGGGACAAAGATATGAGGGACATGGCATGGATACTTAAAAGAAAAAAGAAAAAAAAAAAAATTTCCCAAAGTTAAAACCATCAAAATGCAGGCAGGCCATATGCCATCAAGTGCAGGCACATGCAGCAAACCTTGCCAAAATTGATCCCCACTGAAGGCCAAAAGAGAAAAAAAGGACTCACAACACGCTGGAATGGAGATAGCATCAAAGGAATTGCAATAGGAGGAGAAAAAAACAAAATTTGGGAAATTCCCCGATTACAAGGAAATGGACCGGGATTATATCAGCTGCAGTGCAAAACACAAAAACATGCCAAAACTACGCTCAAAGGTGTTTCAAAAGCAGGGGAAAAGGTCAAGGAGGAAGACAAACCTTGAAGAGAAAGATATGAGGGATATGGCATGGATACTTAAAAAAAAAAATAAAAAAAATCCCAAAGTCAAAACCATCAAAATGCAGGCAGGCCATATGCCATCAAGTGCAGGCACATGCAGCAAAGCTTGCCAAAATTGATCCCCACTGAAGGCCAAAACAGAAAAGAAGGACTTACAAACATGCTGGAATGGAGATAGCATCAAATGAATGGCAATTGGAGGAGAAAAAAACAAAATTTGGGAAATTCCCCGATTACAAGGAAATGGACCGGGATTATATCAGGTGCACTGCAAAACATAAAAACATGCCAAAACTAAACTCACAGATGACTCAAAAGCAGGGGAAAAGGTCAAGGAGGAAGACAAACCTTGAAGAGAAAGATATGAGGGACATGGCATGGATACATGAAAAAAGAATAAAAAAGGAAAAAAATCTTTCCCAAAGTGAAAGCCATCAAAAGGCATGGCATGCCATCAAGAGCAGGGACAAGCACCAAAGATTCCTCTAGTGGTCTCCATTGAAATCGCAAGATTCCCTTTCCCTTCCCGAAAGGAAATTTCATTTCCTTTCGGGAAGGGAAAGGGAATCTTGCGACCCTGAAAAGAAAGACTTACAAACACTCTGGAAAGGAGATAGGATCAAATGAAATGCAATTGAAAAAAACAAGAAAATTGGGAATTTTAGGGTCCTCAAAAACTAGGCTGTTAGGAAATGAGCTGCATTTGAAAGGACCAGCACAGGCCAAAACTCAGCTCACAGATGTTGCAAAAGCAGGGGGAAAAGTCAGCGAGGAGTACACTCCATCGGGACAAAGATATGAGGGACATGGCATGGATACTTAAAAGAAAAAAGAAAAAAAAAAAAATTTCCCAAAGTTAAAACCATCAAAATGCAGGCAGGCCATATGCCATCAAGTGCAGGCACATGCAGCAAACCTTGCCAAAACTGATCCCCACTGAAGGCCAAAAGAGAAAAAAAGGACTCACAACACGCTGGAATGGAGATAGCATCAAAGGAATTGCAATAGGAGGAGAAAAAAACAAAATTTGGGAAATTCCCCGATTACAAGGAAATGGACCGGGATTATATCAGCTGCAGTGCAAAACACAAAAACATGCCAAAACTATGCTCAAAGGTGTTTCAAAAGCAGGGGAAAAGGTCAAGGAGGAAGACAAACCTTGAAGAGAAAGATATGAGGGATATGGCTTGGATACTTAAAAAAAAAAATAAAAAAAATCCCAAAGTCAAAACCATCAAAATGCAGGCAGGCCATATGCCATCAAGTGCAGGCACATGCAGCAAAGCTTGCCAAAATTGATCCCCACTGAAGGCCAAAACAGAAAAGAAGGACTTACAAACATGCTGGAATGGAGATAGCATCAAATGAATGGCAATTGGAGGAGAAAAAAACAAAATTTGGGAAATTCCCCGATTACAAGGAAATGGACCGGGATTATATCAGGTGCACTGCAAAACATAAAAACATGCCAAAACTAAACTCACAGATGACTCAAAAGCAGGGGAAAAGGTCAAGGAGGAAGACAAACCTTGAAGAGAAAGATATGAGGGACATGGCATGGATACATGAAAAAAGAATAAAAAAGGAAAAAAATCTTTCCCAAAGTGAAAGCCATCAAAAGGCATGGCATGCCATCAAGAGCAGGGACAAGCACCAAAGATTCCTCTAGTGGTCTCCATTGAAATCGCAAGATTCCCTTTCCCTTCCCGAAAGGAAATTTCATTTCCTTTCGGGAAGGGAAAGGGAATCTTGCGACCCTGAAAAGAAAGACTTACAAACTCTCTGGAAAGGAGATAGGATCAAATGAAATGCAATTGAAAAAAACAAGAAAATTGGGAATTTTAGGGTCCTCAAAAACTAGGCTGTTAGGAAATGAGCTGCATTTGAAAGGACCAGCACAGGCCAAAACTCAGCTCACAGATGTTGCAAAAGCAGGGGGAAAAGTCAGCGAGGAGTACACTCCATCGGGACAAAGATATGAGGGACATGGCATGGATACTTAAAAGAAAAAAGAAAAAAAAAAAAATTTCCCAAAGTTAAAACCATCAAAATGCAGGCAGGCCATATGCCATCAAGTGCAGGCACATGCAGCAAACCTTGCCAAAACTGATCCCCACTGAAGGCCAAAAGAGAAAAAAAGGACTCACAACACGCTGGAATGGAGATAGCATCAAAGGAATTGCAATAGGAGGAGAAAAAAACAAAATTTGGGAAATTCCCCGATTACAAGGAAATGGACCGGGATTATATCAGCTGCAGTGCAAAACACAAAAACATGCCAAAACTACGCTCAAAGGTGTTTCAAAAGCAGGGGAAAAGGTCAAGGAGGAAGACAAACCTTGAAGAGAAAGATATGAGGGATATGGCTTGGATACTTAAAAAAAAAAATAAAAAAAATTCCCAAAGTCAAAACCATCAAAATGCAGGCAGGCCATATGCCATCAAGTGCAGGCACATGCAGCAAAGCTTGCCAAAATTGATCCCCACTGAAGGCCAAAACAGAAAAGAAGGACTTACAAACATGCTGGAATGGAGATAGCATCAAGTGAATGGCAATTGGAGGAGAAAAAAACAAAATTTGGGAAATTCCCCGATTACAAGGAAATGGACCGGGATTATATCAGGTGCAGTGCAAAACATAAAAACATGCCAAAACTAAGCTCACAGATGACTCAAAAGCAGGGGAAAAGGTCAAGGAGGAAGACAAACCTTGAAGAGAAAGATATGAGGGACATGGCATGGATACATGAAAAAAGAATAAAAAAGGAAAAAAATCTTTCCCAAAGTGAAAGCCATCCAAAGGCATGGCATGCCATCAAGGGCAGGGACAAGCACCAAAGATTCCTCTAGTGGTCTCCATTGAAATCGCAAGATTCCCTTTCCCTTCCCGAAAGGAAATTTCATTTCCTTTCGGGAAGGGAAAGGGAATCTTGCGACCCTGAAAAGAAAGACTTACAAACACTCTGGAAAGGAGGTAGGATCAAATGAAATGCAATTGAAAAAAACAAGAAAATTGGGAATTTTAGGGTCCTCAAAAACTAGGCTGTTAGGAAATGAGCTGCATTTGAAAGGACCAGCACAGGCCAAAACTCAGCTCACAGATGTTGCAAAAGCAGGGGGAAAAGTCAGCGAGGAGTACACTCCATCGGGACAAAGATATGAGGGACATGGCATGGATACTTAAAAGAAAAAAGAAAAAAAAAAAATCTCCCAAAGTTAAAACCATCAAAATGCAGGCAGGCCATATGCCATCAAGTGCAGGCACATGCAGCAAACCTTGCCAAAATTGATCCCCACTGAAGGCCAAAAGAGAAAAAAAGGACTCACAACACGCTGGAATGGAGATAGCATCAAAGGAATTGCAATAGGAGGAGAAAAAAACAAAATTTGGGAAATTCCCCGATTACAAGGAAATGGACCGGGATTATATCAGCTGCAGTGCAAAACACAAAAACATGCCAAAACTATGCTCAAAGGTGTTTCAAAAGCAGGGGAAAAGGTCAAGGAGGAAGACAAACCTTGAAGAGAAAGATATGAGGGATATGGCTTGGATACTTAAAAAAAAAAATAAAAAAAATCCCAAAGTCAAAACCATCAAAATGCAGGCAGGCCATATGCCATCAAGTGCAGGCACATGCAGCAAAGCTTGCCAAAATTGATCCCCACTGAAGGCCAAAACAGAAAAGAAGGACTTACAAACATGCTGGAATGGAGATAGCATCAAAGGAATTGCAATAGGAGGAGAAAAAAACAAAATTTGGGAAATTCCCCGATTACAAGGAAATGGACCGGGATTATATCAGGTGCAGTGCAAAACATAAAAACATGCCAAAACTAAGCTCACAGATGACTCAAAAGCAGGGGAAAAGGTCAAGGAGGAAGACAAACCTTGAAGAGAAAGATATGAGGGACATGGCATGGATACATGAAAAAAGAATAAAAAAGGAAAAAAATCTTTCCCAAAGTGAAAGCCATCAAAAGGCATGGCATGCCATCAAGGGCAGGGACAAGCACCAAAGATTCCTCTAGTGGTCTCCATTGAAATCGCAAGATTCCCTTTCCCTTCCCGAAAGGAAATTTCATTTCCTTTCGGGAAGGGAAAGGGAATCTTGCGACCCTGAAAAGAAAGACTTACAAACACTCTGGAAAGGAGGTAGGATCAAATGAAATGCAATTGAAAAAAACAAGAAAATTGGGAATTTTAGGGTCCTCAAAAACTAGGCTGTTAGGAAATGAGCTGCATTTGAAAGGACCAGCACAGGCCAAAACTCAGCTCACAGATGTTGCAAAAGCAGGGGGAAAAGTCAGTGAGGAGTACACTCCATCGGGACAAAGATATGAGGGACATGGCATGGATACTTAAAAGAAAAAAGAAAAAAAATAAATCTCCCAAATTTAAAACCATCAAAATGCAGGCAGGCCATATGCCATCAAGTGCAGGCACATGCAGCAAACCTTGCCAAAATTGATCCCCACTGAAGGCCAAAAGAGAAAAAAAGGACTCACAACACGCTAGAATGGAGATAGCATCAAAGGAATTGCAATAGGAGGAGAAAAATACAAAATTTGGGAAATTCCCCGATTACAAGGAAATGGACCGGGATTATATCAGCTGCAGTGCAAAACACAAAAACATGCCAAAACTATGCTCAAAGGTGTTTCAAAAGCAGGGGAAAAGGTCAAGGAGGAAGACAAACCTTGAAGAGAAAGATATGAGGGATATGGCTTGGATACTTAAAAAAAAAAATAAAAAAAATCCCAAAGTCAAAACCATCAAAATGCAGGCAGGCCATATGCCATCAAGTGCAGGCACATGCAGCAAAGCTTGCCAAAATTGATCCCCACTGAAGGCCAAAACAGAAAAGAAGGACTTACAAACATGCTGGAATGGAGATAGCATCAAATGAATGGCAATTGGAGGAGAAAAAAACAAAATTTGGGAAATTCCCCGATTACAAGAAAATGGACCGGGATTATATCAGGTGCAGTGCAAAACATAAAAACATGCCAAAACTAAGCTCACAGATGACTCAAAAGCAGGGGAAAATGTCAAGGAGGAAGACAAACCTTGAAGAGAAAGATATGAGGGACATGGCATGGATACATGAAAAAAGAATAAAAAAGGAAAAAAATCTTTCCCAAAGTGAAAGCCATCAAAAGGCATGGCATGCCATCAAGAGCAGGGACAAGCACCAAAGATTCCTCTAGTGGTCTCCATTGAAATCGCAAGATTCCATTTCCCTTCCCGAAAGGAAATTTCATTTCCTTTCGGGAAGGGAAAGGGAATCTTGCGACCCTGAAAAGAAAGACTTACAAACACTCTGGAAAGGAGGTAGGATCAAATGAAATGCAATTGAAAAAAACAAGAAAATTGGGAATTTTAGGGTCCTCAAAAACTAGGCTGTTAGGAAATGAGCTGCATTTGAAAGGACCAGCACAGGCCAAAACTCAGCTCACAGATGTTGCAAAAGCAGGGGGAAAAGTCAGCGAGGAGTACACTCCATCGGGACAAAGATATGAGGGACATGGCATGGATACTTAAAAGAAAAAAGAAAAAAAAAAAAATTTCCCAAAGTTAAAACCATCAAAATGCAGGCAGGCCATATGCCATCAAGTGCAGGCACATGCAGCAAAGCTTGCCAAAACTGATCCCCACTGAAGGCCAAAAGAGAAAAAAAGGACTCACAACACGCTGGAATGGAGATAGCATCAAAGGAATTGCAATAGGAGGAGAAAAAAACAAAATTTGGGAAATTCCCCGATTACAAGGAAATGGACCGGGATTATATCAGCTGCAGTGCAAAACACAAAAACATGCCAAAACTACGCTCAAAGGTGTTTCAAAAGCAGGGGAAAAGGTCAAGGAGGAAGACAAACCTTGAAGAGAAAGATATGAGGTATATGGCTTGGATACTTAAAAAAAAAAATAAAAAAAATTCCCAAAGTCAAAAGCATCAAAATGCAGGCAGGCCATATGCCATCAAGTGCAGGCACATGCAGCAAAGCTTGCCAAAATTGATCCCCACTGAAGGCCAAAACAGAAAAGAAGGACTTACAAACACGCTGGAATGGAGATAGCATCAAGGGAATGGCAATTGGAGGAGAAAAAAACAAAATTTGGGAAATTCCCCGATTACAAGAAAATGGACCGGGATTATATCAGGTGCAGTGCAAAACATAAAAACATGCCAAAACTAAGCTCACAGATGACTCAAAAGCAGGGGAAAATGTCAAGGAGGAAGACAAACCTTGAAGAGAAAGATATGAGGGACATGGCATGGATACATGAGAAAAGAATAAAAAAGGAAAAAAATCTTTCCCAAAGTGAAAGCCATCAAAAGGCATGGCATGCCATCAAGGGCAGGGACAAGCACCAAAGATTCCTCTAGTGGTCTCCATTGAAATCGCAAGATTCCCTTTCCCTTCCCGAAAGGAAATTTCATTTCCTTTCGGGAAGGGAAAGGGAATCTTGCGACCCTGAAAAGAAAGACTTACAAACACTCTGGAAAGGAGGTAGGATCAAATGAAATGCAATTGAAAAAAACAAGAAAATTGGGAATTTTAGGGTCCTCAAAAACTAGGCTGTTAGGAAATGAGCTGCATTTGAAAGGACCAGCACAGGCCAAAACTCAGCTCACAGATGTTGCAAAAGCAGGGGGAAAAGTCAGTGAGGAGTACACTCCATCGGGACAAAGATATGAGGGACATGGCATGGATACTTAAAAGAAAAAAGAAAAAAAAAAAATTTCCCAAAGTTAAAACCATCAAAATGCAGGCAGGCCATATGCCATCAAGTGCAGGCACATGCAGCAAACCTTGCCAAAATTGATCCCCACTGAAGGCCAAAAGAGAAAAAAAGGACTCACAACACGCTGGAATGGAGATAGCATCAAAGGAATTGCAATAGGAGGAGAAAAAAACAAAATTTGGGAAATTCCCCGATTACAAGGAAATGGACCGGGATTATATCAGCTGCAGTGCAAAACACAAAAACATGCCAAAACTACGCTCAAAGGTGTTTCAAAAGCAGGGGAAAAGGTCAAGGAGGAAGACAAACCTTGAAGAGAAAGATATGAGGGATATGGCTTGGATACTTAAAAAAAAAAATAAAAAAAATTCCCAAAGTCAAAACCATCAAAATGCAGGCAGGCCATATGCCATCAAGTGCAGGCACATGCAGCAAACCTTGCCAAAATTGATCCCCACTGAAGGCCAAAACAGAAAAGAAGGACTTACAAACATGCTGGAATGGAGATAGCATCAAGTGAATGGCAATTGGAGGAGAAAAAAACAAAATTTGGGAAATTCCCCGATTACAAGGAAATGGACCGGGATTATATCAGGTGCAGTGCAAAACATAAAAACATGCCAAAACTAAGCTCACAGATGACTCAAAAGCAGGGGAAAAGGTCAAGGAGGAAGACAAACCTTGAAGAGAAAGATATGAGGGACATGGCATGGATACATGAGAAAAGAATAAAAAAGGAAAAAAATCTTTCCCAAAGTGAAAGCCATCAAAAGGCATGGCATGCCATCAAGGGCAGGGACAAGCACCAAAGATTCCTCTAGTGGTCTCCATTGAAATCGCAAGATTCCCTTTCCCTTCCCGAAAGGAAATTTCATTTCCTTTCGGGAAGGGAAAGGGAATCTTGCGACCCTTAAAAGAAAGACTTACAAACACTCTGGAAAGGAGGTAGGATCAAATGAAATGCAATTGAAAAAAACAAGAAAATTGGGAATTTTAGGGTCCTCAAAAACTAGGCTGTTAGGAAATGAGCTGCATTTGAAAGGACCAGCACAGGCCAAAACTCAGCTCACAGATGTTGCAAAAGCAGGGGGAAAAGTCAGCGAGGAGTACACTCCATCGGGACAAAGATATGAGGGACATGGCATGGATACTTAAAAGAAAAAAGAAAAAAAAAAAAATTTCCCAAAGTTAAAACCATCAAAATGCAGGCAGGCCATATGCCATCAAGTGCAGGCACATGCAGCAAACCTTGCCAAAATTGATCCCCACTGAAGGCCAAAAGAGAAAAAAAGGACTCACAACACGCTGGAATGGAGATAGCATCAAAGGAATTGCAATAGGAGGAGAAAAAAACAAAATTTGGGAAATTCCCCGATTACAAGGAAATGGACCGGGATTATATCAGCTGCAGTGCAAAACACAAAAACATGCCAAAACTACGCTCAAAGGTGTTTCAAAAGCAGGGGAAAAGGTCAAGGAGGAAGACAAACCTTGAAGAGAAAGATATGAGGTATATGGCTTGGATACTTAAAAAAAAAAATAAAAAAAATTCCCAAAGTCAAAAGCATCAAAATGCAGGCAGGCCATATGCCATCAAGTGCAGGCACATGCAGCAAAGCTTGCCAAAATTGATCCCCACTGAAGGCCAAAACAGAAAAGAAGGACTTACAAACACGCTGGAATGGAGATAGCATCAAGGGAATGGCAATTGGAGGAGAAAAAAACAAAATTTGGGAAATTCCCCGATTACAAGAAAATGGACCGGGATTATATCAGGTGCAGTGCAAAACATAAAAACATGCCAAAACTAAGCTCACAGATGACTCAAAAGCAGGG
Organism: Ammospiza nelsoni; assembly: GCF_027579445.1. Classification (NCBI taxonomy): domain Eukaryota; kingdom Metazoa; phylum Chordata; class Aves; order Passeriformes; family Passerellidae; genus Ammospiza; species Ammospiza nelsoni. The sequence goes on from NC_080633.1 coordinate 108,832,961, forward strand.
GAAAATGTCAAGGAGGAAGACAAACCTTGAAGAGAAAGATATGAGGGACATGGCATGGATACATGAGAAAAGAATAAAAAAGGAAAAAAATCTTTCCCAAAGTGAAAGCCATCAAAAGGCATGGCATGCCATCAAGGGCAGGGACAAGCACCAAAGATTCCTCTAGTGGTCTCCATTGAAATCGCAAGATTCCCTTTCCCTTCCCGAAAGGAAATTTCATTTCCTTTCGGGAAGGGAAAGGGAATCTTGCGACCCTGAAAAGAAAGACTTACAAACACTCTGGAAAGGAGGTAGGATCAAATGAAATGCAATTGAAAAAAACAAGAAAATTGGGAATTTTAGGGTCCTCAAAAACTAGGCTGTTAGGAAATGAGCTGCATTTGAAAGGACCAGCACAGGCCAAAACTCAGCTCACAGATGTTGCAAAAGCAGGGGGAAAAGTCAGTGAGGAGTACACTCCATCGGGACAAAGATATGAGGGACATGGCATGGATACTTAAAAGAAAAAAGAAAAAAAAAAAATTTCCCAAAGTTAAAACCATCAAAATGCAGGCAGGCCATATGCCATCAAGTGCAGGCACATGCAGCAAACCTTGCCAAAATTGATCCCCACTGAAGGCCAAAAGAGAAAAAAAGGACTCACAACACGCTGGAATGGAGATAGCATCAAAGGAATTGCAATAGGAGGAGAAAAAAACAAAATTTGGGAAATTCCCCGATTACAAGGAAATGGACCGGGATTATATCAGCTGCAGTGCAAAACACAAAAACATGCCAAAACTACGCTCAAAGGTGTTTCAAAAGCAGGGGAAAAGGTCAAGGAGGAAGACAAACCTTGAAGAGAAAGATATGAGGGATATGGCTTGGATACTTAAAAAAAAAAATAAAAAAAATTCCCAAAGTCAAAACCATCAAAATGCAGGCAGGCCATATGCCATCAAGTGCAGGCACATGCAGCAAACCTTGCCAAAATTGATCCCCACTGAAGGCCAAAACAGAAAAGAAGGACTTACAAACATGCTGGAATGGAGATAGCATCAAGTGAATGGCAATTGGAGGAGAAAAAAACAAAATTTGGGAAATTCCCCGATTACAAGGAAATGGACCGGGATTATATCAGGTGCAGTGCAAAACATAAAAACATGCCAAAACTAAGCTCACAGATGACTCAAAAGCAGGGGAAAAGGTCAAGGAGGAAGACAAACCTTGAAGAGAAAGATATGAGGGACATGGCATGGATACATGAAAAAAGAATAAAAAAGGAAAAAAATCTTTCCCAAAGTGAAAGCCATCAAAAGGCATGGCATGCCATCAAGGGCAGGGACAAGCACCAAAGATTCCTCTAGTGGTCTCCATTGAAATCGCAAGATTCCCTTTCCCTTCCCGAAAGGAAATTTCATTTCCTTTCGGGAAGGGAAAGGGAATCTTGCGACCCTTAAAAGAAAGACTTACAAACACTCTGGAAAGGAGGTAGGATCAAATGAAATGCAATTGAAAAAAACAAGAAAATTGGGAATTTTAGGGTCCTCAAAAACTAGGCTGTTAGGAAATGAGCTGCATTTGAAAGGACCAGCACAGGCCAAAACTCAGCTCACAGATGTTGCAAAAGCAGGGGGAAAAGTCAGTGAGGAGTACACTCCATCGGGACAAAGATATGAGGGACATGGCATGGATACTTAAAAGAAAAAAGAAAAAAAATAAATCTCCCAAATTTAAAACCATCAAAATGCAGGCAGGCCATATGCCATCAAGTGCAGGCACATGCAGCAAACCTTGCCAAAATTGATCCCCACTGAAGGCCAAAAGAGAAAAAAAGGACTCACAACACGCTAGAATGGAGATAGCATCAAAGGAATTGCAATAGGAGGAGAAAAATACAAAATTTGGGAAATTCCCCGATTACAAGGAAATGGACCGGGATTATATCAGCTGCAGTGCAAAACACAAAAACATGCCAAAACTATGCTCAAAGGTGTTTCAAAAGCAGGGGAAAAGGTCAAGGAGGAAGACAAACCTTGAAGAGAAAGATATGAGGGATATGGCTTGGATACTTAAAAAAAAAAATAAAAAAAATCCCAAAGTCAAAACCATCAAAATGCAGGCAGGCCATATGCCATCAAGTGCAGGCACATGCAGCAAAGCTTGCCAAAATTGATCCCCACTGAAGGCCAAAACAGAAAAGAAGGACTTACAAACATGCTGGAATGGAGATAGCATCAAATGAATGGCAATTGGAGGAGAAAAAAACAAAATTTGGGAAATTCCCCGATTACAAGAAAATGGACCGGGATTATATCAGGTGCAGTGCAAAACATAAAAACATGCCAAAACTAAGCTCACAGATGACTCAAAAGCAGGGGAAAATGTCAAGGAGGAAGACAAACCTTGAAGAGAAAGATATGAGGGACATGGCATGGATACATGAAAAAAGAATAAAAAAGGAAAAAAATCTTTCCCAAAGTGAAAGCCATCAAAAGGCATGGCATGCCATCAAGAGCAGGGACAAGCACCAAAGATTCCTCTAGTGGTCTCCATTGAAATCGCAAGATTCCCTTTCCCTTCCCGAAAGGAAATTTCATTTCCTTTCGGGAAGGGAAAGGGAATCTTGCGACCCTGAAAAGAAAGACTTACAAACACTCTGGAAAGGAGGTAGGATCAAATGAAATGCAATTGAAAAAAACAAGAAAATTGGGAATTTTAGGGTCCTCAAAAACTAGGCTGTTAGGAAATGAGCTGCATTTGAAAGGACCAGCACAGGCCAAAACTCAGCTCACAGATGTTGCAAAAGCAGGGGGAAAAGTCAGCGAGGAGTACACTCCATCGGGACAAAGATATGAGGGACATGGCATGGATACTTAAAAGAAAAAAGAAAAAAAAAAAAATTTCCCAAAGTTAAAACCATCAAAATGCAGGCAGGCCATATGCCATCAAGTGCAGGCACATGCAGCAAAGCTTGCCAAAACTGATCCCCACTGAAGGCCAAAAGAGAAAAAAAGGACTCACAACACGCTGGAATGGAGATAGCATCAAAGGAATTGCAATAGGAGGAGAAAAAAACAAAATTTGGGAAATTCCCCGATTACAAGGAAATGGACCGGGATTATATCAGCTGCAGTGCAAAACACAAAAACATGCCAAAACTACGCTCAAAGGTGTTTCAAAAGCAGGGGAAAAGGTCAAGGAGGAAGACAAACCTTGAAGAGAAAGATATGAGGTATATGGCTTGGATACTTAAAAAAAAAAATAAAAAAAATTCCCAAAGTCAAAAGCATCAAAATGCAGGCAGGCCATATGCCATCAAGTGCAGGCACATGCAGCAAAGCTTGCCAAAATTGATCCCCACTGAAGGCCAAAACAGAAAAGAAGGACTTACAAACACGCTGGAATGGAGATAGCATCAAGGGAATGGCAATTGGAGGAGAAAAAAACAAAATTTGGGAAATTCCCCGATTACAAGAAAATGGACCGGGATTATATCAGGTGCAGTGCAAAACATAAAAACATGCCAAAACTAAGCTCACAGATGACTCAAAAGCAGGGGAAAATGTCAAGGAGGAAGACAAACCTTGAAGAGAAAGATATGAGGGACATGGCATGGATACATGAGAAAAGAATAAAAAAGGAAAAAAATCTTTCCCAAAGTGAAAGCCATCAAAAGGCATGGCATGCCATCAAGGGCAGGGACAAGCACCAAAGATTCCTCTAGTGGTCTCCATTGAAATCGCAAGATTCCCTTTCCCTTCCCGAAAGGAAATTTCATTTCCTTTCGGGAAGGGAAAGGGAATCTTGCGACCCTGAAAAGAAAGACTTACAAACACTCTGGAAAGGAGGTAGGATCAAATGAAATGCAATTGAAAAAAACAAGAAAATTGGGAATTTTAGGGTCCTCAAAAACTAGGCTGTTAGGAAATGAGCTGCATTTGAAAGGACCAGCACAGGCCAAAACTCAGCTCACAGATGTTGCAAAAGCAGGGGGAAAAGTCAGTGAGGAGTACACTCCATCGGGACAAAGATATGAGGGACATGGCATGGATACTTAAAAGAAAAAAGAAAAAAAAAAAATTTCCCAAAGTTAAAACCATCAAAATGCAGGCAGGCCATATGCCATCAAGTGCAGGCACATGCAGCAAACCTTGCCAAAATTGATCCCCACTGAAGGCCAAAAGAGAAAAAAAGGACTCACAACACGCTGGAATGGAGATAGCATCAAAGGAATTGCAATAGGAGGAGAAAAAAACAAAATTTGGGAAATTCCCCGATTACAAGGAAATGGACCGGGATTATATCAGCTGCAGTGCAAAACACAAAAACATGCCAAAACTACGCTCAAAGGTGTTTCAAAAGCAGGGGAAAAGGTCAAGGAGGAAGACAAACCTTGAAGAGAAAGATATGAGGGATATGGCTTGGATACTTAAAAAAAAAAATAAAAAAAATTCCCAAAGTCAAAACCATCAAAATGCAGGCAGGCCATATGCCATCAAGTGCAGGCACATGCAGCAAACCTTGCCAAAATTGATCCCCACTGAAGGCCAAAACAGAAAAGAAGGACTTACAAACATGCTGGAATGGAGATAGCATCAAGTGAATGGCAATTGGAGGAGAAAAAAACAAAATTTGGGAAATTCCCCGATTACAAGGAAATGGACCGGGATTATATCAGGTGCAGTGCAAAACATAAAAACATGCCAAAACTAAGCTCACAGATGACTCAAAAGCAGGGGAAAAGGTCAAGGAGGAAGACAAACCTTGAAGAGAAAGATATGAGGGACATGGCATGGATACATGAAAAAAGAATAAAAAAGGAAAAAAATCTTTCCCAAAGTGAAAGCCATCAAAAGGCATGGCATGCCATCAAGGGCAGGGACAAGCACCAAAGATTCCTCTAGTGGTCTCCATTGAAATCGCAAGATTCCCTTTCCCTTCCCGAAAGGAAATTTCATTTCCTTTCGGGAAGGGAAAGGGAATCTTGCGACCCTTAAAAGAAAGACTTACAAACACTCTGGAAAGGAGGTAGGATCAAATGAAATGCAATTGAAAAAAACAAGAAAATTGGGAATTTTAGGGTCCTCAAAAACTAGGCTGTTAGGAAATGAGCTGCATTTGAAAGGACCAGCACAGGCCAAAACTCAGCTCACAGATGTTGCAAAAGCAGGGGGAAAAGTCAGCGAGGAGTACACTCCATCGGGACAAAGATATGAGGGACATGGCATGGATACTTAAAAGAAAAAAGAAAAAAAAAAAAATTTCCCAAAGTTAAAACCATCAAAATGCAGGCAGGCCATATGCCATCAAGTGCAGGCACATGCAGCAAACCTTGCCAAAATTGATCCCCACTGAAGGCCAAAAGAGAAAAAAAGGACTCACAACACGCTGGAATGGAGATAGCATCAAAGGAATTGCAATAGGAGGAGAAAAAAACAAAATTTGGGAAATTCCCCGATTACAAGGAAATGGACCGGGATTATATCAGCTGCAGTGCAAAACACAAAAACATGCCAAAACTACGCTCAAAGGTGTTTCAAAAGCAGGGGAAAAGGTCAAGGAGGAAGACAAACCTTGAAGAGAAAGATATGAGGTATATGGCTTGGATACTTAAAAAAAAAAATAAAAAAAATTCCCAAAGTCAAAAGCATCAAAATGCAGGCAGGCCATATGCCATCAAGTGCAGGCACATGCAGCAAAGCTTGCCAAAATTGATCCCCACTGAAGGCCAAAACAGAAAAGAAGGACTTACAAACACGCTGGAATGGAGATAGCATCAAGGGAATGGCAATTGGAGGAGAAAAAAACAAAATTTGGGAAATTCCCCGATTACAAGAAAATGGACCGGGATTATATCAGGTGCAGTGCAAAACATAAAAACATGCCAAAACTAAGCTCACAGATGACTCAAAAGCAGGGGAAAATGTCAAGGAGGAAGACAAACCTTGAAGAGAAAGATATGAGGGACATGGCATGGATACATGAGAAAAGAATAAAAAAGGAAAAAAATCTTTCCCAAAGTGAAAGCCATCAAAAGGCATGGCATGCCATCAAGGGCAGGGACAAGCACCAAAGATTCCTCTAGTGGTCTCCATTGAAATCGCAAGATTCCCTTTCCCTTCCCGAAAGGAAATTTCATTTCCTTTCGGGAAGGGAAAGGGAATCTTGCGACCCTGAAAAGAAAGACTTACAAACACTCTGGAAAGGAGGTAGGATCAAATGAAATGCAATTGAAAAAAACAAGAAAATTGGGAATTTTAGGGTCCTCAAAAACTAGGCTGTTAGGAAATGAGCTGCATTTGAAAGGACCAGCACAGGCCAAAACTCAGCTCACAGATGTTGCAAAAGCAGGGGGAAAAGTCAGTGAGGAGTACACTCCATCGGGACAAAGATATGAGGGACATGGCATGGATACTTAAAAGAAAAAAGAAAAAAAAAAAATTTCCCAAAGTTAAAACCATCAAAATGCAGGCAGGCCATATGCCATCAAGTGCAGGCACATGCAGCAAACCTTGCCAAAATTGATCCCCACTGAAGGACAAAAGAGAAAAAAAGGACTCACAACACGCTGGAATGGAGATAGCATCAAAGGAATTGCAATAGGAGGAGAAAAAAACAAAATTTGGGAAATTCCCCGATTACAAGGAAATGGACCGGGATTATATCAGCTGCAGTGCAAAACACAAAAACATGCCAAAACTACGCTCAAAGGTGTTTCAAAAGCAGGGGAAAAGGTCAAGGAGGAAGACAAACCTTGAAGAGAAAGATATGAGGGATATGGCTTGGATACTTAAAAAAAAAAATAAAAAAAATTCCCAAAGTCAAAACCATCAAAATGCAGGCAGGCCATATGCCATCAAGTGCAGGCACATGCAGCAAACCTTGCCAAAATTGATCCCCACTGAAGGCCAAAACAGAAAAGAAGGACTTACAAACATGCTGGAATGGAGATAGCATCAAGTGAATGGCAATTGGAGGAGAAAAAAACAAAATTTGGGAAATTCCCCGATTACAAGGAAATGGACCGGGATTATATCAGGTGCAGTGCAAAACATAAAAACATGCCAAAACTAAGCTCACAGATGACTCAAAAGCAGGGGAAAAGGTCAAGGAGGAAGACAAACCTTGAAGAGAAAGATATGAGGGACATGGCATGGATACATGAAAAAAGAATAAAAAAGGAAAAAAATCTTTCCCAAAGTGAAAGCCATCAAAAGGCATGGCATGCCATCAAGGGCAGGGACAAGCACCAAAGATTCCTCTAGTGGTCTCCATTGAAATCGCAAGATTCCCTTTCCCTTCCCGAAAGGAAATTTCATTTCCTTTCGGGAAGGGAAAGGGAATCTTGCGACCCTTAAAAGAAAGACTTACAAACACTCTGGAAAGGAGGTAGGATCAAATGAAATGCAATTGAAAAAAACAAGAAAATTGGGAATTTTAGGGTCCTCAAAAACTAGGCTGTTAGGAAATGAGCTGCATTTGAAAGGACCAGCACAGGCCAAAACTCAGCTCACAGATGTTGCAAAAGCAGGGGGAAAAGTCAGTGAGGAGTACACTCCATCGGGACAAAGATATGAGGGACATGGCATGGATACTTAAAAGAAAAAAGAAAAAAAAAAAATCTCCCAAATTTAAAACCATCAAAATGCAGGCAGGCCATATGCCATCAAGTGCAGGCACATGCAGCAAACCTTGCCAAAATTGATCCCCACTGAAGGCCAAAAGAGAAAAAAAGGACTCACAACACGCTGGAATGGAGATAGCATCAAAGGAATTGCAATAGGAGGAGAAAAAAACAAAATTTGGGAAATTCCCCGATTACAAGGAAATGGACCGGGATTATATCAGCTGCAGTGCAAAACACAAAAACATGCCAAAACTACGCTCAAAGGTGTTTCAAAAGCAGGGGAAAAGGTCAAGGAGGAAGACAAACCTTGAAGAGAAAGATATGAGGTATATGGCTTGGATACTTAAAAAAAAAAATAAAAAAAATTCCCAAAGTCAAAAGCATCAAAATGCAGGCAGGCCATATGCCATCAAGTGCAGGCACATGCAGCAAAGCTTGCCAAAATTGATCCCCACTGAAGGCCAAAACAGAAAAGAAGGACTTACAAACACGCTGGAATGGAGATAGCATCAAGGGAATGGCAATTGGAGGAGAAAAAAACAAAATTTGGGAAATTCCCCGATTACAAGAAAATGGACCGGGATTATATCAGGTGCAGTGCAAAACATAAAAACATGCCAAAACTAAGCTCACAGATGACTCAAAAGCAGGGGAAAATGTCAAGGAGGAAGACAAACCTTGAAGAGAAAGATATGAGGGACATGGCATGGATACATGAGAAAAGAATAAAAAAGGAAAAAAATCTTTCCCAAAGTGAAAGCCATCAAAAGGCATGGCATGCCATCAAGGGCAGGGACAAGCACCAAAGATTCCTCTAGTGGTCTCCATTGAAATCGCAAGATTCCCTTTCCCTTCCCGAAAGGAAATTTCATTTCCTTTCGGGAAGGGAAAGGGAATCTTGCGACCCTGAAAAGAAAGACTTACAAACACTCTGGAAAGGAGGTAGGATCAAATGAAATGCAATTGAAAAAAACAAGAAAATTGGGAATTTTAGGGTCCTCAAAAACTAGGCTGTTAGGAAATGAGCTGCATTTGAAAGGACCAGCACAGGCCAAAACTCAGCTCACAGATGTTGCAAAAGCAGGGGGAAAAGTCAGTGAGGAGTACACTCCATCGGGACAAAGATATGAGGGACATGGCATGGATACTTAAAAGAAAAAAGAAAAAAAAAAAATTTCCCAAAGTTAAAACCATCAAAATGCAGGCAGGCCATATGCCATCAAGTGCAGGCACATGCAGCAAACCTTGCCAAAATTGATCCCCACTGAAGGCCAAAAGAGAAAAAAAGGACTCACAACACGCTGGAATGGAGATAGCATCAAAGGAATTGCAATAGGAGGAGAAAAAAACAAAATTTGGGAAATTCCCCGATTACAAGGAAATGGACCGGGATTATATCAGCTGCAGTGCAAAACACAAAAACATGCCAAAACTACGCTCAAAGGTGTTTCAAAAGCAGGGGAAAAGGTCAAGGAGGAAGACAAACCTTGAAGAGAAAGATATGAGGGATATGGCTTGGATACTTAAAAAAAAAAATAAAAAAAATTCCCAAAGTCAAAACCATCAAAATGCAGGCAGGCCATATGCCATCAAGTGCAGGCACATGCAGCAAACCTTGCCAAAATTGATCCCCACTGAAGGCCAAAACAGAAAAGAAGGACTTACAAACATGCTGGAATGGAGATAGCATCAAGTGAATGGCAATTGGAGGAGAAAAAAACAAAATTTGGGAAATTCCCCGATTACAAGGAAATGGACCGGGATTATATCAGGTGCAGTGCAAAACATAAAAACATGCCAAAACTAAGCTCACAGATGACTCAAAAGCAGGGGAAAAGGTCAAGGAGGAAGACAAACCTTGAAGAGAAAGATATGAGGGACATGGCATGGATACATGAAAAAAGAATAAAAAAGGAAAAAAATCTTTCCCAAAGTGAAAGCCATCAAAAGGCATGGCATGCCATCAAGGGCAGGGACAAGCACCAAAGATTCCTCTAGTGGTCTCCATTGAAATCGCAAGATTCCCTTTCCCTTCCCGAAAGGAAATTTCATTTCCTTTCGGGAAGGGAAAGGGAATCTTGCGACCCTTAAAAGAAAGACTTACAAACACTCTGGAAAGGAGATAGGATCAAATGAAATGCAATTGAAAAAAAACAAGAAAATTGGGAATTTTAGGGTCCTCAAAAACTAGGCTGTTAGGAAATGAGCTGCATTTGAAAGGACCAGCACAGGCCAAAACTCAGCTCACAGATGTTGCAAAAGCAGGGGGAAAAGTCAGTGAGGAGTACACTCCATCGGGACAAAGATATGAGGGACATGGCATGGATACTTAAAAGAAACAAGAAAAAAAAAAAAATTCCCAAAGTCAAAACCATCAAAATGCAGGCAGGCCATATGCCATCAAGTGCAGGCACATGCAGCAAACCTTGCCAAAATTGATCCCCACTGAAGGCCAAAACAGAAAAGAAGGACTTACAAACACGTTGGAATGGAGATAGCATCAAAGGAATTGCAATAGGAGGAGAAAAAAACAAAATTTGGGAAATTCCCCGATTACAAGGAAATGGACCGGGATTATCTCAGGTGCAGTGCAAAACACAAAAACATGCCAAAACTACGCTCAAAGGTGTTTCAAAAGCAGGGGAAAAGGTCAAGGAGGAAGACAAACCTTGAAGAGAAAGATATGAGGGATATGGCATGGATACTTAAAAAAAAAATAAAAAAATTCCCAAAGTCAAAACCATCAAAATGCAGGGAGGCCATCAAGGGCAGGGACAAGCACCAACGATTCCTCTAGTGGTCTCCATTGAAAGCGCAAGATTCCCTTTTCCTTCCCGAAATGAAATTTTCCTTTCCAAAATATCCCCCCTGAAGGCCAAAACAGAAAAGAAGGACTTACAAACACGCTGGAATGGAGGTAGCATCAAAGGAATTGCAATAGGAGGAGAAAAAAACAAAACTTGGGAAATTCCCCGATTACAAGGAAATGGACTGGGATTTTATCAGGTGCAGTGCAAAACATAAAAACATGCCAAAACTAAGCTCACAGATGACTCAAAAGCAGGGGAAAAAGTCAAGGAGGAAGACACAACTTGGAGCGCAAGATATTAGGGACATGGCATGGATACATGAAAAAAGAATAAAAAAGGAAAAAAATCTTTCCCAAAGTGAAAGCCATCAAAAGGCATGGCATGCCATCAAGGGCAGGGACAAGCACCAAAGATTCCTCTAGTGGTCTCCATTGAAATCGCAAGATTCCCTTTCCCTTCCCGAAAGGAAATTTCATTTCCTTTCGGGAAGGGAAAGGGAATCTTGCGACCCTGAAAAGAAAGACTTACAAACACTCTGGAAAGGAGATAGGATCAAATGAAATGCAATTGAAAAAAACAAGAAAATTGGGAATTTTAGGGTCCTCAAAAACTAGGCTGTTAGGAAATGAGCTGCATTTGAAAGGACCAGCACAGGCCAAAACTCAGCTCACAGATGTTGCAAAAGCAGGGGGAAAAGTCAGTGAGGAGTACACTCCATCGGGACAAAGATATGAGGGACATGGCATGGATACTTAAAAGAAAAAAGAAAAAAAAAAAATTTCCAGAGTTAAAACCATCAAAATGCAGGCAGGCCATATGCCATCAAGTGCAGGCACATGCAGCAAACCTTGCCAAAATTGATCCCCACTGAAGGCCAAAAGAGAAAAAAAGGACTCACAACACGCTGGAATGGAGATAGCATCAAAGGAATTGCAATAGGAGGAGAAAAAAACAAAATTTGGGAAATTCCCCGATTACAAGGAAATGGACCGGGATTATATCAGCTGCAGTGCAAAACACAAAAACATGCCAAAACTACGCTCAAAGGTGTTTCAAAAGCAGGGGAAAAGGTCAAGGAGGAAGACAAACCTTGAAGAGAAAGATATGAGGGATATGGCTTGGATACTTAAAAAAAAAAATAAAAAAAATTCCCAAAGTCAAAACCATCAAAATGCAGGCAGGCCATATGCCATCAAGTGCAGGCACATGCAGCAAAGCTTGCCAAAATTGATCCCCACTGAAGGCCAAAACAGAAAAGAAGGACTTACAAACATGCTGGAATGGAGATAGCATCAAGTGAATGGCAATTGGAGGAGAAAAAAACAAAATTTGGGAAATTCCCCGATTACAAGGAAATGGACCGGGATTATATCAGGTGCAGTGCAAAACATAAAAACATGCCAAAACTAAGCTCACAGATGACTCAAAAGCAGGGGAAAAGGTCAAGGAGGAAGACAAACCTTGAAGAGAAAGATATGAGGGACATGGCATGGATACATGAAAAAAGAATAAAAAAGGAAAAAAATCTTTCCCAAAGTGAAAGCCATCAAAAGGCATGGCATGCCATCAAGGGCAGGGACAAGCACCAAAGATTCCTCTAGTGGTCTCCATTGAAATCGCAAGATTCCCTTTCCCTTCCCGAAAGGAAATTTCATTTCCTTTCGGGAAGGGAAAGGGAATCTTGCGACCCTTAAAAGAAAGACTTACAAACACTCTGGAAAGGAGGTAGGATCAAATGAAATGCAATTGAAAAAAACAAGAAAATTGGGAATTTTAGGGTCCTCAAAAACTAGGCTGTTAGGAAATGAGCTGCATTTGAAAGGACCAGCACAGGCCAAAACTCAGCTCACAGATGTTGCAAAAGCAGGGGGAAAAGTCAGTGAGGAGTACACTCCATCGGGACAAAGATATGAGGGACATGGCATGGATACTTAAAAGAAAAAAGAAAAAAAAAAAATCTCCCAAATTTAAAACCATCAAAATGCAGGCAGGCCATATGCCATCAAGTGCAGGCACATGCAGCAAACCTTGCCAAAATTGATCCCCACTGAAGGCCAAAAGAGAAAAAAAGGACTCACAACACGCTGGAATGGAGATAGCATCAAAGGAATTGCAATAGGAGGAGAAAAAAACAAAATTTGGGAAATTCCCCGATTACAAGGAAATGGACCGGGATTATATCAGCTGCAGTGCAAAACACAAAAACATGCCAAAACTACGCTCAAAGGTGTTTCAAAAGCAGGGGAAAAGGTCAAGGAGGAAGACAAACCTTGAAGAGAAAGATATGAGGTATATGGCTTGGATACTTAAAAAAAAAAATAAAAAAAATTCCCAAAGTCAAAAGCATCAAAATGCAGGCAGGCCATATGCCATCAAGTGCAGGCACATGCAGCAAAGCTTGCCAAAATTGATCCCCACTGAAGGCCAAAACAGAAAAGAAGGACTTACAAACACGCTGGAATGGAGATAGCATCAAGGGAATGGCAATTGGAGGAGAAAAAAACAAAATTTGGGAAATTCCCCGATTACAAGAAAATGGACCGGGATTATATCAGGTGCAGTGCAAAACATAAAAACATGCCAAAACTAAGCTCACAGATGACTCAAAAGCAGGGGAAAATGTCAAGGAGGAAGACAAACCTTGAAGAGAAAGATATGAGGGACATGGCATGGATACATGAGAAAAGAATAAAAAAGGAAAAAAATCTTTCCCAAAGTGAAAGCCATCAAAAGGCATGGCATGCCATCAAGGGCAGGGACAAGCACCAAAGATTCCTCTAGTGGTCTCCATTGAAATCGCAAGATTCCCTTTCCCTTCCCGAAAGGAAATTTCATTTCCTTTCGGGAAGGGAAAGGGAATCTTGCGACCCTGAAAAGAAAGACTTACAAACACTCTGGAAAGGAGGTAGGATCAAATGAAATGCAATTGAAAAAAACAAGAAAATTGGGAATTTTAGGGTCCTCAAAAACTAGGCTGTTAGGAAATGAGCTGCATTTGAAAGGACCAGCACAGGCCAAAACTCAGCTCACAGATGTTGCAAAAGCAGGGGGAAAAGTCAGTGAGGAGTACACTCCATCGGGACAAAGATATGAGGGACATGGCATGGATACTTAAAAGAAAAAAGAAAAAAAAAAAATTTCCCAAAGTTAAAACCATCAAAATGCAGGCAGGCCATATGCCATCAAGTGCAGGCACATGCAGCAAACCTTGCCAAAATTGATCCCCACTGAAGGCCAAAAGAGAAAAAAAGGACTCACAACACGCTGGAATGGAGATAGCATCAAAGGAATTGCAATAGGAGGAGAAAAAAACAAAATTTGGGAAATTCCCCGATTACAAGGAAATGGACCGGGATTATATCAGCTGCAGTGCAAAACACAAAAACATGCCAAAACTACGCTCAAAGGTGTTTCAAAAGCAGGGGAAAAGGTCAAGGAGGAAGACAAACCTTGAAGAGAAAGATATGAGGGATATGGCTTGGATACTTAAAAAAAAAAATAAAAAAAATTCCCAAAGTCAAAACCATCAAAATGCAGGCAGGCCATATGCCATCAAGTGCAGGCACATGCAGCAAACCTTGCCAAAATTGATCCCCACTGAAGGCCAAAACAGAAAAGAAGGACTTACAAACATGCTGGAATGGAGATAGCATCAAGTGAATGGCAATTGGAGGAGAAAAAAACAAAATTTGGGAAATTCCCCGATTACAAGGAAATGGACCGGGATTATATCAGGTGCAGTGCAAAACATAAAAACATGCCAAAACTAAGCTCACAGATGACTCAAAAGCAGGGGAAAAGGTCAAGGAGGAAGACAAACCTTGAAGAGAAAGATATGAGGGACATGGCATGGATACATGAAAAAAGAATAAAAAAGGAAAAAAATCTTTCCCAAAGTGAAAGCCATCAAAAGGCATGGCATGCCATCAAGGGCAGGGACAAGCACCAAAGATTCCTCTAGTGGTCTCCATTGAAATCGCAAGATTCCCTTTCCCTTCCCGAAAGGAAATTTCATTTCCTTTCGGGAAGGGAAAGGGAATCTTGCGACCCTTAAAAGAAAGACTTACAAACACTCTGGAAAGGAGATAGGATCAAATGAAATGCAATTGAAAAAAAACAAGAAAATTGGGAATTTTAGGGTCCTCAAAAACTAGGCTGTTAGGAAATGAGCTGCATTTGAAAGGACCAGCACAGGCCAAAACTCAGCTCACAGATGTTGCAAAAGCAGGGGGAAAAGTCAGTGAGGAGTACACTCCATCGGGACAAAGATATGAGAGACATGGCATGGATACTTAAAAGAAACAAGAAAAAAAAAAAAATTCCCAAAGTCAAAACCATCAAAATGCAGGCAGGCCATATGCCATCAAGTGCAGGCACATGCAGCAAACCTTGCCAAAATTGATCCCCACTGAAGGCCAAAACAGAAAAGAAGGACTTACAAACACGTTGGAATGGAGATAGCATCAAAGGAATTGCAATAGGAGGAGAAAAAAACAAAATTTGGGAAATTCCCCGATTACAAGGAAATGGACCGGGATTATCTCAGGTGCAGTGCAAAACACAAAAACATGCCAAAACTACGCTCAAAGGTGTTTCAAAAGCAGGGGAAAAGGTCAAGGAGGAAGACAAACCTTGAAGAGAAAGATATGAGGGATATGGCATGGATACTTAAAAAAAAAATAAAAAAATTCCCAAAGTCAAAACCATCAAAATGCAGGGAGGCCATCAAGGGCAGGGACAAGCACCAACGATTCCTCTAGTGGTCTCCATTGAAAGCGCAAGATTCCCTTTTCCTTCCCGAAATGAAATTTTCCTTTCCAAAATATCCCCCCTGAAGGCCAAATGAGAAAAGAAGGACTTACAAACACGCTGGAATGGAGGTAGCATCAAAGGAATTGCAATAGGAGGAGAAAAAAACAAAACTTGGGAAATTCCCCGATTACAAGGAAATGGACTGGGATTTTATCAGGTGCAGTGCAAAACATAAAAACATGCCAAAACTAAGCTCACAGATGACTCAAAAGCAGGGGAAAAAGTCAAGGAGGAAGACACAACTTGGAGCGCAAGATATTAGGGACATGGCATGGATACATGAAAAAAGAATAAAAAAGGAAAAAAATCTTTCCCAAAGTGAAAGCCATCAAAAGGCATGGCATGCCATCAAGGGCAGGGACAAGCACCAAAGATTCCTCTAGTGGTCTCCATTGAAATCGCAAGATTCCCTTTCCCTTCCCGAAAGGAAATTTCATTTCCTTTCGGGAAGGGAAAGGGAATCTTGCGACCCTGAAAAGAAAGACTTACAAACACTCTGGAAAGGAGATAGGATCAAATGAAATGCAATTGAAAAAAACAAGAAAATTGGGAATTTTAGGGTCCTCAAAAACTAGGCTGTTAGGAAATGAGCTGCATTTGAAAGGACCAGCACAGGCCAAAACTCAGCTCACAGATGTTGCAAAAGCAGGGGGAAAAGTCAGTGAGGAGTACACTCCATCGGGACAAAGATATGAGGGACATGGCATGGATACTTAAAAGAAAAAAGAAAAAAAAAAAATTTCCAGAGTTAAAACCATCAAAATGCAGGCAGGCCATATGCCATCAAGTGCAGGCACATGCAGCAAACCTTGCCAAAATTGATCCCCACTGAAGGCCAAAAGAGAAAAAAAGGACTCACAACACGCTGGAATGGAGATAGCATCAAAGGAATTGCAATAGGAGGAGAAAAAAACAAAATTTGGGAAATTCCCCGATTACAAGGAAATGGACCGGGATTATATCAGCTGCAGTGCAAAACACAAAAACATGCCAAAACTACGCTCAAAGGTGTTTCAAAAGCAGGGGAAAAGGTCAAGGAGGAAGACAAACCTTGAAGAGAAAGATATGAGGGATATGGCTTGGATACTTAAAAAAAAAAATAAAAAAAATTCCCAAAGTCAAAACCATCAAAATGCAGGCAGGCCATATGCCATCAAGTGCAGGCACATGCAGCAAAGCTTGCCAAAATTGATCCCCACTGAAGGCCAAAACAGAAAAGAAGGACTTACAAACATGCTGGAATGGAGATAGCATCAAGTGAATGGCAATTGGAGGAGAAAAAAACAAAATTTGGGAAATTCCCCGATTACAAGGAAATGGACCGGGATTATATCAGGTGCACTGCAAAACATAAAAACATGCCAAAACTAAGCTCACAGATGACTCAAAAGCAGGGGAAAAGGTCAAGGAGGAAGACAAACCTTGAAGAGAAAGATATGAGGGACATGGCATGGATACATGAAAAAAGAATAAAAAAGGAAAAAAATCTTTCCCAAAGTGAAAGCCATCAAAAGGCATGGCATGCCATCAAGGGCAGGGACAAGCACCAAAGATTCCTCTAGTGGTCTCCATTGAAATCGCAAGATTCCCTTTCCCTTCCCGAAAGGAAATTTCATTTCCTTTCGGGAAGGGAAAGGGAATCTTGCGACCCTGAAAAGAAAGACTTACAAACACTCTGGAAAGGAGGTAGGATCAAATGAAATGCAATTGAAAAAAACAAGAAAATTGGGAATTTTAGGGTCCTCAAAAACTAGGCTGTTAGGAAATGAGCTGCATTTGAAAGGACCAGCACAGGCCAAAACTCAGCTCACAGATGTTGCAAAAGCAGGGGGAAAAGTCAGTGAGGAGTACACTCCATCGGGACAAAGATATGAGGGACATGGCATGGATACTTAAAAGAAAAAAGAAAAAAAAAAAAATTTCCCAAAGTTAAAACCATCAAAATGCAGGCAGGCCATATGCCATCAAGTGCAGGCACATGCAGCAAACCTTGCCAAAATTGATCCCCACTGAAGGCCAAAAGAGAATAAAAGGACTCACAACACGCTGGAATGGAGATAGCATCAAAGGAATTGCAATAGGAGGAGAAAAAAACAAAATTTGGGAAATTCCCCGATTACAAGGAAATGGACCGGGATTATATCAGCTGCAGTGCAAAACACAAAAACATGCCAAAACTACGCTCAAAGGTGTTTCAAAAGCAGGGGAAAAGGTCAAGGAGGAAGACAAACCTTGAAGAGAAAGATATGAGGGATATGGCTTGGATACTTAAAAAAAAAAATAAAAAAAATTCCCAAAGTCAAAACCATCAAAATGCAGGCAGGCCATATGCCATCAAGTGCAGGCACATGCAGCAAACCTTGCCAAAATTGATCCCCACTGAAGGCCAAAACAGAAAAGAAGGACTTACAAACATGCTGGAATGGAGATAGCATCAAGTGAATGGCAATTGGAGGAGAAAAAAACAAAATTTGGGAAATTCCCCGATTACAAGAAAATGGACCGGGATTATATCAGGTGCACTGCAAAACATAAAAACATGCCAAAACTAAGCTCACAGATGACTCAAAAGCAGGGGAAAAGGTCAAGGAGGAAGACAAATCTTGAAGAGAAAGATATGAGGGATATGGCATGGATACTTAAAAAAAAAAAAAATTCCCAAAGTCAAAACCATCAAAATGCAGGCAGGCCATATGCCATCAAGTGCAGGCACATGCAGCAAAGCTTGCCAAAATTGATCCCCACTGAAGGCCAAAACAGAAAAGAAGGACTTACAAACACGCTGGAATGGAGATAGCATCAAGTGAATGGCAATTGGAGGAGAAAAAAACAAAATTTGGGAAATTCCCCGATTACAAGGAAATGGACCGGGATTATATCAGGTGCACTTGAAAACATAAAAACATGCCAAAACTAAGCTCACAGATGACTCAAAAGCAGGGGAAAAGGTCAAGGAGGAAGACAAACCTTGAAGAGAAAGATATGAGGGACATGGCATGGATACATGAAAAAAGAATAAAAAAGGAAAAAAATCTTTCCCAAAGTGAAAGCCATCCAAAGGCATGGCATGCCATCAAGGGCAGGGACAAGCACCAAAGATTCCTCTAGTGGTCTCCATTGAAATCGCAAGATTCCCTTTCCCTTCCCGAAAGGAAATTTCATTTCCTTTCGGGAAGGGAAAGGGAATCTTGCGACCCTGAAAAGAAAGACTTACAAACACTCTGGAAAGGAGATAGGATCAAATGAAATGCAATTGAAAAAAACAAGAAAATTGGGAATTTTAGGGTCCTCAAAAACTAGGCTGTTAGGAAATGAGCTGCATTTGAAAGGACCAGCACAGGCCAAAACTCAGCTCACAGATGTTGCAAAAGCAGGGGGAAAAGTCAGTGAGGAGTACACTCCATCGGGACAAAGATATGAGGGACATGGCATGGATACTTAAAAGAAAAAGAAAAAAAAAAAAATTTCCCAAAGTTAAAACCATCAAAATGCAGGCAGGCCATATGCCATCAAGTGCAGGCACATGCAGCAAACCTTGCCAAAATTGATCCCCACTGAAGGCCAAAAGAGAAAAAAAGGACTCACATCACGCTGGAATGGAGATAGCATCAAAGGAATTGCAATAGGAGGAGAAAAAAACAAAATTTGGGAAATTCCCCGATTACAAGGAAATGGACCGGGATTATATCAGCTGCAGTGCAAAACACAAAAACATGCCAAAACTACGCTCAAAGGTGTTTCAAAAGCAGGGGAAAAGGTCAAGGAGGAAGACAAACCTTGAAGAGAAAGATATGAGGGATATGGCTTGGATACTTAAAAAAAAAAATAAAAAAAATTCCCAAAGTCAAAACCATCAAAATGCAGGCAGGCCATATGCCATCAAGTGCAGGCACATGCAGCAAAGCTTGCCAAAATTGATCCCCACTGAAGGCCAAAACAGAAAAGAAGGACTTACAAACATGCTGGAATGGAGATAGCATCAAGTGAATGGCAATTGGAGGAGAAAAAAACAAAATTTGGGAAATTCCCCGATTACAAGAAAATGGACCGGGATTATATCAGGTGCACTGCAAAACATAAAAACATGCCAAAACTAAGCTCACAGATGACTCAAAAGCAGGGCAAAAGGTCAAGGAGGAAGACAAACCTTGAAGAGAAAGATATGAGGGATATGGCTTGGATACTTAAAAAAAAAAATAAAAAAAATTCCCAAAGTCAAAACCATCAAAATGCAGGCAGGCCATATGCCATCAAGTGCAGGCACATGCAGCAAACCTTGCCAAAATTGATCCCCACTGAAGGCCAAAACAGAAAAGAAGGACTTACAAACACGCTGGAATGGAGATAGCATCAAAGGAATTGCAATAGGAGGAGAAAAAAACAAAATTTGGGAAATTCCCCGATTACAAGGAAATGGACCGGGATTATATCAGGTGCAGTGCAAAACATAAAAACATGCCAAAACTAAGCTCACAGATGACTCAAAAGCAGGGGAAAAGGTCAAGGAGGAAGACAAACCTTGAAGAGAAAGATATGAGGGACATGGCATGGATACATGAAAAAAGAATAAAAAAGGAAAAAAATCTTTCCCAAAGTGAAAGCCATCAAAAGGCATGGCATGCCATCAAGGGCAGGGACAAGCACCAAAGATTCCTCTAGTGGTCTCCATTGAAATCGCAAGATTCCCTTTCCCTTCCCGAAAGGAAATTTCATTTCCTTTCGGGAAGGGAAAGGGCATCTTGCAACCCTGAAAAGAAAGACTTACAAACACTCTGGAAAGGAGATAGGATCAAATGAAATGCAATTGAAAAAAACAAGAAAATTGGGAATTTTAGGGTCCTCAAAAACTAGGCTGTTAGGAAATGAGCTGCATTTGAAAGGACCAGCACAGGCCAAAACACAGCTCACAGATGTTGCAAAAGCAGGGGGAAAAGTCAGTGAGGAGTACACTTCATCGGGACAAAGATATGAGGGACATGGCATGGATACTTAAAAGAAAAAAGAAAAAAAAAAAAATTCCCAAAGTCAAAACCATCAAAATGCAGGCAGGCCATATGCCATCAAGTGCAGGCACATGCAGCAAACCTTGCCAAAATTGATCCCCACTGAAGGCCAAAACAGAAAAGAAGGACTTACAAACACGCTGGAATGGAGATAGCATCAAGGGAATGGCAATAGGAGGAGAAAAAAACAAAATTTGGGAAATTCCCCGATTACAAGGAAATGGACCGGGATTATATCAGCTGAAGTGCAAAACACAAAAACATGCCAAAACGACGCTCAAAGGTGTTTCAAAAGCAGGGGAAAAGGTCAAGGAGGAAGACAAACCTTGAAGAGAAAGATATGAGGTATATGGCTTGGATACTTAAAAAAAAAAATAAAAAAAATTCCCAAAATCAAAAGCATCATAATGCAGGCAGGCCATATGCCATCAAGTGCAGGCACATGCAGCAAACCTTGCCAAAATTGATCCCCACTGAAGGCCAAAACAGAAAAGAAGGACTTACAAACACGCTGGAATGGAGATAGCATCAAGGGAATGGCAATTGGAGGAGTAAAAAACAAAATTTGGGAAATTCCCCGATTACAAGAAAATGGACCGGGATTATATCAGGTGCACTGCAAAACATAAAAACATGCCAAAACTAAGCTCACAGATGACTCAAAAGCAGGGGAAAAGGTCAAGGAGGAAGACAAACCTTGAAGAGAAAGATATGAGGGACATGGCATGGATACATGAAAAAAGAATAAAAAAGGAAAAAAATCTTTCCAAAGTGAAAGCCATCAAAAGGCATGGCATGCCATCAAGGGCAGGGACAAGCACCAAAGATTCCTCTAGTGGTCTCCATTGAAATCGCAAGATTCCCTTTCCCTTTCCGAAAGGAAATTTCATTTCCTTTCGGGAAGGGAAAGGGCATCTTGCGACCCTGAAAAGAAAGACTTACAAACACTCTGGAAAGGAGATAGGATCAAATGAAATGCAATTGAAAAAAACAAGAAAATTGGGAATTTTAGGGTCCTCAAAAACTAGGCTGTTAGGAAATGAGCTGCATTTGAAAGGACCAGCACAGGCCAAAACTCAGCTCACAGATGTTGCAAAAGCAGGGGGAAAAGTCAGTGAGGAGTACACTCCATTGGGACAAAGATATGAGGGACATGGCATGGATACTTAAAAGAAAAAAGAAAAAAAAAAAAATTTCCCAAAGTTAAAACCATCAAAATGCAGGCAGGCCATATGCCATCAAGTGCAGGCACATGCAGCAAACCTTGCCAAAATTGATCCCCACTGAAGGCCAAAAGAGAAAAAAAGGACTCACATCACGCTGGAATGGAGATAGCATCAAAGGAATTGCAATAGGAGGAGAAAAAAACAAAATTTGGGAAATTCCCCGATTACAAGGAAATGGACCGGGATTATATCAGCTGCAGTGCAAAACACAAAAACATGCCAAAACTAGGCTCAAAGGTGTTTCAAAAGCAGGGCAAAAGGTCAAGGAGGAAGACAAACCTCGAAGAGAAAGATATGAGGGATATGGCTTGGATACTTAAAAAAAAAAATAAAAAAAATTCCCAAAGTCAAAACCATCAAAATGCAGGCAGGCCATATGCCATCAAGTGCAGGCACATGCAGCAAAGCTTGCCAAAATTGATCCCCACTGAAGGCCAAAACAGAAAAGAAGGACTTACAAACACGCTGGAATGGAGATAGCATCAAAGGAATTGCAATAGGAGGAGAAAAAAACAAAATTTGGGAAATTCCCCGATTACAAGGAAATGGACCGGGATTATATCAGCTGCAGTGCAAAACACAAAAACATGCCAAAACTACGCTCAAAGGTCTTTCAAAAGCAGGGGAAAAGGTCAAGGAGGAAGACAAACCTTGAAGAGAAAGATATGAGGGATATGGCTTGGATACTTAAAAAAAAAAATAAAAAAAATTCCCAAAGTCAAAACCATCAAAATGCAGGCAGGCCATATGCCATCAAGTGCAGGCACATGCAGCAAAGCTTGCCAAAATTGATCCCCACTGAAGGCCAAAACAGAAAAGAAGGACTTACAAACATGCTGGAATGGAGATAGCATCAAGTGAATGGCAATTGGAGGAGAAAAAAACAAAATTTGGGAAATTCCCCGATTACAAGAAAATGGACCGGGATTATATCAGGTGCACTGCAAAACATAAAAACATGCCAAAACTAAGCTCACAGATGACTCAAAAGCAGGGGAAAAGGTCAAGGAGGAAGACAAATCTTGAAGAGAAAGGTATGAGGGATATGGCATGGATACTTAAAAAAAAAAAAAAATTCCCAAAGTCAAAACCATCAAAATGCAGGCAGGCCATATGCCATCAAGTGCAGGCACATGCAGCAAAGCTTGCCAAAATTGATCCCCACTGAAGGCCAAAACAGAAAAGAAGGACTTACAAACACGCTGGAATGGAGATAGCATCAAAGGAATTGCAATAGGAGGAGAAAAAAACAAAATTTGGGAAATTCCCCGATTACAAGAAAATGGACCGGGATTATATCAGGTGCAGTGCAAAACATAAAAACATGCCAAAACTAAGCTCACAGATGACTCAAAAGCAGGGGAAAAGGTCAAGGAGGAAGACAAACCTTGAAGAGAAAGATATGAGGGACATGGCATGGATACATGAAAACAGAATAAAAAAGGAAAAAAATCTTTCCCAAAGTGAAAGCCATCAAAAGGCATGGCATGCCATCAAGGGCAGGGACAAGCACCAAAGATTCCTCTAGTGGTCTCCACTGAAATCGCAAGATTCCCTTTCCCTTCCCGAAAGGAAATTTCATTTCCTTTCGGGAAGGGAAAGGGAATCTTGCGACCCTGAAAAGAAAGACTTACAAACACTCTGGAAAGGAGATAGGATCAAATGAAAGGCAATTGAAAAAAACAAGAAAATTGGGAATTTTAGGGTCCTCATAAACTAGGCTGTTAGGAAATGAGCTGCATTTGAAAGGACCAGCACAGGCCAAAACTCAGCTCACAGATGTTGCAAAAGCAGGGGGAAAAGTCAGTGAGGAGTACACTCCATCGGGACAAAGATATGAGGGACATGGCATGGATACTTAAAAGAAAAAAGAAAAAAAAAAAAATTCCCAAAGTCAAAACCATCAAAATGCAGGCAGGCCATATGCCATCAAGTGCAGGCACATGCAGCAAACCTTGCCAAAATTGATCCCCACTGAAGGCCAAAAGAGAAAAAAAGGACTCACAACACGCTGGAATGGAGATAGCATCAAAGGAATTGCAATAGGAGGAGAAAAAAACAAAATTTGGGAAATTCCCCGATTACAAGGAAATGGACCGGGATTATATCAGCTGCAGTGCAAAACACAAAAACATGCCAAAACTACGCTCAAAGGTGTTTCAAAAGCAGGGGAAAAGGTCAAGGAGGAAGACAAACCTTGAAGAGAAAGATATGAGGGATATGGCTTGGATACTTAAAAAAAAAAATAAAAAAAATTCCCAAAGTCAAAACCATCAAAATGCAGGCAGGCCATATGCTATCAAGTGCAGGCACATGCAGCAAACCTTGCCAAAATTGATCCCCACTGAAGGCCAAAACAGAAAAGAAGGACTTACAAACACGCTGGAATGGAGATAGCATCAAAGGAATTGCAATAGGAGGAGAAAAAAACAAAATTTGGGAAATTCCCCGATTACAAGAAAATGGACCGGGATTATATCAGGTGCAGTGCAAAACATAAAAACATGCCAAAACTAAGCTCACAGATGACTCAAAAGCAGGGGAAAAGGTCAAGGAGGAAGACAAACCTTGAAGAGAAAGATATGAGGGACATGGCATGGATACATGAAAAAAGAATAAAAAAGGAAAAAAATCTTTCCCAAAGTGAAAGCCATCAAAAGGCATGGCATGCCATCAAGGGCAGGGACAAGCACCAAAGATTCCTCTAGTGGTCTCCATTGAAATCGCAAGATTCCCTTTCCCTTCCCGAAAGGAAATTTCATTTCCTTTCGGGAAGGGAAAGGGCATCTTGCAACCCTGAAAAGAAAGACTTACAAACACTCTGGAAAGGAGATAGGATCAAATGAAATGCAATTGAAAAAAACAAGAAAATTGGGAATTTTAGGGTCCTCAAAAACTAGGCTGTTAGGAAATGAGCTGCATTTGAAAGGACCAGCACAGGCCAAAACTCAGCTCACAGATGTTGCAAAAGCAGGGGGAAAAGTCAGTGAGGAGTACACTTCATCGGGACAAAGATATGAGGGACATGGCATGGATACTTAAAAGAAAAAAGAAAAAAAAAAAAATTCCCAAAGTCAAAACCATCAAAATGCAAGCAGGCCATATGCCATCAAGTGCAGGCACATGCAGCAAACCTTGCCAAAATTGATCCCCACTGAAGGCCAAAACAGAAAAGAAGGACTTACAAACACTCTGGAATGGAGGTAGCATCAAAGGAATTGCAATTGGAGGAGAAAAAAACAAAATTTGGGAAATTCCCCGATTACAAGAAAATGGACCGGGATTATATTGGGTGCACTGCAAAACATAAAAACATGCCAAAACTAAGCTCACAGATGACTCAAAAGCAGGGGAAAAGGTCAAGGAGGAAGACAAACCTTGAAGAGAAAGATATGAGGGATATGGCATGGATACTTAAAAAAAACAATTAAAAAAATTCCCAAAGTCAAAACCATCAAAATGCAGGCAGGCCATATGCCATCAAGTGCAGGCACATGCAGCAAACCTTGCCAAAATTGATCCCCACTGAAGGCCAAAACAGAAAAGAAGGACTTACAAACACGCTGGAATGGAGATAGCATCAAAAGAATTGCAATAGGAGGAGAATAAACAAAATTTGGGAAATTCCCCGATTACAAGTAAATGGACTGGGATTATATCAGGTGCCGTGCAAAACACAAAAACATGCCAAAACTACGCTCACAGATGACTCAAAAGCAGGGGAAAACGTCAAGGAGGAAGACACAACTTGGAGCTCAAGATATGAGGGACATGGCATGGATACATGAAAACAGAATAAAAAAGGAAAAAAATCTTTCCCAAAGTGAAAGCCATCAAAAGGCATGGCATGCCATCAAGGGCAGGGACAAGCACCAAAGATTCCTCTAGTGGTCTCCATTGATATCGCAAGATTCCCTTTCCCTTCCCAAAAGGAAATTAAATTCCGTTTCGGGAAGGGAAAGGGAATCTTGCGACCCTGAAAAGAAAGCCTTACAAACACTCTGGAAAGGAGATAGGATCAAATGAAATGCAATTGAAAAAAACAAGAAAATTGGGAATTTGAGGGTCTTCAAAAACTAGGCTGTTAGGAAATGAGCTGCATTTGAAAGGACCAACACATGCCAAAACTAAGCTCACAGATGTTGCAAAAGCAGGGGGAAAAGTCAGCGAGGAGTACACTCCATCGGGACAAAGATATGAGGGACATGGCATGGATACTTAATTGAAAAAAGAATAAAAAAAAAAAAATTCCCAAAGTCAAAACCATCAAAATGCAGGGAGGCCATATGCCATCAAGTGCAGGCACATGCAGCAAACCTTGCCAAAATTGACCCCACTGAAGGCCAAAACAGAAAAGAAGGACTTACAAACACGCTGGAATGGAGATAGTATCAAAGGAATTGCAATTGGATGAGAAAAACCAAAATTTGGGAAATTCCCCGATTACAAGTAAATGGACCGGGATTATATCCAGTGCCTGGTTTCAAGGCTTCTGCCCTATCTGCACAATCCTAACTGCTGATTCAAAATGATTTTTCTGTGAAGCTGAGAGGGCCTGTGTTTAAATTGAAACCCTGAAAATCCTAAAAGTGTAGCAAAAACCAAACCAACAAACAAATATACAAGCAAAAACCAGTGGAAGACAGTCTTGGCAGAGTGGTAGATGTCCATGTTTTTAAAGTCGCAGTGAGAGCTCATGAGCTGTATAAGAGAATGTATTCCCTGGACACTGAATTATGGTATCTTTATTTGTAACGTTTCTAATTACCATCTCTGTGCCGAGTTTGAAACTAAACCACAAAGCTTAAAGCAGTAGCTACATCTCAGTCTTTTATTTCTTTAAAACTCTTCATGTATTAGAATTGCAAGCATAAACATTTTTATTGAAAGACAAAGTCCGGATATTTTAACAGTGATTTTGTTCATTTGACTCCTACAAAAGTATCAGGCCTGTGTCAGACAGTCATTTTCAACTTTTGTGTTTTGAAAAGTGCTAAAACCATAGTAGCACTAATGCTTTTCCAAGATTTGTTAACCTTGCTGGCTAAACAGCTGCTCTCTGTCATTTTAGGTTTGAAAAGGAGTTAGAATGGCCTTGGCATTGCCAGAATTTTGGAAGCTGTGCTCTAAAAGCTTGAGACCAATTTCCCTCTTAGTGAAGGATGATTGGCAAATGTCAACAGGCTGAGGACGTTTATGTTGTGCGATGATGAATGTCACAGACATTAAATAGGGCTGCTGCAAAATTTAATGGCTGCTTTAGTTGCCTCATTTCTTATTAGAAAAGGTCACTTATTGTCCTAGCTTACATGATTAATGTGAGCTCCTGTATCTTTATGGGGTATATTTACAGTTCGTGCTTTGTTTGTTCTTCTTTTCAGACTATACCAAGGTTTACTACTCAATGCGAATTTAGATTTGTTGTTGAATACAGGCATTTTTCCAGAAAGCTTGTGTAAGCTATCCTGCTGGGAAGAGGCTTATGTCTGGGGCCTTAACAACACTTGTAGCCCACTTTAGTACAATTTACTCTGGTGGGATGGCTGAAATTCTTGCCTGCAGTGCCATTTTAAATAAACAAATGACGAAATCCATGCAGCACTCCTTTACCCACATTCTATGAATTTGAAACAGGACTTTTTTTTTAATCATTGTTACTTTCCTGAGGTCTGGGTAGGTTAATGCCATCCATACAAATGAAAAGCATTAACAAGTTATAGTTTCCTCATTCCAAGGATTTTCACCTTATATCAATGAGCTTAGCTCCTTCCAATAAGTCTCATTGCTGGGATATTAGGAAAGGACAACCACTTTTCTTCTAACAGGAAGGGATAAGTGACTTTGATTAAGACCTGGGACAGATTGGTAGGCAAGGTCACATTAGATTTAGGAATATTCATTTGATTTAGGAACCCTCAGTCAACTACTGTAAAGTTTGTACTTAACCTCAAACATTTAGGCTTAATATCCTTTACTCACAAGTCGATCACTGGACAGCCAAATGCAGCTGTACATCAGCCAAAAATGGAAGACAGTAGTGAAATTAAAAGCCATGAGATCTTTATACTGACTACACTTCCCAATTCAACCATATTACTTAGTAATTCCACAGTCGATTTACAATTCAGATAAGACCTATCCTACCCACAGTCCCTCTTATCAGTACTTTCCACTTTGCTTCACAGGCTTTTACAGGGGCAAGGCACTAAACAAAGAAGTATAAACAGCTGAGCTAAATATCTGCCACAGAAGTGAAATTGTGCATATGAGGTATATGTAATACAGCCATATCCATAGGATTAAACATAACAATTTTTTGACAAGCTAATGTCACATACAGGGCATCCTTCTAAACTCCTGAATTATTAATAGGTATGCTACACCTGTGAGGAATTCTAAAAGGTTGGCATCTATACAACAACTTCCAGGTTATTAGGAAATAAAAATAGAAAGAGAGATGAGATATTTCATATATATTGTGTCTCAGCCTAAAAATCTACAGCTTGATTTTGCTTCTGAGTTTTGAGCCCCAAGCTTAGTTTAGGCTCCATTTATTGCTGTAGCTACCCCTACAGCCTGTCCAGCACAAGTATTCAAGCAAAAGAGATAGCTGAAGGCTTTTACCTGATAATCTTCAAGGATTCACAGATATGTCTCCCATTAGAGCAGGATCATCTTATGTTGGTGCACTAAACTGCTGAATATGGATAGCAATTATTTACCACAATTTAAAGACTTTAAGAATTTGTCAGAATCAAATCAATTCTTGGTTAAGTAAGGTACATTAATAATTGCCAGTTGATGAAACTAATATGGATTTTATTTTAAACTGAGAGAGAAAAAATATTCATCATCCTTGCCATTTTTATGGAGTTATTCAGAGAATGAATTATTGATTATAGGCACAGGACAAGTGAGTAGACTTTAGATATTTAGGTACTTGTCAGACTAAGAAGTATGATTACATTCAAATGCAGAATTGTGACAAAATGGGTGCAGTGCTGACAGTCCATTGCCAATGGAGAACAGCTACGCATGGCTTGAATTAATTGTACAAAATCAGGCAAGATAAGAAAGAATTTGGTTCTGGATAATGCACAACGCAGGAACAAAGCACTAATGTCAAAACAACACCAAAAAAAAATGCCCCTCCCCTATTTTCCACATTTCTGGGAATGCCCCATTCACAGCTACTCCCAAAGTTGCAGGTCTGTGCCAGCACAGAGGTTCTTGTGTTCCCACAGCAAGTCTGCAAGGGACAGGAGAAGAAGAGCTTGGGTGGTCACCTGCTCCAAAGCTTTTGGCACTGCAATTGCTCCCATGAGTAGGTCAGGTGCAATTGCATAGCTGTAGGCCAGTGTACGCTGATCAGAGATCAACCATTAATTTTTGTGCAAATGCCTTTCTTGGATTTTTTATTATATTTGAAGGAATTATAGTATTAGAAATAATTTGCCTTCAACTGTTTCCTTGCTCTCAAAGGTCATGCTCTGCATTTTGAGCTGCATGAAGGCAGTCATGATCTTTCTTTGTGAGATAACCTCTCCACTAATTCTATTTTTCAGTTATGCTTATTAATAGCCACACAAGGATGTGATTTAGGGAACAGCATAATGATAAAATAAATTGTTACATTTGGTTAATGTTATAATTTGTTGGTGCAGCTACGCATGTGTGGCTAGGGTCACCATTTTCATAGAACTGTGTAGCAGGAATAACCTTTGATGGTAAGAGCAATCCCGCTGTTGACATTTTAACTGGAACGTTTTCATGGGGCTACTGAGAATGACATACAAACTGCTCTTTGAAAGGTCATACATATGTGTCTATTGATTTAATATTTAGAGATGCTTTCAGCAATCAAGAGGTACAGGTTTCTGCAAACATCTGTAAAAGCTCCACATGGGTTTCTTTTAGAACTGCAAGCAGAGTATTCACTAAGCTAAATTAAAGCTGGGATTTAATTCTAATTATTTATTTGCCCTTTAAGAAATATTGAGCATTGGGAAGAAATTCAAGCTCCTTTTTTTTTGGAAAACTGAATCTCAGTAGTTAGACTCCAGTTATATTTCCTCTTTTGGTCACTGACCCCTTGAGAGAGTTAAATGAATGATATTTTACTGTAAAGCATTTGTACCACCTGTAATGTGTTATATTCCAATATATTTCAGACCACTGAACTGAGATTTTTAAAGTTGACTATACAAATGCATATATTTGAGAATTTAAGAAGCTGTTTTTGTAGGAATTTACCATATAATGGGAAAGACTTAAAATTTTCATTTGCACAAATACCATCAAAATGAGACAGTAGATGCTTGTCCTTCGTGAGTAAATAAATCCTAATCCTTAAGGGGAAAATGGGCATTGGATTACCCAGTGCAATAGCTCACTTGTCAGTCCTTTGGATAAACTGATGATTAAGGAAAAGCACTTTGTAATGCATGATTTAACCTTGCTGATTTCATTATAATGATCTGAATGAGACATGTATGATGAAGTAACTTAAAATACATTAATTTCTCGATTGTAAAAGGAAAAAGAAATCTGTAAAAGGAGTCACAATATGCCACCCACACAAACAATTTGAGACCCTGCTGATCTTTCATAGGTTTATTGAGAAGGAAAACACAAAGGTCTGCAGTTATAAGAGGACTTCATTTCCACAGTGCTGGTGTTACATTATTTAACTTCGGTGCTTGGCCCTCCAAGTATGGCCCACAACACCCCCTAGAGTGACAACACAACGTGTAGGAAAACAAAAAGCCTCCCAATCAGCTCAAACATTCTGTACAAACTCCCCTCCTTAAAAAAAACCCAGCAGAAAAGCCATGTTATTTCATTTCTCTAATTTTGGTGAAGTAGCTGTTACAAAAGTGTACCGGGCTCTGTCCAAGCTTCTCAGAAAATGGAGAAAACATTGATCCTAATCAGATTTATTTATGAACTGGGTTTTGGACTTACCATGTCTTAACCACACCTTCTTTGTATTCCGGTCATCCTCAAAAGAAGGTCCTGATCTGGGGGGAACCTGCAGTAGCCCAAGTACAGTGGTGCTGGGCAGCAACACAGCTGCAACCCTGAGGATCAAAATTTTTCATTGAGAACCATAAAATATACTTAAGTCACTTTTGGGATCTGTGCCCAAGTTTCTTTCTGGTGTTTTCTCTCCAGCTTCTGCATAATTGGAGTGTTTTTTAAGGGCCCTGTAAAAAGGATGTTGTAGGGGTTGGAAAGCAAAGTCTGATAGGGGATAGAAACATGGGTGAAGTCAGTGGCATATCTGGTGGAGATTTTCTTTGTAAGCTCTGCAGAGGCCAATATATAGAAGGTGTGATAGTAAATGTCTTTCCTGAGTCCAACCCATCCACTGATCCCACAGCCCACTCCTGTCTCTACAGCCATGGGTGCAAGCTGTCATCTCTCACAGGATGCTCATCTTGCTGAGGCAGATTTTTCATGGCTGTAGAAGCCAATTTGCATGTGGATTGGTGTTTTTAGGCATATAACCTGTAGGCATATAATCCAGTTCAAAAATGTCTTATTCCTTTTCTTTATATGCCCTTTTAGTAATTTCAAATCTGTACACCTTAACTACTTTTTATGGCTGTTTTTCATACAACTTTTAATTAACAATAACTTTTCACATTAAAATTTAATTAATTTTTCCCCCATAGTGAATCATTGGTCAACAATTCACAGCAAGTCTTATTAAAATCCGATGTAATTACTCTCTGCATGTACTGAGAACATTACAAACTCTTGGTTCTTATGGTCACAATGATTAAGGAATTGAATTTGCTGAATATTATTGTTAGAGCTTACACATCCACCAAATCAAATGTATTGGTCCTTTGTGTTAAACTTGTAAAAACTCCACTTCACCCAGCCAAGCTACTCAGCTAAATCCTTTCTATCAGATTGGAATTGGAAAGAACTCTGGCATTGGTAGGAAAATTTGTAAGTGCCATTCTTTTTGTTTTTATTGCTTGGATTGCTGATTGCATTTTCCCCTGTCTGCCTCACTGGATTTTCCACTGGGGATTTACAACAGCTCACCATATAAAGAAGGAAAGAACAGAATGACCCATTGATGCCTGCCAATTCTGAAGAGGTTATTTACCTGGGGCTTTCAAGTATTTCATAATTATCTGACGCTACTGATGGCTTTTGCCAAGTTCACATATTTCTGGACTCCTGCTGCAAGCTGCACAAATACATTCCAGGATTCCAATTATGCACCAGCTCAGCCCAACATGTAGCTCTTCCACTCAATTTACCATGCGAACAGGTGTTTCTTAGGATTTATTATGTGACGTGCCACTCATCACATACCTGCCATCACTTCTTAGGTGTCAAAGACTGATTTTGCCTTCTTTGTCCCTCCTCACTCTCTGTACCTGCACGTAAATCACCTCTATTCTAGCAAACTGCAAGGTTCTTTCCATGATGCTTCCTTCACAGAGGCCACTTCACAATGATCCTAGAAAGTAAACAGACAGAAAATTAATTATTTAAAGCGCAGAAGACCTCTGATCTATGTTTCTAAGACCTGGTCTACATTTTCAAAGCAAAATTCCTAATTAACAGGACTGGATTAAATGTGCAAAAGAACTTTTCTGGCATTTTGATTTCTCAAAAGCTTTTAAGACACAAAGATCACCCACACTGCAGAGTAAGGATCAGTGCCCTCACAAGTCTGAAGGCAGAGTGCATTTCTCTTGCTTTCCTTATAATCAAATGTTTTGCAGACCCTTCACATCCATTAAACCCTGTTCCCATTCCAGGTGGGCTTGGCTTTGATTGACAGTGACCTAATCTACACTGGTAATGGTGTCCCTTTGGGTGTCAGTGCAGGTGATGAGGATGTAGAAACCTGGATTAACAGAAATGCAGATACACAATCTGACTCCTTTCTCAAGCTAGTAGTGATTTTCAGATCTGTTCACAGTATCTCACACTGATGATAACAACATACTGTATTTCAAAGAGTAATCAGGGAAAAAAGCAAACACATCCAATCTGTCAAAACAAAAGGAAAGGAGAATAAGAAGATGTTTCCTTTGCAGGACTAGTCACCAATTTTAAAATGCAACCTCAAGGCATTTGGGTGCAAAGATCTACTTGCTTCTTCAAATGATTCAATTAATTGGCCCAACTAACTTGAAACTGTAGCTCTTTAGTGAATGAATCATACCAGAATGACTGGTGAGCCTCTGTATATGTACAGCTCTCCAAGAGCCCCTTTATATGTACAGCTCCTTATGAGCTAGGTGCTCCTTTTAAGAAGAGGAAAGATAATTTCCAAGATTTTTATCTAGCTGCCATTATCAACAGACATGATTCCTAGGAAAAAATGAGAAGGAAAAAACCACAAAACATGAAGAGGAGTTGTTAAGTCACGCTGTTATGAAGCTTTCCTCAAGTGAAGGTATTGCAGAGGAAAATGTATGAAACAAGCTATCAGGGAAACCATTGCAGTGGGCCTGTCTGCTTTTTTGCTAGTGTTGTTTTTCCTTCACACCTGAGCCTTGGCTATCACTTATTAGACCATTCCTGACGGAGCAACATAACCAGGAGAGGTTTTTGGACAGAGGTAGAAATGCAAGAGGGAAGGCCAGTAACAGTTCATGATACAAGGACAATTTTGTGTATTGATTCTCTTCAGATCGAGCAAGTAAAGCCTGTAGGGAAGACAAGGGACTGAAGGGGGGGATTATATTAAATATCACATGAAAAATTAAGTTCCTACTAGAGCTCTACAATTCCTAGCTTCTTTCTCTTTCTTTTATTACCTTCCAGTATTAAATATTTCCTCTAATTCTATAAATTTACTTTTGTACTGGCAGGAATTTTTTGCTCTCAAAAAGAAGAACAGAGAGTTTTCTAAATCACAGCTAAGATCTAGCATCTACAGTTGCTGAGTAAAAGAACCAAAACTTACACTTTCTTTGATGACAGACAGAAAAGTGTGATGACAAAAGCTGTGTGAAACTTGGTGATAACAACAGGAGCAGTCTGCATGGCTGAGGCAAGGGTTTTAAAGAGCTTTTCTGTCTGCGTGAGCTCACAGCAATGTTCATTTTTAGTTTTGAAAGTTACAAAGGAATAATTACACCTTTTAGCTGGGAATGAAAATGCAGAAAGGCATTGTGGGCCCACTGTAAACTTTCTGACAGAGGAATTCTCGGCTTTCAAACTTGCAATGTTAGGTTGGACTTGCACATCATAAGCAAAACACATTCCAGCTGATTAGGTTCTCCATCATGTGCTTTATAGCACATGAATGCTTGCTTCTTTAAAAATACTTCCATAGTTAACTTTAATGCCTATTGCATAAACTATTAACGCCAGGACTCCAAAATGGTGCCAACACAACCAGTTGTAAGCTGCAGTATTTTATGGCTAAATACTAAGTGTAAATATGAAAATGAGATTGGAACAGGCCTTGCTCAGCATTGTTTAACATTGAGTTTAGACTCTTCCCTTTAAAGCACACATAACTTTCCACATCAGCCTTCCCTTATGTGTGTTTGATAGGTGTTTGAGTGCATTCCTCAGCCCTGATGAAACAGGTGCTCCTATAGTACCCTCAGAAGACCCACGTTTCATGGAGAAATAAATTACTGCAGTGGCAACTGCAGAACAAACACAAGTTGGCTACTGCATATTGTCACAGCAAGAATTAGTCCTTATGAGAACTTTATTACACTTTGTCATATTTGTGACTAGGCAGCTGTGAAAACATGCAAGAATCCTACACAGATTTTCCATTTCCTGCCAGCTCAGTAGAAACAAAGTAATGTGGCAGGGAGAAGCAGGGTATATGCAACGTAAATGGTGAGATAAAGCTTAGTAAGCCTGTTCAACTTCATGGCATGCTGCAGGATGGAGAAGCTCATGAAGCTTTTAGCTATCCAACCCTCCAAGGCAGCTGGATTGAACAGCTGGGGGAGTTCTTGTTTTAGCATTTATGAGCGGGGAGCTTGAGTGATTTCAGCACACAAACTCTCCAGAACACGCCCTTCTCCATCTAAAAACTTGGAGACAGCAGCTACTTCTCATTCCAGATTCCAAGCATATCCCAGGTCCACCTCTTCCTCCTTGATTCTTGGGCTGGAAATGCTGATTTTGTACAGCTGGTCAGAGTGCCTTAAGCACCTGGTTACTCTCATTTCCCATTTGCACCTTCCTCACACTTCTTGCTACTCCTCTCATTGGCTATTATGGCTGCAGAAGATGATTAGCAAATAGAGACAAGCTAAATGAGTCTACTTTAGAGAAAATTTGAGCTCTTCACTGCAGTGTCATCATATCTGCCTTTAGGCCTGAGGTAGCAGCAACCTGAGAAGAAAAGCACAAGGAGTATTAAGCATAAGGGACAAAGTGGCCACTGCTGCATTACAAACTCCCTTCACATCCCAATCTTCACAAAACTCTGCAATTCTCTCCCTCCATTCCCAGGGAATAGGTGTAGGAGATACCCACCTGCCCCCAAAAGTATAAGGCTTTTATTAATGCAGCTTGATAAAATATACAACAGCAATTCTTAGTGATTTTGGGGGAGGGTGTGTGTGTGTGTTCCTCAATGAACAGAACTTTTTCAGAAGCTTACATATATAGGTTTTCCAATGAGCTACAGACAATCATGAATCCCAGCACTTTCATTCTCCCCTAGGAATTTTAGAGTAGCGTGCATGTAAAAAATGAATCAAAAATCCTTTTGAAACCAAACATAAAGAAGAGACACCACTGTCCATGCTTCTCTGCAGAAGAACAAAAGAATTAGATGAAAGATGGTAGACATGTTGCTTAGGCAATATGGAAAAATGCTCAGAGGTTATGCTTGTGAAGGAAATATAAGCCTCTGTGGAACAGAAAATAGAAATAGAGGTAGAAGACTTATATGGAGTGCTTGTTTTTGTGTGTTTTTATTTTTCAGGAAATTGGTTTCATGTTCCCAGTACTGAATGCATTGAGTGTCTTCATTTCCCCTTTCGTTTTCTTGACTACATACCTGAAGCTCTATTGTGGTGGCATTATTTTGAATTTCCTGATTTCAGGACAGGTGCTTGAAATCTAAACTAAATAGCCTGGGATGATTCGAACATGTCCTTAAGTAGCGCTGGGCTGCTGTGTATTTGCCACCTTAATGAAGTGACTGCAACAAGACATTCTGTCATCCAGAGCAGTAAAAGCATCACTTCATGCTGCAACAATTTAAGCTCAGCTATTCTTTTTTTAGATTTAATATCTTTCCTCATTTTTTGCTTCATCTCTTTGGTCATGGTGTCTACATTAGGAATTTCAGCTGTTTCACTCCACAGCTCTTTTCCTATTGAGCTTCATGTCCTAGTGTATCATCAGTACCCATTAACAGCTGCTAGATTTGTCCCAGCTGTTTTATGGAGCTCACCCTGACACATTGTGCCAAATTGGTATTTTACAGTGCACTGTCTATTGATTTTTCCTATGTATCATAGAACTTGCATCCCTTGCTGTTGTAGGAGATCCTATCATGTATTGCTTTACGTATTATTCCCACATATGTTACAAAGAATGAAGCACTCACAACAAATATGCCAGTGAAAGCTGTTCTCTGGTCAGCCTTTTTTTTCTGCTAAAGAACTTTCTTTTTGTGGACAAGAAAACGTCATTAAGGATGTTTTTACTCAAGTAAGAAAACAAATGAGCAAAAGGTTGGATCAGAAAAAATAAACATCAGATGAAGTGAGGCTGTGGACTACAGATAAATTGCAGAATAATTACTGTCAATAACTTTGTTACTCATTTTATCATTGCCAATCTCCTGGTTTTTTTTCATTGTATAATATTTAGATAAGAGATTACCATTGGGAGTTACAAGAAGGAAGACAGGAAGAATAACATCCAGCTATCCAGGCTCTAGATAATCTCACAGTCAGGATGCCTTTGCAAAAAACCTGATGGTGGCATTTGACTATAGTATGATTACCCTGAATCAATCCTACGTACCTGTCTGCCCACATCAGTCTCCCTCAAGCATTCCCCAAGCTGCAAGCAGCCAAAGTGCAAATGAGGTGTTTCCAAGCTGGAAGACTGCTTAGGAGAGGGTCTGCATCCCAATCCTCCACAAGCATGTTGTAAAACCTTGAGGCAGTGAGGAGTGAAGAAAGCTGTGTAAGCTCCACAGGGAGGAGTGGCTTTTGGACAGGTCAGTCTCACAGGTGGCCATCATTAGAGACTGACAGGCCAACAGACTTGCAGTCTTTGCTCAGTCCATGACCCTTTGTGTTGTGTCAAGCCTGATCATGTGTCATGTGCACACAAGAGAAGACCCAGAGTGCTCCGGATTCAAGCAAGCCTTCTGACCTTCAGGGAGTACATGAACTTTAATGCAGATCTGCCATGAAAAAGTAAACAGAACCACTCTACTGTCTCTTTTTTTAACAAGCAAGGGGGCACACAAACCTCTGTGTCCTTTACATCTGTGAAGTGGCTTTGTGTATGTGGTAGGTTGAGATTATGTTCTCCACCTGTGAGCAGGCAGAAATCCCAGTGGTGTCTCTCCCCTCACAGAACACAGGCTTTTATGGTAGATGAAGCCCTAATCTAGCTGTGCCCTTCTTCCCAGAAGTAGTTACAAACAACCCCAGGCAGAGGAGGCAGGTTTCACATCACCTTCATTCAGAGATGTAGATGCACACATGGAAAATTGTAACTGCAGGACCTTGGGATGCTGACAAAAACTGGATTAAATCTCTTTGATTAAACCTCAGACTTCCATGAAAACTACTAGCACTTGACCTCCTCTTGTGACCTGTAAGTGTTAATTCAGAAGGTGAATTAACTGGTGACATTTACCTGATTCCCCCAGTCACTATCTGCATCAACAGGACCACAGACTCAATGGTTGGCATCAAAGAGTGGGCATGATGCTTTTGGGAGCCTTTCCAACCTTATTGACTCTCTGACTAATTCATACACCTGCAGTAGTGGTACTGTCCGTCTGTCAGGGGAGATTCCAATCCCAGCTTCAGACTGGGGTCCATGTTGTACACCCACAGAAGGTAACCAGCAGGTTGAGACACGTTCAAAACCATTAGGAGCAGATAAAGTTGCAAATAAGACTGTGAGCACAAAACTGGCAGAACTACAAGCAGGGGAGTTACTAGTGGCACCAATATGGTGTTCTGTGAGGATCTGTCTTGTGTCCACTAGCTTTCCACGTGGTTGTTAATGGGCTGGATGGTGGAAAGAATAATGATTCCTAAATCTACAGGGTATATCAATATGGAAAGAGAGAAAGGGAAGAGAGAACAAAAATTCTGACAAATTGGAAACACAAACAGACAAAATGGTCTTGGGGACACGCAGAAGCACTGACTTGTGTAAATACACCTGGCAAACTTATGGAAACATGGGAGTTTTGCAGAAAAGATTGTGGAAATATGTTTTGTTTGAGTGAATAATATAATATCTGCTGACCAAAAAAAGCAACAAAATAAAACTTATTGCACTGTATAAACAGAAGCAAAATCTGCAAGAAAATGGCAATTTTCTTCCGATTGTAAAGGTTCTGGTGAAACACTCTATACATTTTTAGGTAGTGTGTTACAAAAAGGGTGCAGGGTAGAAAAAAGAGTGAAAGTGTATATTAATAGACCCAGCTTGCAACAAAAGGGATTAGGCATAGATGTCAGGGAAAAACTTTCTAGTGGTAAATATAGCAGTGCACATGGATAGATTTCCTGGGAAGCCTCCCAAAATAGATTGGCATCTGTCAGCTAATGTACAGTTGACTACTGTGGGTAAAAGGATAGATGGGATGATCTCTTGATTCTCTAATTTTCGACAAAATGTTTAGGCAGAAGCAAAAAATGCTACTGAGTTCAAATGATCATGTTACATTGCACAGCTAAAAATGCAGCTAAAAAGACATGAAGCAGTTTATGTTTTATGATTTTTATTGAAAAGAAAAAATTAATAATGAGCTATACACAAGTTCTTCATAATAAGAATATACCATTTAAATGACTCCAGTAGTGCACTAAAGCTCATATCTTCCAGGAAATAAGCAATGTCCCCTCTTTGACTAACCAATATTTGCATGGAGACTAATTATCTGTACGCAGCCTCACAATGAAAGACAGTCAATTTAATATGAAGAATAATCGAGATCAGAGTGCTGAAGGAATTTAAATTATTACTTTTTTGTTTTTTTTAATAGAGGAAGGGTGTACTTCTGCAAGTGTGGATGTGTGTACATGCACACACACATGCTGTGTTTCTATCAATATACACATTAATATCTAAATTCACATTGTATCAAAGTAATGTTTTATTTGGTTGGTTTGTTGTTTTTTGGTTTGAGGTTTTTTTTTCAGAGAGGGGCTTGGTTTTTTTTGCTTTTTTTTGGGGGGAGTGTGTTGTTTGTTTCTTTTTCCTTTAAATGACATTAAAGGACTCTGGCTTTACATCTTCATAGTGTTTATTCATTGCTAATGGCAATTTGAGCATGGTGGTCTCAGTACCAGCCTCTTATCCACACAGGCAGAGGAAATTTTTATAGAGAGGGTTGCAAATGGTGCTTTGCACAGTGTTACAATCTAAGCAAAACACTCATTGAGCACACACAGAGGTGGTCTTATTTTAAACCTTCTTCCTTCATCTCCAGCCAAAGAAATCCTTAGCAATTGCTATATACAGGCCAAGCTTTTATCTTCAACTAGTTGTGCTATATTATTCTACTAGAAAAACACTGGGAGAATATTTGGATAATGGATTATACTTTTCAGCCGGAGGTAATTCAAAAGGTTGAAGGGATTTTGCTCAGTGTTATTATCCCGTAAACAGAGTATCACCTTTCAGCACAGCCAAGAATGGAAATGTTCAGCTGAAAATGTAAACATGTTGGTAAGTTATGAATGTGAAGAAAGGAAATGATATTGTTTTGCTATGAAAGTTCAAAATAACCACTGAAATGGCTCTAAGCAAACCTCAAATCTTCCAGTCGCATGCAATTCTCAGCACTTCTTATTTACCTTGCTGTTAGGAATAAAAAAAAAGGAAACAGATTTTCATATTAAACTGCTTTTCTCTTCTAGAGAGAGATTCCAAAATGCTTTAAATGCTCATATACAGAAATCAAATACAGCTATGGAGTGAAGCCACAGTTTCAGAAGTATACAAACTGCATGTGCCAATTTTTCTAAATGCCTGAAAACTGAGGTTGCAAACCCACTAATGGCACAGATTATTCCTGGGGCGCTTGGAAGAACAGTCTGTCACTGTACATGGAGCTATGGGCTCCAGGATCATGGCATGTCAGGTACTCAACTCATGTCAAGGATCCCTTGATTAGAAAAATAGTCCAGCTAACAGATGATTTAAATTTCCTCCAGCACTTCTGGAGTCTACAATTTCACACAAAACAAACCTGAGCTAGGGTGTGGGTCTTTCGAATCTCGTTGCTGAAACTGCCTATAGTCACTAAATGATGAAAACTTTTTAAGTGGTGACACTCTAATGATCTTTTGTTGGAAGTTTGCATCACCCTATGCTGGCAGTCATGTCCTGCACCTATCCCACTCACTGCCACATCTGCTCAGCTGGGTTCCTCCCATGGGCTTGCACAGACCCAGGGATGTGTTGGTTGCAGGAGCTGCTGGAAAGGGGGCTACTGGCTGCTCAAAACAGGTCCTTGTCCAGCCCTTTGTCAAGGTCAGCTCTAGGTGTTTTAGACATATGCTATAATCTTCTTCATCTCTCCCCCTCTTTGTCTTGGCTAGTCTTGTTAAGGTTTTCAGGAACTTATGAGCACTCAGACCCACAAAAACATAGTTTTCTGTACCACACAATGCATTCTACAAAGAGATTTATACGAGAGCTATTTGCATGAAGAGCCAAAATAGTGATAATGCACCTGGTTACTAAATATGTATGAATGGCTGCTCAGGTATGCAGGAGAGAATGGAAACTCTCACATTTAGACCTCCAGGGCTGTCAAAGTCACCTCTTAATAGACTGGCAGGCTCTATAAATATAATTCATTCATTTTATCAGCTTATTTGTTAGAGCTTTAATTTCTTCTGATGTATTTGCCTACTCCCAATTTCAAAGGTCAGTTTGGCTAGTATGAATTGTATTCATGACTCACAGAATTACACTGTAATGCTGCCAAGAAAACAAGCTGAAACACAGTAAAACAGCCCTAGGAATAACATTCACTCTCTACCAGGTATCCTGAGGGTTGTCTCTTATGCTGCAGGAAGAAACCACTTCTGTTGCTACCAGGAGCAGAAAAAACATTCAAATTCTGGTGAGCAAGCTCTCTTTAAGCTCGAATGGCTGCTGTTGTTTGTCCATTAACTGTAGATCTTACTCATACTGTCCCTTCATGGTTACTGAGTTTTGATTGCTTTGGCTGGGTGTA
Source organism: Ammospiza nelsoni (assembly GCF_027579445.1). Taxonomy (NCBI): domain Eukaryota; kingdom Metazoa; phylum Chordata; class Aves; order Passeriformes; family Passerellidae; genus Ammospiza; species Ammospiza nelsoni. The sequence goes on from NC_080633.1 coordinate 108,873,835, forward strand.
ACAGAAAGACTGTGGTTGTTATCAACAAACACTGTCAATCAGCTTATTTGTTGACTTTGGTGCAGAAATTCACTGGCTTGGCTTCCTACTCTGTACACAGCTCTGGAGTGCATTTCCCCGTAAAACAAATGTGCTCCTCCATAATCTTCCTTTTTGTTGCCAAATCTCATAGGTTCTGAAACAGTGTCCTGCTATATGGTGATAGAAGGCAGCACATAAGCACCACATTTCATCCACAGTATTTTGTTTCTCTATTTTCAGTTTGCAACTGGCTATTTCCAAATGATGGATCTATCAGTGTTTACCTTAAAATTAAAAGCTATAACTGCCTGGAATTTCACTGCTAGATATGAAAGCTCTGTAGTGAACCTACTGCCTTTGGATATGAAGCTTAATAAGGTTAGTGTTATTGCTCTGTTCCAGTGGGATTAACTTGAATTCTACCACATTTCTAGATACAGAAATGTTTGTCTATTAATTGCCTGTATAATATTATGTATTGAAGACATTTACTGCAGCCTTGTAATAAGGTAAGTAAATACTATTTTGCCCTATTCAAAGCAATTGCGAAGGAGTGTTTAATTTGCCTACCATGGAGAGCCTGCCTGCACCCCTGGCTCTCTGCCTCTGCCCCTCAGGTGCCTGCCTGTGCCCCACAGCTGCCTGCCTGCCTGCTGGGCAACCCACAGCCCTGTGTAAGCGACAGGCACCAAAGAGGTGGGGGTCTGATGCCAAGTGTCTTCTCAGGTCTCACCCTAATCACAGCAGTTCCTGCTTGGGATTGCTTGCTCTATTTAATCATTTCTATTCTTCCTTACCATTGCAAGGAAATGCTGCAGCGTGCTGCAGAACTTCAGTTTGCTAAGTGTCTCCCCCCTTTCCAGGCACTCTGCATGCCTGGCTGCCTGCAGATACCTTCCTCATGAGTGTGAAGTGCCAGAAAAATGTTCCTCAGAGAGGTTTTTTGTTCCTAATGGCCTTCTCAGACAGGCCACAGTGGAATTAGGAATCAGTGTGGTGATTTAATTGGACAGCTTGCTTTATTTTCTACACACTAGAGATTTTCTCTCCATCTGCTTTCATGGGAATAAAAACTACAGCCCTTAAATGGAGCAATTGGACTGAAATTAGTGCATTTTCCAAGTAGGAGGCATGAGTAGAAATGAAAAAAACCCCCATATTCTGAAGAAAAAATATTTCCAGATGATTCCCAGTGAATCAAAGCTGCTAACTTGTTTCTCTTACCTTGGTACAGGTCAGGAATGCCTCTTCCTCAGCCACATTGCACACAGTGTCATCTAAACCTGGGTATGAAATACCCTCACCTGACTTTGAAGAAGCTTTTGAACTTTTTCACTCTGTCAGTGTTACTCCTTCAGGCTGCCTTTCCACATTTGCAGTGCCCCAATGCCTCATGGTTTGCTGGCAATTTGCAGGTCTAATATTGAGCAATCACTTCTGCAATAAGAAAGTATATAATTATGCCAGATCTCTTCCCAGCTATGTCTAATGACAGGTTAGTCTGCCTTTCAATACTCAAAGTGCATTTTAACAACAAGCTGTGTCAGGACGAAGGGCAGAAATTGGCTTAATTGAACACTTTATATGAAGGCAAGGGCTAATGTTACTTTGACAAAGTTAAGATAGCATCAAATCAGAGATGCTGTCTTCATGGCAAGCTACTCCGATCTATTAATATCCTGCTTTATATAAATTAACTTTTTCCACAGGAAAATGTCTGCTGTTAAACTAGTTCTATTTTATTCTCCAGTCAGGAGAAAAACATGCTCCTGGAGTGATCGAAAACATTTCCAGTTTGAACCACATTACTTAGCAGACATTGATTTTATTAGTCACATGGTGTTGTTCCTATTACCCAGATGAGTGCATATTCAAACTCCTTGAGCAACAGTGCTTACCTTGGCAAGATATAGTATTTGGTTTCCAAGGGCACTTTAAAATAAATTGCTAAAATTGTTTTTCTACAAACATGGAGGACAAAATCCTTTTCACTTGCATGTTCATAGAAAGAGAAAATAAAAGGAGTGGAGGCACATATTGCTGCTTTCAAATCACTCTATTGAGTAAACATAAAATGTTTTTACTGCCTCAAATTGAAGGTTTCAAATATCTCCCCTTTCTCAGTTAGGGGAGAAAGAAAACATTTCAAACTGGGATGAAAAAGAGGCCTCAATAACTGGCAATGAGGGTCTCCACTTACGGGGGATCAGGTTGAGTCTCAGTCTAACTCTACAAAACAGAACTGCAGGAAGACCTGAGCTGACACTGTCACAACACAGCTGGTGCAGAGGTTTGTGTTACTGATTCGAATTGAGAAGTCAAACCCTGAAAATTTAAATCCCTGCCTGATGCTTGTTCTAGTGTAGGGCTATTTCTTATCCAAAGATAAGAATCTTATCCTTGTTCTTTCTGGAAAATCCTTCTTGTTCCCTTGAAAATTTTTAATGTTAAAGAATCAAAAATTCCCAGCAAAAACCAGTTTTGAGTTTTGTCAGAGAGGTGCTATTTTAAAAGGAGAAGACGGTGAGCTATGTGCACATCATCTCCTTACACCCGGACTGAAGTTTACCTGTGGATTTTGACATCCAGCCCTGAATGGATGCAAGAGTGGCAGGGCTTGTTCCTTCTCAGAAGAAGATGAACATCATTTCAAAATTGTATTGCATAAAGATGGATCACTTTTATCCAAATGGTTCTTTGCCTTAGAGACTGCATAAACTCAGCCACTAAGAGTCACACTTTTCACTCATCCCAAGGCAAAGGATCTCTACTGGTGTGCATTAGGAGTGAGTCCCCAACATAGCAACTACACTAGAAATATTTTCTTGTTTAACTGAATGTTTCTAAGCTGTACTAATTTATAGATGAAACCTCTTCTGATGCAAAGCTTTATACACATAACAGGCACCATTATTAAAGTGTTCCGTGACATTTGGCAAATCAGGAAACTTCTGGCTACATTAATCAATGGGAAGCAATCACTTTAGAAAGTCTGCATTCCTGACGAAATGCATGCATGTTGAATTTAATGTAAATGGATGATAACAAAATCTTTTCACACATTACTGACAACTAATGGTAGAAATCATTATCCTAATGGTTTATGAACTTTTTACACTAGAGTGATGTACAGTGGAAATATAATGACTTTCTATTCTGCACTTGACATAGTAAATTAATGGAAATTATTAATGCAGAGGATTTCATTTCTGTGTATGTTTTCTGTTAACTACAGAGAGAATGCGAGTGGTGTTCTGTCCCTCAGCATATCTTAAACTCAAGTCTTCATCTACACTAGTATAACAGGCTCTTTAGTTATAATGGACTAAAACCAGCACAGTTTCTCCAGTCTGAATGCAGTTAAGTCTGTCATTCCAATAGAGCAGTTCCCTTATGGGCAAGAAAGTAAATCAGTTATAAATATTTCCCTGTCTGCACCTGTGCCATTGACAACAGACACCTCTTTAATTTATTTGTATTTCTTTTATTTATAATTGCAATGTGATTGGTATTTCCAGCATATAGGAATAACTTCTGTATTTGGATCCAACTTCAATTATAAATTGACATCAGTATTTCTCTGACTCCACATGCTCTCATTAACTTCATGCTGTGACTGAGGTTATCATCACTGATATTTCAGGTAAGCATTGCTGTGCTCTTGGGAACAACCAACAGTGTCCTCATGGAAGGCGGAATCACTGCAGCACATCAAACCTATCATTCTACAGTGCTCAGAGCTGCAACAGCCTTGAGTTCTGTGTTTTGCTGGAGTTGCTCGAGGTGAAGCACTCTATATCACCGTAACTTTCATATCCTGTATTTGAGGTGGTTCTGCTAGCAAAATCCCAACAGGACAGCTACAACCTTGATATCCTTGCCCTATCCTTTAGGCCCTTCTGCTGCTACCACCACAAACTACTTAATACAGGATTCATCTGTAGTTAGATATGCCACTAGAGATACATTCAAAACTTGTGTAGCACCTTTATCTCATATATCTACATCCACATTCTTGGGAAAGGGAGATCTTATACCAGCAGAATTAAAGCAGAATAAACAAATAAGGCTATATAATCTGTAAAACAAAAGGTTTGGAGCCAACTGTCTTAAAGAAAGAAAAAGAAGGGTGTTGAATTTTGGGCCACTGTCCTAATGTAACTTGAGAGTAAGAAGAACACAAGGAGCTTACCCTTGAATAAAAGAAAAAAGAAGAAAGGAAATTAAAAAAAAAAGATAAAAGAAAAAAGAAGAAAAAAAAGGAAAGAAAAAATAGCCAAAAGGAGAAAGAAAAACAAAAAGAAAGAAAAAGGAAAAGGAAGTAAAGGAAAAAAAAATCAAAATTAAAAAAGAAAAAATATGTAAAAGAAAAAAAGTGCAGCTTGTGATAAGTTCAGAAAAATGTAGTGATGTTTGCAAAATCTGTAATGATTACAGTTTTTCAGTTAGATTGAGCTGTTACCAAACAGAAGAAAAAGTTTGACACTTAGAATCTCTCTTCTGAAGAGCCTCCTCAGCATGTCCTCCCAGGCAGGTAGCCAGCTGGACAGGTTGAGGAAGCTCTTGCACTTCTCGTGGTGATGGCGAGCCCTCAGTAGCCTCTGTAGCCCAAGCCAGGAGCAGACAGAGGAGCTGTCACCTCTGGGGACGGTGGTAGAAATAGCCATTTGCGTGTCGGGTTTTGTTCTTATCAGCAGGAGAAGGCCTTTGAGGTGTAAAGCCTAGGTTACACAAAAGCATAAAAGCAGAACTCCTTTTTTCTTTTCTGCAGGCACTTCCATTATAAAGGTTAGGGCCTGCTGCTCGTGGAGGTTTCTGTGTAAATGAAGGTCTGCCCTCACACCGCTGCGGCGGAAGAAAGGAGTCTCAAAGCAGAAGCTGGCACATGCCGGTGTTACAGTTCCTCACAAAGGCCATGTGGAAGCAAAGGACACGTGCAAGGGCCTGGTTCCTCCCATGCACAGCCCCACACACACACAAGGGGTGCTGAGCTTTGTCCTGGGAGACATGGCCACGTTCCCATTGGGAAGGCACACAGCAGTGCCAGTCGTGTGATGACGGCGCAGTCAGAGTAACAAATGTGTGATGAATCTTGTGGCTCTCATGCAATTCATCGCACATCTGACTCACAGCCAGCCTACCCCCAGCACAGTGCCCTTCCTGTGCTCAGCTCTGCCAGAGCACCCCCAGGACACTGCAGACTGCTATTGCAAACAAGTGAATACAGACACGGAACTTTCTTTTGTAAGCTTCTGTCTCTTCCCTCATTTCAGAGCTTTCCTACCCACCAATAGCTGATGTCTTGCTGTGGGTTTCTCAGAAGCTAGGAAAGAGTAAATTTAGATTCTCTCAGGGATAGACTTAGAATGAGAACATGCACAGTACTTCAGGGGAAAGAAAAAAGAAAAAGAAAAAGTCTTTTCTGGCTTACATAAAATTGGAAATCTTAGTTAAATACAAATTCTCTGCAGTTATTAATGTCTGGTATTTCAGCTGACTCAGCTACTGTCTATAAACACAACTGTTACCAAAGGATGCTCTGTCTCCAGAATAGTCAATTAAAAAAAAAGTTTGATTCCTGCAAAATCATGATCAGAAACAGCAGCACTTTTCAGAATCTAAGGAAGCAAGCAGTGACTTACTGCTGAAAAACTTCACAGACAGGCAGTAAGCTACCAAGTTCTGCTTCATGCACTGAAAGAAGAAAACCAAATGCCTATCATTCAACTTGAAGAACAGGACAATAGGCAAGTGTTCCTCAGCTAATACTGAGCAAACTCCAAGGTGTCTCTTCAGGGTACAAATCAAAAGGTAAAAGGCATCCATTTAATTTACATGAATTAGAGACACAGGGGAGAGAATCCCCTTGGCTCTTGCTTTCTACTTGTGCCAGAGCTGTTTGATGGTTGTGACACTAGGATAGAACAAGCAGGAGGGAGCTAAAAAATCCGTCCATAACCTTTGAAAATGAGCTCAGGAGCCTATGAGTGAGTGGGTATTGTTCAACGCACACCAAAGGACGAGGTGCCCCTGCAAGGAAAAATTAACTATCCATCTCTTCTTTATGACTGCGTGTCACCAGGAACTTTTTGAAGGTCATTTGAGACATGAATCTGATTTCTCAGGTACAGTTTTTTTTCTTCTTTAGTTGTAAAACAATATTGGACAGCTCAACAATGTGATCAATATATTTCAGATCTTTCCTGAAGTTGAATCACCTGACTTATGTAGGAGGGCAGTATATAATGATGCTGTTTTGCTTTACAGCTCAAAAGGACGGGCAAGGATGATACAATGTCTTCAGGAATCTTGACAAGATTGATACCTACCCATATTCCCGAGTAATAGTACAAAATAAAGCACAAGGAAGCAAACTCTGATCGGGGTGTGCCATAAGCACAGTAGTAGAGCCAGTTACATCCCTGCTTTGCCAATGCAGGAAAGACTGGCTAACACACCAGTGGGCATATTGCTACTTAGCTAACATAAATGAACCTTGCAAAGCTGCCATTAAATAAAAGAGAAAAAAAACCCCACAACTAAACAGTCTGTCAAAGTACTCTCAGGAGTAGAGGAATACTGAGGCAATGTCAGCCTGGTTGCCATCAGGCATGGCTTGATGTTTGTGGAGAGTGACATTGTGAAATGCTCCTGAGAAATCTCCCTTTGGCATGGGAGAGAGTTTTCACGTTTACCCTAGAACCACTTACTGAGCTATTTGCACTCATTGCCACAAGAGTTTCTGTCAAGAGGACAGCTGGGAGCTCTGGCAGGAAAATGTTTCTTAGGGTGCCATTCACTAAGAAATACATGATGCAAGCAATCCAACTTTTCTGGGTTGTTTTAACTGTAATGCAAACATTACCCAGCTTGAAAACACAGAGATGCTCTGGATGAAAAAAGGAATGTTAATGAGACCACAGAGGAGCCAAAAACTGTGAGTGTCAGGAGAAATATGGACTCCTTTTGCCCTACATGGCAAGGATGAGAGTGCTTCAAGAAGTTTTCTCTCTTCTGCAGTTCCATATTTCAACAAGAAGGGAGATAGAAGTATTTTGATGCTGTTAAGGAGGAAAAAATCTTTTGGTGAAGATGAGGAGGAAAGAGGTAGATGGGTTGGTTTCTTGTTTGCTGTTTAGAAAGAACAAAATAATTTTTCAAATAAAAATCTTGGATGAAGATGAAAGGTACATTCCCAGAAACACCAGCTTTTTAGAGACAAGTTATCTAAAGCTTGATTTACATATATTTTAATGCTCACAAAGTAGAACAACATTATTAATAATAAGTAGTCATGGTAACTATTGAATGGTGCTCGACAAGATGAACTGATCAGCCCTATCACACTGTTGAAAAGATACCTGTGCCTTGATTTCCTAGACTTGTAGGTAGCTCTTTTTTCAGAAATAGATGCTTCTAATGCCATATGTTTGAAGAATCATAGCCTAGCTGATGAGCTACTTAAATGTTTCTGCTCCACTAGGTCATGCTAGATTGTTACTTCTCTGCACAAATTTCCATTCTCTAAGTGACAAAACTTCCCATGCCTTTGGACGCAGAGTTGGGGTTTCAGATCATATTGCCTGTCTTCTGCAAAATTATTTTGCAGAAGGGGGAGGAACATGGCTGGACATGTTAGATAAAACCTTGCATTTTCATGCTCTCTCTCCTTCACTGTTCCTTTTCTTTAAGCAACAAAATCATCTACAAAGTATGCTTTCTGTTAATTAAGACAAGAATTTTGGCCTTGCTGCCCTCCTTGCTTCATTTACATGATCTATTGAAAGTTGCCCTGCTGACACTAATCACATACTGCCTTGTTGATAATCTGATTTCTGCTCAAGTCATGCACTTAAATTGTAAAAACTCTAGGTCTCAGCTGTCTAGCAAAAAATTCAACTCTACCTGCAAGTAGACCAGATTCTACCACTGACCAGAGTGCTTCATCAACACAAGGCATTAGGTAACTTCTTACTTATTGCCCTAGTGCAGAGGCATCAGGTGATTGCTTTTTTGAAGCACTCATCGAAAACTCTGGCGGCACAAATCACATGCCCACTGCACATGCAGTCTGGATTTTAAAAGGTAAAAGCAATGGGGTATATTTGCAGCTCTATAATGGTGGGAATTAAAAGCATAAATCCTCTCAGGGTGTACAGGAGGTTCATACTGTAGTTGCTGTTAAGTGTGTGAAAAATTTGGACTAATCAGGCCATCACCAAGAGGTACAATTTGCAGGGGGGCCACTCAGTATAAAACATATTAGGACTTTTCAGGTTCATTCTCTCTTCTACTAGTTTTAGACTTTTTGCCTTACTTTGACCCTATCAAGCTATTTAAAGGATGTTAAGTGCTTTGTTCCCTGCAATTCACAGTCCAGAGCTCCCATCCTCTCTTTCATCTCTGAAGAAAAGGACAAGAAAAAAGGAAAAAGGTGGGGAAAAAAGCCTCTCCGTCCTCGTTACAATCACACGGCCAATGCTAATGCTTTTTACAGAAGTGCCTCACCTGGGATGTTTTACTCATTCCCCTTCGACTGATTGTTATTAAAGGTCTTTGGAGATACTTTTGTTTCATCCTTCTGTTCTAGTTTAGCAAGGGTGATGACATACCAACTGAAATGTCTGGAGGCTTGTTAGCAAAAACCCTGTCACTGGGAGGGATCAAAGTGTTTTTGTGCTGAGTCCCTGGGGCACTGATCCTGGCAATACAGATGGACTCAGATGCAGCCTCCACATGGTTTAACATGACAAGCAGCTGGATCCTCAAGCCAACAGACAGAGAGTTATTTTCTCAGGATGAATAGTATTTCTCAAAACCAAGGGGTGAAATGAGCGCTACCACCAGAAAACCTTAATTTATTTTGGGATATAGGGGAAAAATGTTACTTCTTTCATCTTACTGAGAAGAAACTGATTCTTGTCTCTGCAAAACCCACAGAATGAGGATCTGAGCAAGCTCATCAGGGCACATCAAATTTTTTTAACAGCAGGGAAGTTGAGAACAATTCACTTTCATGAGGCCAGCCTTCTGTGTTAATAAGTAATGGTTTTAAGCTGAAAATAAGAGCACATTGGCTGTCAAATGTATATATGTAATCTTTTCAGTCTAGCTGGAAGATTATCTACAAACACAAGCTGGCTGTACATTCATAATCAAATAATTGACTGGCTGACAACTGAGACCAATATTTTGGCTTGATGCCCCTGACCAGACAGGAAATGGCATTTCCTGCATCTTGATAAAGCAAATGTCACTTGGTCCCTCCAGCAAAATACATGGCACCAGGGGCATCTTTAGTAAAGGTTTCTTCCAATACATGCCATAGCAGTCAGTTAAAAAATATCCTCCTGCAGTTTCATTAGGCACTAGCTCTTAACAGGTTAAACATTTAGGGGAAAAATTATGCAACAGATATATGTTCATAGCTGGCTGCATCTGTTGCACTGCTTATTTCCCAAACTGGCATTCCTGCTCTCATTTAGGTTGTGTCCCTCCCTGATGACACACTCCCTCCTGCACAGGAACACAGCACTTTCTTAGGAAAGCAGGGATATGGCAAAGGCTCATGAGTTCAGGGTGACTCTTGAGTTAAGTACAGCTTGGTAGTTCTGAGCTAGTTGTTTTGCTGTCTGTCTTGGTTTCCATTAATTTAACCCACAAGGTTTCATTCTCTTTGTGGTTTGCCGGTACAGAAATAGTAACTGTGCCTGCAGTTAATAAATAGTATATGATTGATGTTTTCCAGTTTGAATATGTGCCTTTCTTCAGCAGTTTACTCCACAGATGTGGATTAAGCTTAAATCCTAGGTCACCTCACATACTGTTTATTTTGTTGCCCAGCACTTCAGAATGCCTTGTGGAAGGTAGTCAGCTTCTCTGGGGGTAGCCAGAAATATGGAGGAAGCAATGTGCAATATGCGCAAGCACCAGTCTCTTCTTTTTCTACCATTGCTTTTCAGTTGTTTTAATTGCCTGGATGAGCTCACCTCAAAATCACACAAATACCATCCAAGAAGAAAGAGAGAAGATGAAGAAGGGACAGGGGGTCAGCTGCCATCCCAGATGGCAGCTGCCTCTGTGGATGTGAGATGAGGATCCCAGCAGACCTCTATTTATAGTCTTTCCCAGAGGGGAGGGGAGGTAGTTTAGTTCTTGCCTTCTGGAAGAAATAAGAGCATTGCCATCTTGCCAGAGATCAGTACTGCTAGTCTGTTTTGCCAGGAAGCATTTGGGACTGCAGAGTAAATGCTCCCTTGATGAAATATGAAGAATTTGCATTATCAGATTACTCCACCAATCTAATGCACGTTCTGTTCCTGACAGCAGCCAGCACAGGTTCTTCAGAGACTAAAGTCCTTATAATAAACAATTTTACAGCCAACAGAATTGTGAAAGCCTGTATGCAGACAAATCCCTGCAGTTTTCACATTCAGTTTGCAGAAGTTAAAACTGAGAGTTGACCATCGGATTTGGCCTAGAAGAAAATTTCGAGTCCCCATTACCCTCAGAGCTTATGAAACTAACAAACATTGAAAACACAGAAGCAGTCCTAGAGTTATCTGCACAGTAACAAAGCACCGCCCTTAAAGGACACAGCCTTTAGTTTATATTTACAGGAAAGACGGGTACATGTTCCTGTGACTGCCTTTTTTCTTCCCACTCCAAGTGCTGATGTCCGAAAGCATCTCTCCAGTATGAGTGCTGCAGGATTCCAGATGTAAAACATAACCCCAGTGTGATCCATCAGGCTGGTTATGGCACTTGGTATGCTGCAAGGATAGCTGAGCTGAACTTAAGGAAGCAAAAATCAATTCATAAACAATGTTTAGATTTGAAAACTGTCCAAATGTTTGCCGCTTGGGTGAAGATAATTGTACTTGCATGCATTTTTGAAATCTATGGCCAGGGTGAAAACAGGTATCTTTCAATAACTCATCTCTCAACAGTAGCTGTAAATATACTGGTTGATCTATAAAGATGGCTTGGATTAATATTTTCTGTTCTTTCCTCCACTAGTTCTTCATTGCCTCCTTTTTCTTGTACTGTCTCAACCCCCTGGAATTAATTTGCACAATCCCTGTATTACAAGCACACTATACACTTATACTGCAGCCTCTTAGGGTCCCACATGAGGAGTAGAAAAGCCTCAAATTTTTTATAAGCATTAAGATTTGCAAGAAACAACAAACACTGCAAGGACTGCTTTGGAATTTGGAGACAAGATCTACAGGGTTTTTAATTCTGGATCCATGGGAGTGATAGAGTTTTCTAGGCACGTCATTGGACTAGACAATTATTTAGGCATAGTCTGTAATCAAGGGCTATATATAGCTCACTTCTGCCAGGCCTGAAACAACATTAGACACTCAGAATAGTTAACAAAGATGAAATTCCTTAGTAAATGAGGTTGATCTAAGTCAGCTGTGCCCCAGCCCAGCCTCACATCCACCAACTCTGCCCCCAGCAGTGATCTTGCCCTCTCCCTTGCACCAGGATAGATACCCACACTGCTGCATGAAGAGCTTGTTTGGGGAGATGAAACTAACTGTATAAAACTAAGGAAAAAAGCTTCAGAAGTATTCAGTTTTCAGATCTCATGCCATGACCTTACAAGCATCAACAAAGAAAGGAAGGGAGGGAATATGCAGCTGGGGTCAGAAGAGAATCTGAGCAGCTCTATTTTGGAATGTTTTATGCTGCATAACATTACATTCTTGCTCTTTTCAGGGCCTACTCTTACACTTCTTTTGGGGGGCAGAGAGACTTCAACATACATCAGAGTCCTTACACCTCCACATATTAGGGTCTCCTCACGTCTCCAAATGCAAACAAATGTGTGCCTTGAGGAAGGGTCTGACTTGGACCCTAAAACCAGGCTTCTGATAACATTGACAAGACTGTGGAGTTTTGTGCTGGTTTTTGCCCCCAATCCTGGAGGAGAGGTGTATTGGGAGATACTGAAGGTATCTGTACCTTCTGTATCTCCCAACTGCACTGTTCTGCCTGTGCACTCCTAATCCTGCAGTTCCCCTTACTTGCATTTACCTAATAACCTGGGGATACTTCATTAATGTATAAATTATTTATAAATTCTCTTCATTAATGTTTCTGACCCATCTGTTGGGGCAATTTTCATCCCATGATCTGTAGAGACTTGGTGGTTAATATCACTTCATGATAGTCCACAAAGCAAATTAAGCTCCGGGACTTAAGTCATCATAAACTTGTCTTGCCACCAGGAAATTACTGGGGCAGCAGATCTGTCTTCCCACTTGGGCTTCTCATTTCAACCCCCATCTTTTGATGGGATGCAAGAAAGAAGGTAATGCAGAGGCAGGACCAGAAGGCTGAGCATGGCACAGCTTCATCTGGCTGTGGCACTAGTCTTACACTGCCTGAAAGAAAATATAAAATAATAGACTGAGAAACTGGGGATATTGCTGTAGGCTAAAATATCTCCTGGATCTCCTGCTCCTCTAAAACATTTTCTGTGGGTTCACAGAATAGAAGAGGCTGTAACACCACAGCATTACAATATCCTGTGTGTATCAGGGCTGCTTCAAAGAGGAGAACTGCCATCTGACACAATGCAATCAGACCTCTGGCTTCTTCTCCATGCCTTTGGGATTTAAAGTCTTTCTCTTTTTTTAACCTTCAGTTCTCCTGCAAACCTAATCTATCTCTTATTCTACACAAGCATGTAAAGGTTAAACTTGAGTTACACAAAGTTCATAGAGAGGCGAGCATCTATTATTGTTTCTAAGCACCAAAAGTCAGCCTGTTTCTTTACTATCCTCATGTTAACATTTCACCCTTGTCTAACACAAAAAGGGTGCTGCAAGAGAGCACAAAGCACAAGGTGGAAGCTGAAGTCAGTGTATACTCTGCTTGCCTCTTGAACAGTGTGTTGAGGTACAAGCAAAATGTTTCACCTACACGTATGAACCGATTTACAACTGGTACAACTGGTATAATCTGAGGAAAAAAATTTGGGAGAGGAGGGGAAATATAGGGATGCAGTCCTGAACTGCTCCTGTCTAATCTGCAAGCTGATGAACACAGATTGTGCAGTGCTGGACTATTGCCTGCAGACTGCCCAAATCCTGGATTAAACAATCATGCACTGAACTGTTGACTCCACTACATTCCTGTGCAACCCAGTGCCACAGATCCTCTTGTCACTTCTGTTTAATAATAAAAGCCCTTACTGCTTTGTATTGTGCTACATGCAAAACCAACAACAGTGAAAGAACATTGTGGGCGCAAAGTCAACTGTTTAAAGGTTAGGAAATGGCAGGTTTAAGATTTTCTAGTCCCCTTCCACTCACAAAAAAAGCCTTTCATTATAAGGCCACATACTATTTTTCTGATGAAACCCTGTGCCTCACTCAGTGCAATAGATGGTGCCAATGCACAGCTGTGCAGTGTATTGTTTCATTCCTTCACCTACCATCTAGTTCCAGCCTCTGCTTAACTGTACAGTAACCAAATCCCTTCCCTCTACATAAAATAATTTATCTCTTCATGGACTCTCCTGTGGTGCCTCTCAATATGCCACTTGAATGCTTCAGAAGCAAAAGTTAATTTATCTTTAAATTAGAGAGGAGTTTATATTCCCTCCATTTTAAATTTGGGAAGCTGATGAAGTGAGGCTGCACTTACAAAGCAGAGCAACTCACACAAATGTACCCTTGCACCCCATTTCCTCCACTCATCCATTCACGGCCCCAGCTTGTGCACACACCTCTCTTGGGGTGTGCAGACAGGTGTGGGTGTCTGTCTCAGAAAGGGGGATGTGAGAAGAGAGCCAGGCACCTCCACTTCACCCCTCTGATGTGGGGCTGCCACACAGCACATGCAGCCACCACTGCCACGCACCCCTGGCTTATACATTAGCCAGTGAGATGAATTGGAAAAGCCATCAGCTGTTTCTCAGGAATCACACAAACAGGCTCCAGATTTTCAGATTTTTACTTCAGCACTGTCAAATTCAACCACTCTTATCTTATGTACAACCCTAGCTCAGCATTTTGATGTGGGGTTGTAAAATCTCCAAGATCTCCAGTCAGGGAATTAAGGAGCACAGTCCAAGCCTGTCTGCTGCTATATTTAGTCCTGCATTTTTTCCAAATGGAGGAGTGTCTGCACACAAAATACAGGATCTTTAGATTGGACCAGACACTTCTCAGTGACTTGAAGCCTACAACACAGCCACTAAGAACAATAGGTCCATTATTCCTACAATGGAGAAGGAGCTTGTGCAGAAGAGCCAGGCAGCCACATCACAGCAAGATGTAAATCCCCTGGCCTCAGCAGCACAGGTTATTGGTGGCCTGAAGCCAGAACCACTATCACCAGCACCTCAGCTCACAGCAAATGTCTTGTAATGACTTATCCATTTTGTAGCTAAATCAGCAGCAAAAGCCACACACTTCCTCTGGAGGAGGAGTCATAGATGTTTCCTTGCCTCTGAGACACAGAACTGTGGATCCCCTCCCAGGCAAGGACGCCCTTCCCATGTGTCCTGACAGCCATGCAGACTCCTTCTTTGCCCTCCAGGGCTCACCCCTTTTAATGCTATCCTGTCCATCCAAGCCTGAGCCTGAGTCTTCTCCATGCTGTCAGTTTTTTCTAGCAGATCATAAATAAAAAGCATCTGTTAAGCTACTCATAATAGAATTTTTTTCATACATTTCCCAGGCCTTTCATTAGTATGCCTGTTTCACAATGATTACTTCATTCACCCCAAGGACATGGAAAACCCTTCTTCCATTTCAGATCTTTGATTATATTTTATTCTTTTTTGTTTTGTCTGCCTGCATCTTCTCCCCGAAACTGCTTTGTCGCATTTGTTTTTCTAGACCCAGTATTCTTCCGGTGACAGTCTTCCTTTTTGTTTCACTCTCACATCTCAGAGCAGTCTCTCACAGCCTTACTGACTGCTTTGTATCCTCTGAATTTTTCATGTTCAGTGAAATTGTTTTCAACAACACTGTAATTATTGTCGCATTTATAATCTAACCTGCTTTCACCTTCCGACACAGCAGTCTGGGTGCTGGTTTTGCTGGCCACAGGGATTCACTCCCAGGGTAGCTGAGTTTATTGGAACATTTTGCTTCAGCCATCACATTGCTTCCTTGCAACAGTCAGAGAGAGACTTTAGGGAGAATGCCTTGCACTGAACAACAGTCACCTTTCATTTTCAAGCCAATTCAAGAGATTCCAGGGACTCCTGTACAGCCAGGAGGCGTTGCTATACTTAAAGCAATCATCTCTTAAGCAGCACTGGATTAAAACAGCTTGTGCTTGTTATACCCATAGCCCTTTCCACAAGGCAAAAAGTACTTTTCTAAGATCTGCTCCTTTTCCTGAGAGCCTGTTGGGTGATGTTTATGCTAGAGCAAGGATTCACTAATAATCTTTCTTTGGCAGCATGTACAGAATAACTTGATGGGCTCCTACCCCAACAATGTGTGGGATCTGACAGCTCTTTTCTTTCTACTCTTTCTCCCCCATCTCTAAGGAACTTTGTCCTCTCAGTCCTTGCAATCTGATCTCAAGATTTCCACTCATTTCCACTTCCTTGTTCCCAGGTCTCTTTGCTTGGTTCTGAACATCAAAGGGGTAAAGGAGCATCTGCCAACTCCCTCTCCATGGAAGTGGTGCTCCACAGGTCATTTTGTCCGGGATGAATTTGTCATTTAGTGTTGTTTTTCCTTTTAACTTCCTGTATTTCTAGCACAAATGTTGGGACACATTTTTTTATTTGTCAATTTTGAATCTGTTTTCCAAATGAAAAAAAATCCACTCAATGTACTGCTTAAGTGAGACTCCCCCCTCCATCACATCACACAATAAATCACAAAATAACAAAACGTGCAGCTATTGAGCTTCCCAAAATAAGCCAGAATCCCAATGAGGAAATTACCTCCCTTTTTGCTCCCAGTCCTTTTGTCACCCATAGACCAGGCTGCTCCCTCCAGGTCCCAGCTGCTCCCAGGACAGCTGCAGAAGGCATGGCAGGACCTGGGGTGCATTTCTGGGCGCGGGGTTTGCCATGCAGCCGGCAGCTGGGAATGCAGCTCGGTGCAGGTGGGACAGCAGGGCCCTGCTTGCCTGCAGGCAAAGGGAGAGGGGGACTGAGTGTGGCTGACAAGGGCATAAGAGGAGAGGAGAAGGGAGAGAGAAAGAAACCTCTGTACAGAGGAAAAGGGAGGAAGGGTTGAAGAGCAAGAAGCGGTTTTGGAAGGAAATAAAAAATAAAGCCCATTCCGAATTTCTAGATGGTGTCATTTCCATCTCTCTCCACTTATCACTTATCATAGCAACTCATAATTTCATCATATCTCTCAGAAGGGGGAAAGGATAGAAAACTAGGAAAGAAACAGCTTGAATCCTGAGAAAAATTTCTGCTTATAACCTGGCAGTTCTCTCACATGGCTGCAGCCTGACACTAGTGCTTTCAGAGAGTAATAACCTTCCCCACATCTGTTTATGTGGAAACTGTCTAATCCAGTCAGTTCATTGCAAGGAACAGGCTCTGGCACCCCCACCCACTCCAGCATGAGCCTTTCTTTTGCCTTCCTCATTCACAGGGCAGCAGAAGGATCTCAAAGTATTCACTTAGTCCTCAGTTCTTTACCCAGGTCTCAAAAGCCATATTTCACTGTATCAAATACTAAACATGGGATGACATTTAATTTTCAGCTCAGGTTTTATACTATTCCAGAGTAGTGATCTACAGATCTAATGCCCTGATGTGTGCTCTGTATCTTTTCAGCTTATAACTACACATTTAGAGAAATATCATTGCCTTGCGATTCAGCTATTCTAAATTAATTAAAAGGAGACTCAATTTTCACATCCAATCCCAAATCTCTTTGCAAATTTTCAACCTCTGCTTTCTTTAGACACTTTTTCCCCCCCTTTCTCACAGATATCACCTTTCTTGGACTATAAGACATGCAAGATAACAAATTAAATCTGATTATGCAGGAAGGAGCTGTGTGAGTGGTCATTCTCACATATACCTAGGGCAGGCTGGCCTTCCTTTTGACTCATTTTCACAGTATTGTTGGGAGCTCATCTCTCTGCATCTGGTACTTTTTAAGCCTTCAGAGTCCAAATAGAAACCAAACCTCAATTTAGCTTAAAAAATGTAACTCCATTCCAGGGCTGCAGTTCATCTGCAGCTTCAAGTCTTTCTGCGAATATGCCCTCTCTTCCTCTCCCAGAAACTAATCCCTAATTCTAACATTTCTGGAACTGGACTCCCAAACTCTGTCAATTTACAGAGATGTCTGAGGAACTTGCAACAGTTCACCCCTTGTGGTTTTTATTTTTTCTTCTCCTGGGCAGCTCCACTAATGGTTTGAGCCCTTACAAACACCAGAGCAGCTGTACTTGGGTCACATCAAAGGTCCAGTCAGTCCAATACCTCATCTTTAACAGGAGGCACTAGCAGATGCTCATTATAAGCTGCTATCAGTTTACATTAATATGCCAGGCTGCACAAATCACAGCTGAAGCCTCTGACTCATCATCTATCTTGGATTTAGCTGCCCTTGTTACAACCCTCACTCCTGCTTTTGGGGGTGGATGTGGTGGGGAGAAGGTAATCAGTTTAGCTGCAGCTATATGAAAGGAAAAGTGAACCAAAGCCTTTAGACTTTTCCCAGTGGTTTAAATGTGACCTCTTTCTTTTCAGTCAGAAATTGAGCTGAGACTCCAAATTGCTATAACTATCTGCCTAGCTTCATTCTCCTGCCCCTGACCCCCAAAATAAAAGTATTTCTTCTAAAGATTTATGTATGTTAAACTCACTTGAAAAAGAAGAAGTGTTTGAATGTGGAAAATAAACAACAAAATTAAAAACAGAGTTGTTTTACCTTTGCTGGTTTGAGCATGCAGATAGTACTTGCAGTAATGAAAGCTGGAAATTTTTTAGATTAAGGTGACATTTAAATTGGAAGATGTCCTTCTTTAGAATAGAGTTTTGCACATTTGACAGGGTGTTAAATCCCATAGAAATCCTCATGGATTGTCACCTCTGGGAAAGGCTGTGGATGTACAGCTTTTTGTTGAAATGGTCATTGTCATTCGGAAATGAACTAGAGAGAAAAAGTTTGGACCAGTGTTGTCTGGTAAATTAGATCACCTGGTAAATTTTCTTTGTTTAATGGGCTTCATGTGCTCAAATAATTTACAAACTGTGCTGTTGCTTCATGAAGCACTGGCAAATACTGAGTCACTGAAGTAACAAGAGTTACTTCTTCCATAAGGAGGGATACGCAGGAAGAGAAAATGCACAAACTCTGTAATATTGGTATGGTGTTAGAATAGCTTGGCTACTAGCAGATGGCAAGACAGGTTAATATTTTGAATTTGACCTCATTAACTTTATGAAGGAACTGTTTAATTTTAACACTAGGCCTGAAATCATCACTGCTTTACCATCCTCCCATGGACTTTGGAAGACCACAGGGAAACAATCTTAGCCAAATTATAAGTGCAGTACTAGATGAAAAAAAAGGCTTCTTTAGTCCGAAGGGATGTTTTTGCAGAAAGTACTCCTCCTCTTGCAATTTTTTTTTGTCATTGTCAAAATAACTAAATGCTTGGATAGCAACAGAGCTCTCTCAATTTATGTCTGAAAACTCTTCCTTGCCCTTCTCTCTTCTAGACAGAAAGAACTATACTTTTCCTTCCATGGAACCTAGATTTCTAGCCAAGGACACTAGTAAATCAATATTTTTTACTGCTTTTGCATGTGTGTAAATATCTAGGCAAAGTGATGAAGAAAGGGGCTGTGGGATTTCCATGTACTCAAGGTTTTTTCAAATCCATTATCCTCTATGGTTACAGTGGGTTTTTTACAGTGGCTTTTTTTTTTTTTTTCTCTTTAGTCCTTATGCCTTCTTTTTGCTACACAGTAAGCATTTAAAAAATCCCAAAACTTGAAGGCAAAATTCATAACAACAGCAGGTTGGAACAACTGCCAGCTTTCAGAAACCATTGTTTAATTGAAAAGTTATAAAGTAAAAGCAAGTACATGAATTGTAGAAATTGTCTGCATGAAACATTCATTGTGAAAAACTCAGTTTCGTAAAGATAGATGGAAGGACATCTTTTATGCAGAAATAAAACAATTTATCTGCCTGCAAAGCTGACATCTCGTAAGCGTGCCTCTGAAGAGCAAACTGGAGCACTGAGCTGCAGAAAAATGCAAACTCGACTTGCCAAAGCATTCCTGCATCCACATGAGTGACCTAGGGAGGGAACCAAAGGTGGCACTGAGATGAAATGAATTAACCTGCCTCCTCCCATGTGAAGAAGTGTAAATAAAAATCAAAGGGATCTTTATCCCACTGACAATATGGTATGCAAGGTCACGTGGCCTAATATTTTAAGAGGATTAAAGCTAAATCTCTGCAAACTTTGAAATGGCCCAACCAACCCTGTAAGCTTTTCAATTTAAATGGGTGCACAGCATGACTCTTATGATCAGTTAGAATCTGGTAGGATGAGATGTAGTGAAGTGGACTCTGAAACAATTCAATCTTGCAGTGATAGGTTTTACACATTATCTGTTATTTTGGAGCTGTGCAGGAGGTGGAAACAAAGCAGATCACCAAAAAATAAAGTCCATTATGAAGAAAGTTTGTGTGAAAAGGAAAAAATCCTTCATATTTATTATTCATCAAATTAGGAACATAATTTCTGTACTTCTGCTTTATTTCTAGGAGAATTGCAAACACCAGGGTCTAACTGGAGCACACAAACCACTTAAACCACACTTCCATCACTCTCAAAAGCCACAGTTCTCTGAAAACATGAGCAGCATAGAGCAGAAAGCCCTACTGTAGATAGGGAAGAGCAGACTTTCACCAAAACATCTCTGTTTGAACCTCAGATGTTATCACATGCAAGGTGCACATGGAGTAAATCTATTCACCAGATGGGGAAAATTGCTAATTGTCCAGCAGAATGTAGCCACCAGCTGGCAGGCAGCTACTGACATGCAAACAAGAACCAATCCCAATAACCACACACAAAAATAGCATAACAACATGCATTCAACCTGAACCATTAATTCTTGTGAGGGGCACAGCTGACAGAAAAAAAAAAAAAAAAGAGAAAAAAGAAAAAAAACATCTGCTCTGAAAGCAGCATGTGAATTTATGTGCTCATGTTTAACTTGTGTTTTGGGAGCACTGCAAAATGTCTCCACGTTAAAAGCAGTGGTAGTAAAGCAGCTGGGAGATACATTCCCTCTAATGCTGCTGGCTGCCCTTTGGAGCTCAGACTCGAACCCTCACATATGGAAAGATGTGAACATTTGTTTTCCAGAGTACTATCCCAGACAAGTAGTTTTGAAATAATTGTGCCAACATGGTACCTGCAATTACCTAGGAAATGAAACTGCTGCTGATCTACTAGACAGTCTGGGAAGATTCAACAATTTTGGCATGAGTTCAGAACCCTTTTATACCTTAAGAAAATTGCTCTTTTCTTAAAAAAAATTACAACAATTTTAATTATTTATGGAAAAGGGGTCACTGATGAATTCTGATTAGCTCTGTACCTTTTATCTTTTATCCTTGCATACAGAAATGCTGATGTGGAGACGCAGCATTTCCTTTCCTTTGCCACAGCCAATGCTTTTTTTGCAGCTCTTTCTTGTCCACTTTCTTCCAGATTTCCTGTGGTTTCTATTAAAAAAAAAAAATCATGAGCTAGCCAAGAGACCCTTGGGTGAAATGGGAAGCTAAAAGAGAGACAGCATATTTTCAGGAAAAATTGTAAGGAGTATTTAACCAATCAAGCTTTTAACTCAGGCTCACTCAGGAGGCAATGTTCAGAATGCATGGACTGACACTCTCCCAGTGACCCTTAAGACAACAACAAGTGGCTTTCAAAGTATTTTTTTCTTCTCAATATTATTCAGTGCCAATGTGTTCCCATAGGCTTCCTCAGTAAAATACTACAGAGGCAGCAAGACCAAGAAACTGCAGTGTGGGCTGAGCGTTCTCCAGCTACAGTTCACCAGCTCAGAACTGCCCCGTACACCTCGGTGTCCCTGAGAGGTCAAAACAGGGTAGGGGGGCTGTTAAGTTAAAGAAAAAAACAACAAAATAATGAAGAAAACAGTATTTTTAAAAGGTGCATTCAAGTAAGCAACATTCTACATAACAACCCAGTTTTAAGCACCTATCTGAAGATCTTAATTAGTCCATTCTGCTGTTAATTTCACATATCCCCTCTTTGCCTTCAGTATCTTTATAGAATCATTTTCAAGCAACTGCATCTATGTTTAAATCCATATCCATCTAGGCAGGATGTGATTATGATTATTTATGATTAGTCCTCCAAGCATTCCCTCTTGATCAGTGTAAGAAGACTGAGAAATTAACCTGCTGTACTCCTGTCCCTAAGTAACCCCCTGCTCCCCGGTAAAATAATAAATGCACTTTTCCCACTTTTTATGGGTTATTTTTTCTTTTCTGATATACTGTTGTTAGTTTTGCAGAACAATCTAAATGTTTTCACTTGAAAGGAGATTACTATCTTGGGACAAAATGTCAGTTTGCAATCTGGGGCCAGCAGGTTCATCTGTTACTGTCCCAGGTAAGGTCTCCAGGGACTGTCTGTGACAGTGTTAGCTGTCTGAAGTGACAGCTGCCAGTGCTCTTGAGACTGGAACAGGCATGGGCACAGGGACATTGGGATGGAGCTCTGGGTCACCCAGCCATCCCCTTGTGGGATAAGAAGAGCACACCATCGCCCAGCCTGGAGCTCACAGCCACAGCTTTGGCCCCTGTGACACACTCAGAAGAACAGGTTTATCTTACTGGAGCAGGGCTGGCCATCAAATGTCCCCCAGACAGCTCACAGGGTCTGTGCACCTTATTATCCCTTTTCCCTCATTTCTGCCATTCTCACAACTGCCCTTGCCTGCTGCAGCCTCTTCCCAAATAAACAGCAGCATTTTTATTTTCCCATGGCTGCCAGTTTTGTTGCATCTGCACCCAAATAAAGTGTTACTGACGCAGTTACCTAGGCACAGGTGACCTTGCAGCACTGTGGGCAGGATGGTCCCAGCACTCCTCAGCTCAGTTATCTGTGAAAACGGACCATTCCTTGTGTATATCATCCTTAGCCACCTGCAAAACCCATCCATCCATCCATCCATCCATCCATCCATCCATCCATCCATCCATCCATCCATCCCTCCCTCCTGGTTCTACCTCTAACTTCTGCCATTTCCTCACACGGTTATCTGTTACATCTAGCAACTTCCCATGTCATGTCCCATTCTTTTCCACTGAACACCCCACTTATTTGGATTAATGGCAGGGCAAGTTGCAGCCAGAGGTATAGAAAATTGCCTGCAGCCCTAAAAACCAGGTGAGGAGACCCAGCATCTCTGGTTTTTTTCTCTTCCAAAGCCAATTGTTCTTTTGTGCCCAAATTATATCGTAACACCTCGTCCAGTGTTTTCTGACCAATCCTTCACCAAAGACTGCAGTGCAGGCCAGTACCTTTGGCAGTCCATTTTCAAACTTTTCTATTTTCTTATACCTAGTGCTTGAGTATTCTTCTGGGTTCTGGTTCACTGCTCCTTTTTTTGGACCATAACTGAGGCAATACACTATACTTTTTGGAAGTGTAACTTTCTGCCCACAAGAGTAACAGCAATGAGCTTGTGTGTAACAGGACACATGAAAATGTGAGGCCCTTCAGATCTTGAACATAATGTGCCATTGGAGTGGTCTGGCTGAAGTTTAGCAGCTCAGTGAGATGGGTATAAAATGAATCTTCATGTTACCAGTAAATTGATCAAACAGACACCAAAAATTCAATCCCTGGTTTTCCCAGCCTTCTTGCAAACTCTTCCCTTAGATCAGCTCTGGCTGTTCATCCAACCCCACGGCAGAATGTTGCAAGAAGGGAAAATACAGCAGGAAGCTCTTCATCAGTAGAGACAGCAGCTCACTAATGCAAGCTTAGTTTAGGCTGGAGGCTCCATTCATTTTTTACTCAAATCAGAGTCAGAGATTTGACTCTTCAAAGCAAATGTAATCTGGAAGACTCAGGCTTCTTGCACTCATGCTAACAGCCATGTGCAAAGCCAGCTGTCCCAGATGTGGACATTGCTTCCTATCTTATTTTTGCTTTTTCATTGGCAAGAAAAAATGATCCATCTCTCTAAAAAAAATTGATTCCGTCAGATATCTCTAGACAGTTACCTCAAAAATTAAAACACTGAGAAGGGAAAAAACAGTCATTTTTGAAAAGTCCTGAGATAGATATTTAGCCTAGACCTGGATTTTTGTTGGACAGCACAAAGAAAGAATAGCATCTGAAAGCAGCCAATATATTTTCAATATCAAAGAGGAAGAATACTTTGTACTAAATTTGTAATATTGACTTTACTGCCATTCATAAGCATTTGAAGCATTTGCCTTTGCTGTGGATGTTCAGACAGTACCCTTATAAAGAAGAAATAATTTTCTTTTTTAAATTTACATGCTATCAATATAATACCACTTAAAAAATGGAAGGGGATGAAAATAAAGGCAGCTAAATTAGCTTCTCTGGGGTTAGAAGTGCATTATGGGTAGCAATTAGAAAATGCTTGCACTAACCATCAAGCAAGTGAGCAGATTTAGCACATCACAGAAATTAATGAGTCCCCATGTAAAAGATGATAGCAATCCCCTCAAAACTACCACCTTGCTTGCAGCACAGCAAATGCAATTTAGCTTCTTGAGGCAATAGAGATGGTTTTCACTGAAATGTTGAGAAAGATGAATGTAGATGCCGTGGTCCTTGACACAAGGAATGCAATAAGAACCTTTGACCCAACCTGCATCTCTGCCTTCCTGTAGCTTGACTGACTGGCCAAGAGGCTCCTAAGCCATATTCCTGCAGGTTTTATATGCAACGTTCCCTGCAAGATATCTGTTTGCTGAAACACTTGATCCTTTCATGCTGTAGTTCTCCCTCCCCATCTTCCTAGTGGGATTCCCAGGAAAAGGTTTCCAAGAGAAAGAGAAAGAGAAAGAGAAAGAGAAAGAGAAAGAGAAAGAGAAAGAGAAAGAGAAAGAGAAAGAGAAAGAGAAAGAGAAAGAGAAAGAGAAAGAGAAAGAGAAAGAGAAAGAGAAAGAGAAAGAGAAAGAGAAAGAGAAAGAGAAAGAGAAAGAGAAAGAGAAAGAGAAAGAGAAAGAGAAAGAGAAAGAGAAGAAAAAGAGAAAGATTTATATGAGAACTAGCAAAGGGAAAGAGACCAGAAAGCTGAAAAGTAAGGTAAAGCACAGCCTGGCCTTGCACAATCGAGATTCCCATGCTGGTTTATTTCTAGCCAGTATCAAAACTCCCCAGGCCAGATTCATACGCTAGGGATGGTCCATGTGAAATAAACAGTCCGTCTCCTCACTGAGAAACTGCCACAGGCCTAGAAAACAAACAGCCACAAGGGAGGGTAAAAAAATGATGAGGAGACTGTAAGGATTAGGATAACACTAATAGAAACAGTGAAGCAAGACAAAGCAGAGGAGCCTGGAGCATCCTCACGTCCTCACGAGAAACCTGCAGGGAGAAGGCTAGCGGCTTCCAAGGGAACAACTTCTCTTTGAATGCCCTGCAGGGGCTGGGACTTCAGGTAGATCTCTGGCACAAAGAAACTGCATTTCAAGCTGCTGTGCCCTAATTAGGCAGCTGGCCATCTTCCTTACAGTAAGTAAAGGAGTGGCAAAAAGGGCTGATAGAGAGAAAATAAAGACAGATATTAAACAACTGTAAGACTTTGATTTGCTATACTGCAAAAAGCGCATGCTTTTCTTTTTTACCCTCCTTTTTTCCCTCCTTTTTTCCCCTTTTTTACAATTGTCCAGGGAATAAGAGAATTTCATCATAATTGTATTCAGGTCTTGACTAAGTAGTTGAAAGGTCAGGAATTTGCCCTAAAAGTAATTAGTGGAGAACAGATCAAAACAGAAATATTTAAGTATATTTATGAATTAAGATTCATTAAAAGAAATCCTTCATTGTTGCTTCATTCCATCATGTTTAATGTCACTGTAGTTTTGCCACGAGAGGACATGTTTCTAAGGTTTTGGGCTTTTTTCCCCAGAGGGACTCACTTTCTGTCTCAATGTGTTTTTTTCTCCTCAGTCACTCCAAGTCTTTTCTCTCTATCCCTTAAATATCATGCTCCAACCGATCGGTTTCACCCTTCCTGAGCAGTGGGTCCCTGAGCTGATGCTGCATTCATTCACACCTTTGCCCATCTCCTGCAGCTGGCACAGCTCTGCCCTGCCACCCCAATCACTCCAGCACTTCACACGCACAGCAGTCGCCTTCCTACAGAGCAACACCCAACTGGATCACGTGGAACCGTGAAATCCAGGAATTACACATGGTGTTCTGCAAGGGAGTGATTAGAAGGGGACTGTGTGTTCATCCAAAACAGGACTGATTGAAGCAGTGTACCATTCAAACAAAGGTGATGGCAGAGCTACGTGCACTAAACGTACCGTCATGGGAATCACAGGCCCTGCTTGTTACAAGTCCTGCTACTCAATTTAAGAACAGTTGAATAGCTTTCTTCATCTCTGACAGAGTCTGAGTTCCTTGTCTGCCAGCTGTCATATTGTCCCTATCTGAGGGAGCTTTTATACTTGGAGATCATAAAATACACTTCCAATGAGCTCTCTTTGCTTTCCTAATGAGATCGATTACACCATGCTGGAGATATTTTCAGACATGTTCTGAAGGAAAAAATAAATCCAATACTCCAGAGGGAAGATTCACCTTAAAAGTGAAGCAGCATAAGCACTGCATATCTTTTCCCCAAAACCATATATTGTGGTTCTGCAGCAGAGTTCATTGTGGTATGTCTTTACCGGTTGTTTTGTGCTTCCATAATTATGAATGACATATGTGTGTTCAGTTTAGGAGAAGAAAAATTTTCAGGCCTTTCCCTCAGTCTGTAGTACATAAATGCTTTATGTGGAACATGTACTTTCAGTGGAGTAGAAAAGGTTTGTGGGTCTCCAGTGTACAGGAATCTCATCACCAAAATACACAACCCACGTGTCTTAGACAAGCGCTGCCTGTGATTTTCCAAAAAGAAACAAACAAACCCAAAAACCAGTGGAGGCATGCTCTTCTACTCAGTAGCTTCAGTGGGGCAACTACAACTGTTTTTAACACCTCCACAACTGGATGATTACTCAAGATGGGGAAAAAGTATACTACAACATAAACAAGGACAAATATTACCTGTTTGAAAACCTATACAAACAATAGCATCCACCTCAGCTCCATCTCACATAAGAGGAAAACTCATCCAAACGTTGGTCCCAGGTTTGTAGGGTGCTCCATGCAGGTGGCAAGATTGACATACAAAGCTATTGAGGTCTACAGAGGAAGAAGCCACATCAGATCATGCATCCATACATTCTTCCAACCAACTCCAAAGGAAAAGCCTGAGTACTGCTGTACAAACTCATCATCAGGCAGGTCATGAAGACCACAATGAGACACCAAAAGAGAGTAAGAGTGTCTTCTGCTGTCTCTTCCAATAGCATGAATCCTCTCCAAGTCAGGTTAAACTTAGAAATTAAGGAATTACCAAGAAAATGAATGTGTTACAATTATTTATTTCCATGCTGAGAAGAAAAGCAGTGTCAGTACTATCTGTATTATTAAATAATTGCCTAAAGCATATCTACTGTATTCTTATAATCAGGATGCAGCAAGCTCATTTCTCAGTCTTGTGCCTTTTTTCTGTGCGTCACATTTTCCAAGAAATCTTCTTTCATTCTTCAACAAGGGAGGCAGAATACTACCCCCAATACAGTCTGTTTGGTGAGGTAGTTTCATAGGAGGCAAGAATTTGAAATTGCTAACTCTTCAAAACTGTACTTCTGCCAGGCATCTGATCTCCTGGGTGAATGCTATCATAGATATACCTCCTCTGTTAAATGGAGGCAGGATTCAAATCTTCAATGCTTTTTAGAAAGGTTTGCTAGAGTCCTTGTGTTTAACACAATGCTTCTGGTAAACATGAAAAGCAGATACATCAGGGAAGCTGGCCACAAAACTTCCACATTTTTGATGAGGCTTGTGATGAAGTTTACGCAGGAGACAGCTCCTAAAGTGGAGTGGTTAGAACAGAAAAATGTCTGGGAGTTTCATCACTGAAGATGCATTTGAGTTCTCAAATTCCAGGTCAGGGAGCCTTCCAACCACGGGCCCAGAGTGCCTTCCTACCCCAGAAACACACCAGCAAACAGCTGCAATAAAAATTATTTGTCTGGACAATCAGGGAACTGTCTCCTAAGGCTATGATGTTAAATTTGGATGCAGCAGTGGAGAATTTTGCACAAGAAAACAAAATTGACTACAGTTTTTCAGATGTAGAATAAGACAGGCTTTAGGTATGATTTTTTTCAAGTCTTAGGAACAGAAATCCTTTTGTGGGCTTGGATTGCTGTCATTTAGTTTCTGGTCCCATATAAAAGATTTCTTCCCCTCTTTCAGTGCCTTGGAAAGAGTGATTGATTACCTTGAATGATGAATGATTACCTTGCATATGGTCAGCCAAGCTCACTTGGTTGGGTGGCGCAGGCAGCTGAGTCTTCACCTTCTAAAAAGAAGCAGTAGACTTTTAATAGCTGACAGTCCATTTACTGGTGCTTGCTTCTCTGCATTGCTGTACTCTTTTGTACTTTTAAGGGTTTCTTTGTGGATCTAAATGAAAATGACACTGCTGGAACTCCCAATCTGGAAATGGGCGATATTTAGCAAACCAGTTCCATGGGAAAATCTGGGAGAGGATCCATAGTCCTGCCAGATCGGCGTAGAAGCTCCTGATTTGATTTTTGTACACTTGATGGGTTGAGCTGAAGTTATCTAAAAAGTGGCCTGTGACACAGGCCAATCTTAGAAATATTGACCAACAGCCATTGTTTGGGCTTAATAAACATTTAGATGACCTTCAAGGCTTTTCATGATAATCCTTACAGGCTAAGACTGGTAATAAGACATTTAATGGCTTCAAATATTATGTTGTCACACCAGTTAACTTCTCTCATCTCAGGGTAGAAAGTGGAGGGTAGCTCCATTTAAATCCCCTGTGGACCATAGCTCCTTCAGTGCCTGCACTGTTTCATCTCTTGCTCTTGAAAATCTTGTAGGAAACTGAAGGACTCTATGGAGAACCAAAACAAATTGTGAGATGAGTGAAATAGGGAAGGTGGAGTGCAAATATTAGATAAGATACATTCCTGCTGTATTTTTGACCAAGAGTGAAGGAACTTGTTACAGCCTATCATGACAAAAATTTCATCCTTTTACCCCAGCTGCCCCACTTTTTAATTTCTTTTTTTATTTATCTCACAGTAATTGACATTCATGCTTGGGTTTTATTTAGTTTTCTGTTAGCATTTCCAAAGGCTTTACCATGAAGGGGTAAATCCTGTTGGAGAAAGCCCCATACAGTGGATCATGCTGTACATGTATAATCATCATAAATCACAGAGTGATTTGGGTTGAAAGAGTCCTTAATGATTGTGTAGATCCAACTTGCTTGCCATGGGCAGGAACACCTTCCACTAGATCAAGTAATATTTCTAATCAGTATCTAATGTATATATTTTATATATATATATATATAAAATCAGTATCTAAGGTATATAATATGATTTATGATGATTATAAATACAACCATATGCCTGATCCATACATGCATTTGGTTAAATTCCCTGTCCATGTAAAGCAACAAGAAGCCTGACACACTCTCCTTCCAGATAACCTGGCCTCCACATACACAGTGAGGTCACATGTGAAGCAAACAGGAATCAGAGCTGGCTCCAGGAGGCAATCAAGAATCAGACATTGCATCATTTTTTTCTTCAAATCAAGTTTTAGAAGACTGTTCATAATCAGTTTATTCACACAAGTGTCTGTTTCGTCACTCAGATTCCAGTCATCTGTGGTACAATTAAATGCATGAAATAAGAGAGCTTTCCCTGGACAATGCTAAATTACTACTCTCTTCTGAAAAGGAAAGTTGTTTTGAAGAAATTCACAATAAAGGAAAAGCTTTTGATCTGCATAGGCAGAAAGACATACCATGCCAAGTTTCATTTGTGTATGTTTTTGTTTTTTCAATGTTTTGTCAAGCACCCTGCAGCACAGTTCAGTGATAGCGGGTAGTGTTTGAATGAGTGGGTAAAGGATGTCAAACTGAGTACAAGAATGAATGCATTGGCCTTGACTATGGAAGATCTGGTTGATTTAAAAGCTAATTCAATGATACAAGCCTTCACTCAGCTGGTTTGTTCAAAGTATACAAGCAGACTTTTTTTCTCTACTTCTTTTTTTCCTCCTTGTCTTTTCAATGTGTGTTGCAGGCCTCAGGCATCTGTTCACAGGCTTTCTTTTCCTTACTGTGGAGAAAAATCTTCTCACCTGTCTGAAAGATGGAGTTAGGACACCACACCACTCTCATTAGTTGTGAAAGAATTTTCTTGCCTCCTTTTGGTTCTGGGCATGCCTTTTTTTGTGTCACTCATGCCTCCTAAACCTCCCCCAGCTATATCACCTCAGGACACTCACAGCCTAGTGCAGCAAGCTGTGAGATGCTCAGCATTTTCCTCTGATCAGTGCTTGTCCTCTGTGAGCCAGCTGCTGTGCCATGAGGAGGATGGCGTGGGCAGGAGGTGGAGAGGGGAACTCTGGCTGCTTGGAAATTAAGCCAGCGATCTCCTCCTTGATCTTGTTTCTAGCCCACTGGTCTGCAGAATGACAGTCTGGGGGTCACTTCTTGGTCTAGATCTCCAGCTGGGCTTGTCATGACACCTAATTCAGAGCTGGGGCTGTCTCATCCTGTTATAATTGGCTCAGTCTTCTGGCTTGTCTGGACAACAGACGAGTTTTGTAACACTTGTGTGTATATCCAATACTGTATGGACTTGTCTTGGAAGGACTTGTTTTGTCACAACTGAAGTGACATAGTCATGTAAAAAAAGCAGAAAAAGAATAAATCTATCAACCTGCTGGATAAAAATGGCCTTCTTGAATCAATCCTAATTTGACATTTGTGTAATTATGGATTATTTACCAAGATCTAGTCTTCTGCTCATAGTATAGAAATTGTGAAGGTGCCTGGCACTAGTAAATTAGATAACAAAAAGGGTGATTTGTCATTATTACAGATCGTTAGTTCTTTTCATGTTTAAACTTGCCCTTTTACAAAGACAGACTTCCTTTGGGTGTCTGGAAGATACAAAATGCTTCATTTAAGGCCCAGCTGGTCTGTTGGTCATTGCACTGTATTGATTCTGCCCTTGCCCAGAAAACAGGATTAAAAGCTACATAAAGTGTGAGCTAAGAAAGCAAGGTGCAAGTGGACAAATAAGTCTTTACCAATAGAGAGATTGTAAGGTCAGGAGCTTTATCAGCAGCCAAAATGTGAAAAGTACAGTTTTTTCACCTTTCCTTGGACTGATACATCCTCTGTTCTGCAGCTCTTTAAGAAAAGAGATCTCCTAATGGGGGATAAATGAAACTCCCAGAGGTTTGACAAAACTCTATGAACTGGACCACTTGGAAATGATGGCATCCTAAAATCCTTTTCCTTGAAGGAAGGGAAGTGTTACTGCGCTGCCCTCTAATGCTCACAGCTTTGCATTCACTCATGGATGGAGAGGTTCGAGGTTACTGTTGCTTAATAAGCAAACCACTGGTTTTGTGTCTGCTCTCATCACATAAAATTGGAAAACCAGAGCTTTATACTAAATTCCGTGTCTCTTTTCCTATGCAAGCCCACTTGTTATTATGCATATTATAATATATGTTATTGTAATAATGAATTATGGAGTGCTTTGGGGCGGTAATCCAATTTGTGGATATTTCATTTGGAGTGGGCCATGAGTGAATTGTCCCACTGTGATGTATTGATAAGCCCTAGGCTCACAGTGTCACTGAGAGGTAAAATAAGGCAACTCAACACAACTGGGAAAAATAGGGGAACCATCCTTTTACAAAATCGTGATAGACATGTCAGGTTCCTGTGTCTTTAAATTTTAGAGCATGTAGAAATGATGCTCTGTGGTCTATTATATCTTGCAGAACCATTTCACAGGATCACTTAATTTTTTTCAGGAGTTTCCCTACACTGGTTCTTACTGTTCTCCCTCTGCATCACCTAAAACCCTATGAAAACTTAAAACTGCCATGCTTATCCAAGACTGAACACCCAAGATTTGTGCTTTCATACCTCCTGTTTTGCACTTAAATAGATGCCAACAGAACCCCCACTTCTTCCTTGCAAAGAGATGCAGAAAAGGGGGAAGCAGAAGTGGTCAGGAGCTCCAATTTAAGGCTCAATAGTATTCAGGGCCCTTTTAACTTCAAAACTTGACCTTGAAGTCTGAGAGCTATAGCAGCAGCCACACAATTATTACTAGGACAGGGGCAGGAGGAGGAAGAGGAGGGAGGGTAGGGAAGAAAGCAGAGACACATCTCCACAGAAACCCAGTCAGGGTCAGGATCTAAACTAGCTTATCAAGCTGCATAAATATTAATCATACTGTTTAAGACTATATTCTGCTCCATCTGCAGAGTTGCACTCTAAGAGGTGTCTCTAACAGGTCATGATGTCTCCAAGCGTCTTTTATTAATAATTAAAACACTATATCTTGAATTACCAACTGGTTCATGGAAGATATTGCTGTGTTGGCAGTGTCAGGCAGGGGAGAGCCTAATGCATAATGCCAAGGTGAAGGGGTTAGGTATGCAGCCTTTTGCCTTTCTCTTCATTATTTACATTTCAGTGCTTCCTAAAAGCCATGAGAATGTGCCCTTCTTGTGCTAGGCTCCTGTTCCACACCTCTTTTGCCCATCTGCAAAATGACAATGCTTTCATTTGTCAAGATCTTTGAGGCCTGAGAGTGGAAAGCCTTATAGATGAGATGTTCTGGAAAAGAACTTCTATGCCCAAGAGCTTGTTTGTTACAATGTACTAATGGCATTGTTAAATGTCAGCACCAACAAATTTTGCTCTGTCTGTGGCCTTAGATGATCACAAACAAGCTCTCTCCCTTCAGGTACTAGAAAAAGAAAATTCACATTAAGGAAACAAAAATATACATGTAAGAATTCCTTTCTGCCAAGGAGGAACAGGAGAAAATGCAGCACAGTGATTCAGCAGAGCATCAGCAAAGAGTGCTGAAAGGCACTAGCAAGGCTCAAGTGGTGATGGTGGAGGAGTGTCAGAGCCATGGACTAGCAGGTGGAAAGATGGAAGGATGAAGTACCAGCTCATCATGAGGTTTGTGGCACACAGGAATGTGTGTGTGACCAGCAACCACCCCTCTTCAGGGATCTCAGCCATAGGAAATGAGAGCAGAGTAGTAGCAAAGGGAGAAGATGCAAGCAATCTGGATATTTTAACTCTGAGCTTGTGTTTCTTTTTCCATTGGAGGCGAATTTGCATCTGGCAACAGGCATTAAAGTGTGTACAAAGGCAGGTCTGTGGCTCCTAGTCTGCCAGGACAATAAAGTGCAGGGGATGAAGCAGAAAGAGACAGCATTGAGGCCACACAATGCAAAGGGGACTCTGCAAGAAAGATATCCAAGGAAATAATGATCCAAGCAATATGGTTGATATGGTGTAATCCCTACTCTACCAAGATTATGGGTTTAGCTATGGATGTGGTAAAACTGAAGCAACCAGGACTCTTGTGGTATTAGAGGGCATCCATGCTTGAAAATAATTTTTTTCTGGCCCTTTATGATGTCCTTGAATCACTCTCTGCTCTACCAAAATGTGCAGAAAAACTGAATCTGTGAGCACCTGTATCTCAGGCCATACTTAAATCCATGTAAATAGGTGTTGCATGCAGTTATGTTTGAAATTCCTTGTGTCAAAAATCTCTTTTTGTCTCTGGAATGGTGTAAAAGGATTTCAGAACTGAGCTCACATCATTTGCAAAACAATGTAATCCACATTTTTAATTCCTATGCACATTAACTTTACATGGGGATGGGAGAGGGAAATCTCTGATGAGAACAGTTGAAGTTCCCAATGAAGCTGTTGGGGAGTTACCTGATTTTTCCAGACATAGGAATTTACTTGTTCATCTAGTCATAAGATTTATTTAGTTCTAAAAGAAGCCTGGATGCCAAATTTATTAGACAATAAATCTGCAAGAAGCAAAAGAAATCCCTCAGAAGCAAATGCTGATGACATTGCTTAGAAAAAGTTTTGTATAGTATAAGGCACTCACACAAATGGAGATGAACTTTTTACTCCCTTTTTGGTAACTATTTTAGCACCCATTACCTCCTTTGCTTCCCTTTTGTGCTCCTTTTTTCATTGTTTTCTAATTCCATTTTCTCATGATAGCCGATTCACAGGAGGCTCTTAATCTTTTGGCAATATGATGTAATTCTGTGAAAAAATATTAGATAGCTAAGCTGAGGGAAAAGAGAATTAAGGGACATGTCTGAGGTCACACAATAGGTTAATGGCTAATCACAGTTTGAATCCAGGAACTTCTAGTTATTAGACTTTTTCTGCAATTGACTGTGTTGTCTCCTGGAACTCTGAAGTGCTATAATATCACTTAAAAATTGATATAAGTGTCGCATAGGTGGAAATTAAAAATGTGGTCAGGAGAAAAAAATTGAGTTATTGGGAATCATTAACAAGCTTCCAACACTGATCGCTTCTTAAACAAACAGGCTGGATTCTGATAAGACATATCTGCACCCTCAGAACAATTAATCAAGTCTCAGAAGTGGCAAGCTTCTGTAATAATATCTTACTTGTTGATCACTGAACATCCACTGAAGACAGTGGATAATAAAAACTTCCTTCCTTTTGTTTCTGTGGTGGAATATGTTGGCACTTACTGCTCTGCTGGGAATGTTGTGTGGGAGAAATTCTGGACCAGGGCAGAGTACTGCTCTCCTTTACCTGTCTCCTTCCAATTAAGCCTCCATAGATTTATGTCTTAATAAAACAGCAGTTATACTATCTTTTTTTCAGTTCAAATTTGCAGTTAAAAACCACTGCTCCACACATAATAGGTGCTGTCTGCAATTGCTTAAATTGGGCATAAACATTCATTGCCTCCTTAGCTAACAAATGCAACCTTGCTGTTCGAAGGAATGAGGAAAATTCCACTCAAGGTCAAGTGATCTGATGTTTCCAGGCAGCCTCATTACCCACATTAGCACTGTAGAAGACGAGGCAGAACATCTGGTAGTGCCATAATAAAGATAGAAATGTATGCATATTTGCTTAACTCTTCATGTCGATGTTGAGCCTGTGCTTTAATTTTGGGTCAATGTTCTGAAAAGCTGCTATTCTCAGTGTTTAAGATTAGGCTCAAATGATTTCTTGGTCTCTGCAATTCCTTATGTCCAAAACAAAACCATGGGGATACTGAAAATATCATCTCTTGCTGCTTGGCAGCACTATCAGATTTCAGGCAGAGTTGGCCCAGCCAATCTGACATGGATTTTGTCTCACACACCTGATACCAATAAAGTAGCTCTTTATTGGAGAGCTATTGGCAATCCTCTGTCATTGTGTCCATCAGCAACGTTTGCTCACCCTAATGAAAATGAGTAACAGACCTGGAAGAAAAGAGGATGCCTTTGCAGCACTAATCTCCTCTCTTACTGCCCTCTAATGAGTTTCTTCCCCAGTGGCTTTGCTTTCAGATTCTTTGGAGGGTGTGGAAGAGCAGCAGCATCTCACCAGTTCCTGCAGGAGCAACCCTCCTCAGCTCATTTGAGGTGCATGGCTGTCATTTGCAGAGCTCCTTGTTCCTTTGCCTGACTCCCAGCCTCATAAGAGTACTTCTGGATCTATTTTGCATCCATAGGTTATGATCACATACTGACAGCTGAAAGACATTTCTCTCTGGCTTTGCATTTTTCTTGAAGTCTGACACATCTGAGGTGTGGAAGGAGGAAAGTGTGAGATCTGGCTCCACAACTCCTTGTCATGTGGAAACACTGATGCTGAAAGTATCTTAGTATGGAATTTAGAAGAGCTTTTCCTCCCTTAAAGGCAGGGTAACACTGCAAAAGAGTGTTGCTGGGCTGAAAAGCTGCCTGAAATACATGCTCAGTACAGCCCATCCACAGGGTATGACTGCTTTGTATCCTGTTGGCACTCCTGTTTGTTTCAGTGCAGTGCACATGAATCTATTCAACACTCAGAAACTCCTGCTGCAGGTGCTATGCTCATCAAAACCTGCACCTCTTGTGATCAAAAGATCCCAGAAACTCTTGCTCCCAGAAGGTCCAGAAATAAAGTAATGAAAACAGAAAGTTATCCCAAAGGGTTGCTGTGGGGTATGCTGTGTTGGTCTGGACTTAGATGCAGAAGGCAGCCAGGAAAAAGGGAAGAAACTGGGTGGGACATGAAACTGGTCCTCTCCCATTCTCACCCATTTCTTCCCCACCTTCATGTCTTCATTTTAAAATGTAGAAGGGACAGCAGGATTGTCCTCCAGTGAAAATATTTCAGCCTCAGTCATCACAATGCTGCAACCAGGGATAATAAACACACACTTCTGGCGACTGTTTGGAAACTGCTGCAGACAGAAGCACAGGAGCAGTACCCAGTACCCAGTAAAAGTGGGCAATGCTGCCTTTTCCAAGGTGGCCCTAGTGGAGCTCCATGCAGAGATGTGAAACCAAGATAATCTAAACCCACATTTCACTCCATATGTTGTATTGCCTTAGCACACTTCCTTGCCTGTATTTTAAAGTGCTTCAATTCAGAGTAATTTAAAACCTCATCAGTACTCACTAGAGGGTTGGGGTTTAGAACCTCAGTCAATTAAGTCCATGTGGATGAGTAATAGAAGTAAAAATCACAGTTTTCAGAGCAGAAAAAAAGAGAAAGGAAAAGAAGAAAAAAGATTCTATAGCCTAGCTATTCAAAAGCAATTATATTTTTAGTTACACAGAGAGACATTTTCAGACTTCTAATTGCTCCAAATCTATCTGCTAAAGAGTCATTACATTCCATTTTAACCCCTCTCTGACACCAGGAACTAATGCTGTAATTGAACTGTGCCACCAGTGATCTCAGTTCAAAATCATTAGTGGAGTTGTTATTTTTCATATTTGCTCTAACATTTCTGCTCATTTCTGATCATTTCTGCTTATAGGCATGGGGCCAGATTTGATGCCAGCATATGTGGGTACAACACCACTGAGATCGGTGCTGTTGTGTCCAATTAGGCCTGTGATGAGGTTGGCCCCATGTGCTATGAGCTTTCATTAACCAATATATTCCCATTACAGACTGTGATCTGTTCACCCAACTACATCTTCTTTAACATGTGGCAATGCAGTAGAATAAAACTCAGCAGGGTCATGCTTTGAATTCTCCCCATTTTTATGGGTTTTTTTTTAATATCAGAACCCCAACTTTGGGTAATTTCATATCCACACACGTGATTCACATTTCACGTGCAGACAATCAAGGAACAATATTTTTTAAAGAACTTTGGTTGTTGTGTGCTCTCTGATTCGTTGTTTATAGCAACAGGTGTATGTAAAGTACCCTGGGTACTTTCCATCTCCTTTTTCTCCACAGACCTTAACTGAAGAATGAGAGAAACTGAATCAGAATATCATGGTAAACATGTTAATAAGGTTCTATGCAGCTTATGTGTTATGGGTTTTGTTGCACTTATGAAAAAAAGAAACATTAAATGTCAGGGATATTTCTAAATGCAGGCTTGTAAGGTGATATTTAATCGTAAACAGTATGACAGTTATTGGCAACTGATAATGTGAGTCCTATAGCAATCTGTTAATTAAGATTCCACCCACATTTCTAGTTTAAACTCTGCCATAAAAATATGCTCTGTACTATAATCTGGAACACAGATTTTAGCACAGCAGTGCTTTTTGTTTGTTTTGTTTTTAATTCCAAAAAAATCGTTCAGCCATTTTATAGCTGAGAAAGGCAAAGACTAAGCAAGAAGTTTCCAACCCTCAGTTATGATCTTGCACAACTCATCTGAACTCAAGATTAATGCTTGCAAATGCAATAACTCAATCCCATTCCCATGGCATTTGACAGCTTAGAGCCCAGCAGGTACTGGAGGGCTTTGCTGGTGCCAGTGTCTATCAAACCTGATTCATAACCTGCCTTGCTCCTCTGAGCATGTGCAGGCTGGACAGATGTCATTATTTATGACCCAACTCTGCCTGTGCTCCCCGTGATGGAGTGTGCACTACCTGGCTGTGTTAGCACCGACTGCAAAGCTCTCCTCAGTATAACTCTGTTTGCAGCACAACCATGCAACCAGCATTTTCTGGCTCACACCTGATTAATGCAGAACGCAGGAGAAGATAGTTTGTGGCCATCTATAGGTAATTGTGTAGATAGCATCTGAGGAGAAAATGCTTTCTGGGCCAAACTGTGGCTCACGACCTGTTGGATGGTTACACTGAGAAAAGCAACCCAATTTCCATTTTTACCTGTCTGATGTTGAAACCAGGCTCCCTAGGGACAGAATAATGAGCTTGTATCTGGGTCAAGTTCCTGGCTAACTAGGTCACCACCATGAATGTTCCACCTGCAGTCAGCTTTGCTCCCAGGGGAAGAGCAAATGTCATGGGTGACACACACAATGTTGGACACGCTTCCAACACTTCCATCCAGCAAAACACAACTTCTTCCCCCAACTCAGTCAGCTTGTGGCTCAACAGCCCTTCCCTCTCTGAGGAGAGAGCATCAGTGCTAGTGGAGACACACAGTGGTATGGAGTGGAGAATGGATCCTTGGTAAAACCAACCTAGAGGTGAAGGGGAAAAAAATAGACAAAAAATCCTCCCAGCTCATTTTAAGCTGCTTGGTTTCCCAATCTTATTCCGTTCTGGCTGCATCAACACTTATGGTCTCATCCACCAGTAAGATCTGATGCTGGTCCAGTGGGAGAGCAGAGCAGAGGAGAGTGCAGAGTAATCTGCTGTAACAGCACTCCTGGCTGAAGGTAACTTAATATGTACAGGGATCTGTGGCTCAAAAATTCAGGTGTGATGGTGTAGTGATGACCAGTAACACTCTGAAATCTGCTATGTTTGTCTGAGAACTCAGCTTTTGACTCAGGCTATGACCAATGCATAGTAGTATGAGACCTGATTTACTTGATGAATCTTTGATCTGGTTCAACTTCAGCTTCTTTCTTTGAAGCTTAGTAAGAGGTTTTATGTCCTTTTTACAAAATTGTATCTACATTTACATTAGTTTTACTGTTATTATGTGACTATCAAATCAATAATATAATCTTTTTCAGTATTTACTTAGCATAATAAAAGCTGGAAAATTATCTAAATAAAAGTGAAATGAAAAACATTCCCCAAGCACAAATGGAATTAAAAGACTATAAAAACTCCATATTCCCA
The DNA here is from genome assembly GCF_027579445.1 of Ammospiza nelsoni. Lineage (NCBI taxonomy): Eukaryota > Metazoa > Chordata > Aves > Passeriformes > Passerellidae > Ammospiza > Ammospiza nelsoni. Next base: position 108,912,319 of record NC_080633.1, read on the forward strand.
GCTCCTCTCGCTTTATGTAAACATTAACCTGAGCTTCTCTAAGGCACTCAGTACTGTTTTAGCTCAATTCCCCGAGTTCAGCACCTGTCCACATAAACATCCCTGGCCTTTTTGTGACAATTGGAGGGCAGCTGTGTGAGACCTTCCTAACAGCCCTATTCCACTGCAGGTCACAGATCTGCTTCCCCCCTACTTCCTTCATTTACCCAAAAAGTACCTTCCCCTCAGCCATACTGAATGCATCCACATCATGCAGGAGGCAAGACACCAGCATAAATGCTGATTGTTCTTATTACCTGTTGGAAAATAATAATTATCATTACGTTTCCAGAATTAGGTTCCACATTAATGTCTTCCTGTGGTGCCCTTTATATTACACCATAGAAGTCTAATCTGCAACTAGTCTTTCTTGTTTCTGTGGGATTATTTTATCACTTTAATGTTCCTCTAATAGACAGTATTTTTGGCACATGAAATGATGAGTGTGTATTGTAAACCAATTAGGATACATTTTAAAAAGAAACTGTGATAGGTTATGGAAAAACATCATGAAGCACTGAGAAATGCTTGAATTTCTTGATAGCTCCTGCCATCAGAAACTGTGTTGTTTAGTCATTTTGCTAAACCATTGGAACTGTTTTATTTTTAGATTATATGGCTCCTCTGCTAACCTTTTTCTTGTTCTGTAGAACTAATTACCGTCCCATACACTATTGCAAATACCTTAAGTTTAAAGCAAAAGTTAGATTTATTCAGTGATTCTTTCTAAAAGAGCAGGAAACAAAGATACGCATGCCCTCTAACTAATATTATTCTGTGGAACATTTCATTTCAGCCACCATCATATTTTAAGGAGTTAATTTCCATTTTGACTGTGTTTTATTAATAGGCCACTGGAAGCTTATAAACACTTCAAGGCTTTTAAGATTGTGTTTTTGCAAAAATAATTAATTATGCAGTGTTATGGATTATGATGCCCTCCTTCCCATGGTTTCCAGACTTCTTGCTTGTTGTCATGTAGCTCCAACAGTTCGATGAACACAAGAATATATTTTTCCCTGTGTGTTCTAAAAGGAAGTGTGATTCTTTATAAAGGACATATTGCAAATTGAAAAGCTGCCATCACACAGTCAGGTTGTCCTGTGGTTTATATCATAAATAACAGCTCTGCACTTCCTAAAGACTAGTTTAGCTCTTGTGCAGGACCCCAGACTATCAGCTGCAGAGACTGACAGGCTTGAAGCCAGTAGAGACAGTGGTAATCATCAAGACTGATTTCCCACACAATACAGACCATCTACATTCTCTCACTATTTCTTCCAAAGGAGACAATTTTTCTTCCTGGAGCATAAGAGCTATTTTATCTCTTAGACAGCAAAGGGATGGTGTCACCTTGTGCCATGTCATCTCATTTTTTGACAAAACAACATCTGAACAGTTCCTTAGTAATTCTTAGATTCTTTATGGATCATGTGAACCAGAGCTGAGTAAATCTTGAAACAGGTATGTTTACTGGAGAGTATCAATTTCAGTTCTTAATTAATATAGACAGTGTGTCCCAGCCCTCCAAACACAGACATAGCTTTCCTACTGTCTTTCTGAGAATACCACAGTGAGTGAGTGGATTTATTCCCAGAAAGATTAGTGATTTTCTCAGTACACACACACTGCAGAGAAATTACACTTTTGACTTAATTACAAATTCCCACATCAGAAATCTGATAGAACAAGCTTGCCCTACTCCGCTGGAAGGGCATCCCTGGGTTGCAACAAAACTCTTTTACAAATGCAGGCAGAAGACAAGTGATGCGCCAGGAATTGTGCATTGATGCTGCCTGTCTGCGGGGCGGTGTGATGGCCAAGTGCATTCAGGAGCCCTGGGGCTTCTCTGCTGATGAGGCACCAGCAGAAAGATGTGGCAATCATGAAGAATCACATTTTGACCTGGCCTGTCCATCCATGTAGAGAAGCACAGTAGGGAGGTAGAGAAATCTCTTATTCCCTCGGGGATTTTTCTTGTTACAGGAGAATAGCAATCTACCTCTTGTGCAGTAAACAGGCAGACAGGGGGGACATTCCTCTTGTCCCTGATATAGTAGCAAGAAAGCTCAACTGAGCTTGCATGGACAAGAAAATAGAAGAGCCTAGAAGGCAAAAATGACCTATCTCCTCCCTAGTCTAGGGCTGGGGGTGGAGGGGGCTGCTGTGACCTATAGTCTGGCGTGCACTTTTCACACGGAGCTGGCCAGACACATGAAGCCTTTCCTCCAGGGACACTGGGAGATGGAATTCTTATCTGCCATGAATAGTTAGCATGGAAACAATTTACTTTGTTTCATGGCTAAAATGCAGCAGCTATGCCTGCCATCACTCTGTTAGAATCTGACATAGCAATTCTTAATCATGCTTTGGCTTTTCTTTTTGCTTTCCATCCTTGTTCTTGGAGGGGTTGTCACAGCTGATGAATTCTACCTTGCATGAAACTCAGAGAATGGCATCAAGCCCGTGTTTCAGACAGAGCACACTGACCAAGAGTGTGTGGACATGTGGCACCTTGTGCCTACACCTAAGGTGACAAAAGGAGCTACTGCAGCTCTCCCAGTGCCATTGCAAATCACTGCTCTCACAGCAGAACCTACTGCTCCTTCAGGCTCCTTCAGCTGCTCATGGAAAATCTCCCCAACCCAATCCAGCTCAGACAGGTGGGCCCAGTTTGAGAGGGTGATGAGTAAATCTCTGCTGCCCCATCTGGATTCAGGTACTTTCCTGAGAGCAGCTGAGGCTGTTTTGCCTCTGGCAAGGATGGGTAGCTAGGAGGCAGGGTTGTGCTGGCAACCTCTGCAGCTGGCAATGCTGCTGCAGCTGGAGAAAGGATGAGCGCTCACACAGTGACTTGCCCAGGGTCGCACTGTAGCATAAAGAGACTTACAGTTGCTTTAGTTAATAGGCAGAATACCAGCACAGGGAAGGTGGGAAAAAGTTCACAGCAGAAATTCTATAGTGCAGTAAAAAGAGAAGAAAACAGGGAAGCAAAGGGGAATAACACTTTATTAAAATAAAGTCCTTTATTCAATATTAGAAGAAAGCAAATTTTCTGTCATTCTTCACTTTTTGCAACAAAGTCTGTGTACAAACTCCTAGTTTTATGAGGCAGCTACCAAAAAAATCCTTCTTCAAAACTGTTAGACAGTGATAATTAAAGCTGCTTTTGAAGAGACTGGATTTGAACCACTGCTTGACGGGAGAGAGCATTATGCAGTAGCCTGCGTTCCCTCTGCATCATACAGCCTTTCTGTTGCAATGAACTCACTCCAAATGAAAGTTAAATCACATCAGACAAACACATAATGAGCTTGTGCTGCAATGTTTAATAAGTTAATCAAGTATGTTAATGATACATATTTACAAGAAAGGACTTTGACTCAAAATCCAGTCAGGAAACAACAAAGCTAGTAATAAGAACAGCTTTGCATTGACAAAGTCCAGATGAATATAATTTGGGCATCAAAAAGAGAACAGAGAAACTCGTAATAGATGGAGCTATGAAGAAGAGCTGAATTTCACAGCCTATCCAATTACAAAAGTCATTACTGATGGGAATAGCAAAAACAACTTGTCTATACAGGATATGAGTGGAACTCAGTGGATTAAATTGTCTAAATCTGTACCACATTTCATATTTATTTTTAAAAGTGGCTTGATATGTGGAATCTGAATCCCAAACCTTGGAACATCTGGAAGGTCTTGGGTTTTTGGTTGGTTCATTAGAAATTAGGGCAGTTGTGAGTTTAGGGTTTCAAACATTATTTCCCCCTTTACAATATAAAGTGTGCTTGGAGTAATTTGGATTGAGGTTTCTGTTTTTCTGGCCAATTCTCATGTCTTTAAAAATAAAATAACTGGAGTAGAATCATCTAATTGTGGAAGACCTCATTTTAGATAATTTGATTGTTGACCCTGGCTGGATGTCAGATGCCCACCAAGACCACTCCATCACTCCCCTCCTCAGCTGGGAGAGGAAGAGAAAATATAATGAGAGGCTCGTGGCTCAAGATAAGGACAGGGAGAGATCACTCACCAACTACCGTCACTGGTAAGAGAGATTTAACTTGGAGAAATTAAGTGAATTTACTACCAATCAAAGCAGGGGAGAATAAAGAGAGGTAAAACCAAATCCAAGAGTCACTACTAGGGTCACTGAGGAGCTCAGCCTCAGCCGGCAGTGGGTTTATCTTGGAGACAGCTTACATCAGCTCTCTTGGGCAAGGGGAAATTCCCAGCATCTTCTCAGAGAAGCCCTCTTTGTAGACCTCCCACCACCACCAACTGGTCATTCAAACCCAGCACAGACAAAAATATTATCCTCTCTTGATCTCAAAACCTTGAAACACATTTAAAGGGTTAAAAATGAAGGAAGACTAAAGTGTATCCCAACTGAGACTTAGCTACATCTTTCACTGAAGAGAGTTTTGTTTCCACTTTCTTTCCTTTAGAGAGGAAAATGATTGGTCCAGATGCAGAAATATTGCTTATAGTTCTAGTGCTAGCTTGAAGCAAGTCTGAACCTAACATCCTTGAGTTCAGATGCACACCTACTATGCTGTATAATCCATTTACTTGGGTACATTTTGTTCATCTCCCCACTCTCAAATCCTTCTTGGTCCCTCAAGAACATGTCATGTCTATTAATGTTCAATGTCTGTTTGGTTGACTCTGCTGCACCCACTTTGCTTGAAGGAAAGCTCCCAGGGGTCAGATGGAACTGCACCTTAATTTTGTATTTAAAGTAGATGTGTTCTCTTTGAAATATTTTTCTTCCTTGAATTTTCTTAGGTTTATTCTCAGTGGTAGTGATTCATCTTGGATTTCAATGATGCTCAATCATTTTAAATTTTTTTCATCATACATGTTTATTTTCATATGCATATTTTCATGTATTTTAATTTAGTAATCTGGTTTTGTTTAGCAATATTTGTCCATAAATGTCTGTTAAACATCTTATCCCAAAATGGGAGCTGTTCTTAAGCAACATGCTCTTTGCTATTTGAGTTTTGTGACTGATTGACTGAATGGCAGAGGCTGTTTCTACTCCCTCTCTTGGAGGGCAGAAGTGTTGCAATTTAGACAGTAAGGAGCAAGAGAGCTCTTGGGATACCCAGCATTTTCTGTGCTGGAGTAGCCAACACTCCAAAGGACTGATTTTTTTTTCAAGGTTAACACTTATTAGAAAAGTGTGGTTGTGAGCTGCCTAGTGTTTTATGTCTGAAATTCAACTGTACTTGTTTTAGGGACTGCACTAATAGCTTAATCAGAAGTCTAAAGATTTTGCTGAAGGATGAAAGACATTGTGACAGTGCTTGAATGGTTCATACTTTTCCCTTGTAAACTTCATAACCCAGATGTTACAACCACTTGGAGCTACCAATGTTGACTTTTGTTAACTCATTAGGTGTCATTGGCAATGGCTTTCAAATGACAGCATCACAAAATCCCACTGCAGGCCAATGGCCAGCAGGACAGATATCTGATGTCTCTAAAAGGTTTTGTTGGGCTGCTTTGACAGCCAGAATTCAGCATGCCTCAGACCCTGGCAGAAGGGGAGACTGCAAACGACTGCATAAAGGAACATAAGCCTTCCTGCTGCTGCTTCTCTCTTCCTTTGTTTCCTTCCTGCTCTCATCCTGAGGATTGCTGTCACTTGGTCCTTCTGACTGCTGCACTTTTGCCTCCCAGTTCTTCTCTCATCAGTATTTTCTGATTTTTAGGGTAAAACACAGAGACCAGGTAGCGAGGAGATGTTTTGTGCATTGCAGTGAATATCTTTTTCCTCCAGGGTTAACCTTATTGCACACACTGAAGTTTTCCTGTATTCTTCTTGGCTTTTTTTTTTTACTTTCTCTACACTGAAAATCTTAGCCTCAAAGTGCATTTTTCTCTTAGCACTTGCAGCGAGGGGAAGAAAAAAAGCAGCTGTGCCATAGTTTTTAAATTTCCTCTAATTGTTGCCCAAACTATCTTTTTTCCACTACAGCAGACTGCATGTCTATGTCTAGCGAAGAAATAATGGAAAATAATAATGAAGCAATTAACACATTGAATAGTTGTGTGAGACATGCACTTCATCCCAAGTCCTTTCTGCTCTTCATATGCTCCTGTTTAGTCCCTGTTATTGTTCACTCAGCATTTTATAATGACAGGCGTATAAATATTATAGAATCATGCAGCTGGAGCATGCCTGAATGCAAATTACCTCGCAGAGGAAATTGTGTAGCACATACAGTACCTGAAAATAAAGATCCAGATAATGAACATGGAGAGTCTTTAGATGTGAGTGGAATTGCACTAATTTACAGCAGCTAAGGATTTGCTTATGCATATACCTCAACAAGCAGGTATAACAGCTTGTCCTGTTCATAATTGGCATCTTTCTTGGCACAGTTCCTCTCAGCAGCCCCTCAAAATTAGATGTAAATTTACCCCCTTCCCTCAAGATTGAAACACTGGGGCTTGAGGGATTTGACTTGTACATGATTTAGGTATAAAATGGTTTTAAGTGCACAGACATGTCAATCCAGCACAAAGGTTAAATTTCTTCAGGGAGAGAAATCTCTATAGTCTTGTCCCTTTCCTTGAACTGAAATGTCCTCCAGATAAAGTGCCAGACAGTTCAGGAGGCAAGGAGCAGATTTAGAAAATTGTAATGAAGGGAAGACAGGCTCTTTGGCAAGGAGCTGATGCAGCATAGCTACCAGAGAATGCAAGTCAATTGAGCTATGATGACAGAAACTGAAAATTCCTTTCTCTCTTTGTCCTTTACAAAATTTAAAAGGGTTTATTATACCCCCATGATGACTAATAGGAGCAGACCTAAAATTAGTTAAATAAGCACAGTCCTTTCACAAAGAAAATTAATTTTGCACCAAATCCTCACCAACAGTTAACTGTTTTGGATGTGGCAAATTTTAGTAACTAATACTATATAGAAAATAGTTTGGGCTAAAGTTCTAATACAGTAATTTTATTTGCACCAAGTATGTGCTTTGCTTTAATTACTGCTTTGTGAAAAACTCCAGTTACCTCACATACCACACAAGCTTTAAGGAGGGATTTGTAGTGTTTCTTGCCCTTCCATTTTCCTCATGGAAAACGTTGACCTGTCTGCCTGAAGAGCCATTGAGGCTCTGAATCAGGCAAGGAAGGAACAGAGAATACCCCTGCCTTACATCTTGAGTGGCTGTTTACACTTCAACAGGAGCAGACTGAATCAAAATGACACTTTCTGATACTTTGTGTTATGCAAATTGCTCCGCACGGGGTAATGCCAGCACACAATGTGGTCCAAAGACTCACAGAAAAAGACTTGCACAGAAATTAAATGTGAGCTGAGTGAAAGGCTGTTGTTAATTCCTAGGGCCAAGGGCCAAATGTCTTCATTTTGCAGCATGTGGAGAAGCACTCATGAATGAGGCAACCACTTAGGGCAAAACACAGACTTCACATAAACCTTTAAAGACATTGCCCAGGCACTGGGAATGAAAGAGCTATGTGATAGCAGAATGTACCATCCTATCATCACACAAAAAATTCTCACACCTTTAATATAAAATGAATGGAGATGTCTCCAAATGATAGATATGAATTCTTCAGTACTGAATGCCAGCAGTGTTATCATCCTTGGTTCATTGTGTCATCAATGAAAAGCGTCTTATACACAAACTAACACACAGCAAGTTCTGCTGCATGTTGGGAAACATGGTATCAGCCACAATAACACAACCACCCCGTGCATGCCTCCATCCTATTTTATTTTTGTAAGTTTGGTCAAAAAAACATTAATTCATCCATTGTTTAAGAGGGATTTTGCATATAAAGAAACCAGAATTAAGTTCAGAAGCTGCCTGATAGTATAGACAACCAGTATCCAAGTAATATCTCATCTACCCAAAAATTTAGCAGAAGACTCATTAGAAAAATACTTTAAAACTTTTCAAAACATAATCTTCAGTGCTATATAAATACTATTCAGTCATGGAATTCCTCCAGCTGACTTGAAAACCTGCCTGAAGGTTCAGCTGGGCCATTGCTATTCCCTCCCCAAACAGACCTGAGATAAAAGTGAGCTAGGGAAAAAAAGAAAGTAAAGCCTATGCAGTTGTGCCCTTGAATGTCTGGCCAGGTTTCTTGGTAACGTGACATCAGTGAACATGTTTGTTTTAAATTCCTTGAGTGGTCGCTAAGCAGAAAGTGCAGAAAGGTCAGGGTAGCACAAACCTAATACTGGTTTTATTACTACTTTTTGTCCTTATTATCTCCCTAACAGGAAGAAACTGCAACCTCCATCTCAGTGAAGAGCAAGAGAGGAGCAGGGCATCTTTCTGAGCTTCTTTTCCATGACACGTTTATAATTTTGGTTTCAGACGTATAATTTCAGAAGTGTAAGTATTATTTACTAATACTACATTAGACACCAATACTCTTCTGCTGACTTTTGGGGTGAACTGTGTGTTATCATAGAATCATAGAACTGTTTGGTTTGGAAAAGACTTTTAAGATCATGAATTCCAGCTTTTAACCTACTGCTTCCCAGTCCACCATGAAACCGTGTCCCCAAGTGACAAATTACACACCTTTTAAATATCACCAGGGATGGTGACTCAACCACTTCCCTGGGCAGCCTGTTCCAATGTTTGATAACATTTTTGGTGAAGAATTTTTTCCTAATATTTAATCTAAACCTCCCCTGGTGCAACTTGAGGCCAATTTTCTTGTCCTATTGCTTGCTCCCCAGGAGCAGAGCAATCCCTGCCTCCGTACAAATTCCTTTCAGGTTGATGTACAGAGTGGTAAGATGTACAGTGGTCAAGCAAGACCTGCCTCTCTTGCCCCAGTACAAATGGGCCTGATCCACTGATTGTTCTGTGTGTACTGTGTAGTGGCACTCAAGATGATCTGCTCCATGACCTTTTCCAGCACTGAGATCAGAGTGTAGCTCCCCAGATCTTTCTCTCAATCCTTCTTTTAATTCTGTAATTTAGTGTACCGAAAAGTGCATTTATTTCAAGTTTTGTAAGGTCAGCAGAGGAAGACATTATTAAAAATTTTTGAAGAGTTGTATGAAAAGCATAAAATGTTTCAGGGTTTTGTTCTGGTCCTGTTAACATTTATGCACAAATTGTTGTTGATAAACAAGAGCAATCGTGTCTAAGATGAAGGGGTGGTCATAGGGAGAGTTGCAAGGCCCATTGCAAGATCAAAGCTGATGTCCTCTCATCCTTGGGGAGCTTTGAGCAATGTGAAGTCAGAAATGTGAACATGGACTTTTTCTCCTGGGCACTATCAAATTCCTATTCTGTCTCACTTGATTGAATGGGGTCCCCACCAGGGATGTCCTATGCTTCTGCCTAATCAGGGGAAAACACAGTGAAAGATGTGACTGGCCATCTGTAGGGAACAGTTTCTGGGCTACAGGCAGGAGTACACATTTGCCTTGCTATAAATTAATTCAGTCCAGGGATTCATCACCCTTCCTGAGGCCCCGCTTCAAAATTCACTGTGATGGATTATATATGCCATTACCAAAAACATCTGAGAACATGTCTCCGTGGGCTACATTATCAGCACAAATACAGATATTCTTTGTTAAAATGGATCTTATACCCAGTCTAGGTAGAGGTAAGGGTGATTGCTGCAGTCTGTTGGCTTTTTTAGAGGCTTTCATACTGGGATTGTAAAGAAGCTCAGAAATGAAAGTTCTATTGCCTTTATTATTATTGGTGGTGGTGGTGGTATTGTGGTGGGGGTTTTTTGGTTTTTTTTCCTTAGTTTTTTTTCTAGCTGAGAAAGGAGACATAGCCCAGTGACAATAGATGTGTAAGGTCACCAAATATGAAATAAGCCCAACTCAGTCAGCCACATAATGGTTGATGGCTATTCCAGATGATGGAAAAAAACAGGAGGAAAGGATCTACCACACACTATAGAGACATAAAAAGAAGAAAAGAGAGGAAAGAAGCCCAATAGGTGCAGAGAATAGGCTGAATTCAAGGGAAGGTGGTCTTACTGTGACATAGTTGGGTAAGAGAAAAGGCTATGATTGACTGGATGATTAAGTGATTTGCCAATATTCTCAAGGAGCAGCTTTCCACATAAAGAGAGGTTTCTATTTATCCTGTTCTTTGTGCTAGGAATACAGGTGTCTCCTCTGTCAGCATGTGAATACAGCACACAATAAGACTCAAGAAAACTTTTAAGACATGGGTGCAACAGTAAAGAGCTATTTTTTTTTACTATGTATTCAAAATAAGTGTCATCTTTGACATCAGCAACATCTTATGATGTGGCACATGTGACCATTTTCCACAGAAGTGCAGTCATCTCTTTCTGTTTTAAGCCTCTGAAATAGGACTTGGAGACGCAGCAACTTGTGGAATCTCAGCAGTGAGTTTATGAATGATGCATGAAACAAAATCTACCTCCGCCTGACGCACAAAGGGAATATCAGACAGGGCTGCGAAACCACTGCTGGGCTGGGTGCTTGATGCGATATTCAGTTCAGGCAAAGCCAGCAAAGTCCAACAAGTACACTTTCAAAGTGTATGTGCAAAAGTACAATGAGAAAAAAGAAAGAGATAATGATATTAGGTTGTTTGCATAGTGGGTTTTTTCCCTCTTCCTCCCCTTCCCTCTTTACCATTCTCTTTCCCAAAGCAATTTCCTTCATGATCTGGGCAAGAGTAAAGACTGTTTTCATCGCTCCTTAAAGAGATTCTTTAGAAACTTGTTGTAGTGAAATCTGCCTAATATATTTTCAAGGAAGGTATTTCACTTAAAAGCAGTGTTCTGTGACCTTTTTAATAATGAAATATCATCCCGTATTGCACATACTAGTAGAGGGATCTGAGAAGCATTGGAAGATATTTCTGCAGTGTAAAAGCCCCTATATTTTCCCCAGATTATTCTGATTTTTCACATGAGAGAATAAGAAACAGTGGCAGTTACCAAACCAGTTCATACATGTATGTATCTAAAATATGGGGGCTTCTTTCTTAAATGATCACCAAATAAAAGTGCAAAGCCTAATGAAGTCAAAAGGTAAAAAGATCTCTTTTAACACCCCGATAATCTTATCCATTACTTGGAGTTCTAAATTTTAAGTCACAGAAACCTTATCTACAAAACAGCAATGGAGGCAGAAAATACACTCGAAAATATTTTCTTTCCTGTTCTACATTTCAGCATAGGCAATATTTAGTTACTAAAACCTCTTTTTGGTTAACAGGCATTTGTAGCAGCCTTTAACTGAACTTCTTGTGCCAATGGAAAGATCAGTATGAGGATCAATGCACCCGTCAGTACCAGCAGAGATGACAAATCAGCAGGCAGAAGTCACCTTCCTACTCTTATGAAAAAGCCAAACACAGTATTTTCTTGATGCAGATGCACCATCAAATATTCCACATCACTGTAATCTAAAAAAAAAATGTTTTGCTCCATTTCCTACATCTTCACACTGATGACCTTCAGAATGTAAGTGTTAAGAATTACTCTTTTCTCCAGCATTTTGTTTAGATCTAGGGTTGCAAAAACTATTATTAGATTTACAAAACAACTAGGGGGGGGAAAAAGTACAGATTTTGGAGTTGTCTTATAAACTCTGGTAAGAAGCATCACCTTGAAAAGAAAGATAAAAACAATTTCGATATATTTGCTCATAGCGTAATCTAATTTTGCTAATTGATTAGATCACTTGAGAGGAAAGTAGTGATAGAGATGTGACACACATTACCAGGAAGAGAGTTGACAGATCCTATGGAACAGACACAAGAAAGAAACCATTCATGTCCATGAAAATAGGGTCAGATGTCTGACTGGAATAGCACATAATGCAATATATTCATTATCGTAACCAAGGGAGCTACTTTTGAGTAACCAAGGGAGCTACAAATTGTAATATATACCTATTATTTGAAGGGATTTGTGGGTCTCCCTTGAGGAATGCTACTGAGGAGCCAGAGATGCTTTGTGGAAAAAAAAAAAAAAATTGAAAATTTCTGCCCTTTATTGACTATCTGCAAAAGTTCTTGCTTCTGCACATATTATTCAATTTTTAAAAGGCTGACATTCTTATAATTTTTATTCTTTTAAATAATTTTCTAGGAAGAGTATACATAAAATCAAAATATTTTAAGGGTCTACTTATGGCAACATTCTTGATGTATTCATTATATCAGCCTGGAAGATTTGGGTCCATTTAATAGGTATTAGTGTTTGGAACAGTTTAAAGTGTTTGTTGAGAATTGTATAGTTTCAGAAGCAGAACTTAAATACTACAAAGTGGCATTTACATGCATTATTTCCAAAATCCCATTTCTGCTGTACAGTACAGAATACAATGAGTGTTATCTAACAGTGGTCAGGTAATGCTGTGCCTGAAAATATATTATATTGGCAGATAAAAATGCTCCAGTGTAGAATTATACCTGAAGATTGGCCCTTCAGTGGGGGCTTGGTACCTATTTGTTTTTCTGAAGTTTTTCCAGGGAAGAGTTGCTCATTCCTTTCACTGTGGAATGCCTATCATATTTGAAGCATTGAACAAAGAGGATTTTAATCCAGAGAAGTGAGGGCATGACAAAAGACAATCTGAAGGCAGAAAACCTTGGGGGCAACTCCTACATCATAAAGTTCACAGAATACCCCTCCAAGTCTGCTTTTACTTCCATGGAGAAGTAAGAAAGAGCAGAAGTCCAGCATCCAAACTCAAGCCCTGGATATTCAACATATTCCCCTGGAGTGATGTGAACCGCATCTTCAGCAGCCCTGCCTTTAACACATCTGACACAAGACAGCAAACTAAGACAGCTGCTTCCAACTGCTGTTGTCACTGGTCAGGGGAGGAGAACGGAGAAGGTGATGAGATAGAGACAAAAAAAGGTGAGAACAATTAACCTCTGACATACAATATAATATATTATGGTCATCACCAGTTTAATTGAGGACAGAAGCTGCAAGGAATATGGTCCAACATGTGCATAAGCTTTTCAAGGTTCATTTGCAAAATGCCATGTATTTGCATTATCTGGGAGTAATTTGCATTTCTGTTCCCCAGTCATTTTCAGACAGGTGAATGCTAATAAAGCTCTCCGGGTAACAAAATATTAAGAAGATTTAGAATGTGGAAAACCAATTAATGTGGTTAAGGGTAACCACATTAAAGCGCAGGTCATCTAGCAGTTTAAAGGGAGATGCAATTCTCATTGTGTCTTAAGAAAACTTTAGTCATGAGGCCTTCCATTGACAGGCACAGGCCAGCACACAGTATGCTGTCTTGAAGCCTGGAGACCAAAGTCGTCTTTCTAGATCCATCAGTTGTTTCATTTTCTTGGGCATGTTGTTCTGCCATTTGTCCCGGGGACAGGGAAAATGTCAGCACACAGACTGATTCTGCATCTCAGCATGCATGAGCTGTACCTTGCTGAAAGACACAAACACACTTCAGCGGGCAGGGAAGAATGGGTGGTTCAGTTACAGTAAATAGGAGCTGGCAGTAAATGGGTAATATCTAATTAAGTCTATCTCCACATTCCTTGCTACTCAAATGGAGCCATTGGAACTTCACTCCATTGTCATACAGTTTCACATCATGGGGGTAAAAGCACAGCAAAATGTTTGGAATCGCTTGAATTCTCCATATTAACAGAGCGACCTGCCATCTGCTGCTCTGCCCACGCTTATGGTCTGTTGCTCCATAGTTAAGCATCCATTCACAAGAGAGGAATGTTTGTGTGGCAGGCAGCTAGGACTCTATTGTATAGGTCTTTACAAACATTGCACTGTTTTCCCAGGCATTTTTAGCTCTGTCTCTAAACGCATCGTTTGCCTGTGTGGTTTTGTTTCTTGATATTTTTACCTCAAGGAAGACAAATCTCACAGTTTAGTGAATATTTTCAAAATTTAGAGATACACATGCACACATATATAATATTTTAATGTAGATTTCTATGCATATATACATATGTATAAAAGTACAATTACAGAAAAATGGGATGAATCCCAATTTTGGAATTAAATTCTGATGTAATTGATTCTAGAGAGAGACTTTTGGGGCAATTAAATATATTTTTGCTGACAAAACTGCCTTGGGAAGTTCCTCAGCACTGCCCTGACTCAACTGCTGCCCCTCTGCAGTAGTTTGCTGTCTCTTTGATGGAGGCAATGCAATTGTTTGTCAAACACTCTGTGTCTCAGACCCTTGAAACAATCCAGGGCAAAAAGAAAAACACCAGGAGAAAAAGGCTTTTGTTCTTGATTTTTGTTTGTTTGCTTGCTTTTCAGCACAGATCTCCCTAATCTGGTCCATGAAATGATCCCACAAGCAGTGGTGCTGGCACATCTCAATGAGTGTGGGAGCAGGCACAAAGGGCTGGAGGGCGGTGGAGGAAAGGCAGCTCATTTTGCCACCAAGGAGCACATACCATGTAACTAATCCCAGCAGCTCTCAGCAACAGTGAATCAGAACTTCAAACCTTCTAAGCTATTACTATGTTTGATTCATGTTTTTGACTCTTTAAATAATCTAGGTATAGGGGTATATTTTTTAAAAAAATATTCTCTCTCGTTTTTTCACTAAGGCATACTGACAAGAGACTGTTCATTTCTTCCAAAATAGAGTATCAGACAGTGAAAGGAAGCTTTAAGTTAAGGAATTTTTTTCTTTTATGTAACATCTTTCTTGCCAGTGAAATAAACAACCAGCATGTATTTCCAGTTGGTGTTCAATTCTTCCTCATATTTCAGTCAGCTCTTGTACATTATTATATGAGTTCTGTTGTTACAGTTAAATGTATACAGATCACTGGGTGTTTGTTCCTCAATGAAGCAATTTTTTCCCCTAGGATAAATAATTGTGGGCATTTTATTTATGAAAAGCTCTCTACTCAACATGCTCATGCAGGTCCAGCAAATAATATAAGTGTGTGCTTAACCTCAGGGGTATAATTTCTGCTGCGCTCATCAGGGACAATATTTACCTGCTGAGAGCAAAGCTTGGGTCTCACTGGAGTACAGCCAGCATGCTCAGAACTTCCCAATACTGAGCTCATAGCTAATTGAAGTCACTACATTTGTTTCAGTAGGAGTTAGTCCCTGAATACCATTGGAGATCTGGTCTTAAGGGCTCTTTGGAATCCTACTGATCTCTTTTTCTCAGTTGTGTTTTACTGCAGTGTATACACATCTGCATGCTGTTCATGCTTCCAGAACTATTCTTTTAAAAGTTTTAAATTGGTTTTCTTATCATTTATGATGTCTCTGTAATTTTTTTTTCTCAAGTTTGAAAGCAAACAGGTGCCTCTGTCTAACCTTCTTTGTTCTAGTCAGTACTGGATATATTTATGCTATGTCATAAGTTATTTGCTCCTTTCTAAAGCATTCACCTTTATAATCACCATGCACACAGGAGACATCTTGCTATTCCTCTGATACTTTTTTCTTGTCCTTCTCTGGATCCATTTGCTTTGCCCTTTTTGAAGTGCTGTGCCCAGAATTGTAAGCAGTATTCAAGGTGAATGTACACTCTCAGTTTACATTATGAGACATTCTTAGTGGCATTCCTTTACTTTCCTAAGATAGACTTGGTTATTTTATTTGAATCTTGGCTTCCATCAACAGGTGGTTTTCATCAGAGAGACTATGATGAAAGCTTCTTTATATTTTTTCTGCCACGTGGAGCTCATAAGTCATCATGTAGTTCAGTATTTTGCTGTCAATTTGCTTCCATTCAAATTCCTTGACTACTAACATTTTATCTTTCTCAAGCCCTTCTCAATCCAAAGGTTCAAACATGGAGAAACACTGGCACTCATCCACACATCAGATCATGGCTGGATTCCCATTTAGTTTATCCTTCCTTCCACTGTTCCCCAGTACAGTTTAGGGCATCCTCCACATGGCCATCCAGCTAAGGTGACAGTCCCATTGAATGTATAGGTAGGAAATATCTGTTCTGTTTGCATGCTACAAATGCCTATAAATAAGCAAGAAAACAAGCAGAAGTCCTACACACAGAGATCTCCACACTCCCAGGATGCAACTTCTTATTTCAGCAGCAAGTTCCTCTACCCAGGAGTGAGGGGCTCCATTGTCCAGAGATTGGCACAGTCTGTGCTCCTAAGACAGGTCATTATTTTTTTTCCTGCAACTATGCTATTTAGCATTGTTCACAAGCTTTGCTTTGTCCTCCTTTGCTTCTTTACACAAACATTGATGAATTTGCTGCACTCTTCCAGTCAAAGGGATGGGGTTTTTTAATTTATTTTGCAGGCCAGCCCCTCCCTGGACTGAAAACAAACTGCTTACTACAGCTTATGCTTTTGACAACTTCACAATTTCTAATTAATTGTATAACCCTTCTTTCTTATCCCACAACTGCATATCTCCCTTTATGATCTCCCAAGGGAAATGGTGAGGAAATCTACAGCAGGTGGGAGAGCTCATGTGTCATCCCCTACAAATGGAGGCTGAGAGACTACTTACCCAAGCTCAGATAAGTACCCTAAAATTAGCTGGGCATTTGGTGGCAGCAGCTGTATTTTGCAATGCACTGCAAGATGCAGAAACAGATGGCATTGCAGAAAACACGGATGTTGTGTTTATTGTTGTGTTATGGGAGGCCTCTCTGCCTCCTTCCTCTAACATCTTCACAGAGCATTTGAAGGATAAAATGGGATTCCCTTCCTGCTTCCCTTTCTACTGCTTCTGTAGTCAGCTTGCCTGGAACTTCCCTCCATTCAGAGTTGGTAGTTGGTCATTCTTCCTGCTTCCCTTCTGCTTTTGACATTTTTATATTAGAGTCATCTTCTTTTGTGTCTTTTGCATGACTTTTACTTCACGTGGCAGCAATAAACATAAAAATATGATTCCTAGAGCATGTTGACATTCATCATTCATGAGGGGGGCAAGTATACATGTTAGCATTTTCTTCAAAGCCGTCAAAGGATAAATTTTAAATATTTATACCAAAGGAAGTGCATGGATGTATATTCTGCAAAAAAAAAAAAAAAAAAAAAAAAAAAAAAAAAGCAGCCAGAATACATAGAAAAAAGCTTTTTCTTTTCCTTTCTTTTTTTTTTTTTTTCCCCAGAAAAGAACCAGAAATGGGAGACCAGTATAATTTTCACAAAGTTTCCAATTACTTCTTGAAAGAATTAAAGAAATTTTTGCAGTTTAGTTGAATTTTGGGAACATTAAGTTCAAAGAGATTTCCTCAGCATGAGTTCCCTGAGCTCTGTCATGTACAGATGGCTCCAGACCTGGGATACCCACTGATTTTCTTACTGAAGCAGTAATATTACACTGCACTTCTTGGGGAACAGGAGGAAATTTTAAAAAATTGAAAAGTTGACTAATACAACTAGAAATTTCCGAGGAGGTTAAGTGAGAGTATCAGTGCGTCTCAAGGTGTAAGAGGGTCTAGTATCCACTGAGGTAAGTGTTCCATGGCCTTCAGAACAGGTTGTAACAGATTGCTGTTTCAAACACCCCAGATTAGCTGATCCATCCCTACAGGACAAGGTGGCACAACCTGCAGTGTGACCAGTGGTGTGTGGGTATTTACACCTACAACCTAACACAAACACACAATACCAGAGCTAAACCTATCACTTCCAAACAGCTGGTGGTCTTCCCTCAGCAGCACTGGGGCCATCCCTCTCCTCAAGAAGCACATCAATCCCTAAATCTTCTTCTCATGGGCCCTCTGCACCTCCACTCTGCTGCTCTGTACCTTCCCCTTCTCAGTTCTTTCACACCAGTCCTCTCCTCACCCTCCCTAAGTGTCCCTCCATGGCATAGTTTTATGAAGTCACTCTGACTTTTGATTTTGCTTTGTTGGTGCTGATACAGCTCTCACAGTCTAGAAAACATATTCTCCTTCCAAAAGAGCTTCTTCACAGCTTCTTTATTTACCCTCTTCCCTTTGAAGTCCTCCTCTCTGTGAGGGGCAGAAGTTAATTAGGTCTACCCATGAGGGACCCACCCTGGAACAGGGACACTCAGAAGACACCTGGCAGGAAAATGAGTGGTTGACAAAGGGCAGCAGAAGAGCATTACTCTTTGCTTCTCCATCTCCAGAGCTGCCCATTGCCTCACAAGGCCAGCAGAGGCTGTAAACTGATGATTTACCTATGTGTTTGTAAGGCCTCAAATTCTTTCTACTTTCAACTGTAATTTTTTAGTTTTTTCAATAAATGAAATAAAGTTTTCTCACCTGAGTCTACTGTGTCCAGATGCCCTCTAAATATATTCCTGCCCAGGGGATCTTTAGTCTACAAATGCAACTATATTTGGACAAAGAGAGGGGGTGCACTCTTATGCTCCATGACACAGCTTTCCCTAACTACTTTTACCCTATAATAGCTGCAGCTGTAAGCCCTGAGCACTTGCAGACTAGATGACAAACTTGTGTTCACATACTCCTGACAAACACAAGCCACAAAATCTGCAGGCATTCACCAGCCTGCTGAACATTGTTGTGACCTTCACTCTGACATGGGATAGAGTGGCTGGGGGCAGAAAGGAGTTGCTGATCTGTGATTGCTTTTGAGGCAGTGAATCATGGTCATGTTATCCCAGAACAACAGGATTGCCTATCTTCCAAATCACTGAAAATTTCAATTTCAGCCCATCAGTGACATTGTACGACCTGTTCTGATAAGAGCTTCTACCTATCTTCCATCAACTGAAAACAACTGAACTGCAATTTGCAGTCATCTTTACCATTTCTACAATCTTTATTTGTTAATTAAAATCTGAAAATGAGATTTACATTACATTGCAGGATCTTCAGCCTACAAGTATTGTCATGTGTGACAATGTTTGTAAACCAGTATGGCCATTAGGAACCACAGTGGTGAGACACTGGTGCCTTGTGGAAAGAAATTCTATCAGAATTTGGGGTACCAATTTATAAGTGTTTTATTTTTGTTTAATTTTGAAGAATAATCAAGGACTGTTGCTTCACAGGAGGTGTTAGGGGTGATGCTGTTTGCTTGTGTTTCAGCAGCTATAAAGTAAAAATTTACATAGTTCCCAGCTTCTGCCAGAGTACACAATGAATGGAGAAGAAATAGACTAAAATTTACAAGTATAGGCGTACCTTAAGGAATTGGATATCAAGGTATAAATGCTTTCTGTTCCTTAGGAAAAAATATTGTTGCAATCACAGGCTGCAGGAACTCACAGTTCTTCTGAAACTTAAAAGAAATCCACTTTTTGGCTATAAAATATATATTATTCATTTTGCCCAGGTTAACTTTATTTTTCTTTTAAAGGAGCCTTGACACTTTAAACTGGCATTTGTGAATGTAGTGTAAATCTTTGCAATATAACCAGGTGACAAGTTGGCTGCAGAAAATGAGAAATATGACCTGTGGAATAGCCCATTTAAACAGAAGCATGAGTTAGGATTCAGTCTATTTACAAGCACTAAATAAGTTGCTCAGGCATTTTTGCACTGCACTTCATCCCAGTGCCACAGTAGTTCTTGAGTTATATATAAATTACTTTTTTCCCCATCTCTTTCCTAATAAATTAATTTTAAAATTAGTAGTACTAAGTAAAAATTTCCCGAGGACAATCACTTAAATACAAAATTGAATTAGGTCTGGCCATGTTCTAACCCACTTTGCCTTTGCCTTTCACTTGCCTCGAAGCAAGCAAATTTTGCTAACATAAGTGCTGAATAAAAGTTTTTGAATTCACAGTGGAGACAGCGTATTTTAGGACATTCAGTGTTGTTTACACAGAAAGTGTCTGACCTTCCAAAATCCTTTCACACATCCTTAGCGCAGAGACCCGGCGATGATTCAGGAAATGTTTTGGCCACACCTTCTGATAATTGGGAGTGCAGATGCAGCCATATTACCAGAGTGGTAAATGTTCATTGCAAAGTTAATTTGGGGAATTAGCATTGGGAAAGATGAGCAGAAAAAGCAGTCAGGTTGAAAAGCCAGAGCATGTCACTGTCTCTACTGGTGATGCACTTGTGTTATTGCTTCTGTATCTCATATTACTGTTAATTAAGGCTGCAGAAAGTTGGGCTGCTCCATCACAGTGAAATACTGGAGAATCTGTCTGCCTTTTCGAACAAACTGTGGAATATAGTCAACAATTTAGTGTTTTAGAATGGGCACTGTAGATGTTTCCCAAAAGGGGCACTCTTGGTGCACCAAGAGTATAGCTAAAGGGTAGGAAAATATCATGGACTGCGATGAATTCAGTTGCAGCTCTTCCTTTGTGGTAAAAAAGCCGTATCTTTCTCACATAAAAAAAAACCACCTTTCTTTCCAACCATTATATAGATCTCTGCTACCCTGCAGAAACACCACGATGAAGTCACTAGGACATTTTTCATCGTTGGGTATGACTGGTTTTGAGTGGGGGCAACTGTGAAACAATACAAGGAAAAACCCACATTCCTTTCTTTATTTCCTAGAAACACTGACCTGAAAAAAAAATCAAGAGCTTGAAGCTAAATATTGACTGAAACTTTTTTTGAACTGTGAGCAAATGCCTTGCCTCCCAGTGTTTAATTCTTTCAACATTAAGGGCCATAGGAGTAGAAAGGTATTACCTAAGAGATACCCAGCTCTCTCATCCACTTTTATTCCTAACACAGAGCTCTGAGGCTCATGAACTTTGGCAAACATGAGAAGTCAAAAGGGTCTCTTCCTATACCAGCTGCAAAGAGGACGTAAATGAGGATGGGCAAAGGATGTCAGATATCAAATGGTAAGTGAGAGCAGTAACAGTGGGTGGGTGAAATTATCCACCCAAGCGGCTAAGACTAGAGGGATTCCCAGGGAAATACTGAACAAGCCAGGCAGAATATTTCGGTGCATATCAGCACAAGAGAAAAATGGTCTCCAGTGGAGAAAAATTGAAAATCTCAACTCACACTGTGAAGGAGAATAGGATTAACAAAATTCATTCACCTTTGAACTTACAGAGTGAATAAAATGAATGTTCCAATCAAAACATTAGAAGATTGTTGCACCCAGATGAAAACTCTGCACTTGGTCATCATGTGTTCCCAACAGCTGGCAAAAGAAGGCAAGGTATCTGATTACTTTGCAACAGCCTTTCAAATATCTTTCATACTGATGTTGGAACATCCTGCAGAAAGAATAATTTATAATGGATTTACAAATTATTTGAAAAATGGCCAGTAAGGCAGTGAGTAAGGCAGTGATAGCACAAACTAGAGCAGCTATAATCTCCATAAAGTGTGTGCAGTCACACAAGGCAAAGACAAATCTGTTCATGGCACAAGAACAAATGGAAAGGCTGACATAAGATTGCACAGTAAGCTCTGTTTAAAAGGAAATTGTGTGATAGCAGATCAAGGAAACAAATGCACACTTGTATTCAAGAAAGAGAATGAGCTTAGGCAAAAGTCCCCAACAAATCTCAGAGCTGTGAGCAGCTAACAAAATCCTCCTAGATGGCAGCTTTGAAGAAAAATAGTTTTACAGGAAAGGTACTGGGCTGAGCCTCAGGAGGTTGGTGTCCCCATTGCTATGCTGCTGCACACGTTCTCTGGGACTCTGGAGGAGAAAAAAGATTCAGCAAAGCTTTCCTTTATAGAATGGAGAGAATATTTCCCTTCCCTGACATCCTTTGCCTTATGTATTTATGAGGTATGAACATCTTTGCATTCTCTCTCAGCAAAATCTGCCAGGATTTACTGTGGAAAACAGCATTCAAGGGACCCCTTATAGAAGAAAGTGTGTACCAAGAGAACCCTTCAGAAAACCTGCAGATTCAGAAGGAGAATATGAGGCCATGAATACCACTTACATAGTGGATGTCTTTCATGAAATTGCAGGGAGGCTGAACCCACTCACTTCCTTTCATGTCAGTCTAGGTACTTTTATGCTCTACAGACTGTCAGCAGGCAAATATTGCAACCAAAATGGGGTTTCTTGAAGTCCATTGGCACACATTTAACCAAAGAGACCTTTAATGGTCGCTTTCACCTTGCTGAGAGCAGACTGAAAGACATCCCAAGGTCCATTCCGGCCCAACTAATTCAGTGACTATTGTACTATGAAATGTTCAAATTAATGACAAGATTTCTGGCATGGCACACTTAGAGTCTGATCTTATGATATGATCTGAGACAATAGTGTACCACTGTGTAAGTAGCAGGTTTAGCTTCATTCCTGAATATCTCCATCCTTCCTGCTCCTAGCCATGCTCTCCTACTGCTCACTTTGAGATGACTTTCATACTCATGTAAGTCACACAGCAAGACACAGCAGCCCAATCAGATGGCAAAAAAGGACGAGACAAAGCAGTTTCATTTGAGATTAGATGAGCCATTGTAATGATCAGGAGGGAAAGTTGATTGCTGTGGTGAGAGATGGGGAAGGGAAAAGGGGAGGGCAGAGAAAAGAGGAGTCAGAAGAAAAGTTACCACAGTTTCTCCCTTTAGTCGCTGGTGAGCTTGTGCATCAGCTTGGCCATATTGTAAAAATGTATCCTAAAAGACATAGTTAATTTAGATCTACAATTCATCTCAAAATTATCCCACTCTACCCATATCCTATCAAGATGTTGTTTTCAGTGAGTAGGGGCTTTGGAACCTCAGCAGGACTCCAGACTCAGGAATTAAGTAGTGATGACAATGACACAGGACAGAAAAAGCTGTTGCTCTTGTGTGCTGTATGATGGTACTGCAACACGGTCAAAGTAAAGTTGGGAAAATGAGAATGGTAGAAAACACCCGGTCTGGAGGACTTGATCCTTAACAACACAGACATAGTGTTATGAAGCAGGATGGAGGAGAACCACAGCTTTCCATAAAAGCAAGGACTCCACTGTGCCTCCAAGACAGAGTTGGCTCACAGTTTATCAGCAGCAGAGGCAAACTGAAATATTGGAGGAGTGCAGAACAGACAGTGAGGCTGTGTGGAACAGGCAGGTGCTGGCACAGGGAAGCGAAGGCAGTTACCTCTGCCACCTCTCCTCTGCTGCCTTCTTTCCTGCCAGGCCCAACTAGCAAAGTCAGTTTTCTTTTCATTGCCTATTCCTTCTCACCAGAGGCAGATTTATTTCCACACCCCTAGCTCAGCCAATGATCCTGCTCTCACACAACAGGACAATGATCAGCCTTTTCTGAGGGACTTGCTTTGCTGCCCATTACAGTTGTCAGCTTGATTCTTCCCCAAAGCCAGCCCTGCTACCAAATCTATTCCTAGGAAGAAGTGTAAATCTGAAAAGGAGAGTACACACCTACTCACACTACAAATTATGCTAGGTTTTCCATCATCAATGTCCTTGCCGATGATGTCGTCATTCCCCAAATATACACAGTGCTCCTAATTATACACTTTCCTCTAAGAATTATTATGAGTGGAGCAACATGATGACTTTAGTGCAGTGCTCTGTAACCTCATATTAGGATATGTCTTTCTTCACATATTTTTCTTCATATGTTTTTCTGTAAGCTGCCTGTTACAGAAAAACAACGTTGTGTGTGTATGTGTCTGATTCACAAGGCTATGCAGCAAAAAAAGCCAAACTCAAAATGCACTACAAGGGCCATAAATGGAAAACAACAAGTCTTTGATGCAGGAAAATGTATGCATTGAGGCAAAATCTCAGGATAATCTACAACTGCTCAGGTCATGATGAGTGGTACAAAAATATCAGTGATAATGGACACACAGCTTGCTAGACAGAAGAACACATGCTATGTGGCAGTGGCTTTGTGAGTAAATACCATTTAGGGACAGTCAAACTAGAGATAGAAAATACTGTAAAAAGTGACTGCACAGGAAGCAAGAAAGCATCTTTCCAGACAGAATAATTCCAGAGCTGAAAGCATGCACTTTGTATTATTAAAGAAAATTTAATCCCAAAGACTGAAAATTACTCACTCCCCAGTAATAGGGATGGATTTAGATCACCATGCTTTTTTTCTAAATTTTACTTCCCTCGCACCTTACAAGCATTTAAGGCCAGGCCTTCAAAGCAAATCTCTTCTAAAGGGTTGCTGTTACCACTATGCTAAAGTGGCAGCAGTGGCTGGCTCCTCTGTGCTCTTGAATGGAAAGAGACCTGAGTCTCCAAGAGCTGCCTAGAAATGGAGAGGACTTTCCATTCCCATCATCTGAAGGAGGCTGCATGGCTTAGGAATCTAAAGAGTAAATAATTTTTGAGGATACCTCCTGCTTATATCTGGTCACTGTGGAGTCAGTAGAGCTTAGTACCAGAAAGGACCACCTTTTAGGGCAAGGAGGGGTAGCTGACTAGGGAAAAGTGAATTCAAAACAGCCTGATTCACATTAGGAACACAGCTTGTGTGCACTGCTGACTCTGACCATGTCTGAAAATAAAATTGTCTCCATTCTGGTCGCTTTAATGTGTTGTCTACTGCCATAGTCCATTTCCATTGTTTACTGACTGTACTCAAGTTCTTCCTCTCCCTCATCTGAATATGTGGGATAACGCCTGGTAGGAGCACAAATCTTTCTTTGGTTTAGCAGAATGTATTGGTTTCTCAGCTACCACTGGCTACTTGCTTTATTTTCTCCACTGTTTTCAAATGGCACCAGTTAGTGCTAACACAGAAGAACAGCCCTGTGGAGTTAGCCCTTGCTAAGCTCCAGCAGATGAGCTGGCACCACTTTTGGCACGGGATGGCAAACTGGTGCCTTCACCTGCCTGCTCTGCCCTCCTGTTGTCCCCCCCAAAGCCTCAGAGAACATTCCTGTCCCTCAGTGGTACCCACTTCTCAGTCCCACACGTTCATCTGAACCACCAGAAAGGGAAGTTTGGAAAGATTGCTGAAGAGAACTGGCATGGCAACACATGGCCCTTTCTATTTTGGGGTGAAAGCTTCTGGTGGATGGGAGACAATAGCTGAGGCAGAAATGCCTTCTGTGGCCAAAAGGGTTTTCACACTGAATGAGTGAGCTAGACCTGTTTGAGATACAGGGACAGGGTTGCAGTTTGAGCAAGTCATTCCCTCAGAAGAGATATGCAGTTCGTTCTTGCCAAGAAAAAATACAAATGTGACTTTTCAAAGTTTTCCCCCTCCTATAAGGTCAACTCTTCTCCAAGTTCATCAAGCCCACTGCTGAATTTCTTTTCTCTGGATGAATGCCTACCCTAAATTGTTAGTGAGGTGCAATTTAAGAGGGTTGGTAATAGATTTGCCAAAGTCTTCTCTGTAGAATCGATATTAGCCTGTACTCATAATAGCATTTCAAACCATCGTGTACTGAAGCCCTGACCATATGGGCCAGGAAATGGAGATGTGATTAGCATTTCTCCTCTGTTGGCCCCCAGTATGCTACCCTGTGGCTATTACAGCCATCTATTTTGCATTTTGGCTCCCCTGTGATATCAACAATAAACAGTAAACAGTGCACTTGGTAATAACTTCTCCAAAGGAAAAAGAAAACAAAAACAAAAACAAAAAACAACTCTCAGCAAAAAAGCATAAAGTAGACACACTCTGTAGGAGTTTCCAAGATGGTTTGCAGCAGCTACCCAGGCATCAATGCCAAACAAAATTATCTGAGTGGTAGAAATAGGTCCCCAAACAGCTGCCACCGGCTGTAGCAGGCCAAGATAGAAATAATGAAAAGAAGATTTTCTTTTCCCTGAGCATTACAAGAAATGGAAGCAGAAATACATGAAGTATCTGCACCTCCTCTAAAGACTCTTTTGTTACACATAATCTTTATAGAAATTTACATATGTCACCATCTGCTGGCACCCTCCATTACTGCATCTCAATATTATGCTACTTTCCAAGAAGATGATTCATAAAATTCCAATGACTGTGTTTAGGAAAGAGTGGATTGAAGATGTCAGTGTAATGAAAATGGCCAAACTGGGGTGAAACCACCAGAGCCTGAGATTAGTTTGCAGAAGTTCAGCACTTATTTTTTCCAGAAGAACAAGAGGCTTTATAAAGCCATGCTTGAGCGTGGGAAAAGGGATTGCCATGCAGTGTAACTTGCTGCAGACTGATAGAGGGATTTGTTTGATTGCTTGTTATGGATGAGAGAAAGGAGAAGGTCTACAGGCAGCCAGGGATGAAGAAACCCTTTAATCAGTTTTCTGTCCAGTCGCTAGGACCCTTTGCCTTTCTATCCTTTCTTTTGCCTTTCCATCCTTTTTGCTTACATCTGCCTGAGTTCTCATCCAAACTCCAATCCTGCAGTCACTAATTTCAATTTTTTTTTCAACAATCATCTTTGGCTTCTTTTGAAGACTGGCTGGAATCAGCACCTTCTAACTCTTTTGGTAAATCTGCCTAGTAATGCTTTGTTTGTCCAGAGACAAAATTCTTCAAATGGATCAGTGTAATGCTTACAGGCTAACATTGTGTAATGGTGAATCCAGAGAGCTCTACAGGTTTAAGATAAAATAATCTTCCATAAATTAATCTCTGAGTGACAATATCATGTAAAAAAAGTATTAAACCTGCCACTTGGCAGATTTGTTCTCCTGCATACATGGGTTTGATATGTCCATCTATCTCAGGGCTTCTTTTCTAACAACAACAAAAAAAAGTTGTACTTTGAACTGCAGGGAAGTTCATTGCAGGGCACACAATGAGGATCAGTTGGGTAGCATTTCCTGCCAGGTAAATTTACTGAAGTCTTAACTTCATGGGGGAAATAGTGTTGGTCAAGGTGAATTTAACTTGGAGAGAAACTGGAGTATGCTTTTTTGGGGGGATAGAAAACACTTCTCAGAACAAGAGTAAAAAAAACTGTTTTTTTAACAATGAAGACCAGATACCAGAGAAGCATGGAAAAAAAAGTGAACAGAAGAATGGAAATCTCAGAGGACAAAATGTCAAAAATACACCACAATGAATGCCTGGTTTTATCATCTTTCTTATTACTCCTGAAGTTAACAATAACGTGTCTCTCAGCAATAAAAAAAAAAAAAAAAAAAAGGAGTTTGGGGATTATTTTTTGGAGAGAGTGGCTTTGATGAAATTTCCATCCTT
This sequence comes from Ammospiza nelsoni, assembly GCF_027579445.1. NCBI lineage: Eukaryota > Metazoa > Chordata > Aves > Passeriformes > Passerellidae > Ammospiza > Ammospiza nelsoni. The sequence continues at coordinate 108,939,353 of NC_080633.1, forward strand.
ACACTCCAGGTTTGATCTCAATTGCTAAAAACTGAAACTTCAAACCATCACTTTACTCTAATCATCCATTTAGACATTAGCCTATTAGTCTTTATCCAGGTTTCATTGTATATATTTTACATGATTTGTGTTACTTCACTTTTTTTGGTGGTTTTTTTAAATTCAGGGGACACGCTTTAAGCTTCAGATAAGATTTGAAGATAAGAGTTAAATTCTGTACCTTATTTTAAGGAACAAGTCACGTTTCAGAAACAGCTTTATCTAGAAAAGAATTTGAATTTTTTCATAGCTTATCATGTTTCTGTTTTAGTCAGGCAAAATGTCACACATTGGCATCTATAGGGGAGCTATTGTCAGTGACCTTTACACCACCTTGGAAAAGCAGTAGAAAGGGCTTTTTTTTCCCATTTGCTCAAGCAAAGAATAAAGGAAACAACTCCAAACTCTTTCATTAGCAGCTGAATCTTCACTTCTTAACAACAGTCCTTGCCCGGACTAGGTAACAAGCATTCCAGTCAAGGAAAAGAACCTAAATAAAAGAAAAAAAAATAAGAGCTGAGAAAACTCTATAGTAAAGCTGCATTGTTTGTGGTATTAAAAGATACAGGGTTTTGGAAGCTCAAATATTTTGCTTTTTCTTCATGAGTCCCTCCACACAGGGCAACATAACCGTGAGTGCTCCACTGTTCAAAATTAGGACCAGTTTGCACAGTGCTGTAGATTAAACAAGAGAAAATGTTAGGCAATTAAATGCTAATGATTCAAGCTGAGTGCTTATGTTTTGTATTACTAGCCTAATAATGTTAGCATTTAAATGGTCAGCTTTGAAGTTAACAAACAGCCCATTAAGTTGCAACCAGGGAGTTGTGGGCTCTTTGGGTGCTATTGTTTCAGTCTGGCTAGCTGCAGACTCAACAAAACAGCAGCGATGGGATTTACTTAGTGAAGACTATTTTTGCAATTGGAAGGGCTAGAAGTTGGTTTCTTTTTTTTTCTTTTAGTGAAAGCTTGTATTATTGAGAACACAGCATGTGGGAAAAGCCTAAATATACTAATTTTCTTCTGAGTGCTGGGATTTCTATTGTCCCTGCAGACCACTTAAATACAAATCAGTTGGTTCCCAAGCTCTGTGCAGTGATCATCCTGCTGCAGCCATCAAATTTCTACCAGATTGCTGACTCCAAGCTGGTGTTTCTGGATACTTGCAGGGGTTAATATAAAAATGTACTCTTGGCAGTAAAAGTTAAAGGAAGTTCAGTGATGAAAATTGCATCACATAATGAGAGATCCTCAAAGCAGCAGCTACTTAAAGGACAGAAATAAGATATAATTGTCAATGGAACAGAATATTATCCAGGATAATGGGCTCCTGCAGATGCAAGAACAGCAAGGCAAAGCCAAAGCATTTATGGAAAATAAATGGCATGGTGCAGCTCAGGTTTGTTCTTCTTCAAAGTGCACAACATTGATCCTGTGGCAATGGTCTCTTATTCCAAATCATTGATGTAGACTTAATTATTTTATGTAATAGAGGTTGATGTGGGAGTTACTTACTGTGCCTCTGTAGACCTATTGCATTAGGAGTGCCTCTGAAGAGAAAAGCACTGTGGATTTCAGTGCCTGGATTTCATCAAGTGTTTTGTTATCCCTACTGTGACTGCTATTCCCAGCACTTTCCATGTGGTGTTAACCAAGGAGAGCTAGTTTGCTGCTGTCAAAAGGAAAGTGCTGTGACAGTTTGATGTTTCCTGGTGGCAACTGTAAATATTGACATTTTAGTCAGCAACATTTGATGCAACACATTAAACGTAATGGGGCTTTTTCACTGAATTTAAAGTGAATAATTTCAGGCCCTGCTTGGTGCATTAGGAGGAACAGAACTGTTCTTAAACTGGTTTTGTTTTCTGATGTACTCAACATGATGTATAAATGCCAGAACAACCTCCTAGTAAAACTATATTACTTTTTGGTTTTTGATCTTTTGTGGCCTGCTAAAGGGCTTATTTAAAATGCTGCAAAATATGTACTGCTAGCTCTCACATCTTAATTGAAGAAATAGGTGGTCTGGATGTTTAACAGAGACTTCTGTGTGTCAGAAATATGAAATAGGGAACTAGTTCTTAGTTAGAAACATAAACCAGGTACACTTAAACAATGCATTTCAGTTATTCACTTACTATCTCCATGGTCATGATGTAATCTCTGTAATTTATCATAGGGTTTTTTTCTGAGAAATGTTAAATAGAACATAGCTATTTATTTTGGTCTACTGTTCCTTCCTGGGTTAACTGAGGGAGACTAGCCTTTAAAGGATAATTCTACATATTGCCACCCACACAGGACATGACTAGCAAAATGATGGTCATTTTAATGCTGTGTGGGCTGTGTGTAGCTGTACAAAAGATCACAGATTTGGTCCTCTGTGTTTTACGCAGAAACTGAATGCAAAATCTTAGCAAGTTGTGTAAAAAAGAAAAAAAACCACACAGACCAAAAAAAAAATCCAGAATACCATAATGATGTAGGTAAAGGGAGATCAATAGCATGATTAAAGCACTAGGATCCCACTGGGTTTTTTCCAAGCATCTACAGCTGGGATAGTGAATGCCTGATGATTTTTCAACTAGCACAATTTTTATTGGGTAGGTGATTGGGAGAGTCATGTAAAGCCTGCCTTTCCTTCTGATGTCTTTTTTTTTTTCTTTTCCTTTTCACAATGACGATAACAGCATACGGTCAGCTCTGTGACCTTGTGCAAGAACAGTCAACAAGGCACCCACCTCTGTCAAATCTTTCCAGAAGATCATAGTGGAGATTATGCCATCTGCATCTTGAATTTAAATTGCTCCTAGAGAGGCTGATGACCACTTTTTAGTGCAATCTATTTGTTTTTTGACACATATAATGTTTTTGTCTGTTTCTAACACTTGAGAATATGTGTGCATTCATTCTGAACAACTTGGCAAGCTTCTTATATTTACTTTAATTTCTCTGGCTCTGTAAATGGCCACTGTATGGAGGTCACCAGTAATGTAGATTGCTGTAGTTTTCCCATACTCTTTTTATTATGCATTGCAGTGTTGTCATTACAGCACAAGAACTCTATTGCCATTACATTGCAAAGGTTCCATATCACTAGAGCTTTATACCTCCTTGATATTTCTTGTAGGCAACTCCTCTAGGCATTAATTCTTCCTTGTCCTCACAGCAGCCAACTGACTCCAGCTCCCACCAATCCACTCTTTTATAACACTCTTCTTATTGGCTACAGGTGTAGCCTGTTAACCTCAGGCCTGCTCCTAATCTTTTGTAATTGTTCAGATGCAACTCTTTAGGGGGTAAGATTACATTCTTTACCACCTTCATTTACCCATACTGTATCCCCCTACATTGCAGCATTTTTGAATGGCAGTCTGGGGCCTGCCTCTGAGGTCCAAGGAAGGCCAATTATAAACTAGCTGTGTCTGTCTGCCTGCTAAAACCATGTGGAAGCTGGGAATTACTGCACTGGCTTCTGTAACACCTTCTCATGACCACACCATACTCTCAGGTTCTCTGTCCCAAAGATGCAAATTCTTTGTTTTGCAGCTTGATCAGGGGACTGAAAAAGCTTCTTGAGAAGCTACAGACCACCAGAGTATATCTATTTTTCTTAGCACTCTTCCCAGAGACATCATTTTCAATGCACTTCACTGCTGACACATTTATCCACTGAATGACTAGTGTAGTCTACACCTCCTCTTCTTCAAGTCCTTTCTCCCATGCCAGAATATCAGACTGTAGGATTTACACAGCTGCCAGGAGGAAGTGATAAAACAACATTCCAAAGAGCAGCTTTCAGGTGGGAAGGTATAAGCAGCCTGTGAGAGTGTGGCTGCATGGCATGCACAAGTTTCTCTTGCTAAATTTGCTGTTGAACACACTACCTACTTAATGATGATGTCATACTGTAGAGCATTTGCAATGCTTTCCAGAAAAGAGGCCTTATTTTCCTTCCTATGTCTGAAAGTCCTGCCTTGTGCAAGTCCAAGGCTTTCTCCAAGGTTAATCCTTGATTTCTGCCTTTGTGTGGTTAGGGGCTAGTTTGCTTACAATATCTGCAGGTGTTTCAGATCTCCCTATCAGCTGAAAGACTCTCTGTGCCATTATTTCTGTAGACTGCTCTTACGTGGCCACCGAGTTTGCCACTCTCCATCACAGGGGACAGAGGTCCTGATTCCTTTCTCATGGAGTTTCAGCAGTACTCATGAGAGGGTGGATCCTGCATTGCAAGGCTGAAGCCTACTGTCTTCAGGCCAAGAAAGTCAGTCCAGGATAGAGTGGTTCTGCACCAGTCCCTGCACTGTCCTCTTCAATATTCAGATCTTGAAGAATGACCAGCACTGCTTATGGTGGATACAGACACATTGCTTCCAGAACAGTTAACATTTGACACATAAATACAGCCAAACCATTCTCTATGACAACTACTGACTGTCCACTCTCAACAGCTATAGATAAAAACTATATATAGCCATCTCTTAATTTGTCTTATGCTATGGAAGGAGATACAAGACAATTCAGAACTTGCCAAAAATGTTGCCACCAAACCTCCACTAGTCACAAATTTAAAATAAAAAGGCAGCTATGAAAAGATTAATTTCTATATTTTCTGTATTACTCAAGGCAGAAAAATGATTCTAAAATTCTTTAATTCTCTAATTTAAAAATGTTTTAGAATTTAACTAATCTTAACAGAAAATTAGATGTTCTTCAGTTTTAGCTGAAACCCAAAGAGATGTCAACAAAATCCACTCATCCACAAAACAAACTTTTAAAAATTAAATTAAGTGCTTCAAATGTTGTTTTCTAGGGTAAAGTTATTTAATATCAGCCTAGCTGTATTCTCATGGAAGCAATGGAATGGTTGGCATTGCTGTCAGTGGAAATGGCTTAGTGGGTCTAACAGTTGCAGCACTGTGTATAACAGGTTAAAATGAGCTCAGAAAGCAGAAAATTGGAATTTTACATGCCACTCTCCCCCTCTGCTTCTTCAGATGACTAGCTCTGCATCACTTTCTACCTGGATGTCATTCAGTGCTTTCACTTTTTTGTCCAGGTCTCTCCTGGTTCCACCACCTTTCTTTGCTTACCTCTGCCATTAATAGAGTTGCAATATCTCCATCCTGGCTCCCAAGATGTCGTTCATTTGGAATCACCCATATTGAGTATTTAAGTTTTTAAAAAAGAAACCTCATGAACAGTTTATTTATCAGCTTAGTGAGATGGAGGTGAAATGGGAGAGGCAAGGGGCCCACGGAAAACCCAGGGCCTTTGGAATACCTGTGGTACAGATGTTAGAGGCAGCTGCAGTGGAGGAGAGCCCCCCACTGTTAAGTGTGATAGCAGAGTGGGAAACCAGCTGTGCCTGTGACATTAGAGCCCCTCTACAACTGAACAAACATATCAAAGGGCTGCATCAGATTGTGAAAAGCAGAACTACTTGAAGCAATCCACTCGGCTGCTGCCACTCTGCTTCAATTGATATGAACAAGTCTTATCTTCAAAAATATATACAGCTAAAGTGAGTATTTCTAGAATCACTTCAGATTGCATCTTGGAAAGGAAGAAAATTTTGCCTCCTCCCTGCCCCTCCTCCTCCTCTTAGGCTTCCTCCACTCTGGAAAAGTCTTATGCATGGCTAAGACATATGCTAAATGTGGGAGGAAAAAAAGGCATCTTCCAAATCTTCATGTCTTTGACAGCAAAGCAGCTGTATATATATCTCTGTTCTTTAGAAGTATGAATTAAGGCTGACGAACTACTACTCCAAAATCTCTTTCCTTTTGACAGATCATTTTTGTTTGTGGTGGCTGTGGTTGTCAGCTGCAGTTTGTCAAGCTTGGAACAGTATTTGGTATTGGAGGAAAGAACCACCTTTTTTCTTTTAAAGAGAAAATCCAGGAGGAGGATGACTGTCCATGCACAGCTGTGCATGCATTTTCAGTTTGGTTCAACTACTCTTGCAACAACTGTATTTGTTCAAGGATGGAACCCCATCTCCATCAGTCTTAACATGGAGACTCAATTGATCCAGATATAGCAGCAGTGCAAGGGGACAACACTTGCAGTATCAAAAAATTTCCTCCCACAAGGTACATTGAAAGTGATTGTACCTATACAGGGAGTGAATTCAATCGTCTATTTTCTTAATATTAAATGAATTTCTAAGAGTGCTAAAAAATATTTTGGTTTTACAAGCTGATTCTAACAAAGGAAAAAAATTCTAAATATCGGGAGCTGATTACAAAAGCTTTAGGGAGAATAAAACAAGGGACCAATAGCCACAGGAAGACAGAAAAATGCAGCAGATTTTGATAAAGAAAAAAAATGTTCCCTGAAAAGACAGCTGTATTTGAAAGTAAAGATGAAAGAAACAAGAAACAAGAAACAAAATAAAGAGAACTGACTCTAGGTTGAAGACAATTCACACATGTTGGCCAATCATATTTAATTGCTGTGTTGGTGGTCTTTATTTAAGGGTCAGACAAAATTGTACCAAAATCCTCAGGAGGATTATTAAAATGCTTATTTAAGACAGTGGGTTGCCTGTGGGAGACAGTGCTAGTTTTATTATATTTCTAACAGCGTTTAATTAGTTTATTATTGCATTTGGAATTACTTTCTTAGAGAATTTTGTCTTTTTGTACTGTTCAATACTCTCTTCCATCCATATTTTCTGCCAGACCTGCAAATTCTTGAGTTTAATATCTTAATCTTTGCATCTTATCAAAGCTCTCAGGCCTCACCAGTAAGTTCCTATGCAAACAATCAATCAAAATATTACCCTCTGCCCCATTTGTCAATGCTCATCTTCTGCCCCTGATATTGCAGCAACATGTCATGCACTCCATGCACTTCAGAACCTTGCCATTCCAAGATTGATGATGAAATCATGGCTGTTTACCTTTTGGAAAGCTTAGTTATCAAGTGCAAGGTGACAAAAATATTTATCTAAAATGGTCTTCTGACCTTCTGTTCTCACAGAAGTTGGATAACTGGAAAACTGCAGTAATACAGACAGTAGGGCTGCACAAGCAACCAAAGTCTGTGCAGCTTCTGAATGCAACCAACACAGAATGCAAAGCCCTTTTGGAGCAGAACAGCATTGTTGGATATTCTCCTTTTTCCTGTAACACACGACAATGCTTTAAGTCAGGGACACAAACTTGTGAACAGTTTCCCAGTGGCTGAGAATGCTCAGTATCTCTTTGCTAAAATACTTCATTTTCTTAATCCAGCGAAGGGAGGAGCTGAAACTTTCCAAAAGACAGTTCTGTATGTGACTGCACTGCATCCAAAAAACTTTTTTCCCTCAATCTTGCAGCTCACACATGTCCAAGACCTTTCAGCTGGACCATTTAAAGCCTCCAGATACAATTTTTAGCCTTCCAGTACCTAGAGGGGCTACAGGAGAGTTAGAGAAGGACTTCTTACATGGGCAGATAGTTGTAGGGCAAAGGATTTAAATTGAAAGAGAGTAGGTTTAGATTGCACATTTGGAAGAAATTATTTACTATGAGGTTGGTGCGACACTGGTGCAGGTTGCCCAGAGAAGTTGTAGATGCCCCATCCCTGGAACTGTTCAAAGCCAGGTTGGATGGGAGTCTGAGCAACTTGGTCTTAATGGGAAGTGTCTCTGCTAATGCAGAGAGATTAAAAACAAATGATCCTTAAGGTCCCTTCCAACTCCAGCCATTCTATGATTTTATGATTTCATGATTCCACGATTCCATGACCCTATGAATATGTCAGCATACTGGCCTGTGGAAGGCTTAGGTTGGAAACGTTGCTCTCGTTAGACTAAGCAGCTTAAAACACATTTTTGAGACTTGCGGCGAGGCGTATGAGGCCAAAGTGCGGCTAGCTGATGGGCAAAGGCCGACGCCTCAGCTGCATAGAATGGCAGCCCCCCTTGGCGTCTTGGCCTCGGGCTGGGCTGGATCGCGGACTGGACTCGCAACGCTGACGGGATGAGAGGAAGGAGTCGGACACTTGCTGGGAGTGAAGGTCGGTTTATTGATGTCCTGGGAGCACCAACCAAGGGAAGGCACCAACCAGCAAAATGCTCCCGAGGGGGCGGGAGAAGCACGGTTTTAAATATAGGGGGGTGGATAAGGGAGGGATCCATAGCAAACCAATAGCGAAGGGTACAGGGAGGAACTTAACCTAAATGACATACAGAGGAACCCAATAAATACAAAGTAAAGGAGGGGCCCCAGGACCACAGCCAACCACAACCCCCAGAGAGAGGAAGGTTCTCGAAAACTAGGAGGAGTGGGGGGTGATTGACTGGGCCCAGGGAGGAGAAAAGGTTTACTTATAAGGAGGAATGAGGGAGGAGAAATTACATAACTTAGTTGACTGACAAACCCAGGGGCAGGGGTAACCATAGCAACAAAACTGTCAGGAGGGCTATGGCGGGAAAACTGGGGAGGACAGAACCATTTTACATTGGAAAGGGGGGAACAATACATAAAATGAGGGAGCAATATAAAAAACTTAAGAACACACTACAACAAGACTAAAAAGGGATTGGCCACACAGGTCTCCTTCAGAAACTTATTTTTCTCATGTTTTGGGCAGCCTTCAGCTGTCAGCCAGCACTTGGCCCCTTCAGCCAGCTCAGTGCTGCAAGCACCAAGGGCTGGAGGACAACTACTGAGCAGCTGTCACCACTGCCCATCTGACATGATAAATACCAGAGGGAAAGAGCACTCCATGAGAAACATGAAGTTTAGTTGATGCTTTGCTAAAAATCACCCTCCTATCCCATTATGGTGTCCAATACCAGAGTATGTGCAGGATTTGAACTTGTGGGATGTAGCTTGTTGTTTCAGACAGCTCATCCTTTTCTCTTGGCAGTAAAGTTGTTGCCCTCTACAAGAAAAAGGCAGAACTATTCCTAAAAGTTGCAAAGCTAAGCTTGCCTTGAGGAAAGTCTCTGCTACCAAGGAGAAGACGACATTTTTTAGGAGTACTGGCGTGGAAAGTGAACCTTGGTTTGTGGAGAAGAAATCAGATTGAACAACAATTTATAATGGAACTACAAAGACCAAGCACCTTGATGTCCTGGAAGACTTAGATGTTTAGTTCAGGCTAGTGCATGTATTGTAAGATCTAACTGGAACTTTCAAGACAAAAATTCTCAGGATCTGAACAATCCAGTCTCCATTTTCATTACTGTGAGTTTAAGCTGAATTTTACACATGGCCTGAAATGGGAGCACAGTTGGGTCCTTGTACTGCTCACTATGATATTAATATATAAGGAGCCCAGCAACATACAAACCTACTTTAGGATTGAAATTACACTTAAAATTGTCCTTTAGGGCAAAATTGATTTTGTAATATGTGAGTTCTGTAGGGAACATTTTCCACTTTTTTTCTTTTTTACATAGAGTGTGCAAGTTGGTCTCTATCTTTCACAAAATGGTATTTGATATGAACTATTATTAGCTGAAAAAGATAATCTGTTCAGTGAAACATGCTCATTTTCTGGTCCTAAACTGTCTCTGCTCCCTAGAAGCAACAATGCCACAGTAATTGAGAACACAGGCTCTGCTAATGCTATGCTTCATGTACATATTTATCAATCTGATAATTATGCTTAAAATAAGGCAGGGAAATAAAAAAGGCTGACTGAGATAGAATTCTGATCAAATGCTAGAGGCAGACACAGTCCAGGTCTGCTAGCACAGAGTTTTACAAGAAAGCAGAAAGATAGAATGCAATTTTACATTTTATTCAGTGCTGTTTATTCAGCTCTTTTTCCCTAAGAATCATTATCAATATGAAGTTATTTATGCTTCCATTTCTGATGGAACTTGGGCTTGGTCAGCAAATCTTTTCCAGAATATAGTATTCTTTCTTTTTTTTTATTTGCTCACAGATGTTTTAGGATAAGATATTGATTATCCTGCAAATGGACAAGCAGTTTCTTTTGAACCAAAGGGTTGTTTTCCTCATTACAGTTCTAAACTACTTGCTGGTTTTTTTAACCTATTCAATCTCCTGGTTATGTTTCATCAGCTTCCCTTCAGGGTTGTTTTTTCTTGGCCTCTCCTCTCTCAAATCCTTAAAGCTGCAAAATTCCTGGGATATTTCACTATTCTATTAATGCTGCAGAGCTGAGAGAACTAAGGGATGTGTGTTTGTGTGTTTCTATCTATGTTTGAAAAAGTTAATGATGCTGTGATACTGCCACTCAGATATTATTGGTGGTATGTTTTTGTGGTGGGCTGACCTTGGCTGGCCACCAGGTGCCTACCCAGCTGCACTTTTGCTATCCCTCCTCTACACATGGGTGAGAAAATAAGACAAGTTCACGATACAGACAGGGAGATCACTCACCAGTTACAGTCAGGGGCAAAACAGATTCATCCTGGGGAAAATGAATTTAATTTATTGCCAATTAGAGTAGGATAGTGAGAAAAACAGACAAAACTAAAACACTTTCCCCCATCGCTCCTTCTTGCTAGGTTCAATTTCACTCCCTCACTCCTGACTCTTTTATTGGAGGAAGCAGGGAGGGAGGAATGGGGGATGGGGCTTGTGGTAAGTCCATAACATTTCATCTCTGCTGCTCCTTCCTCTGCTCCCTTCCCTTGCTCCATCATGGAGTCTCTCCTAGGATGTACAGATCTTCAAGAGCAGCTCCAGCCTGGGTGCTCCTTCCAGACAACATGCTCCTGGCAAGGGCTCTTTCCATTGACTGCAGATTCCTTCAAGGCATGTTCACCTGCTCCACCGTGGTCCTCCATGGGCTCCAGGAGGACAACCTGCTCCATTACATCCTTCTCCAGAGGCTGTAGGAGAACCTCTGCTCCAGCATCTGGAGCACCTCTTCCCTCTTTTTCCTCCCTCACACTGGTGTCTGCAGGGCTGGTTTTGCAAATGTTTTGCACTCTCCTTTCTCACGCAGCTGCTGCACCGTGTTTTATCACTCTCCATAAATATGTTATCACAGAGATGCCACCAGGGCTGCTGAGGGGCTCAGGTTTGAGCAGCAGCAGATCCTTTTTGGAGCCAGCTGGAAATGTCTCTGGGGAGACACACATGGGGACAACTCCTGGTTTCTTCTCAGAGAGATCACTCCTGTTACCCTCTCTGCTACCAAACTCATGCAGCATAGACCAAATGTTTTTTTATTAAGACTGCAAAAGAGTATTTGGCTTGGAATGTAGTGGTCATCAAGGACACTTTTGAAAATCTTGGAAATCTGATTTTTTTGCCACTGATATCAAAATACTGTGAGCCGAATCTTAAGAGAAAAATAGAAGGTTAAGAACAAAAGCTACTAGAAGTGGCTTGTTTCTTGTTGAACCAAGAAGGATTGTCTTGAATAGGTGATTCACAGCCCTACCAGTTTCCTAAAGATCTGTTTGTACTAGATACAGATAAATCTGGAAGTTCATGAGTTTGAAAAGCAAAGGAAACACAGGGGACAGGGATGTGAGGGCTGAAATTTCAGAAGAACCTTATATATAAAAGTAAATAGAGGCATTTTGTACATTTTTGACCTCACATGATCTGTGTGATCACAGAGTAAATCTGAGCCAGCAGTAGTTTTCTGAAGTTTCTGAGCTAGAAAATTCATTGCAAGCATTCCTTTATTTGAATTTTACAGCCAAACTTTTTTCTTTCCTAACTGCTGCAAACTTTTGTAATAGGCACCCTTATTTTTAAGTGAAAATGTGTGAATGAAAAAGAATCTTAGCACCTTCTGGCTTTGAGTGGTGAGGCAAAAATTGCTTTTGGCAGAAAAAAAAGTTTGAACTAGGGAAAGATTTAACATCCAGAGGCTGCTGTTATAATAACCCACAAGTGTTGTAACACAATATCACACACAATCTAATGCCATCATCATTCTCCTACATGGATGGTTGTGGGTGCAACATTTGCCTTGTGGTGATAAACATGAATGTCAAGGTCTGTGAAGTTACATTTGTGTAAAAACTGTGTCGTTGGAGGTTGTAATTTAGAAAAAAATATGAATGGAATTGCAATATTCTTTAAAAGTGTGTTTGAAGGAGGCTTGAGGCATAGCATCTGCTATAATCAGTGCTTCCTGAAATGACCGACTTAATGAATGAGTGACAAAAGCACACGAAAGAAAAAGCATTTTGCATCTTCTTACCTGTTCTGTAATCTAGACTAACAGTTTTCTATTGCAGTACCCTACCCCGTGCTTCTGGTCAGCGGGAATGAAGCACATCCCAACTCCCACATGGGGATAAAGCAGCTGAGCAGGGTGCAGCACGGAGGGCTGCCTCTTCTCCTGGCCAGGGCTATCTAAGGGGCAGCACCCTGCCTTGCTGTACGCCCGTCACTGTGTGCCCGGCAGCTTTACACCCCTTCCCTTCCCTTTCCTTTTCTCTGTTTACGGTGGGGCTGTAAGTGATCCCGACTATTTCACACCTCCTTTCCTTTCCTGAGGAGTGGCTGAACAGCTTCCAGGCTCTGGTGGGACCCTGTCTCCCCCTCAAGCTGACACTCATACATCAAATCCTTTGGCAGGCCACTTCACAAATACAAATGTTGGAAGAATTTGGAGAATTTGATAAGCAACAAATGTTTGGCTTGGTTAAATTTTTAAGCTAACCAAACCAAGCTGAAAGCATTCACATCTGTTTTCCTCTTGCTGTCTGAGGTACGTCCCAGGCTAAGCTGTCAGTGTAAGACAAAGACCAACCAGTGAACATAACATAGAGAGCAGTACAAATTGTTTTGATCTTTCAAGGAAGGATCTCAGATAAAGAAGAAGACAAAGCAGGTGAAAATTCTGCTTTGCCTGAGGAGTTTTGAACGTCTGGAAAACACTTTGTGTATTGGACAGCCCATGAGAGTCTGGAGGGAAAGTCAGCTAGGAAGTGGTGACTCCAAGGGTACACATCATTTTAGGGCTAGACGAGGTTACCATGTTGCTCCTTCTACATCCTGCATCACTAAAACCCCACAGTGAGAGACACCAATTGAATGATACAGATATCTGATTTCTGTAAACACAAAGCAAGTGAAATAAATAAAATTCTTAGCTAGTGTAAATAAGCTTAGCCTGAATGGCTTTAGCAGTTTTGCAAAACTGAAGCAGGAGACCGGAGAATCTTTCCCAATATACAAAATATTAAATGGCACTAATTTATTAAAATAAATTATTAAATATTAAATACATGTCAGGGTATGTGTATTATAAGACCATAATACAATAGCAGCATTCTGTTTTTTTATTTTTTTAATTCAACCTCAAAATTGATAAAGTTGATATTTTGAGGATACCAGGTTTTATTTGGTGAAAAAAAAAAAAAAACAAAAATGAGCAATTCTTGCAGTGTATGAAGCTCTATCTCAGTAATACTCCTTCCTATTTATGGCAAGTAGTCTATGTGGCAGCTCCTCAGAGCAGAACTGGAGCAGGTCTCAGGTTGGGTGACACTGACATCCTTCTCTGACAAGATGAGCCACGCAAAAGTAGTGTCATTAAAAAGAATACAGGACTTTGCCTTCCAAAAACCAGAAAAAAAAGTGCTCTACCTGGAACTTTTCTCATTTCTCTCAGAACGCCAATAAAAGCCCCCATGATTCCTCCCTGCTACCAAATTATTTTTGGCTTTTAAAACCTTACTTTTCCCTTTAGCTTCTGATGATTAACTCTCCCTGTAAACTGCTTTGTAATACTCTGCATGGAAGGCAGTATATAAAAATAAATGGCATTGAGTTTGATCCAAACCTCATTTGACTCAAAATTACGCTGAGGTTTTGGGCTGCCCTTTTTTCTACCTCCACATTTCTAAGTCTGGCTGGCAAGCCAAATTATTTCTATTTGCTATCATAAAGGCTAAATAAAAGGGCAAACAACTCAATGCTTTTTCAATAAAATTCATGTTGTTATTTCAAAATGTAGTTCTCCTTTGTCAGTCCCCACCCCCATGTACTCATTCATACACAAGGCCACTTGGGTTGCTCATGTCTTTTCATATTACAGTCTGCAGAAATAATGGAAAAAGGTTCTACCTCTTTTGGTACACCTGATTGCTGAAGAAAGAGCGAGTCTGTTGGAAAATTAGCCTTTATTTACAACACTGGCAGCAGTGAAAAGATGCAGCTTCGTGTTATTGTGCTGAGGTTATTACCTTCCTAGTAGCAAATCTCAGGACACCCAATTAAAGTTTAACTTGCAGTTTGCAACAAGCAGCCTGTAAAGTTTGCTGGAAAGGAGCTGCCATATTGTCATTCAAAGTACTTGATATTAAACAGCACAAGACAGTGACAAAACATCTAATTATCTGATTACACTGCAAGAATAGTTTCTTGCATGCACTGAATTTTGCATACCATCAACGAACACAGACTGTGTGCGTCAGTGACTCACATAAACACAACAACAAAAAAAAAAGAAAATAAGATAGGACAATGTGTCTCTGCTACTATTGTTCCTAAACTGCGAGACAGTTTTGCTAGTACATCAAATTAACAGTGGGGATTCTGGGGAAATCCAGCTCAGGAATAGAAGTTTCTTCTGTTCTGGTTTTGGCCCTGTACAAGGTGCACAGACACCAGAGACTGGACAGTCTGAGTGGCCACCAAGGTGAGAGCTGTGCACCAGCTCTTTGGCAAAGGAGGTGCTCCATGGAGTCAAGATTTTTCTAAGAGACAATGAAGTAAAAAAAATGCAGCCTTAGTCTTATTATTTCACATCTGCCTGCCCCTGCCACTGTACAGGGAGCCCTTTTGAGAATGGTTGGGGCTAATAATAATGTGGTGTGAAGGAGGGTGGGGATTAGCAGCACTTCATGAAGAAGTTCTTGAGCACTTGCTCTTACCCTGGAAAGATCTCAGAAAGAACATCCAGGATCCCTGGTGGAAACTCAGACACAGACAGTTAGAGAAAATGAATAAATTTCATTTTTATGCCTAGGTTTACCCCACAGCTGCTCATTTTTCTGAGCAATTCAACAGGTGACAAAGGAAAAGAGCATCAGCAAGGATGCTGCACTGTTTCTCATGGCCTGGTTAGTCTCACCATGGCTGGGTCACCAGCTGATTGCACAGATAACACATCTGGTACTGCATGTGCAAAGCTAAACATGGGTAATGCACTCACTTCTTTTGCTACAGTTTGGGGCAAGACAGAGGGGAGAAAAGGGTTTCTTTTTATATCTTACAAGACTAAGAAATTCAGTGGAGGCAGTTTTTTACCGTGCCACTGCTTTACTGTGAGAATCTTAACATCAGCCGTAACACAGTCCAACTTCTTCACAGTTCCAACTCTTTACACCATTAAACAGAAATCATGGCCTCTAGAGATCCCCTTTTACAGAGTGGAGAAGCAATTTAGCCTCCACAACATATCAGTCTCCTGCTTGTCCTGAAAAGGCTGTCAATTGTGCTGAATTATGTATAAAATCAATGCGAGGTGCTGTCTGCCAAAGATGGGTTGACATTAGCAATTTTAGTTTCACTGAGGGGGGTCACAAGACCCAAATCTTCAAGATCACAGAATAAGTGCTCATTCTCTCTCTACTTCTCTGGTTCTAAAATTATACCCATTTTGACTCTTTTTAGAATTAAAATAAAAGTCACAATAAGAGGCTGCTACTATGAAAAACCTCCTCAGCTGTCTGCAATGGGCAAATTTATATAGTGTTGTTGATGGGGTGCTATGGTAATCTGTGCTTTTTACCTACTTTCATTATAATCTCTGTTAAGTGCACATTCACAAACATTTTCTTTTTGTCAGAGATCCCACATTATTCAGTAAACAAGATGAATATTGTTATATTCAATTAACAAAAATTTACACTTAAGACTCACTAAGGATTTTCAAGGAGTGGAGAAAATCTCCCCTGCAATAAGAGGCATAAATATGCAGAAACAAAACATGTTCATGTGAATTGAAAGGACAATTAGCCTTGTGATGATCTTCAGAGAAGCATGGTATTTTATTTGAGACTTAATATGAATCCTATCCTTGCAAAATCACCATCACTGTGCAGGTGGCCCACAGACCTACAATAAATACATCTAGCTCATGACCCAGCATTTTACTTTATGTTTTTTCCTATTGTACTTATGAGTGGAGAAGTGTTAAAATCTAATTTCACAGCATCATCTTCTCCCTCTCCTCTAGAATGACAGCTGATCTGATATTCCTGTGGCATCTACTAAAAGTCTGAGTGCCTAGTGGTCTTTGAGATCATCAGCCAACAAAATTGCCATCAAAATTCTCTTCCAAATACTCAGATCTGAAATAGATTTCTGTAAAAGCTCATTTCAACAGGGTCACCTGTCATCACAACACAGTCCAGAGTTCAGCAAACACAGCACCTTAGTGAATACAGTGAGTTATTGCGGCGAGGGTGTATCTGGCCTGGGATGGTCAGTGTCCGGCTAGCAGTGGGCAGGCCGACACCCTGCTGCAATCCAGTGCGAGCACCCCTTGGCGTCTGAGGGCCTCGGGCTGTGCTCGCCTACGGACCGGTCTCACCGCCT
This sequence comes from Ammospiza nelsoni, assembly GCF_027579445.1. Classification (NCBI taxonomy): domain Eukaryota; kingdom Metazoa; phylum Chordata; class Aves; order Passeriformes; family Passerellidae; genus Ammospiza; species Ammospiza nelsoni. The sequence continues at coordinate 108,955,882 of NC_080633.1, forward strand.
AGGCAACTGTGAAAGGAGGAGCTGGACTCTCGGTGGGGTTAAATCCGGTTTAATGAAGAAGCCAAGATGACATCCAAGGAGTAACCACAGCTAAGGATCCGAAGGAAGAACCCCAGGGAGAGACCAAGAAATGGGAATGACACGAGGTTATAAAGGGGGTGGGTATGCAAAGGAGGGATTTACATTAAACCAATCATGAAGGCTGGAGGGATGAACTTAACATAATTGACATAAAGGGGAAACCAATAAATACAAAGTAAAGGAGGGGCCCCGGGACCACAGCCAACCACAACCCCCAGAGAGGAGAAGATTCTGGAAAGTCGGGAGGAGTGGGGGGTGATTGACTGGGCCCAGGGAGGAGAGAAAGTTTACAAATAAGGGAATAAAAGGGAGGAGGAATTATATAACTTAGGTGACTGACGCTAACTAAGGGCAGGGGTAACCATGGTAACATAACTGTCAGTGGGGCTATGGCGGGAAAACTGGGGAGGGCAGAACCATTTACAGGGAACAGGGGGAAACAATACATAAAATGGGGGAGTAATACAAAAAACTTAACAACACACCACAACAAGTTATTACAAAATATGAAGTCATTAAATGACATTTTTCAAAAGGAAGTCAACCGATAATTGATAACAACTTGGAATTGTTATGTCAGTCTCTATTTTCTGGAAGAAATGTATTCATGCATACATTCCTGGTGATTCAAGGTTGTTTATCTTCAAATGCTATTAAATATGGCTGCAGGAATAATACAGATGGTAAACATTTTCCTGAGCTGAATGCTTGGGGGGCATCCCCAGTGGGAGCATCTGGGTTGACTCAGGAGCTTTGGGTCTGAACCCATTTTGGGAGGGCTGTGTTCTGCCACTCTCACTTACCCTCTGTAACACACTGCTCCACAATATATGTTGACACTACTCAATTTCAAAGGAAAAACATTTTTCATGAGAACTTGACCTGATGGACTGCTATTCAGCAAAAAGGATTGCTTTCCAGCCTCTGAAGGTCAAGCCTGAAGGCTAGGGCTCAAAAGGTTTCCTTGTGGTCATCCACCCATATTAAAATCTTATTGCCATTTAAGTCTTGCCTTCAAATAGCTGAAGGGTGAGTGGGAATGACCAGAAAACAATTCATTTTGTGAATAAATGCGGAGGATTTATGAACTGTTTCCTTCACAATAAAATCTAGAGATTTCCACAAGACGTTAATGGAAAAACTCATTAGTTTCAAATTAATGGCATTCAGTCAGCATATAAAACACCAAGGCATAGCTCCTGAGCATGGGCTGGGGCTTTTTTACGTCCCAAACAGTGGTTCAGGTGTTACAGTATTTTCTTAGGTATTTAATTAGTCATACCAAGAAGGAACAATGGGAAATACCAAAGTAACTAACACTAAGTTAGAGTTTGGATTTAGACATTCTGCAGTCAGATAATTTGGTCTCTAGTCAGTATGAACTTTTGCCACGCAAAAAATGGGAAGATCAAAAAACTTGGCAATAGCCTGGAATTCTTTGTTATGAAACATGACAGCAGAGCAGGTCTTTGAAGTTGCCTCTCCCATTCCATGAAGAGTTTTTAAGGGTTGGGTTGACTATTTTTGGCCTTTTTTCTTGTTTAGTTTCATTTTGCCCAAATGAGGAGAAATCAGTTATCAAAAAGATAGGGCTCTGAATACTGCTTCCTGACTAGGTCAGGCTAAAAGACAAATTTTTGTTTATTTCTCAGTTTATCTTGAAATACCCTTACTGAGCAAACTGCTCTTTGTTAACTTCAAGTCAAAACACACCAGCAATGATTCTACATTTTAGTGTAATTCCCTCTAATCATCCTAGCACACTGCTTGTTTTTATAACTGCTTCACACAATGCCACCAGTAATGAATGTTCTAGAATCGGAACATAATTTTGATTATCTGGCCATTACTTTGGATTTATGGCGCACAGAGACAGCTGGGTTTTTATAAGCTCACTCTGCAGTACTGCAGATAACAAATGTAATGCAATAATCAAACTTCCGTAATTTGGAACCCAGAACGGGTGGGCCCATGGATCTCTCAGTCTGTATACACCCATACCATATTGTTGGGTTTTCTGGCTGTTGCTGTTTAGGTGGCCTGGAAAGGCCCAGGGATGGCCTTGGAGAGCCGACGCTTCAAAGAACGAGGAGAGACTTCTGATCTTGTCTCGGTCTCGGTGTTTATTAATTGTTTATCTAAAAGATTTTCTTTCAGCCCGACAGAGGTCTGCACAGCAAGTCAGCCATGAGCACACTGCGAGCCCCCGGGGCGGTCACTTATCTTTATACTCGAAGTTACGTATACAATATTTACTATTTCTCCCCAATACCTTCTACCCTTATTAACCGGTGCACTTTTAGTAATGACCAATCCCAAAGTGCCACCACCACCACAGAAGATGGAGGCCAAGAAGAAGAAGAAGAAGGACAGGACACGCCCCAATTCCTCCATCTTACTTCTTTAGACCCCCCTGTACCAAAATCCTAAACCCTGTGTTTTACACTTTAACTAACTTATCCCTTCACCATTCACCCAGTGGAATCCTCCCAGTCCTCATACAGGTCTCATCTCCTGTGTAGGATCAAAATCCTGCCACCAGACACTTCTGGCAACATTCCAGGATTCCCGAGCCCCCCAAGGGTGGTCTCGGCCTCTCTGCACCTCCATCCTGAGGTGCTGAGATCCCACACCATATCAACACATTTTGTCTTCAGAAGCAGGAATTAAAAATAATTTGCACAGTGCTACTATTCCTTATTCATACCCAGAGCAAAATATGTTTCTTTCAGAATCAGTATTTAGGCTCTTTGGGAGGGAGTGAACCACCTGAAGGTGATTTCATGAAATTGGATAAATGTGCACCACTATGATGTTTAAAAATGCACTAGTGCTTGGAAAAAAAGCCTCTCAAAACGAATATATTTTAAGAAATAGTAATAAATAAAATCCATTTTGAACAATGAAAAATCTAACTTTTTTCCTGGGTGCAACACAGGAAAATAGGAACTCTACAAGCATGTTCTCTATTAGGAGGGGAAAATAGCCAATTTAAAGAAGAAGAGGTTGGTCATTGTTTCTTCACAGAATATTGATTTAAGGTCTGAAAACAAGAGCAAAAGAGATTCTTACTAAAAGTGAAAGTGGGTAAGTATAAACGGAAACAAAAGTGGAAGCATTTTCTCAGCCTTGCCAAGAGAACTAAGAAAGTAGAATTTGTGCATGGAAGGCAAAAGGGTTTAAAAACTACGTATTAGATGGGAAATGCCACAAGCAACAAGAATAATAAACCATAGGTCATTGCCTTTGTTAATAAAAGACAAATGCTCTTAGGTATTTTCTGAAACATAGCTGGGGGAGAAGAATAAAGATGGAAGCAAATAGAAAATAATGACCATCTTGTTGAGGCAGTAAATGATTGTAGAGGTGGCAAGGCATGCAGGAGATGAGATGTGTGGGTGCATTCCAGGCGTCCTACATGGGCAGCTTTTTTGTGCTCAGAGAAGAGTGGCAAGAGACCGGCATAAATCTTCTGAGAGGCAAGAGTTACACACACAGGAATGCATTCTCTGCAGCCAGAGCAACAGGAGAGCAGCTCAGGGAGCACATGTCCACCACCTCACCCCGACTGATCTTTCCAAAAAGCTCTCTGGATGGGGTTGCAGGGTCATGTTGTCACCACAGGATATGTCTGTCTGCGGCAGAAATGTCAAGAGAGCACATAAATGTGAAATCTGATTATAAGTGCCTACTGTATCACTGGCAATTGCTGCATTTTCAGATGTCCTAGAAGCCCACAGAGGTTACAGGGGTAAAATACTGATCAGGACACTGAACTTTGAAAAAGAAGACAAAGCCTTCCCAGCTATTGCTGTGTGGAGAACGCACGCTCCAGCCTGCAGCAAAACAAGCAAACCAAAACAAGACTTAAGACCTTGATTCTTTGTGGCTTGTAAACTCAAGGTTACATAAAACCTGTCGTGAGTTTTGGCACTGTTCAACTACCTGGGTAAACTGAGGAGGAAAACTGGGAAAGCACAGTGCTGGAATGTAACCCAGCAGGACAGGGAGCAGCACTGACACTGAGAATTCCAGAGAAGGGACATCTCCAAGTCTCTGTTACACCCAAAAAGATGTCTGGCCAGCACAGAGGGACAGGTGGGCTGAAGTGTGTCTTGCACTGATTCATCAAAGGGTCCCTAACAAATGGGATGCTCTTTCCCTATCTGTGTGATGGAAAGCACCTTGGGTCCCTGTGGGGAACACTTGGCCTTTTTATTTTGGCCTTTCTTCCTCACTTCTATTTCCCAGCTGGGCTTTGTTGTTAAAGGGAAATATTTTCGTTATTCCTGTGACATATATTAAGTAAAGAGAAATTATCCTATGCTTTAAAGAAATTCCTAGGAAAGATCCTTGTCTAGAGAGAGACTAAACATTAAAGTTTATTTAAGCAAATGCAAAACAAATAAAAAATAAGGACACCATACAAATGTGGATCATCCCTGGCTGAAATTTGTGTATAAAATATACCACTGTGGATTAGGTATTTAAGCATTCGTCTGACTTTTCTGATTTTTATTTGACTAATAAATATTGACTAAGGTAAAAGCTGGAACTTTGTTTTTACACTCCTGAACCAGAAAGGTAAATCTGTCAAAATTATGCAACCTAGCAGAAAGGTTCCCTAGGAAGGTAGGAGTAGTTGTGTAAAGGAAGAATTGGCAGTGGCTTACATGAGACATCTCTAGTAACTACAGAAAGGTTTTAGAGACCCTTTTGGGGATTGTGTGTCCCATCAGCTGTCAGAAGATATTTCCCCTCAGGTGTTAAGGTGAATGGGACCATGGCAAAGTAGATGTTAATGTTCTGGGTAACGTTAGTCTAGTCCAAAAAAGTACTGCATACCAAGAAAGAAAATTCCCAAGGAGCAGCCTTCATGTGGCTTTTAGTCACTTTGTTACTTTAGTACCAAAGTAACCACTTCAGAGTTCAACTACCTGGAGGGAGCATGGTGAGTACATTTTAGACTGTTACGGGATGAGTATTAGCCTATCGATATTTGGCAATCCCAGAGAAAATGCAGTAGAGCAGACCCATCTGCCATAAGGCCATCGGTATCCATTTCCAGTGTTTATTTCCTGAAACCACTCTTCCCCCCCTTTATTAGCCCTGAAGCCGAGAAGGATATAGGCTATGAAAGACTATGATTGAAAGAAAATAATAAATTGCAGAAAGGCTGAAAGGTCAAACTTGCTCAAGCCTCATTTCTTGCCAGTAACTTCCCTTGGATACAGTGTCTCTAAAGCAGAGGTTATATATGCTGCTACCAAATGCTATTTACAAATTAGGCTGCCAAAATTTCCATTTTTCAAAAATATTGTAGGGCCCAACCAATGTTCAGCCACCTTCCCCTCAGTGCAGCCCTCTGATGGGCATTGAAGCAGGTATCACAGGTACAAAACCTGGCTGCACATTGCTAGAATAAAGATGAATCTGAAACTCAATGAAAGATGATCAGTTCAAACATCTTTTTTCTTCTATAAGCAGTCAAGATGCATAAAATCTCTTTGTTCTGTTCAGCAGACCTAATGCTGAACTGTCACTAGGTCTGAGAACTGTTGCTACAATTTCAAAGGAGCTGTAGAGCTGGCTGTCTGTCTGATCAAGATAAAGCTCCAAGTGCTGTGCAGAACAGCCAAGTGCTTATAAAAGATGACCTCTGTCCACTTTTAACAAAAAATTGTGCTATAGCCCAAACTGGAAATCTTTCACAGATCTCTCTCCCAGTGTGTCTTTTAACATTCAATGTCAATGAATAAAGTTCATTTAGCATTTTCAGTTTGTTGGTTCAAAGTAACAGTAATAGATTATACGCTTGAAATACATTTTTGCATAATTTTGTGTGCTAAAAGCTGTCCTCTGCTTATTTAACATGCATTGACAGTTTAAAATCTGCCCTTTATGAAAGTTGTCCTTACTTAACTATGCATGGTCAGACTTTATTTCCATGTCCTGATCTACATCCTTTGTTCTGTATATTACAAATTGAATTTGGAAATAGCTTAACAGTGCTTGTTGGTAACTTTGACACATTACTCAAAAATCAAGGCTATATTACAGCATGAAGTTATAGTTGCAAAGGCATGATATAAATAATAGCCAGGTGTGCAAAAGTTGAAATAGTATATCCCAGCCTGAGAGGATTGCTACCTTTCATCAGGAGCAAAAAAAGGAGACATTCCCCATGCAGTGTTAACGCTCCCCAAATCGGTTTTGGGATTTACATCCCAAAGTCAAATTATGTAAATTATGGTGTGTGTGCTGAGGAAGCACTGAAGTGGCACCAGTGACGAGCTTTCCTCCCAGATCAACTTGCTGCCAGAGCCTGGTTCCCCTCGCTGCCCACTGAGAGCATTTCATTTTGTTGAGGCTCACACCATTTACAACTGGGTCCTTAATGTCTGTAAATATAGGCATTAAACCTGAGCAGATTGCTCCAAGAGAACCAAGACAGAACTGTACCTACTATGCTTGCTTTGTTTGCAAGTAAATCATGGTAACAGGTCAGAAACATATTTACTAATGACAAATCTCCTCATGGGGCTTTTTGATAGACCTCCATGAATGTAAGCACCTTCATGAAGGACGTGATTTGATGTGCACTCAGGTTACCAGGGGCTTGTCTTCACTTCAGCACAAGAAAGTCCAGGAAGCAGAGGACTGCGACCATCTGCAACTTATTTATGCAACCTGCAGCACAATCACACATCCATTAAACTGTCAGTCTAGAAATGAGCCAAAAATTATGCAAGTTCTTATTTAGATAATGCACATTAAACCAAAGAGCTAGCCATCACCGGGGAACCGAAAATTGTGAATTCCCAGAAATCCCAGCATACATCACTTTGCTTTTACCTGGGAACTTAACTTCCAAATTTGTGCTGGGCTTTCTTCTACATGCAGCTTGTTTTCAGTCTGGCAGTAGGAAACGCCAAAGCAGCACACACAACTTCTCACAGAATTCAAACACATTTTGGGTACTTTTTATTTACTGCAGTCAGGGCTGCTCAGGTGGAAGAAAAAATGCCAAACCAAGCACCAGATCCAAAATTAGCATTTTATTCAGAACGTTGGGGTCAGAGGTGTATCATTCATATTCTGGTACACAATACAGAGGCAAAGCTGTTCTCAGAAGTCTCTCCAGTTTGAAAGCTCCTTCCCCCCCTCCCACCCCGAAAACATACTGTATATTTTCTCGTGCCACCAGTATCAGGCCAACTCCCCTCCCCCCCTTTTTTTGGTACAAATTATGTAAAACTTTTTTGTGCTAAGAACTTTTCTCCCTCCCCAAACCAAAAAAAAAATAATAAAAATAAAAATAAAAAAAATATTGAGTACTCTAACTACAGTTCAACAATTGAATCAATGTCACTTGTTTGCAACCTGTTTTGTAAATACTTTATCCATAAATGAAAGATATAAACATGCAAAAACCTGAATCCATAGTCCAAATAATACATACACGTGTTCTGAAGTTTCTGCACTTCTCCACAGACTATGCCAATAAAACATTATGTACACATACCATTTTTTACAGTGAAGTGGGAAAAAATACTAGAAATTAAAAAAAAACCAACAAAAACCAAAATGTGTACATGGATTAAGACCAAAATGTGTCTAACATTCTAGCATAAGAAAAAAAAATCAATTCTGCTACAAACTGGTGATATGAAAACTCCCTTTATTTGCAACCAGCTGCATAATTTTTAGAATTTTAGTGAAAAAAGTCCCCTAACATCTAAAACTAGAAGTAATGTACATTGTTCCACCTCATGGTCCTCTCTCCCAGATAATAAAATTGTTCCATGAGGATTTTTTTGTTTATTTTTAATCTCCTTATTTTAATAAAAGCAATGCGATGTAACAAAAGCATTGTGAAGTATATTGTGTTTCACCTTACTCCTCCCCACCCCAACATATTTTGTCTCTTTAATGCATCATTTCACAAATCAGTACCATTAAAGCCTTAAACATAAAACTAATTCCGATCTGAAAAAGGTACAAAAAGGCACATAAAATCCCAGTGCTTCTGTACTGTAAAATTCAAGTGTAACTGAGCTCAATATTTTTTTTCCAAACAGCATTGGATCACTGATATTCCACGGAGCCCAAATTGGTTTGCAGCCTAAGCCAAAGCCTTCAGCAAGCACTTGTGCTAGTAGACTACAAAGTTAAAGCCTAGCTTCTGTATGCTTTTGGGGAATATCAGTTGAAATGTTTGTACTTGTCCAAAACCAAAGTTCACTTTGAAGTTCAGTCATCACCTCCACCGTACATGTCAGCAAGTTTCTTGAAACGTGGGCCCCAGTCATTTAGGTAGTCATAGTCTTGCTCACCACCACTACTTGAGGAGTTAAGAGAGCTCAAGGATCCAGCAGTGGAGCCGCTTCCCTCGTAGTCAAAGACTAAGAGGGAGTCATACGGTGGGGCTGTAGGGTCATTGTCAGCTGCTTTAAGTCCCTGCAAGAAGGAGAGGGGAAAAAAAAAGATAAAGTTCTGTATCTGAGAGCGAGACAAAAGCACATCTGGTATATTTGCAGCGCAGTTATCCACAAGCACCACTTGAGAAAACAAAGTTCTTCCTCTCCTGCCATTCAGTGCAAAACAGGATTTACGTTTTTGTAACTCCTTTTAGAATGACCAGGTTTCCAGCATTGTAGCACTGGACATTTTGAATGTAGCTGCAATCACACCCCTAACAAAACCTTAAGAGAAATCATGGCACTGGGACTGAAGCTAGTAAATAAACAGTTTCAGAGATATACAGCCCACAACCTGTTCCATGGGCAATGTGTCAATGGTTAGACAGATGAGGAAGGAGAAATAAGCATGTTTGCAGAGATTCACTTCAACAGCCATCTCACATGGTCAACAGCATATCCACTGACTTTTCTGGCCCGCAGTCCATCTGCATCTGCCAAAATCCATATTTAGTTAGTCCTGTAAACTCATGTACCTTTGTAGGCTGCTGTGAGAAAAATATATGGTACGTTGTCTTAAGCCTTTTATGTTTTGCCACATCCACCCATGAAATCCACCTGCTCTCCAGAAAATACAGTGACATCAAAGCTGAATACAAGATGATGACTGTTTTTGTTTCCTCATTTCAAAGTACTGAAGTTACGAACAGTGGGCCATCAGCATTTTTACATTTTCAGTTTATGGAGCTGAATAGACAAAATTAAAAGCAGCACAAAATGAATTGGAGGAAATGCTGAGGAATTGAAGAGGAAAAGCCAGGAAAGAACCACACTTCTTCCAGAGAAAAGCCTCTACATTCTCTGTTTTGTTACATAAGTCCAAACTAAGCGCTTGTATGAGTAACTAACTTTAGAATAGGAGACAATTTCTCTGTGCTTATCTGGGGAAGATTTACAAGCTGAATATAAAAGCCTGAAGCCAAAAAGTTCTCTTATGATTTGTATTTTTTTAACCTCATAGTTTCTTCCATGGGATTAACAACACTTTTTTTCAAGATCTTCCATTTTGAATAGGATCTACTCTGGCAGCCACTGACAGGGGATAATGTATCTTCCAGAATTCCGTAAGGCTGTGCTAGGATTTTAAATTGCTCACTATTAATTTTTACCAGTGATATTTGTGCTGGTTTTACTTTTAATTTTTAATGTTTATTTATTTAAAGAATGGCATTATTATACTCATACTTATTTGAAGGAATGAGTAAGCTTCCTTCAAATTATCTAATATATTCTGGTTTTAGAAAAGTACATTTCACTCTCAAATTGTGTTCTGTCCAAATATGACAAAATGGAACCAGAAGCTGATTTTTCTTCTACAAATATGTATTATGGAATACATACATATTAAACCCATTAATTAAAGCATTTGGCATTGAAAAGGTAGAAGTGAATCCTGGCTCTTTATTACCTATTTAAATAATTCAGAATTGTGCAAAATGGACCTAAAATAATTTCAAAATCAGTGGTGGAAAAGACCAGCATATTTATCAACCCAATGACCTCCAATCAAGAACAAATTTTGGCCTTGAAATGATCATGTCACGTGGTACAACAACATCAAACAGGTTATTAATAGCCTGCATTTAAAGTGCAATTTTGAATTATGAGATAAGAATAATTGGTGATGCTTGTTATCTCTCTCTGGCATTTTCAAACCTGATGGCCATAATAAGCAAAAATGATGTGTGATTTTGAAAAGGCAACAGCAAGTGTTGGAAGACATCCCTTATCCAGCTTCCAAGGGGGAAGTTCTAAGGCTTTCTCTTATTTTCTGCAGCTGAAGCACAAAGACAACTTTACTTCTTAGGCAGTAACTGGCCTCATGGTATTCAGATCTTTCCTTAACCCTGCTTGGGGTGCCAGACACCCACGTGTTTGGAACGCAGGTGACAGGGAAGGAGAATAAATGCCAGCTGAGGGTAAGGAGTGCTGAGGTACGAATGCCAGCTATCCATGTGTGAAAGTCATTTAGAAAGTTGGTTTGGAGACAAAATGTTATTTCCCTGCAGTTCTGCCTACTAATAGGCAGCCAACCATGGGATACCAATTTATTTTAAAAAATCAGCGAACAAAACATTTTCCTACAGCACTGCAAAAATTCTGATACCTATCAGTCATCCATGACAAGGCAGAAGGCAGCCTCTTTCCATCTGTTTTTCCAAAGGGGAAGTTGTAATTTTTTTTTTCAATTTGCTGCTGCTATCATGATAGCATTTCAGAAAAGGAAACTGGTTTTGAGTTACTGACTTACAAGATAGGATCTCACTAACAAATTCACTTTCTCAAAGGTTGTGCTGGCAGTGTAATCCATTTCATTCAGAGAACGTAGCTACGGGTCATGTTTTGGAAGTATTGATTCAACTGCACAGCACAAGTTACACTGACATTTTCACCTATCTCCTGGTTTACAGCATAATGACTGAACTTAGTGTCTAACTCTTCAAATGACAAGATTTCTGCTATATTTGTGTCACAAGTTACATACTAAAATGAGAGAGAAGTACTACAATGTTTTCTCTTTCCCTCTGCTGAGCTGATTCTTTGAGCATAGCCAGTGTAATGCTGCTCTTTGCTGTTGGGTTCTACAGCATGCCAAACAGCCCTGGCAGTGCCATCAGCTTGGAAGCTCCCTTTGGTTTCAGCACTGCCACCTTTTTTCTTTTATTATGCTGTCCCTCTCAGTGGGTAGAGGTGGTATGGATACACAGCCTGCTGCATCTGCACAACCAAAAAGATGACAAATGGCAGCCAAGAGTGGCTACTACTGATTTTGTTGCCAAGGCCTTCATTGTCAGTCACTTCTGAAAAGAGGTATCAGTTTTTACCAGATCTGTTCAAGAGCCTCAGAGCAACAGAGCTGTTATAGTTACTTGGTTTACAGTTTCCTGATCTGAAAATGCAAAGTTTTCATTAGAGTGAAAAGCTCATTCAACAACAGAATTTCTGGGGCACCTGGAATCCTCAGGAGCAAGGGGAACCTGCTGGGACAGTGAATTGTCACATTTCTTTACGTGTGCCACGCCACCACTGCACAACAAGCAGTCACAGCAGAGCCACAGCAACAGAGAGGCCAGCTTGAGACCTTGGGCAGGCTCACTTATTTCCTTTTCCTCTTTTATATACATAGTAGAGCTTTCACTAGGGAGGTGATAAGGGACAGAACTGGAGAAATTACAGTGCCTTGGCTGAGGAACAACAGTAAACGTGCCTTAATGCAGGCAGGCATTCTCCATTTCACTCAAGTTAAAGGAAAGCAACCCTCTCAAATCTTGAACTAACACGGGACATTACAAAATCTAATGCTTCTATTTTCTTAATCCTACTACCTAATCAGATTCAGCAGGCTTTTGATGAGAAGGAAAGGAAGAACAGAGATCTTCAGGGAAATACAAAAAACAAATTGGTTTATATCTGGAACCATCGAGGGAGTCCATTTTGCATGGAGGTGCACTGTATCAATAACCATTTACTAAGAATGAATTGAGGGTCCTCCATGTCTCCATGGGCTGAGACCTTTAGTTTGCAATTTAAATTTAGTTTACCTCAGGCAATGCCCTCTATTGATTATAAATATATTCTTAGCCACAAATTCTCCACCACAATATAACTTTCTTGAGATTTCTAGGGACAATATAGGTGGGTCTTGAAAACAGGATTAACAAAACTACTTCAAACAGGTCTAATTTATACTGTCCTGCGAATCTTGACTATTCTAAGTGTTAATTATGCTCCACACTCTGCAGGTTAGGCTTTGAAAGGCTCAAAATGGAAAACAAAGTCTACAGAGGATTCTTAATAACACATGACTTATTTCACTGACTTGTTTGTACACTGGACTGGAAGAAAAGGAGGTTTTTCCCTTCCCCTCTTAAATTACAGATTCATCTATCCATTGAAACAGACAAAACAAGAAAGTCCCTGAGGTCATTTAGCTTATGCCTGCAAAACCTATTTTGACTATCAGACACCTCTGGAACCTTCCTGTTTTAAACAGTTCATAGCTTTGTACGTGTTATCTCAACTTTGTGTTATAAAAATGCATGACTTTTTAGTGTAATTCTAACTTGTTTTTCAACTGAGAAGTCACCAGAACACTACAAAATACTCTTACTTATGTATGTCTCATTGAGTTAAGTAGGTTTAATACCAGGAATGACAGGCAGAAAATAATATACCAGAAGAAACAGAGTACTGCTAAAAGGGAAAAAACCTAAATGACCCACTAGATTTTTTTTTTTGCTTTTTGTTTCTATGACTCTGTAAGGAAAATAAGAAGAAAACTCCCATGGCTTGCTTGGAAATGGGAGCTAAACCCTCCAGTATATGAAATCAATTTTTTGTCAACAGCTAAAGTAATTCAGAAGCTAATCTGAACAGTGTGTCTGAGGTGCTGGTGAGCATTCAACAGACTAAATTAATTTCCACATGTGGACCGGCATCCCAAAAGCCCATACTGACCCACATCTCCTAGAAGAGGGTCAAGTCCTCCAAAATATTGGACTGATCTCCGAAAGTGTTGCATCTTTTCAAGCCAAGGGCCTAATGCAGACTTTGCTACTGAAGGGCTGACAGTTCAAAAGCAGCCTCTCCCTGCTCAGCCAGGGACTGGGCTAGTTTGGTGGGTGGTTTGGGTTAGAGATGCCCAAGGGAAGAATTACGTCTAATAATATTGAAGTTGGATGCAGAGAGATATGAACTTTGCTCTTTCTTATCTTGCTATGTTGTTTCCACAGCTCAGCTTATCTTCTGTAAGAACTGCCTTAAGAAATGTCTGGTACAGGCTTTACTCAAGATATTTTTTCAATTTACCTCAAGTAAAACTGAGAGAAACTTACCAAGTTTCTTGAGTTTAATCATACCAGGACTGCAGGTGCAATTTTCTGGAGAGCCTGAAAACCTGTGCAGCCTGAAAATTTATACTCTAGACACTGATAATTTTGAAATTTAACTGTAACAATCTCCATAGGAATACTCCTATGAAAGACAGACCCATTTTCTCCCACATCCAGCAGACAATTTAGAATCACATCTGTCATGGGAAATTTTTTACAGAAAACACCAATTAAGCTGACACTATTTTAGAGAAATAAAATGCCTATTCTGCTCAGTCTTCTGGGAAAACAGAGCATAGACAATCTTTGGGTGGCTACTGTCTGCTAGAGAGAGGGTTAGATGGAATGCCCCACAGTAAAACAATTTCTGTAAAATCCTCAGGAAAAAAAACCCTTATGAAGAAGACAAGCTAAATATATAATCCTTAAAACACAGAAACTACCTCACACAGTTCCTTTCAATCAGAGCATATAATTAATTCTGAGCTAACTTGCAGACAAGAAAATTGCAGTGTTTTCTTTAACTTCATATATATTTGCACATATTTTCTTAATAAATTACATTATTTCACTGTGTATGAATAGCTGGGAGAAGCTTTCTTTTTTGGTGGATGGCAAGGGGAAGCATAAAGGGAGATACTGATATAGTACAGTAGACAGCAGGAAGAAAATGACTCCATGCTTGTCTGTAGTGCATATAAACGTATGGGGTTAAATCAAGACAGCACGTACTGTTTCTTCTGCCCCATGTGTACACACTGATGCTATCATCTTCAAGACTGATAACCTACTGAAAAATAATATTGCAAGAACAGCTTGTTAAGTCATTAAAAAGTCTTAGGAGGCTGGACAAACTCTGGCCCTGTTCTGGCCCTCCAGCAGAATCAGACCCATTCCCTGCCTCTGCTCCATAACAGAGCCTCCTGGCTGCTTTGAGAACAACAAAAAACAGGGCTCTTCACTACTGCCTGCCAGGTGGGCACTGTCTGGCCACAGCTGCGTGAGAACAGGATGAGAATTCTGATTGTTTGGAAGCACAAGAAGTTCTTGTTTGTACACTGCCTTGGCCAACAATGCGGGTCTTTTATTGTCTCGTGTCTCCACTATTTTCCAGAAGCCAATTATAACTGCAATATTTAGAAGTGTAAGGCAAGCAAAAACCAGAATCTCTTAAAATAAAATGTCTTACAAGAATATTTGTACATTTCCTGCTAGTCAACTCCCCTCTAAGTTTTTTGACAATTGTATCACCGTATACCTTAAAAGGGGCAAATTCAATTTTCTGCAGCTTTCTAACACAAAAGACTTTAGTATATTAGCATGACTTTTCTTCAAGGCAAACAAGAATAAATGCATTTGCAGAAACTGTTCTGCAATACTCTGCAATATGTGTCCAGCTCCAGCTGACAAGGAAGATATGAGAAATAATTAACTACTACAATTCAGTATAGAATAAAGTAAAAACAGAAATAAATCCTGGGTTAGCTTTTTTTTTCCCTATAACCAGAAAACACAAGAAACACATTCTATCATAAGTACCACAACACCAATGATTTAAGGCTGACGAGTGATAGAAATAATGAGGATAATTTCTTTCAGAGCTATCAGTACTCTGGTATAGTCTGAATCTCAATTACATTTATTAGATTGAAGAATCAAAGATAATGCAAAATCTTTGAAAGCTCTATGACAAGACAAGTATTAAATGCACTTACATAACATTTAATTTAGCTGCCCTGCTCACTAATCGTATTTGACGGAATTCTTTTGGTCTTATTGAAGGTACTGAATTTCCACTATTATCTGCATTCAAAGGGTAATGTATGAGGAGAATGAAAATGAACTTCTTCCATTATTAAATTACTGTGAATTAATAAATGAGTTTAGGCTACATACAATTTTGTTATTCTGTTTATTACTTGCAACCCATTGCATAATCCTGCTTGGAGATATTGTGGTTGCTGCTGATAACATACTATGAATGTAATTAATACAGATGCACAGAAGTTAATTGATATATCTTCCTTTTCTGTTTGAATGAGTTAATTAAATTTGTCTGTACTTTAGAAGACTGTATTTACTTCTGTCTAGTGAGACAATTTTAATTGTCTAAGGAAGTTTTAAAAAGTTATGTTCTAACATAACAGCTACTCATGCAGAATAGAATAAACAAAATATAAAAGCTTATCAGATCGTAGGAGGAAACCTTTCTTCGCTTCTTTACCTCATTAATGAAGTCCCCAATGTCCCCAGGATGAGGAGCAGCTGATCTGACTGGATACTGAGGTTCTGCATGGATTGGCCTTTCATCAAGACGTCTGATTCCAACAGGTTTGATGGCATCTGGTTCCAGAGTGTCAGGCTGCTGGAGCTGGCTCAAGTCATAATCCTGCAAAATATGAAACAGACACAGTACGTTAGCAGAATTTCAAACAATATCTGTCAAGGGGAAACATGAGAAGGGAAAAAAAGGAAAATGCAAAGTATCATTTCACCAGAAGTCCTGTTTTCAGGATTGTAATGCTTACTGAGGATAAGTCAATAACACTGCTATTTGCATACCAACAGGATGTTATTTGATTTATACTCCCTGAATCTCCTGGTTTGATTCTATTCCATCAGATTTGTAGAGCTTCTCATAAGTTTTCCCTTGAGAAGCAGGGATTTGAGTAGTACTATTAAGGGACTAAACACTTTAGCTAGTAATGATGATTTACAGCACAGAGCAAAGATGCCAAATCCAACTCTTATTTTTCTAAGAAAATAAATGCCATACATTCTGAGAAAAAAGCAAGCACAGTGTTCTGCAGTATTTTCTAATACCTTCAAAGAATGAATTTAAGACTCCTTGCTGATTTTATGTGGCTTCCATAATATGAAAGCCAAAGGGTGAAAAATGTCATAAGAAGTACAAAGCTCCTCAGATTTGGCCTTAATTCTAAGCACTTTCTAGAGATTACTCATGAATCTGTTCATTAAGTACTTGATGCTGCAGTTTCAAACTCTGGCAGACTGATGAAGTTAGCACAGCAGTATGAATTCCAATAAGCAGTATGTATGTATGTGAAAAATTTAATTAGATCAATGTTTATGCATTCAACATAGATATTCCTGAATTCTCTCTGCACAGTGAGATGCATTTCATCATTATCATTCTCCTCACTGTTGCCATGTCTAGAAGAAAAGTCATGTTCTCTGATGCCTTCACACAGGGCATTGGTGAGAATGCACAACAAAGAACTGGACTTCAAGGCTTAAACGAAAGCCATTCAAGAACAACCAGCAGATGGGGGCTCATGCCAACTCTGCTGTATGCCAGATACCCTGCCCCACAAATAATCCAAGCAGTTATGAACATCCTAAATAGGCTACTCTACCCATCAAAAATATCAATTTTTGAACAGTGCTGTTCTGGGAAGAATCTTATTTATAATCTCAACTTGCTGGAAGTTGTCTGCTCAGACGATTTTTCATTAGATCCGTACTGGCTCCTAAGGGAAGGAGTGCAAGCTTTTACTGCTGCTGTTATCTCACAGGATGTAGATCCTTTCTGAGACTGTGACCTCCTGTGACCCAAACCCAGACTTTTCAACAGGAGAAGAATTCTTTTTGACAGCAGTGATGGTAGTTTTTGGGGAAAACTGCAACTGATTATCAAATCCACTACACCTTCTGATTTGTTACTTGGGTTCTCAGATGACTGCACACAAATATATAGTCAAAAAAGGTGGAACAGCTCCACTGAGATCTGAGAATGCAGTTTCATATGCTTTAATTAGATTACAAGTTCCTTGGGGCAGAGCTTTAACTCCTACCCTTCGGTACTTCATGTACCAAACGGAATAATAAGTGATCTCCAAGAAGCAGTATGAATCAGAGAAAAGTAAACAGAACTTTTTATCCTTTCCCTTTTTATTACGTAAAATAAATCAAAATAGTTTAGAGACATGCTATCAGAAAATCCTATCAAACAGAGAAGAATGTACTTTTTAGAATTTATAAATATGTAACACAAGTGCTTTTCATACCCACCCAAAAGATAAAGGTGAGAAACATCAACAGGGAGAAATGAAAAATATATCTATTTTTTTTTTAATCTAAGCATTTCATTGTGGAGGAATTCAAACTGGTATGGTTAAATAACAATGTATTAAAACCAGAAGAGCATCTCTATTCATTTCAACTCTATAATTTTTTTCCTCACCCACACACATTTGTATACAATTCTTTTACTGGTTAGTGCTAATACAGAAATATAAATCAAGCTTGTCAGTCTATTATGTCCACATCTAAGGCATCCTTTTGTATGTATTTAGTAGTTTGAGACACATGCAGACTCTAATAGCTAGAAAGTCAGCAAAGATAGCCATCTGTGAGGTAGCAGCAGTGCAGAACGTGTCCTTATGTGGAATCCCACTTTGGTTTTCTTTTCTAGGGTAATTTACGACACTGTCATTTAGCCTTCTATCAGAGAAAATTTATCTTGCAGGTCTAATAGTGTCTGGATGTGAAAAGAAGATCCACTGCATATACTACCTTGGACTCTCAAACTCTCCTATCATTAAAACCAGTACTAGCTGCACACCAGTGGGGAATGGCCAGCCCATCCACCACCTCCCCAAACCCACTGAGTGCCAGGCACCACACAACCACCCCAGCTGCTTCAACATTCTGTCTAAAGTAACTCTACTCAATTATTGCAACATAAAAGATGAAAAAATGCTTTAAAATGCCAGGTCATAAGCTGTTTAGAGGTGCTGAGGTCCCATCTCTTCACTCAGTGCTGCTTTCACAGACAGGAAAGCTTTTCACACACTACCTAAAGCTCCTGAATGGACTTAAAGGTTAGCCTCAAACAGAGTTTGTTAAGATAGTTAACTGCAGAAGTGACGGCTAAATGGAAAACTGGCACATCAAAGAGAGAACAAAACATGGTGGGATAGGCTGGGACAGACAGCTTTGATCAGTATTCTGGGTCATCATTTTAACTCTTAATTTCAGGACCACAATTCTACAGTGATTTGGTTTTGCTCTAGTCTTTTCCCATACAACCTATTTATAGTTAAAATCTGCTTATGGATTATTGGCAGTTCATTGGGGAAAAAGTCTTGGCCCTCCATTGGAAATGTACTTCAGTGAAAGTTGTGAGTATCTAATTCATATGGCTGCCGATTTTTGTCAGAGTATTTATTTAGTTAGGGCTGTTTAGCCCTAACTCCAGCAATTCTAGAAAAAAATCCCTTCCTTCAGTTTGGATTTGAGTAGACTCAAACAGATGTTTCATTCAAGTTTTCCCCTTGTCAAACTTCTGGGCAAACTTAAATTTGTTGATGAAAGAGAGAATCTACTTCGTTTTTCTCAATTGTAATACTGCTAACATATGTAAGTTTGCTCCCATTTTGCATCTAGAAAAACTCAGGCCTTTGGAAACCAGAACTAGTCTGATAGTCCAAATCTACAGTCAACAGGGAAACAGAAACCTCACATTCTACAACAGGGATGTAAGTGAAGCAAGCTGAATGATTTTTTGTTTTTCTGCTTGTTTATGAAGGGATCTGTTATCACTGGAGAAACTTTGGTTGCCTTTTGAATAACTGGTGGTTAAAGAGATGACAACTTTAAAGTGCTAGAAGGACATTTTATCAGAAGTTGCATCTTGTGAAATCAATCCATCTCACTGCCCACCTCTCCCCCCAAACCCCATTAACCCTCCCTCCCCTCCAAATTGATTGCAATATTGAAATTATTAGCTCTTCACTTAGTTCTAACAAGCTTTAAGAAAAGACTTCAACCATTACTATTTCAAACCTTATATTCCTGAAACATGCAATCCCAGTGAAAAATGCTAAATGTCAAAATCAGGTAACCAAGCCCTATGAATTACCAGAAATGTATGCAGAAGGCTCTAAAACCCCTCAAAGCACTTCTTTAAGAACATCCACACAGTATGCCAAAGCACAGTTCAAGTACCTCCACTTGAACAGAAGAAACATCCAGAACAGAAGAAAAGGCCATTTTACATTCCCCAGTAACCACTGAAAGAACAGGATAATGCAGCCTTCAAAAATCTCCTCCTTAAAAAACTTCCTCTTGGGCAAGGCAGCTATTCACTGAAAAGCACCTGAGTAATAATCACTCATAGAGCAGTGACTGGTTACAGCAGGAGATGTTTTAAACATCTTTTATTTTTGTCATCCTCACTAGTTGTTCTAAATTAGAAGATTTACTTAAGTTCTTGGAAAAAACCCTAATAAAGTAAAAAATGTTTACAGTAACTGGTAACTGCCTTGTATGAATGTATCCTGGAATGTTATGATGCAGAACTGCAAACAACAGAACGAAACGACAATGAACTAAAACTATAAAATGCTATGCAGAGACAGGACGGACTTTTTTTGAGAAAGGAACACGCAGAAAATATTTTAATACATTACATCTGAATTGAGCTTTCCACTACCACAGCCTAGTGCCTGGAATGTGACTGACATTCATTAATGATTTATGACTCTGGCTTCTCTGCTGTCTCGGAGCTCTTGGTTTATTTCCTGGCTGGTCATGAGACTGTGTGTGATACACTTGTAGGGGTGACTTGGGTTTTCACCTTCTGCAGAAGGAAAGCTTTGCCTAGCCACCAACACAGGACTGGACACATGAATAATGTAATAAAACCACTATACCTGTTTCTCATTTTCAAGGGATAAACCATTTGCAAGGAAATATGGAAGTTCAGCTCTATCCCCATACAAGAAATAATCAACTTAACTGCCAAAGATCACTTTGACTTAATTTGATGGTAAGACCTGTAAGTGTCTTTCACTGAACACAATCAGCTGCAGTGGTTTAGGTGCATATAAAGCAAGAGTAGCAGAAATTTGAATTTTACCTGCCCCTTTTAGAGGATGGAGCATTAGTATAAACCCAGGTTTTTTATTTTCTGAAGAGAACAGAAGTAATAATGACTCTGAAGTACCTATGGATAAAACCTGTGTTCTGCTTTGCCTTTCTGTCCCAAAGGCAATTACTGTCTACTCCAACAGAAAAAATGAGATGGGGAAGTAAGGAAAGAAATATTTTACTCCTGCATGTTCCCACTGAAAAAAAATGAGGAAAAAAAAATGAAAACCAATCCTGCTATATATTCTACCCCCAAACCCAGCAAACATCATCCTAAAAGGCTATCAGAAATTTTCACATAAAATATTACTTGAGTTCTGCAAAATACTACAACCTCCCCTAAATCTTACATTTCCTGAAACTATGAGACTTCAAAAAAAGCAAAGATAGAGAACTGACTAGATGTAGGCTGCAGGTGGGAGGATAGTTAAAATGCCTACACCAACAGTTGCTCTTTGTCACTTGCTTTTAGATTACTTTCTGCCATACTGCTTTTCCCATTTGTTTTTATTATAGATGCATCTGGAGTACTACAAGTTAATAATTTTTAAGATAACAAAGAAGCTAGCTTATCTTTTTCATAATGAGAAAGGTGAAAGTGAAGCTCCAGCTGCAGATACAATGCAGTAACGGGCAGAGTTTCTAGATATGATAAAATAAAACAAAACAATTTTGTAATGGAATTATGAAAATACTACTTTTCACATCACGAGATAAAGATTCACCAAGGAATGACAGTAATTCCTCCACAGGAGCACTGTATGAGTCACTTATTCAAAAAAGTGAAGCTAATGTCTTAGTAAGCCAACACAATCCCTGAAATAACTACCTTTTAATTATAGTATTGTATATTCATTGGGAATATGATAGCAACCTTTATTTCATTCATTATGTTTGAAATTTCAGAACATAAAACATGTTCCATTCTTAATGCAATGCAAAATGAAGGTTAAAAACTGAGAGTAAATTATCTCATTAACACTCAGGGTGGTGAAAAAGAAAATCTAATCACATGGATATATAAAGTTCATGGAGTAGGTATGGACCATTATCATGTTTACAAAGTAAAAAGACCCAGCACAGAAAACTAATGTTATCTCAAAATGCGGGCATACAGAAAGTTATGACAATATGAAAAGGAACCCCAAAACCCAGACACAAAAATTCAGAAGGACTACCTAATTTTGCTTTTATCTATGACCCATAAATGCTGGGACACAGCTACCCTTTTATAAAAGAGCAATTTCTGTTCACAATCTAGATCCTGCACACATACAATAAACCATTCATCTTTTATTTTTAATGCGATTAACAGCGTTAAATGCTACGATTTTCTCTATGTAAATATGTAAAAAATATGACAAAAAGCAAGCTATTGATTAAGGTAAAAAAAAAACTGATGTAGGAAGGACAATGAAGACTCCTCAGCAGTAAACGACTTAGAATAATAGTAAAATCACTGCATTGAAATTCTAGTGCTGAAAAGATCTGAGGGCTAGATTATCCTACATGTTCAAAACAGCTCATCTGCAATACTTTAAAAGCATACCACCCACTTGCTCAGACAACTTGCTTCAGCAGGACTACCTGCATGAGCAAGTATTGCTAAAATTCAGAAAACATTATAGAAATCAACTCAAAGGAGAGAATCATCTTGTGCAATGAGACATATTACAATAGCAATTAGATAAAAAAAGAAGTATCACAGTTATCAGGCTAACATATGCTGCACACATCCCAGTCAAGCACCCACCACCTTGATGTAAGTCACACAAATGGCCCGAGATATGTGACAAAAATGAGTTAGTGTTGGTTATGGGTTGTGATGTGCTGTGTGTGCAAACTGCACTGCAGACACATGCTAAGTGCTCCAAAACTCAGTCAGCAGCAGGTTTGGGTTCTCTGGAACTGAGACTGGTGTTACAAGTTCAGAGCACATTATATCAGGAAAGAATATTCACCATTTGCACCTCACACCTCCCCATTTGCTGAACAACTACAAGTTACGGATCATGAGGTTCATTAATAGTCAAGAGAGGCACTCACTCCAGTTTCCTAATTTGAACTTTCTGTTTCAGAATGTAAAAAACTATACTGTCCCCCACCCGCAGGAGTTTAAGATTCAGATATAATTTTAGGAAAAACAAAACAAAATACCAGGGTTTAACAAACAAAACAAAACAACACCAAAACAAACCAACACCAAAAAAACACCCCAACCCCAACACTTTTCCCCTTCCCAAACCAGTCACATTGACTTCTGCAGAATGATGCTGACCCAAACCCTCTCATGGCCCGTCTCCTCTAAGTCAGGTAGCTCAACTGTTGAAAGTAGAAAATAGTAAACAGAATCCTAATAGGAATCCAAAGCTTTCTATCTGGAATAATTCTGCTTTTTCTAATTCCTCCCTTATCCCCAAATTCTGCTGGTACATTCATTGTTCAGAAAACCCAGACAGTTGCTGCCTGGAACAACAGGAGTGCTGTAAACATTTTGGAGCCTGCTTTTCAGCCTGTTTTTTCTAGGTGAAAAAAGTCCAAAACATTTCCAGTGTTGACAATGGTCTTTGGAGGCGAGCAGGCTGACTTCAGTTATGACCCACAGATCAAAAGCTTTTTTGGCTTACAGAATTAATAGCATTTTTCTCAGCTGCTGTGGAGATCACACAACCCTGTGTACATCATGCCAGGGTAGAAGACAACTATGAATCATTCAAGATCCTCAATTTTCTTGACAAGCATTCAGTCTGTCAGACAGAACAAAGCAGGCCAAGATGGCCTCAGATGGGATTAACAGAAGACCTTCACGAAGGACTAAACTGCTCTTTTATTACAGATTTCACTTCATAATTCCTTGGAATTGCTGGCACAGGAGGAAAAAAAAAACCAAACACACCAACAAAATAGAAGAGGAATTCCAACTTGTTTCTGGCAGTTGCTGTGACTCAGAGGAATTTGCTGGAATTTGAACTCATCTAATTTCTTACAGGAGACATCACTCTGATAGAATGTACAGAGAGTTTGAAAGGAACCTGCTGAACATCTTTTAGGATTTTCTGGGTCTGACATGACAGCTAAGAACCCCAACTTGCATAGTTTCAATACAAATAAATTAAACCTCTCAAATAAATAAGTATTTTAAGATAAAAAACCTCCAAAATTTAATTTGTTTCAGGATACAGAGAGACCTAAGTTCTATCACTTACCTTCAAGCCCTAACAGTCTCATCTTCAAATAACCTAAACATCTGGGAAATATCAGGCCACACGGGGTAAATATTCAAGCTGTCCTTCTAGAGAAGCATGTGATTTTAAAAAGTAATTTGCTGGCTATCAGTAAAAGTAACTTTACCTTTTATGAAAATGTCTGAAGCTTTTAAAATACTGTTTTCACTGAGATGCACACGAGGCTTTAAAATTCCCTTTTATTTCACCACATGAGATGCACCCTGGGCAGGATGGCTCTGTGTTTGAGTCACCTTGTTTACTGCCTTCTACTGAAGCTGCTTGTTTAATCAGTCCTCAGGATTTTAGGTATGGTGCACCATAAAAAAAAGTTAATATTGATGCAGAGCATTTTCCTGTAATTTGCTGATGACTTATGGATCCAAGATTGACACAAAGCAATTTTTCTTGATTTTAATAGAATGGTGGCAGTTTTACCCTGTGAGGCCTCATTCTGAAAATACATTTTTGATGTTAGTCCCATACTTTTTCAGAACACTCACTTTGAAACTTTAATACTTTCATTAACATTGACAAAAACACAAAGATCTTTCTAGCCAGTATCTTTTGCCCACAGTGCTACACGCAGCTTTGCTTATGCAGTATTTTGCTAAGCCATGGTTTGCAAAAATGATATTACTGCTTGCAGAGAACTTGCACTCGAAAAGCTCTGCATTCTAAGTTCTGAAATCTCACATAAATGTGTGCAAAACCAAATAAACCCCAATGAAGTATCATTCTCCCTCTTTCCTCTGGGCACAGAAGATGGAGGGGGCCAGGAGGGAAACAAGAAGAAACAAATCTAAGAATTATTACCATCTAGTCAAGCACAGGAAGAATTTAGATTTTAAAAAATGTCTGACCAAAATAAAGTAAAATAATCTCCCTGAAAAGCAAGACAGAATATATTTACATCATCCATTGTAGACAAGAAAAAAAGATGAGAAGCTTGTGCTCTCTCTTCATCCATTCTGCATAGGAACAACTTCCTAGCTTTGAAGCTATGGGAGAACCTACCCCCACTTTGCCACCAGTGGTATAAAACTGGCTACACTAGAAATGTCACAAAAGCTTGTTACACTTTGTACAAGCTGTTCTTTTCTGGACATGTATTCTACATCTGGAATGTAAAAGTGTGTTTTAGACCCCCAGAGACTGGCCTATTGTCAATGGATCAAAAAGGGGACCTGCGTACCTGAACAAAGTGGCTGCAGTGAAGATAACTAAGTGGCAGTAGTGGCTTTAAAATTCATATTTAGAAAGTAAGAAGGGGGTTTGTGACTAAAAATCATTCAATCTTTTGTAAAGCCCTTAAAATTCTCTATGTTTAGATGCTTTCTATGTCCACTGTGAGAGGAAATGGTCCTAATTTCACATTCCTTACTGTCTTCCTGCCAGTGCACCCGCTGGCAGCTCTCCTTTCTCTGCGCGCAGCACGCTCATTCGCTGCGATTACGGGCGCTTTACATCGCGCCAATCTCCGCGGCACTCACGGGATGTCTCACTCCCCCTGCCACACCACCCTGCCTGCACCTCTCACAAAGACAGCACTGCCAGCTGGAGAGGAGCACAGCACAACAAGGGCAGAGGAGAGACTTCGGAACCATTCCTGTTTTGCTCTCATTGTACACCGCTACTGTGGTTCATGTTTCTGATCTGCAGCACAATCCCACCCAAAGCTACCCTACCATCACCTATGGCTTCCCAATGCACCATACTCAGTGAACATAACTCACTTCTGTCCGGAGGGTTGTGTGGACAGTAATTAAAAATCAAAGATCCATGACAATTGCTGAACAGATCCCCCAGAGAATTCGGGATGATGGAGCTGGGAATATGTGAACTGAAAAATTACTTCTCACAGGACTGAGTTTTCCTAATTTTCTTTTAAGACTGCAACTTTTCTCTACAACAACAGATGCATGAACAGGATGCAGTTCTTGTACTGAAACTATGTACAAATATCTGGAATACATGCATAGACTCAAAGACTGTTTTCACTTTATTTAACATAAGCATTTTTCCAAAACTGCATAAACTGAAGTTTCCTTTGAAAGCTGCCTAAGAAGAACATTATGCAGAAAAGCCAGGAAGTAGGAACAGTACTTGGGGAAATGCAGGAAGCATGGAAATTACTAAGGGGAACACAAATTTCAGATAAACAAACAAATGAGCAGAAGGAAACTATAGAAGTCTGTACCAGTGAAGGGAGACACTTTTCAGATAACTCAAGTGCCAGATGACTGAGACTGGGGATGTGTGGAAGAATTGCACTTAATTTTTCAAGGCTTTTAACTGGAAAATTTCTTAGACTCTATTATATGCACTGTTCTCTTTGTAATTACTACACTCACTTCTACCATTGATAATGTGCATAAATCTGCTGTTTGTCATGTTCATAACACACTTAATAAACGTCCTCTAAAGGAAGGAAATCACACTGCTTCTAAATCCACTAACTTGGAGAGAGAGGGGGGAAAAAGACACTATTCTTAGCATATACACATCACTCCTAGCCCTCTGACATATCAGCAGTGGTTCAACCAGAGGTGACATGAGAGTAAATGCACATGGCACCTGCCTGGGAAAGCATTTGAATAAACACAGATGTGCCCTGACAGCTACTTGAAACTTAAATGCTTTCCAAGCCTGAAATCCCAGTGGTGGCAAATCTGTCAATAGCCAACATTACTATTTATCTAGAAAGGCATTCACCCACCACCAAGAAAGGGTTGTATTTGGTTTAGATGATATTAGGCACCCTGCACTCGTGTTGCTGTACAAGTTCCCAGACAGGGAGCGAGGAAAGTTTACAGACAGCAATGACAGTAAATGTTAACTTTCATTTAAATATAACAGCCTTAGCTGGAATCTGGTCAGAATGCTTTTACTGCAAGAGGACAAGATACTGCTTTTACATCTTATCCTAATGGCAAGCAATTGGTATATCTGTAATGGCAAAAAAAAGAGAAAAAGATAAAGCAATGTTTTATTTAAAGTTATTGCCTTCAGTACTTAATGTAAAAATTAGCTACCTACTAGAGTGTTTCAATGTAAACAAAACAAAGTGCAGAGAGAAGTGTAAATCTACACATAAAACCCATTAACCTTTCCTCACCTGATCTTCTTCTCCACCCCCTTCTTCATCGTATTTCAGAATGTTGTCCCTCACATCATCTTCAGGATCAATCAAGAGCTGCTTTGCCTGACGCTCTTTATCACGGCGTTTCATCCATACCACAAACATTAAAACTAAAACTGTAATGCAAAAATGGAAGAGATAAAACCACACCTTAGTTCTGAACTACAGCCATAAAAACTGTAGGAATTTAATGTGAAGATTTAAAAGAAGAAAACAAAAAAAGCAATGAAGTTGGATTTGACTGTTCTGGAGGTTTTTAAAATTAATAATTTGACAGAAGGCAGCTTAAGTAAGAGATGATTCAACTCAGACCACCATAGACAATTTGGTTTAGAAATCAATCAATCAATCACATATTCAAAGTTGTAAGGAACAAATCCATTCCACATCTGCAAAATAAACTTCCCATGAAAAGAATTAAGAAAGACTGTGCTTCATAAACCACTATATTCAGAAAGAAATCTTTCCTTCAATAAGGCTCTGTTAGTTTCATACCTAGCATTTTAAAAATTTATTCTATCAAGAAAGTAAATGCATTGCATGCTTGTGTAGAATCATGTGCTTATCCAGGCTCTTTTTTTTTTAATTACTCCTTTCCATAATTTTCTATGTTCTAGATGGGTGCATAGTGTACTATGACCAGGCTAATCTCTCCCTTGTGTTCCACCACAATAGGCAATCAGTTAACTATAATGTATAGGAGAGCTAGCTAATCTAATTATCTAATTTGCTACACTGGACAGATACTCATGATTTTTAGTCACTTCCCTTACTCACACAAAATAAAATACTAGTACAGCTTTATGCAGTATTTAAACATACACATCATTGCAACACCTGCCTTTCTCGTCAGGCCTTACACAAAGGGCTCTGATGCATTATTTTCCAACAGCAATTCCTACTTGCATTAATCTGAAGCACAGCAGTAGTAACATCAGAGCACTCCTTAAAAGCATTTTTACCTGCTATGGGTGGCACCAAATTGCAGAGTACTGGCAGCACAAGACAGATTAGAAGCCTGGGGACTAATCACATCTTCAACCTGGCCACTCAGTGATGTAACACCACAAGTGTCCATGAGTATCAATGGAAAATCTCTTTCACAAACCCAATGCAGGACTCTGAATGCCAAACAGGTGCTAGCTGTACTCTGTCCAACTCTAAATCCTGTACCATCAGGAAGTTTTCATACTTGTCCAAAACACTGAAACATGCAGAAACAATTCCTGGATCTGAGCCTTTAATAACTCCCCTTTGTCAAGGTACCTGATACTCAAATAAGTAATATTGTACTTGCAAAACAAGAATAAAGGAGTTAAAATTAAGAGAGCTATCTACTCACTGAGCAAGATGATGATACAAAGCAGAATTGCAATGATGGCACCAGTGCCCAGCCCTGCACCAACAATCCGGTCAACATCTGTGCAGTCTCCATTTAAGTCACACTGGCAAACCTTCACCTTCAGCAAGGAAGTGCTGGATGCGTGTGGATTTCCAGAATCTGTAATTACTATGGGCACGTCGTAGATGCCGGCCTCCAGGAACCGGATTCTTAAGGAGAGCTGGGCGTGATCGCCTGTGTGTGAAAATAAGGCGCTGGTTAAAAAGTAATATATTGCTCACATGGGATTAAAATAGCACTGGCAAAAATAGCTCATGTTTCAGCTCGGGGTTAACTTCTTGCTCAAACTGCTATGTGATACTCAGGGTAACAGACTTCCTGACTGCTGTGACCATCTTTTCTTTCTTAAAATTTCTTTTCCTCTGGAGAAGTTACACTAAGGTGATTTCTTGTTCATATCAACCAAACTCATGTACGTTGTGAAATAATACCACAGAGAAGGTATTTGCAGAAGTTTCTTTAAAACTATGAAGATTTCCATAATGTTAATTACCACTAATTCGAACAATGGTCCAATTCCTCTTAATACTAGCAGGTGTGTCAGGCAGCTCAAAGGCAAACGGGCCCGCATTTGGATCTATGTCAGGGTCTACAGCAGTGATGTTAATAGCATTAGGCTGCAGTGTTTCACAAGTTGTGGCTTCTTTTGGATGCACTTGCGGGGCATTATCATTGATGTCCAGCAGGTATATCTGAAGTGTGCCAGTTCCACTCATTGGGGGTATTCCTAAAAGAAAACAAAATAGCATTAAGCCTGTTTCCAGTTGTAAAGCTATTTAAACGAAGCTGTAGCAACACACTTACATGTTTACCTCAGTTTTAGGATTCTTTTACAAAACCAATTAAACACTGTCACTGGCCCTGGTAACACAATAATTCTTATGTAGTCTGCAGTCAGAAAAATGGCCCTACTCAGAAAAATTCAGCAAATAACTGCAGATCCATAGATCATGGACTCACCCACTTCACTGACCAGACAGACAGTAAATCTCCAGAGATGGTCCACATCAAAGGCTTCAAAGAAGGTGAAAAATTGGGATGGTTTGTCCTCTGGAAAAATTATTTCCTAACTTTGAAGGCTTAAGATCACTCTTTACCATAACTGTGCTATTTAAATTCTTTCTAATACTGAGTTTCATCATGCTATTTCTGGACATTCCTGCCATCCATATCGAATGTGTGATCATTTGGCACTAATTTTTTCAATACAACTAGCAATGGTTCTCATTCCACCTCCCATAATCTTCCAGTTCCATTTATGCCTTTTCTCCACAACAGAGCCGAAGTACAGAAACAGCTGATATAGCTTCCAGTTCAGAAATTTTTACCACGTCTATTTTCCAAGGCAAATAGCCCCAGTGTTTCAGTTTTCCCTTATAATGTGAGAATGTCCCTAACTGTGCCTGTCCATCTTTCTGCTATCAGCTATGAACAGTACAGCCCTCCAGCTGAAATCAAAGGACTCATTTCTGAGCAGTGTTAATTGTCATTAACAAACTGACAACAAAAAGATACTTTTCCCTCTGCACTGCTGCAGCCTGAATGTGGGAAAATACAAAGCCCCTCCAATGACACATTACCCCCCATAAAGCCCACTCATGCTGTGCATTCACTCAACCTACCACACTCCCATGCAGGGCTTTTTCAATTTGCTGTCAACTCAACTAATGTAACCAAGACAGTGTTTCTCTATAAACTCAGAGAATTATTCTTCAGCCATTTCCCAAGTAGCTGGGAAATTATACATGGTCTGATAGTAATACAGATTTCCAACGGGATGTATTCTAAGCATATCCTGTTTTCTGCCCCAGTAAAACTGAATGCCATTCAATCACAAAGATGAAAAGCTTTTTGAAAAAAATGCACAATATTGATACATACCATTATCAGAAGCAAGAAATGTTGCATTATACATATTGTTTTGCACATATATTGACTCTCTGTCCAAAACAGCTGTAGTAGTTATTTGTCCATTAACAGGGTCAATTTTCAGCCAGTTTGCAGGATCTGAAAGTTTTGAGTACCTGTGTATTTAATCATAAGTTATGTTATTTATCTACCAACATAAATGCTAGCAACAAAGACAGTATTAGTACTTTAATTTGTATTCTGAACATATTTTTGGACTTTAAAGATAGTATTTTATTTGCCATAATAAATTTCCATTTATCAAGCCCTGTCAGTAAATTTCTTGGAAATATATATTAAAACCAGTCCTGCATTTCGATACTTCAAGTGCCTGGCCCTGTAAACTATCATGTAACTGGAGGAAATCATATAATTACCATAAACTATATAACATTAATACTCAGACTCAATTAAAATACTCAGTCAGGATCCTACTTGGTTTTTCTACACCTACAGAGCTATTCATACTAATTTTCATATTGTCAGAGTGCTTGAGAACAGGAGAGAAGTAAAAATGGATAGTGTTAGTTGCACTAACTCATATTGTTCTAGCACTTCAGTATTACTTCATTTTCAGAGGCCCTGGTTTTACTGCATGTTTTTCATCTTAATTTGAAAGAGAAGTGTCTTTCAAAACCATTCTTCTATCTGATAAATCTTGTCTTTGACATTAATCAGGTGCAAGCTCTCTTAATGTTGAAGTCCTCATACTGTCATTTCTATGATGGTTATGTCCAGAAATGAGCAAAGTGTTACAAACAGCTAACCAAAAATCAAGAGAACATAAAATTGCAATCATCTTGATTTTGGAAGGAAAGATAGAACATAAGTTCTGGAGTTTCTTCTACATGAGCTAAAAAAAAAAAAAAAAAAGCTGGAACAGGTGAGTCCTGACCCATGGGGAGTCACAGCTTTAGCTTTGCAAATAACGCCCATTTCTTACACGAGGTACGCTCGTGTAGAAAAGTTTTAGGCATAAGAAAAATTATGATCAAATAATGATCATAGCTGTCCGTACAAGAATTCACAGACAGACCACACCACCACTTTGCATTACTGTAGAAAAAATGAAAAGAAAACCCTTCAGATTTTATCCACAATCCGATTTCGTTGCCATGTGAAAATTACTGGTGAATTTTAATTGCAAATGATTTTAATTCACAGAAGCATGTGCCTGCCCTGACTGAATTTGCTGGGATAGAACATATACTTTACCACAGATGCATAACTGCTTTCTATCTTGATGGCATGGGACTTAGGATGAGGAAATGACCCAGTTTACACACCTGGTCAGTTCACCTTCTCTACAGCCAAAACTCCCTTTGGAGAGAGGGATTTTTGAGCACAAAACTCACACAACATGTTGGGTAGCTGTGTGCTAGAGTACATTCAGTCATTTCACAAGTCACCTCTTTGCTCCCCACCCATTCCATACCACAGACATTGCAAAGTGCTTATAGAGACCTTAGGGAGGTTTGCTGCATGTAACGATCCGGGTCCTGAGCAGTAAAAGTTGTCAACATGCTCCCAGCCATCAGCCCTTCTTCCTGACGCACGAGCTTGGGGTTTGGAACAAAATATGGGGGCTCATTCACATCAATGACTGTAATGGACACGGTTGCTGTTGACTGAGGAGGATGCTGAATCCCCTTAGCCAAAGGCACTTGATTTTCCGCAGCTACGGTAAGTACAAACATCCTGTTGGTCTCGAAGTCAATAGGCTGGGAAGAGCAAAGAGCAGGAAGTGTTAATGTTCGCTCACAGTAGCAATGGACACACAGTAACATTTTAAATTTCAAGCACATTTTTGAAGATTACTTGTACTTTTCTGAAAAATGAGCACAGAGTCTGAAGAGAGCACAATACCATCACCTCAACACAAGCCGATGCGCTGGGGGTTTTGCTTAGCAGCATGTGGCGGTTTCAGTTCTGCACACAGCAGCAGCAGTTTTGAAGTCAGAAGAGCTAGAAACCTTTAGAAATCATTCTGGGATTTAACCTACTCTGGTACTGCCATTAGAGACAAATGAGGAAATGAGTAGTTTAATCACAAAATGATGAAGAAACTCCCAGCTTTGTGCCAGGCACTCACATGTGCCTCCTGATGATCTCTCCTGGGGACAGAAAGCTGCCTCTTTCTGTTAGAAGGAAGGATGGAAGTTTCCTTCAAACATGCTCATGACTATAGCTATTCCCATAGATCAGAGATTCTCATGTCCTCAACATCCCACTAGAAAGACTCTTGGTAATCCCAGTCAGCCTGGTTTCTGATATACCTACAGCTTCCATCTTCCCAGTAAAGATAACCTTCCGTTTGGAGAGTTCCTCACTGAGCCAGAATTCCAACTTAAGAAGAAGTAACAACAGTGTGAATCTAGAGTTCCTCTGTCATGCTGCACAGGGTTGAAGCATTCCTGGAGACAGGATTTCCCTTTGTACTATGCACTGTACTACTCACACAGATCCCAGATTGGAAGAAAACCCTGTACCTTACTGGGGCAGCTGGCATGTGACAGTATGAAGTAAGTGACAAGAGACAATCTAATCTTCATTACAGGTTGACAGATCAACTCATTGCACTGCCAATAAAAACTGTAGGCAGGTTTCCAACTCTTCCCCTGTCTGGGCACTTAAAGGAGTGCTAAAAAGCACAGACACTCACATAATTCTTCCTGGAAGACTGCAATGCAACAATTGGTACCTCTGGGGAAGAGCAGTTATAAACCAGAGACAGTTCTTAAAAAAAACCCACTGTGAATTACTATTAATGCTGCATGTATGTTGTATCTTTTTGTCACCTAAATACTGGGAGGATTAAAATCAAACAAAATGAAATTAAATAAAATGAAACAAAATGAAATCAAACAAAACAGAACAAAAAAAAAGAAAAGGAAAAGTGAATTTTTTAATTTCCAAATGGGATTACTGGCATTGCACATTTGACTTTGAAACGGATCAGCCAAAACCAGAGCAGGCCAACTCAGAGATGAGACATTTATCAGTGGGTCATGAGGAAAGGTGGCTACTGCCTGGCAGGTTTAATTATAGAATCACATTGTTATTATCACTTGAAATAAGTCATCCCTCAACACAGAGCTGTGTTGGCTAGAGAATGAAGACAGACAGGTTATTCCATAAAAGGTATTTAAATGAGGTTTTAAAAATAGCCAGTCTTTAAATGTCTCTTGTAGAAGTACCCTCCCACCTATTATTCTTTCCTCTCTGATTGTGCTTTGACTACCTGTATCTCTTCCTTAATGGAAGATCTTGACATAAAATGTGCAGACGACACGCATGACTACTAATTGAGGAGGTAGGAAGTTGTTTAGACTCGCAAAAAATACTAAGCAGACACTTTTCCACAGAGTAATTTCTAACTTTTAGCAAATAAAGATTCAAGATTTGCAATTTCTAATAACCTGGGCAGATTTTTAAAACTGAGCAGGCGGAATACTATTGATAGCATAAGCAAGGTAACATTCGAAGAGACAGACTTGATTCCAAAAGGTGAGCATCCATTTTATTCCAGATTCATGCTGGCCTCAGGAATTCACATTTCCCCCCATTTTGGTTCTCCCACCTCCTCCATCTCTGCTGAAGTCTCTGAAAGGCGGGCAGGCCTTACCTTTACGACAGTGACCAGCCCGTCGTTGCTGTTGGGGTCGGTGAGGATGGTGAAGCGGCCGGTGGGGTCCCCCCCGGTCATGCGGTACATGGCGTTCCAGGCCGGCGTGTGCGGCTGGTCCTTATCTGTCACCGTCAGGTTCGCCACGATCACATCCACCCTGTTCTCCGGCACCTCCCCGTAGAACTGCAGAAACCATGGAAACACTCCACCTCAGCTGGGGGAGCACGCATGGGCCACACCAGGCTGAACACTCATCAAAGCGGGGCAGCCCACCTCTCCTCACTGGAGCTCTGATAATTTATCTAATGAAGTTTACCTGAGGCCACCCAGAGAACCAATGGCTTGATTCCCTTGTCAGCTTTTGCCTTTTGGTCAAAAGCAGAACACAGCATGTAAGGGATATATATTCTGCACATATTTTGATTCTGCCTGCCAGTATGGTATTTAATAAGTAATAAATATTTACTGTCTGTGAATATAATGAGAGAAACAGAGAAGGGTTATAAATATGCACATCCTTCAGTAACTCCTATCCTGTACTTACAGTCATGGCAGTGAACTCTGGAGGATTGTCATTGACATCTGTCACAGCGATGACAGCAGTTGCTGTGTTTGAAAGACCATATGTTGGGTTTCCTTCCATGTCCGTAGCTTGAATTATTAATGTATATTGTTGTACTTTCTAAAACACAAAATGACAACATAAGTTTTAGACAAAACTAACATTACCATAGGACAGCAGGTGTTCCCAAAAATTGCACTCTGCTAAGCAACGGAGGCTATCACACTGTTTATTCTAGTTAGCATCACCCAAAATGACAGGAGCAAGCAAAGTTTGTGCCACAGGGATACAGCAGCAGGTTGCTTATATTGAACTACTGCTTGAAAGACCATCAAGGTTAGGACAGGCTGACTGCTTCCTACTCTAATAAATCAAACCACTTTAGACAGTTAATGCATGATCACAGGTTTAATAATGCTTTTCAAACGGCGCAAAGAGAGCCAGAGTGCATTTTATACTAAAACAGGGAAAGTCCTCAAAAGCATTTGAGAGCACTGAGCCAAGGTAGGTTTGTCGGCCAAACGGCCACAAGTGCCAAGGTTTTGTTTCAGCCAAGCCTGAGTATAAAAGTGCTGCGGCAACTTCTTGTGATCTCTATGGAAACCAAAGATGTCGAGGCCAACAGAGACGAGTAAGGGCACTGGAGAAAGGGGGAGGGAAGCACCAAACGGGCTATTTCCATAAATGTTGAACACCCTGGCTGAGTATGGCAGCCATGGGCCCCTCTCCCCCCACTGCTGCTAACGGCCCTCGAGCTGGGCACTCGCTCCCCCCTCACAGCTGGACTGGGGCCAGCAGGGTCCCTAAGCACCCAAAATGCCTGGTGGAGACCTGACCTCAGCTTGGTGAGCTGCTTAAAACAACTTAGACAAGGTTCTATTAAAAAAAAAAAAAATCATAAAGATGTTTTCTGTATAAAGTTGCTGAAAAGTTTATTAGCTTATTTTAACTCATTGCTTTCAAATATTGCGCATGCTCTTTCATTCTTCCAGCTCATCGTCCTTCCTTGCAGAGAAGTGTTACCATCCAGTTCTTCCCAAAAGAAAGGACACAAACACAAGGAGCTGCTATTACTTTGAAACAGCACTTTCACAAACGGTTTACTACCACTTTTGGCAAAATAAAAATAATTCAAAAAGAGCTTATTTTTATGGTTTTTTTCCACTTGGTACACTATTTTCTTCCACTGTCTAAAGAGTGGGGTATATGACAGATTACTTCTCATGGAAACAATTTATAGAATCATGAAACATGCTGAGTTGGAACGGACCCATCATGATCAGAGAGTGTAACTCCTGACTCTGAGCAGGACACCCCTAGAATCACACCATTTACAAACAGGAATTACAGGTATTGATACAACAAAAAAGAAAGGATAATTCCATGGGTAGTATTTAGCTTTCTTTCAAACTTTGGCCAGACAGTAAGACAGACATGAGAGGTTTAACGGTTTGCACATTTCCAAGCAGCAACAATGAGTCATGGAATAGAAAGTTTTAAAAATAAGCTCTATGGATCTTTATCTCCCACTGAAGATAACGGTTTATGCTCATGCCTTCTTTCACACAGAAACCCTTACAAGACACCCCAAATGTGAATTGCTACATATGCATCCCACAATTCCTTAAAAAAGCAAGACTAGTTAGTATTAAGTCTACAGAAGTGCAGGATACAGGTTTAATAATGCATAAATATAGATACATAGATGTATAGGAATTCTGACTTGGAAAATATACTTGCAAACTGACCTTCAATAGGCCTTAAACATCTTAAAGATTTCCTTCATGACACCAATAAGAGTAGCAGTCATGAGGGAATCAAAGAAATGTTTTTACCACTTTCATCCAAGAAAAAATCATACTTTACTTACTGTGAAGCAATAAAATCTAAAGCAGTATTGAAGCAAATCTCACTGCCATATGATTCTATGTTATTGAAACAGCAGGTGCTTCTGATTCATCTGGGTCTTAATACATTGATCCCAAGAAGCAAATTTCATTAAGGAAAACTCCATTATTATTACACAGAGACTCAGCTTCCTTACAGTAGTCTTACTTAATTCCAACAGAACCAGCGCACTAAAAACTTCCCCAGAAAGTGCCCCAAAAGACAGCAGATCAGTGTTTTTGTTTGGTTCTTTGTTTTTTTCCCCCTCTTCCCAGCACTCACATAAAGCAGATCAACTGCTGAGAGTGAAATTTCAGAAATCAACAAGCACACAACTTTGCAGGCATGGGGAAACTGGGGGAGGTGGTCTCTTTTTACTGTGGCTTGAGAAGCAGCCAGGAATGAGCCGTGGAGCATGTGTCAGCAGCCTGCACAGAGACTTAGCAGCAACACATCTAAAAGCAAACTGGCAGCTCCAAGAAAGAACGCAGACCTCATCAGTTCACATCTTTCCACTTCAACACAGGCCAAATAAAAGAGCACTTCACTGAATTAACCTCACGTGAGGCAGGAATGTCAGTGTGTAAATTTAAGTACCCTGCCTGCCTTCTTCAGCACCTCCAGCAGCAAGGCAGATGTTTTACTGCTGAAGTGAATTCCACAGCAATAATGGAAGAAATAACAGCAGCTGGATCTCATGAAACAGCATCTTTTGAGATAACAAATGAAAGATTTCTTCTGCCTTAAGCTGAGTTTCCTTACCTAAGCAAATCTCCTCCTGTGCATGTTAGCACAGATAATGCATTGTGCATGTTAATCTAAAATACCAGCAGATGAGGAATGCTATCAGAGGAACCACTTTTTTTTTTTTATGCCTACAACACTTATGCCCCCATAAAAAAAGTGTCATATTATTTAAGAATTTAAAATTCTGCCTAGCATTTTATGATTTTAATTAGAGCTTTATCAGGTGAGACAAGACTTATAGAAAAGAGTGGAAAGGCAGAAGTGGGCAGACCAGCTGGGGTACATGGACAACAAGGCACTCCCCAGCTCACTGTCAGAAGACAATTCAACTTTGGCTCTCTAGACTCCCAGTCATTTTAATTTAATTGACTTCCACAAAATGACTCAGGAAATGGAGGAAGCAAAGCTTGGGAAGGAAACCATTTTATTTCATATTAGTCTAATTTAACATTTGAATGATTTAATGTTAATCATTAATATCCAACATGTTCAAGAAATGTTTATATATACCCATCTGGGTGTCAGCAGAGTGATCCATCAGGAAAACTGATGGTGAATGACAAGGCTTTTCCAACTGTTAATGTGAGGGTCTAAGCTCCACAGGCAGCTGGTTTCTTCCGAGTTAAATCCCTCCAGTATAGCTAGTCACCAAGTGATAAAACCTCAAGAATTATCGCTATGTCCTTCTGAAAGTTCATCTGTCAAAGATGACCAGGGGATTTTAAAAACAAGGGCAAAGCTGCCCATCATTCTTTTAATTTAATAGGGCAATACTGTAAAGTTCAGGGTTTTCCTTTGCTCAAATCCCTTCCCTCCAAACCAACTTAAATAGAATGAATGTTAATAAAACCTCAAAAATTAATTGCAATATCTAACAGTCTGTTTAGCTTTTCAAATCTTCTGATTGCCCCTTTCAAACTGAAATGCATTAGAATATTAATAGCAAACACAGAACTTTAGAAAGCATTTTTATTCTCCATTTTAAATAACTACAAACAAGCAGCTAAAAGATGAACAGCAAACCCAGTACTTCAGATTTAATGAGCTAAAATGAGGTTAGTAATACAGAAGTTGAAACAAGATGTATTCAAAAGAGGTTTGTTAGGATTTTATATCTTGTTTATAAAATAATGCTTATCTCTTGTGAAGTTTTCAAGTGGTTTAAAAGCACAGTTAGTGTGACAGATTTGGACTTGGGAGGGAAATATTTTTATTCCCAACCTCACAGATGGGTGAATCAGAGCAGAGGATCTGGCACGCTCCTTCTCCAGTGGTGGGCACAGTGAAGAACTGTCTAGACAGGATGCACCTTGCTCAGCACGTAGCAGTGAATTACTGACAGATTATTTCTTTTTGCTATTATTATTATTGCACTGCTCTGCCTTAGTGTGTATCTGTTAGATGTATCTGTTTCTTAAGAGCTAACAGGCTTATCGGATAAGAGCCTTTCCATGACCCCAGAGAGCCAGGAGTAACTACATGTATGGAACAAAGAGGTCCAATTTTCATCCCTAACATAATTTTCTCTCCTCTGAGCTTTTGTACTCTGAGACTAGGAAAATAGCTGGTGTCAACAGGGTGAAAGGGAGTAAGT
The DNA here is from genome assembly GCF_027579445.1 of Ammospiza nelsoni. Lineage (NCBI taxonomy): Eukaryota > Metazoa > Chordata > Aves > Passeriformes > Passerellidae > Ammospiza > Ammospiza nelsoni. The sequence goes on from NC_080633.1 coordinate 108,994,263, forward strand.
TAAGACAGAGGAGGGGGAGAAATGTATCACAGCATCATGAAATTGTATGGACTAGAAGAGACCTTAAAGATCATATAGTTGCAGACACCCAGCCCTGGGTAGGGACACCTCCAACTATGCCAGGTTGCTCAGAATGCCATCCAACCTGGCCTTGAACACTTCCAGAAATGGGGAATACACAACTTCTCTGGGCAACTTGTGCCTTCATCTTACCACCCTCACAGTAAAGAATTTCTTCCTTTTATCTGACCTAAATGCACCTGCTTTCAGTTTATAGTCACCTCCCCTCGTCCTATCTCTATATGCCCTTATTAAAAACCCCTCTCCAGGCTCTCCCCTAGGCCCCATTTGGGTTCTGGAAGGCAGCAATAAGGTCTCCCCAGAGCCTTCTATTCTCCAGGCTAAACAGCCCCAGCTCTCTCAGCCTATCTTCATAGAAGAGGTGCTCCAACCTCACATCCCTCCTCTGGACTTGCTCCAGGCAGGTTCACTTATTTCCTGTGCTGAGAACCCCAGATCTGGATGCAGCACTCCAGGGGGGGTCTCGGAGGAGCAGAACAGAGGAGGAGATTATTTCCCTTGACCTGCTGGCCATGCTGCTTCTGCTGCAGCCCTGGATATGACAGCCTGCAGGTGCGCACTGTCAGCTGACGTCCAGCTCCTCACTCACCCTCTCATCCACCCACCACCCTGAGCCATAATCTTTACAATATTAAGTTCAACCCAGCCCACAGGATTAAGACCTGCCTTACCTCTCTGTCAAGCCCAGCTGCAACAGTGATAATGTCACCAGTTTCGTTGTTGATTGTAAACATGTTTGGAGAGGGGCTGCTCGGGGCCTGGGACAAGATTCTGTATCTCAGCATCCCGTTCTGGGCGTTGGGATCATCAGCATCGATGGCAGTAACAGTCATCACGTAGGTCCCTAGCAGCAGGACAAATAATTGATGTTATGTAAACAGTTTACACTCAGATTATACAAGATCACTTTACAAGCAGTGGTCAAAGCACATATTTCTTTTGGTAAAATCTGCACATTCTTTCTTTACTTAAAACAAACTGGCTACAATCAAGACTCACCAACAGAGTAATTAAAATACATAAGAGGAGATAAAAATACTCTATGTTTATAAAAGACTAGATTTGCTTATAACTGAAGAAGCTACATAAACAATGAAACTCTACAGTTCTGCCACAAATAACATTTCTGTAACAAAAGAACATTTCATGTTTAGATACTTATGTTATTAATTGGGCCAAAGGAAATATACTTATTGTTCAGAATTGGTGAACATACTGATAGTGACGGAAAATCAATATAAATAATACTCTTTCAAAAGTCTTTGAGATAGATCTCAAATGCCAAGTAAACACTGCAAAGTTAGGAAACACATTTCTGGTGCTAACCTTTCATTTTGCACTTCTGACAAATTAAGGAAGTGGTTTCAGCCATAGTGCAAACTTTAGTCTGAGCTGATTAGAATTTTAATGAGATCTGAACAACACTTAGGTTTTCTCAAGAATTCAAATGACACTGATTTCAAATCCCAGTGTTTGCAAAGCCTCTGGGAATCAGAACTAGAACTGTATCTAGTGACATTCCAGAAGTCTCTTATACCCTGACCTGTCAACTAAATGAACATCAATGTCCATCATAAAAATAAATGTAAGAACTGTGATGTTATAATTAGGATTTTGAAAACCATAAACCAGAAGTCATATACTTAAAGCCTCCCCTGATTTTAGTTCATGCACATAGCAATTTTGCCTTTTGGAAATGAATCCCAGCATGCTAAAAAGTGCTTTAAAAATAGGGTGAAATAAGAAAACAGAGGATCTGAGATTTTGCTCAGCACACTAAAGACACCTTTCAAAGTATTACAAGGTCTGAAGGCACTCCCTTCATCACACCTTCAAAATGACACTGTAAACATGATACTTCAAAATAATACCTCTGCCTCCCAAAAGCCCAGATCTTACCTGGCTTTGATCCTTCAGGGACTGTCCCATTCCAAACCTGGTGTAAGAATTCAGGTCTATTGTCATTCATGTCAATGACATTAATAACAATGTCAATAGGATTTTCCACCTGGTTTCCATTTACATCCACTGCATGTGCTCTCAGCTGCAAAAGTCATTAAAAGTATTAGAATTTTCACAACATACAAGTGCAAATAGATATAATAATAGTGACAGGAAATTTCAGGCCAGACATTTTTAGCTCAGTGTATTTTCTTATCTGCCACTGCTCCCTCATATCGACCTTTTAAATTTCCAAGCTGCTAACGGAACTGATGTTCAGACTTCCAAACTGTTCTAAGTTGCAGACTTCCTTCTTTGATTTGATGAAAATTATTTTAGATCATGTAATTTTGATCACTACTAGTGCCTACTGTCATATAGAATTCTGGTTTTAATAATGGCTATTAGAAAACATTCCCTAAAAAGGTGGAGATTTAAATGTAAATCTGTGTATTTAGACCAGAGCATGGCCATTGCTAGGGAAAGGAGCAACTTCCTCCTATAGCAGTCCTGCTGATGCCCATCATGTATATACACACACACACACATGTATCTTATGGCTACAAAGCTACTAGAAAGCAGCAAGATGGCATTATTAACTCACCACTCTGGTAATGACTCATATAAATGTAAATTCCTAAGTCAGTAAATCCTGAATTGCCAATGTCAAATTCTCAGTTAAAATCTTATGGATGCTAGAGCTGTTGTATGAGAGCCTTTCACCCACACCTCCCCCCCCAGATGCTTCCTGCTGTGTCCTCTGTTTGGGAGCAGCACTCAAAGATCTCCCCAGAACACAAGGTAAGGAGTGTTTTAATCCAGAACATGCTGGAAAACTCTCTCCAGGAGCTGGGTGATTTCAGCATGGTTTCCCAAAAGCACAGGAAACTTTAGGTCACAGCCTGCTCTCCCCGTCTTCCTTGCAACTTTCCTTTTCCACTGGTACTGGAATCTGTGGTCTACTTTTTCAATTTCTTTAGAGCAAAGAATATCATTTTTATAAGCTGACAGGCCTAATTTACAATTCTATTAAAATGCTTAGATTTGGCCCTAAAATAAAAATTGGTATGTTATTCTTCCCATCCATTTCTCAAATCACAGCTGCTGCTGCAATTCTAATAGCAGTCACATCCTAATTTAAGTTGCTGAATTAAAAATAAACTTCTGGAAAGTATACAATTCAGTGGAGACTGTGATCAATGGCCTGTACTTGAAATATAAGCCACAGTACCCATATTTCCATATTTTAAAATTACTTTACCTAAATACATTTAATCACTGTTTATGTATGTTAATGTATTTAAGCTGCTTAAATATAGTAAGAGTTAGCCTTATTAAGTACAATAAATACAAATCTGCTACAAACTCCTCAAATCATATCTCATACAAAACTAAATGCTGGCTGCTCAAGTCATGTTTGAAGCAGATGTTCATCTTCAATTTGATAATCTGATTTGTGGTAAATTAAACTCTTACATGAAAAGAAGCAATCTGCTCCCGGTCTAAAGGCTTTGTGACAGACAGCTGTCCTGAGATGGGGTTGATGATGAAGATGCCTGTGGGAGGCTGGTCAGCTCCTGGGCCAGTCACGCTGTACCGCAGAGAAAGGCTTTTATCACGATCAGACCTGATCTGTGTGTCAAAAAAAGATAACGTTTACATTAGCTACAAACAAGCGCAGGATGGGACTGCTGCTGAGACAGGCAGCAGCTCTATTTATCTTCTCCTTGCTCCTTAAGATGTACTTGCAAAAATAATTATTCTGGAAATGGTACAGAGTTGGTGTAAAGTCTGAAGTTCTTAACAGCACTCTTCGTTAAAAAGAGGTCAAAGGATATTCAGAAATGTAAAATTATCCCTGTTTATCCCTCAAAATAAAAATTATTTGTGTTAAACAAAAACAAGCAAATACTTTAAGCAGAATTGTTTAGACCTTAGAGAAAACATTTAGTATCATAAAATTACACGTGAAATTCAAAGCCTGGTTTGTGTTTTCCCTTTTCTCCTACACCTTGTCAGCTCAAAGCTACAGGCTCTCTTCCATGACAAACCAGCTCTTTAGAAACTTGCCGTTTTTGCTTAAACATCGAACTTGTTTCATATTCCAAGGAAACAACTGAAGGGCAGTGCATCTTTGAGGAGCAGCTGAATCACCAGCGCACACATAAGACAGAACAGAGTGAAGCTGTGTCCTATCAACTTGGGCTAATGTTCTGCCAAGTTCCAACAAGTTGATCATGACCAGCCAGTACCGTGGTTGGAAGCCAGCCCAGAGGAGGCTGGCTCCTGCAGTGGCTCCTTGCAGTGGCCACTTCTGGGCAGCAGAATCCTGTGGAAGAGCTGCTGTCCTCATCCCATCAGATACAATATCCTTTGGTCTCCCGGTGCACTCTGCTTCCTGCTCACTCCCACACCATTTCCCAGGCAGAGAACTGCAGTGCAGGAGACTGGAAGACTCCTGAGATACCAGCAGAGATGCCCCTTAACACACTTACCACCCAAAACAAGGTCATCTTCCACCAGTAGAGATGCACAGGAACAAGTTAAACCCCAGGAAATTAGACGCATCCCAGCATGCAATGCACAGGCAGCAACAAGAAACCAACCCAAAAGACTCTGATAAATGTCTGGATGATGAACAAGACATCATTTACACAAAATCTCTTCAAGAGCTCTCTGAGGGACACTGAAACCACACTTCTATTAACTTCCTTACCCTAACTAATTCCTGAGGAAAAGGTCCTTTGGAATTTTCTGGTAGGTTGATTGGAGGAATAACCCAGTCTCTCTTCTGCCTCTTCAGAGGGCTGCTGTGCTTGTATTGTTGCCATGGAAATATGATTTCTTCAATTTTCCTTTGGTCCTTTCCCAGGTACAAGATAAAATTAAGCACATGTTAGAAGGAGAATTACTAGCAGACATTATATAGTAACTCAGGTACAATTACATAATTGACTGAAAGACTGTCCTTTCTCTGTGTTCATCAACCTGTTTTATTTGCATTCACAATGCAGTTTGAAAATAACCAATATCATTTACAATTTCACTGCCAAGCTTTAAGAACCCCTTTTCCCCCCTTATTTAACTAGGAAGAGAAAGGGAATTATAAACCATTTATAACATGGCACTACTGTGTAAACTATCTGGCACTTTCTGAGAAGTAGTTAATATTTTGCAGAATTTAATAGTATGCCTTTATGTATTTCTCATTAGCTAGAGCTTCAGTTCAGGTAATGTGCTACTGTACTCTAAATTTAGATCTGGGTGTGCTATAATGCAATTTGAGTTCCAAGAGAAGTTTAATACGTACTGGTAAGGAATGTCTCAAATATTTATGACCCTATTAAATCCCATAGAATTAATGCTGTAATTATTTTAAACCTATGTCAGCCATGATGGATGCAGTAGATGACCCACTTTACACACTGGGCATTAATCTCTGCTGGGTGTCAACATTCCCTTCCTATTCCCTTCTACATCTGCAGTCATTTCATCCTTTGGATGACAGCACACACAGCTAGCTTGCTTAAGGTTGGGAACAGGGTGACAAAAACATCTTCCAAATCTTTTAAAAGAATAACTTCATTTTAATCTAGGCAACTACATTGCAGAGTATGAACAGACACCAAATGAAGGCCAGATTCTACTCCTCTACATTCTGTTGATGGTAAGTACACTGGAATAGTGTGTGTGGAATAAACAGGGCATGCACTGGCACATCTAAGCATCTGCTCTTTTACTATGCTTCCACGAACAAAATGACAGTATTTCCATTGTTAAAATCATGCCTTAGCAAATTTAACACAATCACCAAGCAAGTAAACAAATGAGGATTACACAGCAGTGGTCTCCAGTGTGTTCTCAGGAAAAATGTATTGCATAACCACATTACCTACTTTTAACATGATGCTTAAATCTTAATTGTGTACCTATTATAGGTACGTTAATCTATGAATAAATTTTGTTCTTTATCTGTAAACTAACACTTCTCCTTCACTAAGGAGAAGGCAAGAAACAGCAGGCAACAGATAATATGACAGAAAAAGGTAAACAACCTAATATGCTTTTCTAAAGTAAATACATTGTTAATTGCACATTGCTAGGTCTGATTTTTGTTACAGTACTTGGTTTATCCTATGGCAGCTTCCAGCAGAGGGAGACTATCTTCCTTACCAAGGAGTGCTGGAATCATGAATAATTTACAGTCTCCAATTTGATTATGACGGGACAAGACAAAGCCAATATTCCCTGCCAGAAGTGCTTTCCTACTTACTGCTGTAAATCTACAGTTCCCATCTAATAAATGTGACTGATGCATTCTATCACAGATTTGTTTATTTTGTGGTTATATTTAACTGCTTGAATAAATACTATAATACTTTCAAGCAATTTAAAATAAAGAAATGGCTGTGTGAGACTTAAATTCAGGTATAAATCTCAAGCTATACAAATAAAAAGCTCAAACACAAAGAACCCTATATAGTTAAATAGGCATGCCTTTTCATGCCTTAGCAAAACTACAGAATAAAAGATGATCGAAGTTCCTTCTAAAGCTCCAGCTTTGCATGCACTAGGTGTCCATTAATAAGCTGGTTCATGGAGAGGTGCATGATGGGCAAATTTAAACCCCTATTTTGATGCCTCTTTGTGGAGATACATTTATAGAGGCTGCATTGAGCTCTTGTTTTACCTTTTCTGAAGCCCCTGTGGAGGCTGGTTCAGGGGTTAGCTTCACCCTCATTTGCCATTCTTGCTGGGTTTCCTTGTCTTGAGCGGACACGACAAACTCCGTGGGCACGGCTGAAAGCTGAAAGCTTCGCTCTGCATACACCACACCATCCTCACCTACTCTGAAATCTTCTGGCTCACTGCTACCAAAGTGTATTTTTTTGTTTCCATCACAGGTTCGAAACCTCACTGTAAAACAGACATAAAATGGCAAACAAAACAAAATTGAAAAAGTGGCCCACTTGAATTTACTGTGACATCAATGCACTAAGAACAAACTCAAAAGCAGAAATACTTGTTACTGCTATTATCACATGCAGTTACAAGGTAGAACTTGTACTTTACCAGTCAGTCCATAACAATAATATTCTTCTGTGGACTGCTAGGCTGAGATTTTAACCTCAGACAGGAACAGCCTCCTGCCTACAAATTTACCCCACCACCAGCAAGAAAACCAGTTCGTCCCATGTCCTATGGTACACTTCAGTTGGTTGCTTGTTGGGTTTGCATCTCAAGCTTCCCGAAGATCCAGTCAAGCTGGTTCATTAAAAACACTCAAAAATTTTTGTTACACTGCAACCATAACTGCAAACACAACTGTGTTTGCAGCACACTCTCTCTGCCAATGGGGGTAAGGCAGAAACCCTGAAATATGTTAAAAATATTAAATTATGTGCCCATATCAGCCTGTGATTCAGCTGTGCCATCTCAGGAAGATTTCTTATGAGCTCTGGGACTGAGTTTCCTTGTCCCTCATTGACAATATGGAGGAGTCAGTAAATGCCCCACAGAGAAAACCTAAGTTAACGACCTTGAGTTTTTCTTTTGGTTTGGGGTTTTGTGTTTGCTTGTTTGGGGTTTTGGGTTGTTTTTGGTTTTTTTTAAAGCTATGTTCTGTACCACACATGTCCCTTTATCTTCTCAGGGATTACCTATTCTTGTTTAATTCCCCCCTCCCTCCTTCCTTTTGTTGTGTCTGAAAGACACACACTGGAAGAAGAAGTCAGTAAAACCAAATGTAGAGATAATGATGTGGTGTCCACAAAACAGAACTGGTATCAAGTTACTGCTTTCTCTACCCAATTCTTTTCACCATCAGTTATCTTCTGGGTTACTGCAAATAATAGTAAGTAAAAAAATGAAAGTGTGCTTTTATAACCAATGATCACTCTTTAATGTTTCCAAAGCATTATGAAATATTTTGATTGCATGGGCAATAGAAGTGCAAAATACCATTATGAAGGTTGTGCTGAAATCCACATAGTGAAGATGAAGATGAAATGAGGCTTTATGCCTCATTTCAGTTATTGCACTTTTTATATTGAGCTAAACCATGCAAAAACTATTTAGTTTCAAAACCTAAAGGTCCCTCTCAAGAAAAATCACTACAAAATGTCATGCATCATGTGCTTTCTTCTGTAATGCACTGTTTTCAGGAAGGTACTAAGAAGAATCATACTTTTTTGTATTCAAACTTCAAGGACCAGGCTGATGTTCAGATGACAGACTAAATTTCTTTCCTTATTGCACCCTTCCAGTTATCCAGAATCCCCCATTTGCCCTCTCCTGACAGAAGAGAGTCCATTTAGAGTATTTTTAAAGAGTCCAAAAGAGTCCATCAGATAAAAAAGGAGACAAAGCACAGCACTACTCTAAATAAATGATGCAGCATCAACCTTCTTAACTGTAATCTTGCTGAACTGAGCAGGGATACTGCTCTTTCCAGAGAGATCCATGAGTTTGAAGGTCCTTTCGTGTGAAAAGACAGCCTCCCCTTGGGGAGAAGAGCATGCCATGTCCCCAAAGCACTGATTCTGAAAGAACAAATCTCCCTGGGTAAAAGGCTGAAGCCTCACCAGCAGGGTTGCTCCTGTGATCCTCCTTGGAGAGGTTGCCTCTGGTCTTCCTCATAAGCCAAGAGAGTGGTTTTCTAAAACTCTAGTAAATACTCAGCCTCTAGTGTAAGCTTTCATATATTTAAGAATTCCTATGGATCCTCAAGTCCATCTTACCTGCTTTATCAGGTACAATGACTTCCTTCCCTATAATCTACAGGCTACAGATCTGCAGAATTTGGAGATGTCAGATCCTCTGTTTTGCAGGTAACATGGGAGGAGAACACTGGCAGGACAAATTTCCAGTTCCCAGATGTTAACCATCCCATTGACCCCCTGCTTTTTCTAACATGGGCCTTGCAGCTTGAGTCAGCTCACTGCAACACGAGGTTGAAATGCTGCAGCCAAATGAGAACATGCATGACTCTAAGCCAAGAATATAAAGCTAATACTTAAAGCAACTACTCCAGTATGTAGAAATTATCACAGTCCTAATTCTGTAATTCTTGCCCAGCACACAAATAAAAAGATGTCCAAGAACAGTTTACTCCAAAGTCACTACATTTAACAATAAAAGAATTTAATGCCTAATTAATGGACTATTAAACAGTGCTATTTGTACTTGGTTACAGAGGCACACACAACTCAGACCCCAAGCATGGAGGAAGCTGGGCATCCTTAAAGTGCCACCACTGTTCCCAAACAAACCTCTCAGAAACAGTTCACATAAGTAAAAAAAAAAAACCAAACAAAAAAAACACCAGCCAGCAATATAACCCATAGCTCTGTGCCTCTGCTAACCTCTCATCTCATCTCAGCTACAACTGCTCTCAAAATCTGCTTTTCAAAAACGTGTCTTGACCAAAAGGACAAACAGTTCTAGAGCCAGCTCTATCTCTGGTTCTTCTCAGACTTACTTCTGAGAAGTACAAGAGTGGGAAAGAGAATGAAGATTAATCTAAACTTTGATCATTACTGTTTCTCAAAAAGGTGAGAGCTAAAATGAATATTAAAGCTAAAATGAGTATTTGTCATTATGGTCTGAAAGACCAAGATATCACACCAATATTTTATAAAAATATTTCCTAACTATTGCACAGTAACAGAATATATTCTTATTTTCGATATTCAAATTCGTAAAGAAGAAGATTTCTTTTCCCCCATCTCCTTACATACAGACTCCAGCAGCACAAAAATAAAACAAAAAAACCACCCTGCTAGCCACTTCATTGATATTCTTCCCCCAGGCAACTGTATTATGAAATTCAATGAAAATCCCTTCCTCTGACAGTATCCTGGTAAAAACATATAAAATTGTCAATGTGAGAATTATTCTCCCTTTGCAAGGAGCACACATTAACGAATTATAGTCAAGTATAACCATCTATAATTAAATTCCCTTGACAGAGTACAGGTTGTGCAGTAGCTACTCTCCCCCCAAACACATGGCTATCAGTCTTGTAAATTCGATTTAGATCACTTTGCTTCATTTTTCAGTGTTCAACTAGTATGAACAAAGAGTGATTTCTGACAGTAGGTTTTCAGGCAAAGACTTTTTTTTTTTTTTGCAAAAATGCTACAGGAAATATTTTTTTTGTTTTACTGTGAATAATGACTGCTTATGCAACCATGTTCTTTTCTAAAAACCACAGGAAAGGGAGGCATACTTTCCACAAGTCACTTTATGTTGACAGAACAATCACAGATTTTTTTTTTTCCACTTAAAAAAAAGATTAACTAGATATAATCTGCAGAATCTTAGTTACCTAATATGCAATAGGAAGAGTAATCAAGTATCTGATTTTACTGCTTTTTCATAACACTCTGCATAAATGATCAGATAAGAGTAACATAATCTGTAAAAATAACTCATGGATTTTTGAGATCCTGTGCATCTTCTGAAAGTATTTGCTTTTTAGAAGTATATTATTTGAAAGCCCTGGGAAGTATTCAATCAAACTCAAAGATAACTGTTTCAATTTTAGAGAACACTTTTGGTCATATAAAAGCAGCAATATGCAACATGGGAGTAAATGCACTCAGTTCTCAGGCTCAAAATAGGATTTTGCACAAGGGTTTATAAATGTAGGGTCTTTAAACAGAAGAAAAATTGTATTCAGTATTAGCTTATCACTATTATTAAATATTATACCCCAAGACAAAAGACCATTAATTTCCTAATTTGAGTCTTTTCTTGTCTTAAAAACAAGCCAAGCATATTCTATTAAGTAAAGAATAGAAGAGGACCTCAGAGACTACAACATTGTACAATGAAATTCTACAGCTCCATGATATTAAAGGAAGCTTTCAGTTTAACACTCTTGCATGGAAGTACTTACAACATGTGCATACAGGTGTAGTGTACAAAACGTTAAGAAGTAGACATGCATATTCATTGAAAGTGCACTAGAGATCCCCACCACTCCTGCTCAGGTCTAATGAGATGAATGGTTCATAGTATCTATAAAATACAGCTGCTCATGTTGGTTTACACTCTTTGCCAATGTGCTTCTGCTCTTTTTGTCCTAGGAAAATAATATCAGAATTACTTGATCCAAACAAGGGCTGAGCAAAAAAATTGCTGTTCATAATATTCACTGTAAAATATTTCATGAACATATATATTCATGTGCAACATAGAATATTAATACAGAATTTTCATTACTCGTTTTGATCATGAGACTGAGTTTGCCATCTGGATTTTCTGCACTTAGAAAATAATTCAATTCACATCCAGATAACATCCACATGCATACAAGCACATTAGTGTGTTTCCTTCTGTAAATTTGTTGGAATGCTACTCCTCTTGAATGCTCTTCTCAATGCCTAAGCAGCAACCTCAAGGCAAAGGCTCACTTAGCAGACCTCATGGAAAATTGCAACAAATGCCAAGTGCTAACAACACGTACTTCAGCAATACAGTTAAGACTGTGCATCATAAAACAGAAAACCTATAGCTATTTAATCCACTTGGGATCGTTTTTGCAACAGACAAACAGAATAAGAAAGTATCTTAGGTACAACTACCTACTAGATACCACTTTTACCTTTGACAGATGGAGAAACTATCTGGAAACATTCTGCTTGAACTGTCTAGCCATCTGCATATTTAATATCTGAACACTCTCCAAGAACACTCTGTATTAAACAAGTCTTTACTTCTCAGAGAGAGAAGCAAGAGGAAACTACAAGAGAAACCCCATATAATGCCCCCCCCAACTTTATAAATTAGTAATTTATTCATACTGGTTACTTCTGTATCTGTAAGATGATCTGTTAGTCCTACTGGCACAGTGCACATGCTCATATTTCAGTTCATGGCTTGTTGGAGTGGCATGTGTAATGCCCATGAGACATCCTTTACTATAATTATAGATGACCTTCAAAAGAACTGGGTTTTTGACATCCTGGCAAACTGTTATAATCACAAAGAACTAAAATGCATTTTAACTTGCCTTTTCCATTACCACCCTTAAATTCAGTCTGATTTTAGAACTTCCTGAAACCATCTTGAAATCTTATTAAACATTATTTAATATCTGATTTTCTGATAGATGGGTTGTCTACATCAGCCAGAAAAATGTTGTTTGCATCTGCAAACTGAGAGTATTAGCTACGGAAATTACTGAGTCAAAATAAATACGAAATATAATCAGGTTATTTCAGGCAATGGCATTTCCCTACCTGTATTGTAATTCCATTTGTCATTATATTCTTTAGAGATATTTCCATACACCAGCATTGTTTCTGAATTTCTTCTAGTCTTTTTTCCTAATCCCTTTTTCTTCTCTGCTTTTACATTTATGACCTGCAGATTATTCCATACTCCAGACCATCCAACAATCTCAAAGCACTACTCATTTTGAGCCTTGCTGGACTAACCAAGCTGTGACACTTGAAAAGAAAGCTGGCTGTCAAAAGACAGCTACTTACCAAAGCCTGCTAATTCAATAATTGCTTTTGAAGACCCGTGCCTTGCGCTGAGCCCTGTGTTCTGCCACCCCAGCCCACTTGGAGTAGAGGGCTGCTTCAGCAGGTCATGCAAGCCCAACTGGAGTTTTGCCACTTACTGAGGGCCAAATACAGCCCATTTGCTTCTAAATCCTATTTACACTTGTCTTCAACATCTCTACAGTCTGGTTCCATAGGCAAGTCTGGTTATGAGGCTCTCAAGCAGTGAACAAGTGTCAAATCAGGTGGTTTCAACTGAGGTGAAACTGAGGATGTATTCAAGCTATTTACCAACCTTAGTTGTTTCATGATCTGACTAATAGCAGCTCAACTTCCCACTTTTCCATGCTGAACTGTTTGCTAATTGTCTATTCAGTTAGGAAAACAATAATTAAAATGAAAGGTGATCTGCAGAATTAGGTTTAATTCATACTGTACACTTTTTTCATTAATTGAAAGCAGTTTGAGTGATCTGCAGCAGGCATTAGGTAAAACCTAGTACTGATATATGACTTTACTCTGGGGAAACAGGATGTTAAGTAGTCTACTGTTCAAAAACCCTAATTTTTTATAAAAGTTGTATGTTATGCTGGTAAAAGTAATTTGTACTGGTTACCCCAACTATGACTCAGTGCAATTCTCCCTCCTGCCCCAGTCCTGAGACTGCTAGTTCTGAATAGATAAATAAATATGTATGTTTCCTAAAATAACATAGCAATCTGGCAGTCTACATGACAGAAGAACACCGGACATGAATCTCCCTCTCCCTATTTCTGCAACATATTCTTTTTCATTCCTATTTGTACAATTACTGTGAAAGTTTTTCTTTAAAAGTATTTTGTTGCAAGGTACAACTGGGAAATACTAAAGCTCCTTCCTACATTCATGAAGCCTTATGAACCTTAATGCCTCCTTATGAGCCCTAATAATTCAAACATTAAGGTCTATTTTCAAACTATTTTCTTTCACAGGTAGCTATCACCAGACTGCCTAATTCTTGCATTCACAGGGAAAGACTCACACAGTTCTTTAATAAAATGCCATCGAGTTTCCAGTTCCCATAATCCTCTTTGTTTACAGAACAAAGTCGTAACAGGCATGCCAGAATGAAAATGGGGATAATGTTCTTTCTATTCGATAGAAATCCTCTGCAGCTTTTCAGTACAGGAATACCCGCCATCAGCAAAACACAGGACTGGTATCTCAAACAGAGTCCAAATTATATCTGATTCACTGACCCTTTTCAGTCTTTGCCTCTACCACTCACTGGCACAAAGATCTGTGCTTTTCACATCCCTTTTGTCTTTATTTTAGAAAAAGTAAAATGTAGAAAAAGAGAATAATCATCTTCAAGAAGGAAAGTACTTGTATTTCGACAACTGCTTTTGTTTTAAAACACAAAAAGGTTTCTTTCCATTTTCTTCCACTCTGTATTAAGGCAGTTTCACTATAGATGAGCCTATAGGCCCCTGCAGAGTTCTGCACCAGCTTTTTTCTAAATGATGCTAGCTGAAAGAAAACTCAGTAATAAATGTCATTTCTGTACTCTGGAGTATGCAATGCACCTTTAATACTTTCCCAGGCATACCATTCTACACAGTAATAAAAAGAAGGATTAAACACTAATCTCTTATACCCATAATGCATCAACTGACTACACCTGCTAAAATCCAATTTGGTAATTAAAAAATGTATCTACTGAACAGTCAAACCAGGAGACTAAAGGGAAAGTACTGTCTCTGCAGATAGCTAGCAGAAAATGGTTTCAAAATTGAGGCACTTAACACAAACCTATTTTTACCTCTATTCGTTTTTATGTGACCTTAAGCAGCGTAAGAAACAAATACCTACAATTACAGTGCAGCAATTAAAGGGCAGTTTGTGTGTTACAGTAATGACTTAAATATCTAGTAAAAAACTGGATAAGCTGCTTTTCCTTTTATTCTATCTTTAGAAAATGCCAAAAAAGTTAGCTCTTTTTTTCCCCTTTTCTCTCACTAGCAATAAGGAAAGTGAGAACAGAGAATAGATGCTTTTATATGTTCTCTATGCTAACTGTTCTTGGCCTGAAGTCCTTTTAGGCTTCAGGTTTCAGGCTTTTTTTTCCTAGCTCTCCTCTCTTTCTTCTTTATTGTTCCTTCTCCCTGCCTTTCCAGGTGTTCTGTTTTCTAGTTTAAAGAACCTTACTTTATTCCCTGATGCTCCCATTTTTCCTGACCCCTCTTTCACCTGTGCTCCTGACAGAGGTGCTGAGGCATCAGAGCGTTGCTAATTTCAGGCTGCAGCTCAGGCTTGGAGCACACCTAGGCAGAAAGATCATGGGAGGCTGTCTTTACAAAAATAAACAAATTAACTAACAAACTAAATATCCAGGCACCCACAGTTTCTGTAAAAAGCCAGAACTTGCTGAAATTTCAAATGAGTGCATACTTACAAATAAGCTGATGATCTATTTTATAAATTAAATCAGTCAGCAGCTTTAAACAGTGGCTTAAGCCCCCACACTAAAAGGGGTTTAGGAACAACAACAGAACATAGGAGTGAAGCATATATCACTTTTAGGCAATGTGTCACTTCTTACCATGAAAATACAACAAAATAAAGTTAGGGATTTTTCTCATTAAATTACAGGACTGCTCAGGCAGAAGTCAGTGTTGTACTTGAATTGCACTGCATCAAACAAAAATTCCCAGCACTGACAAAATGGCAGCACTCCTCTCAACAATCCATTAAAAAAACCAAGTCTTGAAGCAGATGTGGGAACGCTTAACATTTTGTATTCTGCTGCATACCCCAGGATACCACCTGTTTCTAGAGATCACATTTGGCAGTCCCTCCCATGTGGCTATGGATGCTTCAAGGGGAAAGGGGACAACCCTCCCTAAACCCTCCTTTCAGCTTCACAAACCAGCACACATTTGAATGCAATGACCCTCCACAAACTCCAATACAGATTTTCCTCTGCTTCCTTCCTTCCTCTGTCTGGTCTGCCCAACACTGGTGGCTTTTGTCACTCTCCCACATGTCACTCTTCTGGACATACTATGGTCTAATTTTCCAAAGCTGCAATTATTCTTTATGGCTTTAAAAGGTCCTTAGTCATACTGTAGTTACTGTGACAGCTCTGTGCACTGCTTCTCTGCTAAAAGATGAGCTGTTATCCTCTGGGGGGAACCTGGAGAACCTTCCAGCCAATGGACATGGACACAGCTGTAGCAGCATCCCCACAGCAAAGAGCTTGTCTGCATTTTGCTGTGCATGCCTGATCTCAAAGCAGAACCCCCCTGTTACGCAGGGATGCTCATTTCCTTAGCAAATGGATAATGGTGAAAAAATACCCTGCTTGAACACTGTGCTTTTGTATTAAACAAGGGGAAGAAACCTGCCAGTTGCCAAAGGGGGTGGAAGAGACAGCAGACACAGCCCAGCAGTATTTACACTGATGTGGTTAGATAGCAATAAAAACCATAAATCCCACGGATTATAGTATCACTGGATCATGTCCAGTAGGCCTCAGGCAGAAAACTAGTTGGCTTAATAGTATCTAGTCAGACCTTTTCATCATTATTATTCTTAAACAGAGATATCTGACCTTAAAATTCAGAAAAAGTTTTTGGTGACTGGTGCAGGCTAGTACAGAGTATTTCCCAGCCAGGCCACAGTAGTGATGCCCATAACAAAGCAGAGGACTCAAAAAGTTGCATGTCCAGCTGTGGAGGGATAGAATGTAAGAAAATAAAGATAGTGCAGAAGGTAATCTCACACCTGAGGAGTTGCAGCTGTACTAATCACCAAAGATTAGGCTGCCCTTAACAGGCTGCAGCTGTGTCCAATAAGGATGAGTGCTATAAAAGAGTGGGTTAGCTGAGTGAGGAGAGAGTTTTGGCCTTTTTTTTGGCTGTGCTGTGAAGAAGGAGTCAGTGCTGTGATGAGCTGGCTATGAGAAATCACCAAGAAGGTATGGAACTTTTGCAATAAGATGTCAGCATCTATCATATTATGAGGGAGTACCTGTGGGTGAAAGTAACCCCTAAATGGATATTCACTCCCTCTGTGTGCTGCTTTCAACATTTAAAATAGCTAAGGTGATATGCTAATTAACTGATTACCATTAAAGAGGGGGAAATATCAAGGGAACTATCAAGAAGATGCCTGATTTCACATATTTTAAGATTATTATTTAGGTTGTTCACAGATCTTGTTATAGCATCTCTCTGAATATGCCTCACATTCCCCCTCAATCCAATATATCTGTGCAGATGCCTTAAAAATAAATGAAGAATCACTAGTATTAGAATTAGATTCAATTAGAAATAGGAAATTACTTGACACTGCTGACTATGGAAGCTCACTTAGAACACTGCAACATCATAGGGAAATCTTAATGTTGTCATCAGCCCACAAAAGGGAGCAAAGAGTAATTAGTACATATATTATGTATTTTTTCCTCAAGAGCTAAAATAAGTCCAATAAGCAGAAAAAAAATCCAGTGCTGGAATACTTTCTAGTGACTGGCACTTGGTGAATGTTCTCAAACAATTATTAATTATTTTTATCTTCTCAGTTGACTAAACCATATTCTGAATGAGGTGAAAAGCACCCATCCTTGCAAAGTCACCAACTATCAAGAGCACCAAAGGAAAAACAAAAGAGGAGGAGAAACTTTGACTTTTTCTGTCTATGCTGCAGAGTGAAGACCTCAGACTTCAGTCTTTTTAAATTATTTTTTTATTTCATGTAAGGCCCACCTGACTGTAGGTAAGTTAGACAAACACTGGCTGCAAGCAGAAGTAGCACTGTTGCTTCATGTTTGACTGCACCATACAATGCAAACTCATTAGAATGACCAACATGAGGTTACTTGTGTATGTGTGACACAGTGTAAGTCAAAATTTATGTGATGCTACTTTCCTTCAAGATCTTTTACTGTTTTTTTAATATCTTGTCTAGGCATTACAAAATTACAAGGCTCAGATAATCCCCTCAAATTCAGACTGATAGTAATAGAATTGACAGAAATAAAAGAGGTGTTACACCAGGAAAAAAAAAATTAAAAAAACCATTTTCTTAGCAAAATGCAGACAAGCATAACAACAGCACAACATGGTACCAGGATTAATATAGGAAGGGCAAAAAGAAAATAAATCCTTGGATACAATTTGCAGGCAAATGAGAGAAATATAGACAGACTTCATTCAAGAGGGAACTTTCAGTACTGCAAAATTAAACATACTTCAGGATTCTATGCCAAAGCAATGCTGTGCAAATTTATGCAATTTATTCCAGGTGGAAAGAAAAGAGACAGACCTGGCTGAACAGACTCTTGTTTTACAATCATGATTCAGTCTAGTCACAGAAGAACAGAGAAGAAAAAGAACGGATCTTCTGATATATTTGAAGACACTCTTCCTATGATAAATGCAGGTTTTTCTTTTTTTTGTGTGTGTCTAGACTTTCCTGTGGGCCTTGTGAGCACAAAACACAAGACACTTGACATTCAAATTGTGTTAGATTGGAATAATGCCTGAAAATAGCAGGGGCTTGACTGATTGAACTAGAACTGAAAATTCTACTTTTAGCAAAGCCTAAGGATGAGAGCAGGGTATTACCTTTCTGAACCCCTTTGCTGGATTGAACAGTTACATGAGCTTTGAGACCAAAGATTACAGTTATAAATATCTCAATGAAAACCCCACATGTGATAATGGCTCCTAGAGGGAATCATTAGGATTCATTTCTGGATGTGGCAATTAACCTATTACTGTCTGAGTCAAGACTATTTTGCTGAGAAGCACTGAGCAGTTGCACTCTATGCAGTCTTAATTTTTCATTTACTAGTCACAACATTCTAAGTTTCTTAGCAAAGATTACACAGCAACATCCTCTAAATGCCCAGACTGCATCCCAAGTGTCTGGGGATTATTTCTACAGCAACTGGTATAACAGGACTGCTCCCTGTCTGGGAGTCCTGGGTACAAAGTGAAAATTGGATAATTTCTAACATTTACGTGAATCAAACATAATACAAATACCTGAACAATGCCAACACTCAGCAACTTGCAGACTCAATCCATCACAAAAATAGAACTAAATCTTCCTTTAGAAACCCAACTACTGTGTTATTCCAATAGAAGGCACTTCTTGCTTTGCTTACCAGAATACTAAATATTCATTTCCAAAAGGAATCTGAATGGAAAAGTCCCATTGTAATAAACATTTTAACATTTCAATGGCTATTTCAACTGCCATCTGTATTCTTCTCAATTTTCCTCAAATGTTTGAATTCCTCAAAAAGACACCTGTGGCATTCACTCACGAGAACAAGCATCTCTTTTCACTTCCTCTTCCCAAAAAACAATGCCAGTTTGCAAAGGGAATAAAGAAAGCCATGCTATGCTTGCTGTATACTTCAGAAAATACTATCCAGTGTGTTCTACAGTAATGACTGCTGATCCAGAGATATTTCTCCTTAGGATAAGCATTACTGTGAACATCTTGTGCAAAAATCACCGAAATGCTGTGCTTTGATGGCTAATATAAGCAGATTCATGATCTACCTGAAAGACTGTTAAAGTTACGGCAAAATTCTTTCCTTTCTTGGTGCATGAGGCACAGTTCCTCTCTAATACTGTACTCCAGATGTGTCTTTGTGGGCATGTGAATATGCTTTTGGTCCATAAACGCAATAGTGTTACCAACAGGGAGAACACAAAGTCATTCAGTGGAACAGCATACTGAGTTTCTGTTGAAACAAAACTGCAGAGCATGAAATAGCAACCTGTCATCAGATGTTGGGAGTCTGAAGTTCGTGAGCGGCAGATAAAAAACTGTTCTCTCCTCTCACCTCTGTCAGAGGGAACTGACAGTCATCTGCATGCAGGTGTGGCCAGTCTGCATCCATAGGCAAGGACTGGAGCCTCTGCAGCAATATTTAGGATCTATTTCACTAAGATCTGGGGCTGTGCTGTAGAAAGTTAAAAAAAAAAAGCAAAAAACCCCCACGAAAACAAAAACCCACCCTGAAAACCACAAACTAATCCATCACAAAAAGCTACAAAACAAACCATCCCCTTGCACATGCACACCTTGAAAATAACAAAAAATAGCCCCCAAAGCTAAATGCATTCTATTAATTTCAAGTAATTTTAGTCCAGGTATTCTGCGCTACTTTGTACTCTCTATTAAAAGGCGCACATTGTGACTGGAACATAGATCCATGTTCACATCACCCTAGCCCATTTTATCGTAAAGGTGAGGAATTCAGTTACCCTCAGGAGGAGGCTCCCAAGGAACACATCCTGAGAGCCTGCAAACACAGGCTCAGTAGTTGTCCAAAAGGCACTATCCAGAACACGTGGAACCACATTTTCAGCTTTGTCTGGACAGGCTGCTCACAGTCTTTGCACTGAAGACCTTCCTGCCTGGAGAAGTGGAGAGATTCTACATGGCTGGTGCAACACTCTGATGAGGTAATCAGACAGGTTAGCAAGCAATACAATCAATTTGATCTGCCCATCTCAGCTGAGCACTCGGAGTCCAGAACAACTCTTATTAAGTTAGGCAATGCCCGCAGTAAATGAGTGATGTGCTATTTTGATTTGCCTCTCAGGGCTCAAGATCATGGTATCTAAAGCTCACCTTCCCATGAGAAATGGATTTCTGCAAACTAAAAACAGCCTCTCCCACAGCAGGAGGAAGCAGCAAGTGAAACGGAACAGATCTGACCTTACAATAAACATCTGAGCTACATTTTAAAATACTGGCACTGAAATGTTATTACTTTGCTTTGATATGCTGCCAAGGAAAGCAAAGAGCCACTGAAAATTGAACTTCATTTTGAGGTCCAGTCCATTTTTCAATAATCCTTGTGGTACTGTGTACATAACTTAATGATGTTACAAAAAGCAACATACTATGATGTCATAAAATAATAACATTCATGTGAAGTTCTTAACAGATTCATGCTTAGTAGTGTCATAAATCAAAAAAAAATATCAAGGAACATACACATGATGCCAAAAATGAAATACATACGGTACCCTGGGTATGGAGAAAGGAATTTGGGGAAAATTAATCAGATTTTTGGCTCATAAGCACACAACATGGCTGCTGTTCCTTATTAGAAGTTAAAAATTTATAAAGTTCACTACAGTGTGGATTTTTTGTTTTATAAATGCAGAGATGTCATTTTTAATGTACATCTGTTGGCATTTTGTACATTATAGTCATAACTTACAGATTTTCAAAACAAATGGTATAACCAATCTACATGGTTTTACCTTAACTCTTTTATTGCTGGATGTCTCCAATATACAATTCAAATTTTTCTTTGAGGACCAAGGTAACAGAACCTGAGATGTGAAATTTTAGTCATTGAGCTATGATTTATCTCCGCTACTCTCAACAAGCATCCATGACAAAAATCAGTAATTGCATTCAGTTCTGTCTTCAAATCACATTCAACTGACTCATGTCTCTCTACGCTACACAACTCTGGTTTTATAGTAGTGTACCTCCAGATCCAGTAGATTTCTGCACTTTTACCAAGTATTGCAATGTCAACTTGTTTTGGCATTAATTGATATCCTTAATACAGCTTGACTCCACCATTCTTTTCTCAGCCTACCTTCTTACACACAACACAACCCAATTCTCTGCCTTCACATTTTTCAGCTACATGTCTTTGAGAGGTATTTGCCATAAACTGTGTCCATGTTTTTCAGGGCAGTACTATTGCCATGTAGGTGCTTGTTCTATCATTCTCCCAAATGGGGAAGATGGAAAGAGAACAGGAAAAATCTCTGAAGGTAGAAGACCCAATGGTCTTCCCAAAACCTTGATGCACGGTGGCAGAGCCAAGACAAACAGCAATGTCTTAAAAACATCTTCCTCACCTGAGTATTTTAGGGGACAACAACATTGGACACCACTTCTTTCCACTATTCGATCAAATGCATTCTCCCCATCAAAGCTAGAAATGCTGTTATCTAATGATGGATGAAAAGCAAACACAATTCATGCTGTGTTTACAAAAAAAATCAGAAACTATTCTTAAATTAATTCTAAAAAGCAGGCAAGATATAAATTCAGAAACCTTCCACAAAGGAATCAGAAATCACCACCAAAGTCTGTGAAGAAAAATTTGAAAGTTGTACTGAATAATTAAGAAATGCATGAGGGAACACAGCATTACTCTCAAAATACTGTCCTGAAAATCTGTCACCACTTTAACTATGTAATGAAATCTTGGTTGTTTTATTTAGAAAAAAATAAATTAATATGATCTGTGTCAATGTTTCCTCTCTTGTCAAAGAGAACAATTTTTCTTTGTAGTCTCATCAGGTCAAAAGCACAGGTGAGCTTTTGATTTTCATTTATCTGAAGGAAAAACTACATGTTTAAGATCAAAAAAGAGATCTAATTTCTTTAGATAAAAATGGACAGGGTGCATCTTTTCCTAAGAATGTCTTCTCAGTCATGTAGCACATTTTATTTTTGAAATATTTGCTAATATTTGATACTTTTCTTCACTGTGGTCATCAGCTGCAGAAGGCTGAGATTTGAGAGTTCTCTTATTAAAGTAAAAAAAGATGGCATTGTCCTTTCCTTTTTTCATCTGAGTTTGAAAAACATTTAGAAGGCCTGGTCACGAAACATATATATAACTTTGAATTACGGAACTGGCTCATCAGAACTAAACACAATTTTGATACTGCATAATGCTGTATTTTTAATTATCACTGTTTCCCAAAATTAAATTTACCAAGGTTTTAAAAGGTGCATTTAGGTTTCCTGATATAGTACTTTAATACATTTACTGGACCACATCTGCATTTCTCATGTGCTCATAAACATCATGCACATATAGTAATGGTATATAGTAAAGGACTATTTCCTTTTCTTACAATATGTAATACATTAAAATAAAAAACACCCAAACTTTTTAAGGGCTTCAAATGCAGCTACTATAAAACATGATCTAAGGTAAATAAAACCATCCAGTAAAGGAGGCAGGGAATGAGCTTATCCCTGCCCCTGTGAATGCTGCTTTGCTGGGTAACCCCAAGGAACATCACTCCCTGGCCAACAGGAGGAGTTTCCCTGCAGATGGAGGTGGAGGTAAGAGGTGAGGAGGATCCACCGCTTCTGGTGCCACATCTGAGCTGGGCTGTTTCACACGGAAAGCACCACCTGAGCCTATACACAAGCAGTTTCTGCTCCTCCTGCAATTGACAGAAACCTCTGTCTTCCCATTTAGAGAAGGCATCTCAGCCTCTGCTCGGATGAGGAATTTATGCTGTGACCCACAAACATGGAGCTCAGGAATGTGATGCCACACGCCACCCAAATGCTGTAGCCCTGAGTTCCGCAGTGACGCTGCTGCAGGCACAGCTGTGCCACGCAGGCGGGACAAGGGGTCACGCAGGGCACCAAAATATTACGGCCAGCAAATTGTTTAGTGACTACTCTGTTTGCTGTGCAAGTGGCTTTTGACTAGGAGGGGTGGCAATTCTTCCAGCTTGCCTTGGGCAGTGAAAGCTACAAAAATGTTTGCACTTGATGGGTGTCCAGGGAAATCGGCAGTCTTAGGTCTGTTTCTTTATCAAGTCCACCAAATTCTATGCTACGTGTGGCACTTTTTTTTTTTTCTCTCTTTCCTCCCTCCCCAATTATTCCACATAACACTTCTAGCAAGAGTGCTAAGCAAGCCAGTTCAAAAGCAAACAGAAAGCAGGCAAACAAATTCCTCCAAAACCACTTAGCAAGCTGTTTTTGCAAAGGTTTACAAATGGAGCAAGAATCTGCCTTTGCCTTCACAGCAAACCACAATGCCACAGAGATTCCTCACGAGAAAAATCTCTCTCAGGCTAAAGATTTTCATGGCAAGTTTAAGGAAGCAATATATGGCTGAAAAATAGTTTTACTTACAGCAAGGCAGAAGTTAAATGACAGTGCCCACTACAGGCATTACTGATGATAAAAATAGAAGCATGATCTGTGAAGTTTATTTGTGGGCCATTGTGTGGCTTATGCTGTACCATTAGTACATGTAAAATAAGAGATTATAACACAGCTGGTGACAACAGGGAATAATTTCATACTAACCTGAAATAATCAGTTATCTTCCCCCCCAAACTTTATCTAGGAAAAGGTGCATTTTTTTGTCAAAACTGAAGTCAATTGTAAATTATTACATTCATAGAAGGTGGTGACTTCAGCTAATACCGATCCATCCAGAGAAACAATCCACCTTTCAAATGAAAACATTAAACATGAAACACTAAAATGATCAAAAATTTAACAGATTATGAACTGCAATTATTAAATGCAACTTAGAACAGTAACTCAGAGGAAAGTGAGTTGATTTACAGATTATTTTGATAGCACAGTAGATTAAAACTAATTATAGTTTCAAGTTCTTCATTATTACATAACTCAATGCCCACCCACATCAGTCAATTTACTGAAAACATTAAACATGCATGAAACAAATTATTTATGGTGCAACTGAAGAACTAAAGGATGGCAGCCACATTATTACTGAACGTCAATTCAGTAAATTCAAGCAAGAACTGAAAAGCCTGAACCAACTAGCCAAAGCCTGTTAATCTAGTAAAACCAATCATACCAACCTTAAGTTCCTGCAAGTTTTTATAAAATTTAAGTCTCCACAAAAATATTTTAAAAGTCACATGTCCTCCCACCCTCTCCAATTTTTAAGTATTATTTACTCTACTGCTTAGTTAGAACTCTTAACGGTGTCTACTGGAAATGTAATTTCATGCTGTTTTGAAAAAAACCTCCAAAAACAAGAAAAACCCCCACACAAACCAAAACAACAACAACAAAAAAACCACCTTAAAGGCTGAAAGCGTTAAGCAATCTTGGTATTATTTATTCTTGCTTTGAATGAGGCAAGAAAGGAAAAATTGAACACACTGCTACAGAAAAATGCATGAATCTTCACTTGCGATTTCATATGAAAGTTGAACAAAAAATCTTCCTGAACATGCATTTCAAATTGATAATAAATAAATAAAATCTCAACAACCAAAGGCCAGCTTTTCCAGAGTAGTCACTGTACTTGCAAAGTGCTAAAGGGAAACAAGTAGATCCTAGAAAACTCTCTGTACCACACTGGTATTGATTTGGCGGCATTTGGTCTGCAGGAGAACTGCAAGACAACATCCTAGAGAAATGAAAAGTAGCTCCAAAACATTTTCTGATGTCTGGAATTTTACCGCCCAATGGAGGATTTGCTCCTGTGGCTTTTCCTAAAATTTCTGATGACTAACAGAAAAAGGGGAGGAGGAGGTTGTGTGTGCGTGGGAATCAAGGTTGCCAAGCATGAAGAGCATGCCAGTCCCCTCCTCCTTTATACCATTTCCTCTCGTCTCTCAATCTGACTGCTCTGCTGAGACCTGGCAAAAAACCCCAGGGAAATGTTTCTCCACACAGTGCTGAGGGGGACACATGACTGGTCTCACCAACTGCATGCAGGCAAGGGAGAATGCTTCTGCCAAGTTAGACACGGCCCTGGTCACAGGCACCACAGCTTGCTCTCATTCATTCTATCGCAGACTATACCTCCACCAATGCTGTCTTATTCACACAGTCCTTTCTTACTGTCTACAGGCAAGTCTTTGGTTATCCTTTTCAAGTACACCAATACAGTGCTTGCAGAAATCAATTTTATCTCTAAGATACTGGATTCAGACATACGAATAAATAATAGCCTGCAACAAACACTATTAAAGATGATGCATCCATTTAAAGATTTCCCAGTATATATACATGCTATCTATCTAGATTTTTATCTCCATATTTTTGCAATACATTATCTATATATTTTTTACAGTACATTGAGGCTGCCAAGAAAACAGAATTGCCACTACTCAGGCTGGAATTTGCTACCAGAGAATTTTATTTCTTTTTCTTTTGTCTAAGCATGTGGGTCTCAGACATTCCGGAAAGTGACAGCAGCAGTTGGTTGCTCTAAGAGTTAAGCATATGGTTAACCATGCTAACTACTTTGACAAAGCCCATGGCAGGGAAGGGGAGGTGTTCTTGACTGTGGCAGCTGTAAACCACAAATAATTGCATTATCTTTAACTACACTTCAGCTGGAAGAAACATGCCTTGGATTCTGCTTCTCCTAGACAACTGTAAGGAAACTGAACAATGGTAATTCCCAAAGCCCCTGACCTCATGGAACCGTGTTCCATTAACCAGTTTTCACTAAGCAAGTGGCAGAGAAGTACATTACACAGAAAGGGACACAGAGGCCACAGATCTGGGGCAGCTGAACACTGGGAAAGGATTGTGATGATGTTGCTCAGAGGACACATACCATGAGCAAGCACTCACCTCCTCCCCACAAGTGTGCGGGTTTGCAAATCTGCAAACTGACAAGACAACTAGACAGAAATCAGAAAACCAGGTATTTTGACTCTCTCAACTTAAATTTGAAACCAGTAATCATTCAAGGAGGCGGCACACATGGGCAACAAAAGAGCCGGCAGAACGCAAGACTCAGTACATCTCTATTCAGTGGCAGGAAGGCATCTATTATCAGATGCAGAATGGACCCGAAATGCAAAGAAAGCCAGCATTGTTGCATGCCTTACTGGGAACATCCTAGCTGCTCCTTACAACTATTCAAAGAAATATGAGCTGGGACAACCCCAAAACAGAATCTTTAAAATCAGTATCTGATAAACCAGAGCTTAATTCTAAAACCGAAACCAAAGCAAGCACATAAAGTAACTTAGGCACTACCCAGAAAACCCATGGATAAAAACTGGCTAGAGGTTGGTCCTCACAGCCGATCTCAGCAAGCTCGCTATAGAGCAGCAGTGAAAGATGCAGTCAGCCTTTTAGACATGGTTGTCTTGGAGACACCAGAACACACTGTATTGATGACAAAGGAAACAAAAAGCTGGATGCACTTTCTAAGGCTTTTAGTCTGCTCTCTTTCATGTGGAGTTTACAGAGGAGGGCCTCCCTGGGATGGGTATGCGGGGAATGCTGGCAGCAGGACCAGCTTATTGAGGTCGAAATCTGCACTTGCTTAGGAGTTTTCATGCAGCCTCAGAGTACCCTTTATCCCAGGAAACAGGAGCCTTCCACATGGAAACTCTAGCAAATGAGACTCACATTTGCTCACTTTGAAGGTTTAGCCCTGCACAAGCATCAAATCCTTCCACCTAAGGGTCTTCAAGAGAACTAAAGCAAGCAGTCTCTCCTGGCTTGTGCAAGGGCCCTGGAGCTGCTCTGGGGGCTCTCTCCAATTATTTAAGTGCTCTTCTGCTAGGCTCCTTCCAAACTTTGAAGCAGAAATCCAGCAAAGTACCTTGAGGTAACTAGGAGAGAAATGGCTAGTGACATTTAGGCTGTAACTGTGAAAACTCCAAGTCCTATCTCAGTGTAACTGAGGTAAGCATGGGAAAGAATTTTGACAGAAGTTTATTGTTTTAAAGAGACCATGAGCAGTGAATGCTTCTTATTCCAATTACCGAGTACATCTTGTAAGGCTGAAATGCAACTCCCATACTAGACTGTCAGATTCTAGCTTTTTAAGAAGATAGCACTTGGTCAGTGTATTGCACTGTAGTATGTACAGTGAATTCTGTTCATCATGTACAAGAATCTTCTTAATTTGTAATACTTTTCACTAATAATGCAATTTAGACTACATCAGAGGATGCCATGACAATAATAGTAAATACTAGCTTTAGGTAGAGAGCCACATGCATCTATCAAGCCTTGAATTAAGCTCTGTATCACTGAGGTCTAGCTGGACAGTGTGACTATTTAGCTGATAGTGCAATATTTGCTGCAAGGGGTCTGCCTCCCTCTCTCCACATCGTACCCTCCTGCAGGACAAGGATGATACCGACTTCTTACCTGCAGATAGAGTGCAGGGGCTGTAACTGTTTCTCCCAAGAAGAGATGGAAGGTCTCACCCTGCCACAGGCCACCTGCTTGCATGAAAGTTTATAAATTTCCTGATTTCATAGCCTGCTGAGTTTTATATGCCCACTTTCAAATTCTGTGAGTACACTGAAAATTGTGCATGATATATCAACATTTCGTTCTGACAGCAGGATGGGTGAAGCAGGAAAAAATTGGTAGTTTTCCACATCATAACCTCCTCTTCTTTCATGTTGCTCCTCTCTATTGTCTGCATGGAGGATTGAAGAGGAGGGAAGCAGTGAGGCTACCCAGATAGGTGATAACTCTTTGTCTTTCCAGTCTCTTCAGAAGAGCTATAAAATAGATAGGAAATAGGCACCTGACAAAGGAATATTGACATAATCAGCACCACCACCATCTTAGAGGTTCTCTCAATGTCTTTATGTAAAACTGTGTATCTGTAGTAGATAATTGCTACCCTCTCATATGTCTGACTGACAATAGCAGAAAACCTAGGTCAAATGATGCAAAAGACACTCAATCTGATGGGAGCAATTGCTGCTGGTGTATTTCCACATCAGAGGTGCCTACAAAATGAAGTAGTGCTAAAACAACCAACTCCGTTAATTCTGGCTCATTTGTTTTGTCACTAAATGCAAAACAGTGCATTGAATTAACTGAACTGCTGACAGCAGCTGTGGTTTTTTGGGACCACTGAAAATAAAACAATTTAAAAATACCACAATATGGATTTTTAAATCTCATTTCAGGCATTACATAGCTAGGGCATATCCAGACCAGGACAAACATCAAGACAAAACACCTCTCATCTGGAGAGCCTATTCCTTGGTGCAGCTACTTCATGTACCTGAAGCATCTGTGACAGTACAATTCAGTATGATTTGTGAGGGAAAATTAATTTTACTGAGTTAGTAAAATTAAAACCCTTCCTGCCACAGAGTGGTCCTCCAAAATGATACAGATGAATTTTGCACTTATGGAATCATGACTTCTGTGAAGTTTATAGGAACTAAAAAGTCAAGCTGTACTATCATCATCAGATGTTGATGCCAACAATAAAGACTAGGCTAAAAAAACACCAACCATGTGATTTTGATGATGATAAGCAAAGGAGAACACAATACACAACATCCCTTCTCCATCTACTTCTATTTTTAAAATAAGTGAAATACTGCATGAGATTAATGAACAACCATATCCATTTTGCGACGTCACACTAGAGACACATTTTAACAGGCAGGAAAAACAACCAGAAGATGAACAAAGAAGGCATTGGTGTATGCTTTTGCACCAAAATCACTTTTCAGGTTGCATGCCTATCTGCAGCCTACCTCATTCTGTATGCTGCCTGGCACTGGGGCACAAGATGTTTTTACATGATGAATCCATGGGCATTTAGTAAAACAGTTAGGCAATGACCACAATATATGTTTGTGGTAAGGAAATTTCTAGCTAGAAGAACCTTTTCCCTAGATCCTAGTCAAAAACCTCAAAACCACAAAAAAAAAATCTCCTCTTGACTCCCAGACCAAAAAAGAAATCAAAAATTACAAGTTCTAATTCTACTTTTCAGGCAAACTGTAATTAAGATCTACCATATTTATTTACAGGCAAGTGAAATTGAATAGATAATATGCTTTTACTGATAGCTGAATTGTACCACTGTGGACATGCCATACTGGATGTTTATTAAAATTATTTCACCATAACAAATCTGGGAAACAGTAAATTAGAGGTTTGTTCTTCAAAGCACATTTTTTCTGCCCCAGCTCAAAATCACTGCAGTTCAGTTTACTAGGACTTTTTTAAGGGCAGGGCTTTATGAAGTTTATCTAAAAAGACCACTGAATTTCAGAGTTATCACTGACCTGCCTATTATGTCCTGACACAACAAAACCAAAAAGCAACAAGAAGGAACACAGCTGTAAAAACCAGAACCTAGAATATTTTCTTCCTTTTTTCTGTCATAAAAGACTGTGAAACTCTGTGAACCTATTCACATTTGGACAATAAATCTCTGTATGTTTTCTGTATTTGCAATAATCAGCCAATAGATCAAGTTTTCACAAGATCAATGACCACAATAAATACTTGCAAACTAACATACTGAAACTTTTATTACTAAATAGAACAGGTTTTCTAATTTTTTCGCAGCAGAAGCTACTTTCTTCTATTACTCTGTTTTATGAGAATTCTGTTCTTTATTTAGACTCGAGCACTAAAGGCTGCATGGTTTATGGATACAATTATAACCACAAGTCTGTTTCCAATTTTCTAAAGCCAAACCTTCATTGTAACAGATAAAGTCAGAATTACAGGAACAAAGCATGATCACGGAAGAATGACATTTGTAACGTAAACACACAAAATATTATACTACACAATCAAAAAACATATTTTGCAGCCTTAGCTAATACAAAACACCATGAGGTCAGCTGTAGGACTTGCCTGACTGGAA
This sequence comes from Ammospiza nelsoni, assembly GCF_027579445.1. Taxonomy (NCBI): domain Eukaryota; kingdom Metazoa; phylum Chordata; class Aves; order Passeriformes; family Passerellidae; genus Ammospiza; species Ammospiza nelsoni. The sequence goes on from NC_080633.1 coordinate 109,024,194, forward strand.
AAAAAAGCCTGAATCACTAAAATAATTTGTATTATTACAAATACTCATATGCTTTGAACTGGACATATGTATAAATCCTTGTGGAGATGCAGTCCTGGACAGTCCATATACACATCTCAGTGTATTTTCACAGCAGCTGAAAAACTGAGGTTTTACACTCCTGCTGCTAACACCACTTTCATAGCTCTAGCTGGTATTTACATCCATGCTATTCTTATGGTGGAGACTGGCAGGATAAAAAATTTGGTAGGAGACACTTAAGAAGGTATCTATGACTGATTGTTTTATTTAGTCATCTGCTTTCAAAGGAGCAAAAATCAATTCAAACCCATCAGAGCAGGCTCTTAATACTATACTTGAACATTACTTCCTCTAGCTCATTTTCCCCTTACTTTTTAAAATCTGTGCATTATATCCCTTCCCTCTTTTCTTCAGCTAAATCCCTTCTTTATTGTGCAGATGCAGAAAGAAATGCAAAACAAGCCTGTATTCCTGCTGTGGGATTGTGTCACCAAAGCAGAGAGAAGTTCACTAGAATTACATACTGCCAGCTCTCTTCTACTCCCACTGATACTCACAGATGTCTTACTGTACAGAAAGCAACAGAGGGGCAAAGCTCCAGCATACAGCAAATATGTATGGGGGGAGAAAAACAAAATGGGAATCCTGGTGTATAATAAATATTAGGGACGCTGACTGTGTGCGTAACAGATTGCTAAGCAGAAGCAACAGGAATTCCAGTTCTATAATCAACAGTCTTCCAATTTGATTCCAAATTATAGGTGTGTATAACTCATGAAATTGGGGGTAAATCACTGCTTAAACTCAGTGATGTCAAATAAACTATACATTAACAATTAAATGTTTCTCCCTCCTGCTAAATGCAACATTCATAACACAAAGTCTGAAAAGTTCCTTTTTCAGGTGAAACCGCAACTAAATACACTTCACAGGAGAGATTTAGTTGCCTGTGAAGTTATTCAAGGACTCAGAACCACTTCAGTTCTCATAGGAAAACCATTCAAGTTTCTGATGGCTGGGAATTATTTCAACATCCAGGACTTCAAAATATATAGGTTATTGCTACACTTATTCAAAAGTGGTCACATTCCAGCCTCTGAAATTCTTAGACAGAGAGTCAAAATCAGCTAATAACACTGCATTAACAACTTTGATTTTTCAAAGACTGTATCTGTAATTGGTATTACAAGTTCAATTTCCATTTTGAGAACAGAAAAATAAGAGACAGAGAATTGACACTTTCTGTATTAACGTGCTGCATTACAAATGTTTTCTTTGGATTTTATCCAAAGACAAGGACTACATACACAAGAGAACCTCACATATATTGTAAAAGGACCATCAGCTAGTGTATTTTCGGAATTTCAGCTTACCCTTAACAAGATTGATTATTGTTAGGGGATACAGAAATATGCAGAATGTATTCAGAATGTAAACTAGCAGGTTTTCCTGTATCATAGGACATTTGTGTTGTTTATACATACACGGATGCCCTACACACACATACTATTAAATATATATGGATTCATAACAATGCCTTAGGACAATGAGTGCTATTTATCTGTGCCCTAAGCTAACTGTGAATTTAAGTCCTTGACATGGGGATGCTGCTGATGTGGTATTCATATAATGATTTGTCTTCAGGGGATCCTCAGAAGCAGACTTCCAGAAATTATCTGGCATGTTTTTACCCCATTTTCTACTCAATTTATCAAATAAATGTAAACATTTTAAAGAGAAGAACAACTAGCTGAAGATAGTGGAATTCCTTGCAACCAACTGTAGCAAATTCAAATGTGTCTCAAAATCTGGACACTTTCTGTACTCAACTGAAAGACAAATTGCTCTGCTAAAGGGTTAAGACAAACTGGGAAACCTGCCATCTAAAAATAACTCCCTCTTCACTGGAGCAGCCAGAGCCCAGACAACACAGACTAGAGGATTAACAATGAATGATAAGTTTTAGATGAAGAAGTATCTTTCATTTGGCCAACTCATGTCGTTTTTAAAAAGGACACAAGACTTGTGGCAGACAAAGCCTTTTTTGTTTTAAAATCTTTCCAATGTTATTCTCAGCTGGGCAAGTATTCTTATTTTGGAGCCAAAGAAAGGTGCACATACAAAGTCAAAAGATTTGCCCTGGGCTACGTGCAAACCACCAGCAAACAAAGATCAAATATCAAGTGGTTCTAGATGTACATTTGGAGTGGGCTCCTTTCCCAGCTTACATCACCTTCTCCTGATACTTCTGGAGACCTGGCACTGAACAAAGAGAGACTTGTGAAAATGCCTTAAATGATTTTTTTGCAGGGTATATTCAAATGATAAAAGTATTTCGGCGTCATCTACCCAGCAAACATACTCACTGCTGATGATAATGGTATCAGTTGAAGACACAAGAAAACTCCATACCTCACCAATACTGTCTATTTTTTAAAAATGTCTAATCCACCTATACAAGTATTTCCACAAAGTCAAAGAATAGCCAGCCATCTACAAAGAGGAAGAATGCTTGTTTTGGTTGCACTTGCGGTTGTTTGGGGTGTTTTTGATAAAAATTTAATATGCTATACTGAAACAGATTGTTCTAAATAAGATTAACTGGACTAAAACAAGGGCCTGTTTTTAGGCAGTGTTTCTGAAAAGGAGAGAGAGAGTGTCAGAACATATCAGAAGTGGTTTATAAATAAATATATCCAGAGGGAAAAATTACTGAAATATTTGTTTACAGTTCTGAGGCTGAGACTGCCTACAGGTAAATAGTCTAGATGAGAATTAGCATCTGAGGGTGACCAGTCTTTCAAAAGTCTCTGATCTGATATAATCCTTTCACTGAGCTATAGATAGATATTTTTGTACTTGCCCCGTGGGGACTCAGACACCAGACCTGACCTCGAATGGATACCAGCTGGCCTGGCAAAGGCTCTACCCTGGGTCTGGAACAGCCCTGATGACACAGCCAGGGTGGGTCACAATTAGCACGGCCACTTGACGAGGAGCAATCAATGCCTTCTCTAGTTTGCGTTGCAGTTGGCAGGCACAAACAAGAAGCTTCCCATAAATTGTTCAGCAGCGCCTAACAGAGCAGGAAGAATCCAGAGTGAAGCTTTAATAGGCCATTGAAGAAAACTGTGATGAGCCAAGTATGAAACAGCAATAGAAATAACAGGAGAAGACTGAAAAACAAGGGTGCAAGACCTAATATGAAAAGATGTGCCAGATGGAAGCAGACAGGAACTAACACTGGAAAGAAGAGATTACAATGCAATTCTTAGAATAATGAATCAGATAAAAAATGTAAGCTTCCTCTTGTCATTAGCCTGTGATGCATTTAGTTTCACTGCATACACAGGGATGCTGCTTTGCTATTTGACTGTGCTCCCTGTCTGGCTCTCAGCAGCTGTCAGCAAACTGTGCCACCAGCTCCTGCTGCTGTCCCAAGAAATCACCCAACAAACCCACACCCAAATTTGAAGATGCTCAAATAGACACAGACTGATGATTACTTTACCTTCTCCTCTGCTTCCCACAACTTGTGGAAGATACACCTTTCAAATACAAGTCTGAAATTTAAGGACTGGACATTGTGTCACTAAGCACTGCACACAACTCCCCAAGGAGCACTGGCTGCACTTCATGGAGGCTCTGCTTCTCTCTTGGTACAACCTCACAGTGCTGCAGTGGCAGGGAAGCTATTAAGACTAAAGCACAGTGAACAAACATCAGTTAGAAGATGGTGGGAAGTTTCTAATTCGTATGTTTACAGAAAAAAAGGGACTTGTGATTACAAAAGGAAGTCAATAGGGAAGAGATGCCAATAAGGCTGGTTGGATTTTTTTTTTCCCCACTGAAAACACACAGTTTCTCTTAAAATGTCCAAGTGGCCAAAAAAAATTCTGTGAATTTAAGCAACTGTAACAAGGCACTCCCCAATCAGGACCCATCCAGGTTTAAAATCAAAGAATTATTTAGTTTAGAACAGACCTTTAGGATCGTTGAGTTCAACCATTAACATGACACTGTCAAATGCACCACTAAACCATGTCCCTAGGTGCCACATCTACATGTCTTTTAAACACCTCCAGGGATGGTGACTCAACCACTACCCTGGGCAGCCTGTTCCAATGCTTGACAACAATTTCAGCAAAGAATCTTTTTTTAAAATCCAATCAAAACCTCCTCTGGCACCACTTGAGGCCAAAAAGTACCAGCTGCTCAGTACCAGCTAACAAAAATACATGATCTTGCACTCCAAGTCTTATAAAAGCTAGACTTAAACAAAGACATTGCTTTCTTGAGAGAATGAGGATTTATTCTCTTTAAAAATTTCTGAGATTTGAGGTAAGGTAAGCACACAGACCTAAGGGAGCAAAATTATCTGGAAGCTGAGCCCTTCAGAGAAGCTGGTGGAAGAAATCACACACACTCTAGAATAATATCTAACTGCAGAAGATCTATTGCTTGGAAGGTGGTCCATCCAAACATGTATGAGAGAAGTGTCCCTGCTATTTGTGCTTTGAGAATAGGAAAAAAGTCTTTAACATACAAGATTTCTTTATAAAGTTCATTTATTCTAAGAATGTTTTTAATTATTTGATTCAACCTCTTCGGAAGTCATTATTTTACTTACTAACAGGAAGGAGAAAAACAGGACACAGGAATACCAGGCTGGCAGAGAGAAATCTCATAACTACAGCTTTAACTAAGCTTATGCAAGACTTCAACTAAGTTTATGTATTTCACTGTATTAAAATCAGATGATGCAGAAGGTAGGACATGAAGGACATATAGGTTGTTCCAGCAAAACTACTAGTCCTCTGCTAGAGAATTTGGTTCTCTAATTATTTATATAGTTTATAAGAGTTGATTTATTAAGCATTTCACTAAATGGTCTGCATGGTAAACTGACTGAGCAGAAAGAATCAGCACGGAATTCTATCCTGCCTCATACACGAATCACATCAAAAACATCTATAAGGCTATTTTCAGCTGGCAGTATTGCAGTGAGAAAAATAAAGTGGTTCTTATCTGTAGACAGCATTCTTACAATCTGAATACATGACACATTTAACACTGGTCATGCAAAAATTGTCTAAAATAAATACCCTCTGTTCCTTCTGCATTCTGAAATGACCTTCAGTGGTAACAGCTATGCCCTTCCAGCTGCATGGGTGAACATAGTATCTTCCGTCCTGTCACTAACAGATTGTCACTCTGACAATGATTTACAGTGACCACAGTTAATGAGTAAGATTGCATAGTGAAGAACACAATGTTTCTCCCTATCAACTTGCTGAAGTAACTGAAAAGGCTAAAATGGGATTTACAAGCCAAACAGTTTTAGATAAGAACAAAACAATTCACTTTGTTCAAAGAAAACACTTTGTTTGCTTTTCTAGGACACCTCACAAGTTTAGGTTTTAGAAGTCTACAACAGCATAGCTGTAAGAGTCACTCTGAGCACTCACAGAAGCAAATACGCCTGCAGATAAGTATGGGCCTGAGGATCACACTGGCCTCTGGAACATTAATGTTTGCGAAACTGTTTGTCTTTTTTAGCTTGTTACTTCAAAAGTAGTTCAATGGTTAGAAAATGAGTACCAATTAAAAACAAACTCAAAAAGAATTACAGGGAATGGAGTGGGTCATAGTTTTTCTTTACCAACAGCCTTTACAGAAATGCAACATTTGTGTTTCCTGCATTTCAAACTGTGATATTCCAACTTGTAAACTCTTCCAATGTATTCTTTAATACACTAGGTGTCAGTTGCCCAAACTGATAAACTCTATACTATTTTCTATCCCAGAAAGGCCTGAAATTACATTTTGTTATCTACATACAAATCCATCTGAGTCGTCCTCCTGCCTGCCCCTTGCTCCTTGCTGTGTTGGCTTCTGACTGGTGCTCAGCAACCTGCTGTTTTTAGCCTTTATTAATACTTCAATGGCTTTCTGAGGAACAAAGAAAGCCTAATCATCAGGCGGCAAGACCACAAATCCCAGCTTCTCTACACATAACCAGCCTAGTTACTTACCAGCATTATTATCACAAGAACAGGAAACTGTTCTTAGAGAAACAGCGTAAAAGTTACAGGCAGATTTACTGCTCAGCTCTAAAAGGTATTCATGGAACAGTTGGACAGATAACAATGCAGGAACAAAAAATTATTCACTGTGTTAATCTTACAGCGGTGAGCCTGCCCTGTCATTAAGTCCCTACAGCTAACTTTTCCTCATTAGCTACTAACATTGAAAGAGAAATGAAATTATGCTTAAGTACTTCTATTTCTATCAGTCTGTCAAAAAGTCGGCTACTCTATTGTGGATGTTATGTTAATATGTTACTTCTGAATTTAACTCTAGAGAGGGGAACAAAACTACAACTACTGTTGAGTCAGATGCTTTTTTAATGCGACCACTGGACAAAATCATAGTGAAGAGGAAAGAATGTGGCTATCTATTGCTATCTACTATAAGGGTGGACAATAAACATTTCCATGTTAACACTATGGAAAACAATCCTTTCATCTCTGAATTTGAATCAACCAACTGCAAAATATTTTTTAGAAATCCCTTTTAATGGAATAAAGCATCTTTTAAGTAATACATTTTTCAAATGGTTCATTTTGCAAGCAATGGAATAAAACTCACCAGATCTAATTTAATAATTATTAGCTTCAAAACAAATTATTACCTCTTCTTGAACAGAGACACATGTAAATTCATTTATCTCCTTAATGCTTCTACAATTCTGCTTCAAACACAAAATTTCCGGGACAGGGTACGCTAGACAATATGTAATAGGCATTATATTTTTAGCCTGTCCATGATAAAGAGATGATAAATACTATGAGAAGTCCATGGCTATGCCCAGGACCATGAGAAGTCAGGGAATACTTTGGATGTCCCTTTGAACTTTTAAGAATTAAAGGCTAATCGCCTTTTTAAAACGGAGATTGCTTAAAGCTTTCCACAGAAGATAAAACCTTTACTAGATGAACTACATCTGTTCATCTCATCATTCAGAGTCAGCCACACCAGTCATCCTGGAATGAAACACAACAAATCTGGGAGGAGGCTAAAAAGTGATTATTCTGACTTCAGTCCTTGCACACACTGGTCAGCGTGAGCCCCTGAGCTCAATGGGAGCCTGTGCCCAACCACCCTTTCCCAGCCCAAGCCCCCATCTAATTGCAATTTCTGCATCCTCTGGTCCTGCAGAACTCCCCCTTACCTTCCCTTGTGTTAAGGCACTGAAGACAGTAATTTACGTCTAATTAACGGAACTGAGTCATAACGAGCTTCTTTTACGAGACTTGAATGTTAAATGTCCGAAATAACCAATGAAACCCTGCTTTTAGTCCCGCTCTGTGCGTTAAGTTCCTGCAGCACAAAGCTGTTATTCACGCCTTGCTTTGCATACAGTCGGAGGGTCGGGGGTTATTCACACTGACAAATTCTTAAGATGGCACACACAGAGCCACCAGCTTCAATATTTCAGCTATGCAGCCATGCTGAAACAGGCTTATCCTTAGGGACCCGCTGATTTTCCCCTCCAGCTTTGGGAGGGTATCCTTTTCTCCCTGACTGAATCTGACAGCGCCCTTTAGGAGGGATCAATTTCCACGCCACAGGGACAAAAGGCAGTGTGAAAGTCGGAAGGCAGGTGCACAAAGAGCTGCACATCTGCCCAAAGAACAGCATGATAAAGCAGTTCTGCTGCTCATCCAAGATGAACCACCAAGATGTCATGAGGTAAACCAAGGCTATCAAAGAAACCAACTATGTAGGAACAAAAGCATGCACGATAACATAAGAAAAGAAACTGAGCTGCTCACTCCATGAAAGCAGCAACTGCTGCCGATCCAGTGAATTGAACCATAATAACACAAAACCCCAAAATGTATAAAGATACCAACATTTCAAAAAGACAAGGCAACCATCAGGCAAGTTCTTCTATCATATTTTCACCATCATGTTTTACAAGTTATATAGACAGTGATGACCACGCACAGAGTATGCAAATACTGATTTGTTACTACAGCTGAAAGACAAGGAAACAACCTAGGAAGGACCAGGTAGATCAACAACCTACAGTCTTACACAACTTTGTTCCTTCAAGTCCATATGAGATACCATAACTTTGGAAGTGTGGTCAAATGGACGCTTCCACTTGCACATCCACTCAATTACAAACGGATCCTTGAAAGAAATTGTCTCTATTCTACTTCATAGTCTTGGGCCTTCCTGCTTAGTTTTACAGAAAATTACAAATACAGACTGTTTTGTGGGCTACTAGGTACAATAAAGATTGAGAATTATCTCTGTATTAAAGCAAGTCTATATGCTTGTTGTAACATGAGATTTAAAATCTCTTTTTTCCAGACTAACTTTAGGTAAGAATCTTTAATGTTCAGCTACTATACCTGATGTCAAGTGATACATAAATATTTTAAATTTACCTACACATTTTTATCTGTAGTTCACCTAAAGTGTGAAGTAGTGAAAACAAAATCTTAGACTAAAGTTACTAATATTGAAATCCAGTTTGTACGAAAACTTTCACAGATTAACTTTTGTGTCAGTATTGTCACCTTACCCAGCAACTTACATTTCCATATATACTGGTGCCACTAACTTCAAACTCAGCCTTTCTAAAAATGTCACGAACAACAGCTTAAACTGGCATGGCATTTAGTTTTCAGCTGTTCTGACTTACCTCCCCAGTCCTTCTACATCACTCTTTTTGCACAAACTTGTGCTAGTAAGACAAAATCCCAAGCTCATAGTCTTTATACTATAAAATTAATGCAATTATGATTTACTGCATAAACTTTTAGGGTTTTTTGGTTTTAAAAGATTAAATATATTAAGCAAAACCTACACAGGTCTTTTCTTCTCATGTCAGTCAAAATAACTGAGGTACATTAAGTTAATAATCTAGTTACTTGGTAAAAATATTTAATTTGCTTAAGAGAAAGAAAAGGTGATTATTTTCCAATTGGATAAAAGCACCATTTGTTAAAACTGAACATTAAGAGCACTTTTAATTTTACAGCCATGTGAAATGAAAAAACAACGTACGTTTAAAGAATCATACTTGTCAAACATTCATTTTGTTAATATTCTATTCTATTCTTCCATGTTAATGGCTTACTAAATGTACTTTTCAAAGAAATTTAACATATATAGAAAACGATTTAAGCATATCCCAGTATATTAAAACTAATCTTCATTGAATAAATACTGGTAATGAGCTAAGTTAGTAAGTACAATTGCATTCAGAAGCAATACAAGTTTCCAATCAATTAAAGATATGATTAATCAAACATGAGTATGTTAGTAAAACTACTGCAGTCTCTTTAACTACCAAAAGCAAGAGATGAAGTTTTCCTTTTCCCCACACTATTTTTCTTTATACATAAATATAGAAAAAAAGACAACATATCAAGAAACACCTATCATTAGTTTGTCAAGGATCCCATTCCTCTTTTCTCAATCATTCCAGTTCTGCTCCTTTCAAACTGAGTCAAATGGATTTGCAAAGGTTGATTATCATCAACCTTTATCATTTGCATGTAAAATGCATTTTTACTGGAAAAGTACACAGGGCAGATAAAAAGACAAGGGGGAGGGAAACTGCTAACAAAAACATACACCAAACATGAAATATTGTTTCCAGAATTGCTCTCCCCCAATATGAGCACACAGTTATAGTCCAGAAATGGAAATTTGCTGATGAGACCACTCTGCTTGCTAACAGCACAATGTTCAGGCTAAAGTGTACCATGTTTTCTCAGAAATTCCCAGTGCACTGTTGTCCGGAAGAGATATTTTTGAAATAGTATACACAGTATTTCTACAAAAAAGCACAGTGGAAGGTGCATGACAGATTGCATGATTCTATACCTGAAATAAAAAATAAGTTTGACCAACAAAGCTACACATAATTTACTACTTCAATATTTGCAAAGAACTTTAGTAATTACAAATTTAACATTTATTTCATCCACATTATTTTCTGCTCTATAATTCAATGTTTTTTATGCATTATTCATATAAGTAAACTGAATTATGAAGAAAACCCTGACAGACTGACAGCATGTCAATGGATGGCATTACTGTGCTAAACTCAGATTGTTTCAATGCCTGCTGTACTAGACCAGTGAGAATCTTACCTTTCCTTCACTATGAGAACTGAATATAAAAGCCTGCATACTCATGTAGCTAAAAGTTTAACTGTGTATAAGAAGAATCTACTCCTAAAATTTAAGAGTGGCGATGAATAAAATTTTAATGGTAGACAAACATGCCACACAGGATTCATTTCTGCAATTTAAATCTCAAGTCTCTTCATTTATGTAGCAATGTAGTCTACTATTTAACTTTGCAGAGCTTGCAAATCTGTGGAAAATTTTATTTTGAAACAGGGATAAAGATGGATAGAACACTGTTAAAAAAAATGTGTGTTTTGTTGTGTTTACAGATGTCTTCAAATGGGCAGCCCTTCTGCTGGCTCTTCCAAACACCAAGTTCTTAATTCTCAGTTACTGGTTCCACCTTGTTAGAAACTCTATTCTTACCTCAAATATAAAAACCCTTTTGTTCCTATACTTAGCAAATGACCAATAGGAACAATAACAGCAACAAAAACTCAGGCTGGAGAGAACTAGTTTTAGGCCTCATGTCTACAAAAGGGTCTTTTCAATTGCTCAGTCAGATTCCTTTCTTTTGCATTTGCGCCCCAATGCAGCTGCACCAAAGCCAAACTCACAAAATAATGGATGCAGCATTTTACAGCAGAGCAAAATGTGTGCTACCACAGCATTACATGAGGACAGGAGTTTCAATTTAAAATCAGTGTTGTTTTCCACATCCTTAAGTCACTGCTTTATAAGGCTTCTCTTTAGGAAACAAAATGAATTACAAATAGATCAAATTAAGTGTTTTACAAAGGCATCAGTGGGGCCATTTTGCCTTTTTTTTTTTTTTTTTTTTTTTTGGTGGTATTAGTTTATCTTTACATAATATGGTTTCATCAGAAAATGTGAAAATGCTCTGAAGATCAAAACTGTGGCCAATGCATTTTTCCATGTCTGAGAAAAGGGAAAGATGTATTTTTCCTGTAAAGAGCAAGAGGTGTCATGCAGGTATTTACAGTCATACTAAGTAAAGAGCCAAGATTCAACAGCTGGATACCAGATCCATCTTTTAAACATTACCTCTCCTTTCAATCATAGTTGAATTGTAATAAATTTTTTGCAAAGAAGTTTACCATCATGATAATATTAAAAGAAGAATTAAATAAATACGAACATTTTTGCCAGTATCAAACCCAAATATTGCTTTTAGGGTGCTCATCCAGGCTTTTATTAGGGAGATATTGTTGACCACTGAAACATCCCATCCTCTCTGCTTTCTAAGAGATCCCAACTTAAAATTGGAAAAAATCTGAAATGTAACACTAAGCACATTTAAAAATACATTTTTTTAACATTTTGGGACATGCTGAAACACAGGCTTTTTTGTTCCTTTGTGAGATTTCTGGATAATTATACTAACAGAGACATGCAAAACCTCTTTTCAGAAAGGGAGTGTGTTGTTGCCTCCAGAGCAGAATTCACATCACAGTACACATTTGATGAGTATAGGACTCAACTGAGTAATGTTTCCACACTACTGCAGAGCACAGTATAAATCCTGGGTCACAATTAAAGTGTCCCATAGCTCCAAAACCAGCTAAAATTCCTCATGTGACCAAGCACAGCGCCGGTATGTCCTGAAGAGACTGTGAGGGCAAGAAACATTGTGTTTATGACTGAGGCAGAGAAATATACTGCATAATACATGGCTCTCTCTGGTGCTCATTTCAGAAGCAAAAACATGCAGACAAATAAAGGCAGTATTTCATTTTGGCCAAAATTAAGCATGACTTCCACCAGCATGGGAACAAGAACAGAACACAATAAACTAAAATTAATTCTAAAAGTGCACTGCTGTTTTATAGGAAAAAAAAAAAAAGGTAGTATCCCAGGATGGTTCTTCTCTAGCTTAAGTATTATTTGATTAGGTTTTTTTTAAAGCATAACAGAGTCTTTATTACATTAGGTAAGTGACTGTCTCACTAAAAGGTGGGCCAGTTGTGTTTAATGGAATTCAGTCTTTGTAACACAGAAACTACTCCAAACTTCTGCTGAAGGTTTTTATTTTTGTAGTTCCTCAGTTCTCTCCCCTCTGTGCAGAGCTAGTGGGAAGTGCCCATGGTTTTTAAAAAATAATAAAGAAAAACTCTTGTCTTGGAAATATTGAACTTAAACTTCCAGAGAAACTATTCTCATTCACATGGTCCATACTTACCAGGGTTTCTTTTTTGCCTCATATAATATACATTACTTCTCTAAGCATTGATTCTTCCAGGTATGAAAAATTATAAAGATGCCAAGATTTATAGATGAAATAATTTTAAATCTAACCAGCTATCATTTTACTATAAGGGACTGTTCTATTCTCCAGGTGATAGTAGATACAATACGATATTAATGACTTAAAAGAGGAAATAATCATGCTGTAGAAAGCCAGAACATGGCAAATAAACTGCGCATAAAAAATTATTTCCCATGTAAAGAAAATGGGTATGCTTGCAAAAAAACCTTTGCTATTCTGAATACACTTTGTTAAACAGCATTTTTTCAGTAATAAGTAAATATCCAGCATCTAACATCCTATCAAGATGGGATGTTTCAAGCGTAGGGAAAAATGTTTTGGATAAACTGTGGTATCTGGTGATTTACATTAAAAAACTCATAGCAATAAATCTTTAAAGATGAAAAAAAAACATTTAGAATTGTACTTCCAACAGGGTTGTAAAGTATTACTTCACTCACTGAAGCTGGTAAGAGGGCAAACTACCAGTCAGTGATTATATGTTCCCATATTCTAACTGCAAGTCACAAAAAAGGAAACACAGGATTTCGAAGGGGCACTAATTCCAGAAAGGAAGCTAAAGATTCAAAAAGAATACACGTAATGATAACTTTTGCACTTGTTTTTTTCTCCTTCACAGTCCAAAAGTCAGTTTTCAGAGGAGGGAAAAAATGGGCATGAAGATATCTGAAAAGAGTCAGGGACACACAAAAACAAGCAGCTGTTGGATTTTTTGTTCCCCTTTATGAGGAGGCCTAAAACATTTTCCACTGGACATGTACCTCTCCAACAACCTTCAGTTTCCTGGTAAGACAGCTTCTTAACACATCTGCAGGAGACCTCTCAAAACATAAAAACAAGAAGGAAAAATCACAGTAATTTAATAGCTATCCTCATTGCAACTGAGATATAGAACTGATAAAAGGCATCTGGCTGTAGAGGCAAGAAGTCATGGTTGCTCAATAACTCTGCTCAACCAGAAAAAAGCCAAACCTGGGACTGTGAGATTTAACCTATCAAATAACAATTCTGAAGGGCAATAATCCTTTTATTTGCTTCAGTCTGGAAATCTGTCTTTCCTCAATGGTGCTTACAGGCACTCACAGTGGGAACAATGAAACTCAAACCACATATTTCTTAGAGGGCTGCTGTTAAATTTGGAATAGCATATATAATTTGGGGGAAAGAAGAAAAATAAATTATCCTTGCTTGCAGTGATTTCTTGCAGACATCTGCCAGATGGGACAATTCCCCGGACTGATCTGCTTTCCAATTTTGTTTTAGATACCCAGCTTTCCTAAATAATTTTAATTGTCTGACATAAAATGTCTGGCAGTAAATCACACATATTTCTTCTATAACTTGGTGTAAAAATTTTACCAGTTCTCACTGGAATAGGAGCTATTATTTACATATTTGTAAAAACTTCTTTCTTTCATTCTGTCTGTCAACTGCTCCTTGATCTTTGTTTTAAAAACACCATTCAGACATACAAAGTGACTACTGGTTACCAGGTGAAGAAAATAGAGCTATAAAAGGACTACAAATCTACCACCTCTCTGATAACTGGAATAATGGCTAAGTTGCTGTGTTTCTTTACATCAATTTCCTCTCCATCAAAAAAAAAAAAAAAAACCACAAAAAACAAACAAACAAACAAAACCTTACATTTACTGCAACCAAAGGATGCAGGCGCTACTTTTTAAGTCAATGCAATACTAAACATGACTTTCCTCTTCTAATGACATAAAACAAGAAAAACTAACATATGGCCACATCATCCAGAAAGACTGGAGGTAGAAAAATTAGTTGTTATTATTAGCCATATTTTATTATTCTCCCTAACAGTAATCCAAATCTGTTGTCTCTGTAAGTCTAAAAAAGAGAAGGATAAAGACAAACCAAAAGGAAGTTCAACAACAAACATAAGAAGCAGCCTGGCAAGAGCAACTAATATTGGATGATTAAAGAGCTGAACATAATGGATCACGTATCTCAGTGAAGCAACAACTGAGGGAGGCATGATATCCTCTGCAAAGTATTTGAAGGACACACAATGCGGAGGAGGATGAGGAATTCTGTGAGGCTGCATGACCCGTGAGGGTGCCAAGAGTGCACCAGCCTGTGAGGATAGGAACAATGGAAGCACACTATCAGCAAGAGTCTTTAATAAGAATCACTTAACATGCAGTTATGTTTGAAAGAGTAACACTTCCCCTGACTCTGGTAGCTTCCAAAACCTCGCACCACTTCCAGAAAAACAACAGCCTTTCATGTCAGAGCAGCTCTCGGCTCTTTGCAACCTACGTGACAGAAGCCAGTCTGAGGTGTTCACCTGCAGATTTGTTTTCTTCTCTGCAATCTTGGTGCTTTTCCACATGGGCTTTGATGGTAGGGCAGGAATTATAAAACATGGATTTAGAAAGCCTTATCACCAGCAGTCCAGGGGTGTTGTCAGGCGTTTACTCCTAAATTTTGTCTTGAACCAGCACATTGGCCACACAAGAGATGATTTTTTTTTTTTTTAAATAGAGTCAATAAACAGGAATAGCAACGGAAGAAATCCTTTGGAAAATCCTTCTAAAACATGAAAAAACCAAAATGCCTGAATAAAAAACACACAATAAACCCATGAAACAACAGCCAACACCCTACCTACTTCCCCAGAAGAATCTGGAGGGAATACTCTGACATTCTCTGGGGATGAACAAACATTTTACCACAGACAAATACGTGAGAGGGATAAGACTATAATCATTTTTTGTTTTTTCTAAGTGGTGAATAAGAGTTACATCATCATCTGAAAAGTATCCATAAAAACGTTTTATGAATCATTTTCCAGAGATTGCACTGAACAGGGCAGAGACAAAACAGCAAGGCTGCTGAACCTGCATATTCAGGCATGTGCCAAACAAGTGTAGGATAGAGCAATGACAGAAAGGCTTAAATCCTAGAAGTTCCTGTACTTCCATGTAGGAATTTCCTCAGATCAGCTTTCTAACTAGCATCGGTTTCAAAAATCTATCAGGGGGAAAGAAAAAGATCAGGTTTTTGGCTACGTTTCACTCATGAAAGCTCCACAGGATCAAGGATGAAGTATCTGCTAAGGTTAGCAACATCAGCACTCTGGGAGAGCAAAATTACATCTAGTCTTTGAAAGGGATTCTCAGCTTCACTAAACTAGAGAGGGAGATACAAAAATAAATCTATTAAAAATAAGAGAAGTTACCTAATCACCCAGGAAAAAATCCCAAATAAAATAACAAAATAGCCCCAAACAACAAATATACAAATGCATTGTTGGATACATACTTTGTAAAGATGAAGAAGACACCTCTGTGTATACAAAAGGGAAGGTGAAGAATGGCATTACAGCATCCTAGCTTTAAAAAACCTTTCTTGAACAAATTTTGCATTGATTGTAAACTGCAAGCCGAATGCAAGAAGCCAATACACCTGTGGGAATGCTAAGAAAAGTTATTTTTGGATGGTGATGGGATGGCTGATATAAGCACCAAGAGAAAACAGTTTCTTTTATTTATAAGTATACAGCACATCTTTTCCAGTATGGCCTCAACAGCTCCACTGGGCAAACCTGCCAGGACGAGAGCTGCAAAAATAAAGGCTTAGATGAATCCACACAACATTTACTATTGAAGATGATAAAGCAAAATGCACTTTAAACTTAGGTTCCAGACTGAAAATGCAAGACTAGCAGTTAGAGGGAACATAATTAAACTTGCACAGTAAGCATATTTGATGCACATCTCACTGCTGAACAATACATCAGGAAGCACAAAGCCATTTTTACAGACATGCTTTACAGAATACATACACACAGACATTGACTTCAGGGTGACACCAGAATGGAGCATCCTCTGTTGACTTTTTCTAATTTCTCTGTCTCAATCCCACATATACCACAGCTTTCAACTCAGTATATAGCCTCCTAACCAATAATGGCTTGTTTGAATATCCTAAAGAATGCTCTGGTAACACTGACCTTTGATGTTTGCTGCTTACAGTAATTATGTCTAGAAGGAGAAAACATCATTACTTTCTTCTAAATGTGATAGTTACCTCTTAATAGCTGTAAATAGAAATCAGGGCCCAAATAATGTCAGATTTATATGGTGATTTTTTCTCAATAAAAATAAATTATTTCTAAGGTCAATTTTATTTAAACAAGTAATTTTTGCCTGCCAGTTTTACCACAGGGTGCTGTGCAAAAGAGCTCCCCCCCCCCCACAGCCCTGCCATCAGCCTGCTCTGACCATCCCCTCTGATTTTTCCCTTAATTTAGGTACAGTTCACAGAATTTAAATTTGCTTTCTTGAAGTCTAACTTTAAATCTTTATTCAATATAGCATCCCTTGGCTCCACACACCAAATAACACATAGATTTTACCCTATTTGAGGGATGGCACTCAGTACCTTGTGATCACCCCTCAGGACAACTACTGCCCCCTTTAACAACCAAGTTCTTAAACAAAACTCACATTATTTTACTTTTCCTTCTATTAAGTAATGTTTATTTGCAGCCTCCAATACAAATGCAAAACTAGGAGAAAGACATGCACCCAGGTTATCTGATCCTCAAATCCTAGACAGGCTGTCAAGTAAGATGCTTACTTACTGTCCTTTTAGACAGTGCCAAAATTACATTTCATCCTTTACTACCCTCCCTCCTCCCATAAACATACCTCTGGCAGAGGTTGTCAACTAGAAGCATCTTAAATGGGCCATCTGCATGGAGTGAATTTCATCCACAAACCCCATTTACTGCTACTCAGTATTTGTATATTTTGTGCATGAATCTTCTACTATATAATTTATGCAGTCAGTTCAAAAGTACACAGAAGTCATTAGATGCAGCTGAACATTTAGTCTACTAAGATTTATGTTCTGGAACTCTGAGCAGCATCAGATATGAGATTATCTGATTCGCAACAGAAAAGGGAAGAAAGTGTGGAGGAAGGGTCCTCAGTCAAATAGATCCTTGCTTTCCTGCGCTAACATTATGCATTTCAAGGATGCTATTTGATTTAAAAAAAAAAAAAAAAGAAAGTTATTGCAATGCCACACAGCATGGCATCTCGGCCACCTCCTTTATGGATACTAAGGCACTGCCTTACAACAATTAACATCTCAAAATGTCATGGACACCAAGAAGTTTTAACCTATGTCCGAATAGCTGATGTGGATGAGGAAAGCATGATTTGGTGCCAAAATGACCACCATGGAATCCTAATAAAGTTTAATTAAAAAAAAAAAAAAAAATGAAAGCGAACAGCTTGTGAAAACAATGGTTTTGTAAACACAAACCATTAAAGAAATTCAACATTCTATCTTTTCTAAAGTTAATATAGCTGTGAAAAATAGTTTGTAAAAGAAACTCACCAAGAATATGTTTTTTGTCATCAATTAGAAATTAGTTTTACAAAAATTATCTTATTGTATTAGAAATTGTGCTTGTTTGTAAATTTCTAATTCTTATGCAATGAAAAACATACCACAGATAATTATATATATGATCAATGCATGTTTCCAAAACAGCATATAACCTATGTCTTTAGCCCACTTGCACAAAGGTCAGCATTTCTGTTTATAGATGTCTCATTCTGAGGCAATACTTTGGTGAAAAGGTTAAGTAAAAATTTTTCCGTGCATTTTGGCTCGTTAGCTTGCAAAGCAGAAAGAAGACCAAGACAAATTTAACAAATTCTGTAGCTATAGTGGTTTTCCTTCAGTATAATTTTTGTAGTTACTGACAAGATTTATATTGAAAGAACTTCTTGTTTAAAGAATACATATTATTCTGCTGTTAATTAAATGCAATTATCCAGATTTTTTTTTAATTGAAGCTATTTCAAAATTCTCTAGCACCGTTTCAGTCCACAAACAAAATAACAGCCCACAGCTGATGGGAAGGGGTCAGGGTGTTTGGGAATTAAAAAATATGAGAGGAGAGGGGTTTGCTAGACAATTAATTAATAAAAATAATCCTATATATGTCCAATGAGCATGACAAATGGTGAAGAGATAAACCGACTCATTTTCTAACACTTTAGTCTTGGCATTTGACCAAGAGGTCCCTTCCTGGCAAGCAGCCCTGCAAGCTACAGACACTCAAAACATCTGTAAGTATAAACTTCTTCTGGACATTTATTCATTCCTAACATATGAGCTCATGAACTTTTTTCCTAATTGCAGTCTGAGCGGATTTTTTTCCTTCTTTTTCTTTTTTTTTTTTTTTTTTTTGAAGAAAGTCAGAGGCAGAGTTTTCAGCTAAACGGGTCCAGCTGCTGCAACAGCAGCAGCCGAAATTCAACTGCTCGTGCCTGGGGCTCTGCCAGTGCCAGGGCACGCAGGTGGGCTGGTGCTCAGGCCTTCACCACACAGTCGCTCCCCAACTCTTTTATCCCATTAGGAGAGATTTCAACAGCAAATCCAAACCCAGATTTTCTAAAAAATCAGGTTTGCACTGAGCACAAAGGTGATTGGACTTTCATGCTTTGTTTGTTCTGTTAAGAATGTACAGCATTTATCTAAAACTTTTCAAAACTCGTATTATCTTGGTTATGTTGGATATCTTTGGCATATAATCAACCAGTCAAGAGTGTCCTCCCACACCATGTCACCAGCTTAAAATGTAGGCTGACTTCAGTCTACTTAGCCTTATCACTGTTGCAAAGTTAAAAGCGGGGACAGAATTTCCCTCTCTGTTTTTAAACTGATGCCATTTCTCCCCATCCTGTAATCTCACTTTAAGAATGAGCACAGCCATTTGAGCACTGCCATCTCATGGAATGGCATCCTACAAAGGAAAACCACAAACATCTAAGTCACTTGATAAATTACAGGGCTTATGAGAAAATGAGTTAACTTTGGTCTTGCACCACATCCCAAGAGAGCAGGAGAAAACTGTGGTGTAACTTCTCATTATCCCTGCAGAACCATTTGTGCCTCTCTGCTATGTAATTCCTGAACTTCTGGTCTTTCATTACACTCTAACAAATGCACATCAGGTCTTGTTAAGAATAATTTTAGTATTCAACAGAGCATTTACATATAAGTCTTGAGGAAGAACTTAAACCAATCCCTGCTCCGCTGCCTTATGAGATGACCAGTTCTCAGCACACAAAACTCACATGGGTTTGATATCCCAACTCCCAGAATTACACAGCTCACAGGGCTCAAAACATGGGAAGACTCTGCAAGAACAGAAAGGTCTATCTGCTCAGCGATCTAGTCAAAAGAAACAGCACTCAAATACATACCTTACACCTGCAATTTTTTTGGCATAAACTAGCAATGAACGGTAGCATTCAGTTTGCCACCTTCTGGATGTGTCACCACTCAAGCATATGCACGAGGTTGTCAGCTGCTGTGTGACATTGGCAACCTGCTCAAAGCTG
Organism: Ammospiza nelsoni; assembly: GCF_027579445.1. Taxonomy (NCBI): domain Eukaryota; kingdom Metazoa; phylum Chordata; class Aves; order Passeriformes; family Passerellidae; genus Ammospiza; species Ammospiza nelsoni. Next base: position 109,044,056 of record NC_080633.1, read on the forward strand.
TTTCACAAAGCTGAAGCAAAGGTGCATTTGAGGTACACGCTTGAAAGATGAGGCCTTTCTGGCTCAGCAGGTCGGGGATACCGAAGAGGACAACAGCAGGAACTGAGGCAAAAGCAATGCTGGGGTCTGCATTTAGGAAAGCAGGATGAAAACATGCAGAGGGGTAGGGCTGGGTCCTGCTTTCAGTGAGGTATGGATATAGTGGAAGTACAGGGAAGACAGATTTGAGAGCCCTTAAAGTAACTCCAGAGCCTCTTGTTGCATGAAGCAAACTTAAGTCAAAAAGGTCAATTCGACGTGCAACTACTCTGTAAGTAGTTCAAGCCTACGTGCAACCACTCTGAAAACAAATGAAGAGTGGAGCAAGATGACACAAAAGTTTGGGGCTATTTTTGTAACACTGTCATTAGTTCTTACAGAAAACAGCAGAGAATGTCTTCCAAGGTATGCCACGAAGCAAAACCATCTTTCTGAAGAAAATTCAGCTAACTAGTAAAAAGGATGGAATGAACTTTACATGGCATTTCAACAGCTTTGGCCTGTCAGAAGATTATAGACATCACAAAATATGCATACTGTGCAATGGTTAGACCACGGACAGCAAAAATGACAGCCTGCACTACCCAGGGCTTGTCATTGTCAGAGAGCTTTGCAAACAAAAAAAGCATTGCCACAAAGATCCCTCCTAACTAAATTCTGTCTGGAAAAATATGAAAGAACTTTAAATCCCTGACATGCTCCTCTCAACTTTCCTTCTTGACCACATCCCTGTTTAGACTACAGATGGCAAAGTAAGCGTGCCAACTCAAGCCTCTTTGCTCTTAAGGAGCATAAAAGTTGATAGAAGACCAACTTTGCTTTAATGCAATGGAACATTAACTGCCTCATGTATTAACTCTGTATGAGACCTCTGAACCATACTTGCCAGTGGTTCACAGGTCTAGCAATGAGAAATGGAGAGCACTGCCTTCTTTTGGGGGATGGAACATCAAAGAAGGCTCTAGAGAATTAGCACTGTTCAGCTGGTATAAGAAACAACATTCTAAGGCCATCCACCCCCACCTTCCCAGAAATATATTTGAGCAGCAACCTGGATCCACAGAAGACAAAAAACCCTCAACACCCACAAAAAATTTCTGCTGTCAAAGTTCAACCCCACTGCCAGAATTCTCACAATTTCTAGTTTTAGTACATAAAAAGTAACAACTTAAGGGTGCTGTACCCTCAGTGTAGTATTCTCCTCCCCTTAAATATTTTCTTTAGGCATATTAAAGAGCTGTGTTAATTTACTAGTCAAAGGATCATTTTACATTATTTTACAAAGATGGACAAATAGAAAACATTACACTTTTTTCTCACATTGTTATGATTTTTAATTAAGGTTTTAAAATTTCTTTTAAGAGTATTTTTTGTGTCACCTTTGCATGTTTGATTGTTCTATCTTACAGACTCTGGCAGTGGAGAAATAACTAAGTTCATCCAGCATATAACTAAGTTCATCCAGCATGGCAGGATTTGACCCCAATTCTTCGACTCTTTTAGCTGTAAAGGATGCCCACAGAAACATGCTCAGCTACTCACTGCTATTAGAAGTATTCAGCATTTAAATCTGCACTGCTTGTTTCCCTTAATGTCTTGATTTTTGCTGAAAATTTCACTTTTACATCTTCACTTAATGCATGAAGCAATAATGACTACCAACTAATTTTAGATCTAGCAGAAAGTACAGCCAGAATCCATATGATGAAAGTTTATGGAACACTATGTGCCCTGCAGATAACTTAAATCACACCCACTACAGGCTCCTGGAGGCATGCAGTTCTTTGATTTCCTATCTCTGCTTTGTGGCCAGAGACAAAGTCACTGGACCAAAATAAACCACAGACACTTTCTGCTATTACCATCCTGGGAGCTGCCTGGAGATGACCAGAGGAGCCTCCAGCATCTGACCTCCCTGCAGCTGTGGCAGGGCAGCATCTGGGAATGCAGCACACATTCTGCACGCCCAGGTCCCATCAGATCTGACACGGAGGTGAGCCAGAGATAAGGGCCATCAGCTCACTGCCACACCTCTTAACTCATTTGCCCAAAATAGCCTCGGTATCTGTGGCATTCAAAGAGACCTTTGATGCATGTGCAAGTTCTGGTCTCTCTCTGAACTCACTCATTAGATTATTTTTTTTAAAGTTGCAGAAAATAAAGACAAAAATGTAAGAACTGAATCACAGAACAGACAGTACCTGGTAGCAACAAAAATCTTCATTCTCCAAAACCTAGCACTAGATTAATAAAGGCTGAAAAAATAGAGGGGAAGAAAAGAAGAGGAAGAAGAAAGTAAAAGGTTAAACCACCATCCTCAGCTTTCCCCACTATGAAAATACTGCCAGCAAAAGATTAGCAGTTACCAAAATCTATCTTCAATGAGTATTTCAACTCCAGCCTCTGCTGAGCAGAGGAGGATTTCCCCATCTTTCTCACTTATCTTTATAAAAGACTATTTCACCCAAATATGTAAGAAAACTTTATTGTGAGAGTTCTTTACACTGTCTCTTCTGGGCGAAACAGAGAGCTGCTCTTTGAAAAGACTTATTTTTCTTTAAAGGCTGTTCTACTTCAGATGGTCTCTGGAAGCTTATCCTATGCCTAGACCCTTCTTAAATATGGAGATCATCTTTGATACTTACTTTTTATTCTTTTTTAAAACGTACTTTTAAAAAATGCATCCCAAGTCTTCCAAGACTTTGAAGATTGCTATTGTGCCTTCATTCCCACTGCAAGGGTGGAGCACAGCTCTGATCTCCTTGGACAGAGATTATCCTTGCTTGGTAGAACTGGTGGTACACTGTGCCTCAGCAAGCCCAGTGTCCTCCCTCCCCTGTGGCACAGAAATGCCACCATGCCCATGGGTGGGAAGCAAGGCCTCCCTCGTACATGTGGTTCCATTCAGGGCTGTCTGACCCCAAAGCTTTCCTTCCCACATGCACAATACACAAAAGGTTTCTAGATCAGCCCTTCAGACTCCCAGGACAGGAGCTACCTTGACCAGTGATGCAAAGCCAAGCAGTATGACAAACAGCGATGACTTACGAGATTTAAGGAGAAAATATTTCAGTAAAGGCAACCTGGTGTACTCCAACTAGCCTTACACTCACTTTAGGTAAGTAATTTTTAATCCATGTGCTACTCTTCCTCTGTATGCAATGACGACATCCTTTTAGAAGCAAAGGATCACAATGGGTGATGAAAAACTGGACTAGGTGTCAATAACTGGTATTGCTTACCAGGCTGTCAAACAGCATGAAACAAAAGACAAAGGCTGTAGAACACATTACACAGCACCAGGGAGTATTTTTGCTTGGCTGTGTTTTGTTTGGTTTTTTTTAATCAAAGGCTTTAGTAGATGGCAGAGTTATTGCATTATTGAAAAGCCCATTCCAATCTCAACATTTTTACTGGGAAGTTTTTATACTTAATTGCTCTGAACTATGAACACTGCCCTGCATTTTTTAAACCACTCGTGGCGTCCTGCTCTAAAAACATGTTCCTCCAAGGTTGTGCTTCCCGCTTAAGTCAATGTCATACTGCTTTAAAAGTGCTTCCAAATACCCAAAACTACGGCTTTAGAAATTTAGAGAGACTTTAGCATAAGGACAGATGGAGATGGAGAAAGCACTCAGTAAATTCTCCAAGGGAGCAGGGTGGCTGAGCAAAGGGACAGACTCTTTTGGACAGTGCAGTTTTCCATCCATACTCTCCTACAAGCAAGTCCTCTACCTCCAAATCACCTATAAACCTTTGGCATTTCTGGTGACACACAACAGGATGTGGGCTCTTGCTCCCTACAGCTTCAGTGACTACAAAGTGAAAGGATTCCCAAAAAAAGTGTGATGTTCCCTGTAGTTCCAGCCAGTTCCTATACTCGAATCAGCTCACAAGACGCTGTCCAGCACTGCATGGCACAATTCATCTCTGGTATTAACCACCAGTTTCTAGAAAGCAAAATTCACTTCAAGCTTTTGAACACAGCTTTTGTATTGACACTAAGTGATTAAATTTCACTGTTTTCTGCTGCTTCAATAATGTAAAGGAGAAAAAACAATTCACCTAATGAGAGCTGAGCCTATATAATTTAATTACTATTGAGGTACTGCATTTGCCATTTAAGAAAAACAGATGTCCCTTGTTTTCACATCTACTGCAGTTTGACAGAAGTACAAAAAAGTTACATAAATAACATCTATTACCAATCTTAATGGCAAGCATGCAGGAACTACAGATTTCCATGTTTTATCATGTCACGGATTTCCTAAATTTGTAACTTGGAATAAAATAAAAGCCCATAATGAAATTAATCAAATAATTTTCCATCTTCTTGTGATCTCCTCCTTCCTCACATGGAATACTTTCAGTAAAACTGATATGCACATTAACTATCACAAGCTATTTATTGATCTCTGCTTAGTATGTGCACTGCTGCAAGTGTATTAAAATTGCTTCTTTTAAAATGTAATATTCATATTTAGTACCTTGCACAGCATTTCAGAAAAGCTGAAAATTTCCAAGTTCCTAATACTCCTTAAAATTGCTCTATTTTTTCAGTATTACAGTCTACTTCTGAAGTTTTGCACCATGACAAATATTCACCCATGCAAGGCTGGCAGTCATTGAATTCAGAGAAGGAAATTGTTCTGTACTACATCTGTCTAAATACTGGAGATTTATTTTCACAATGTTCTCATAAGAGCACAAAATAGTTCAGATGTACAAAAAATAATAAAAAAGAAAAGTCTTAATTAAATTTTTGATCCCCCCTTAAAGTCTGCTTAGAAAAATTAAAATTATTGGAAAAGCCACACTGTATTGCATCGAAAAGCCCCCTCTGGCCACAGCTGTCAGTTTTTACTTTTAGAATCAGGATCTGCCCATGGGCACACAGATAGCTTGTAGCTCATAGGCTCATTGCAAGTCAAGGGCAAATAAAAAAATAATCCATGTAAACCAGTAGGAAATACTAATATAACTCTGGATGCTCAGATTATGCAACTGCAAATCAATATTCTAATTAAAAAGGTACTAACAACTAACTAACTAAACAACTTTATGGGAAAACATGTAAGTTTTAAGTAAAACTAAAAGATTCCTGACCACTGGGTCAGATTATAACAAAATCAGTATCAAAAAATCTTTATCTGAAGAAACACATTGATGCCTTCCAATACATTTTCTTCATCACACACAACAATCTCGAGATACACCTTCACGCCTATTCATCCCTGAACAGAAAGCCAGCATCCTTATCATTCCCTGTACCATTCACTTAAGATACATAAAAAAACATTGCAAATCTTTTCTAGAATGCAAGATCCATAGCAGATCTACAGAATTTCCCTTTTCCAGCTGAGATATTCCAAAATAAAAAAAAAAAACCAAAAAGCCCAAACCCCTAAATACTAGAAGCTTACGAAGTTTGTGGTTGATTTTAGACTAGCCAGATTTGCCTTGAATTTCAAGTATTCTCAGAAACTCCAGACCTAGTTTTCATTTGTCTTATACCACATACTTATGTAAATCCACTGGTTTTGATGAATTACTTTTAAGTTGACCACTAATTTAAGAGGAGAGATAGATTGTGCTATTTAAAGAACTTCACAGTAGACAGTTTACAAGGCTGCTGGGTTTGCTTTTTACCTCCCTTAATGGGAAGCTTTAGAAGTGTTGTCCAAAACAAGTCACAGCCTTCAGCTTAAAAGAAAACATTCCTGTTGTTTTCATGCCAAACTTAATCAAACTGATTATTACAAGTCATGGAGAATGTGTCTATTTTTAATCCCATGGGCCACAGTACATACACGTGGAACAAGACTTCAGCCTTAGCAGACAGCAAGCAGCAGGCAGCAAGCCTGGCTACCAGAGGAATTCACTACAGGAAGCACTGCAGACCATTTCCTGAGGACAGCTTCAAAGGTCTGTGTGACCAAGAGCCCTGGGGCTCTTTTGCCTTCCCAGCACAAAATACTTCCAACCCCAGATCTTGACTTCGCTAAGGACAGTGACGAGCAAGGCCTGACAGAAGGCCACCACGCACATCCTTGTGCTGCTCTAGTTCTGCTGCTGCTGCTGCCCTGGTGTCAGCACATCTTTATCCACGATAACGCACGGGAGGCTCCGGGAGGCAGAGCGCAGACAGGCAGCCCGCGTCACCAGCCCTGCAGCAGCATGGCAGCCTCCAGCAGAGAGCCAGCACACCTACACCAAGGCAGCAGCATCCTCTGGTACAGCAGGAGACTCCAGCAGAGATAGCCCTCAAATCTCTACACATGGAAGAGTCTGTGGAACCCAGAATGCCACTGAAGCCCCTGAAGCAGCCCTGGTGGACTGTCATGTTTTACACCACCCCAGGTGACAAAAGAGAGCTCAACAGGTATTGCATGCAAAAATGACTTACAGCTACGGTAGTCGGCTCTGTTTGCTTCATTTTGTCTTTGCAATAAGCCTGTGACTCTTCCTGTCTGAAGACACTGCCACTTACTTAGGGGTTTAATGCTGGCTTGTTAGTATGGAGGTGTGGGAAGGCAGGGAGAGAGACTGGACAGACTGAAGATTAAAATGCTGCACATCGTTCTCATATTTCATAGAAGGGCTTGAGCTAATGGTGAAAATATCCATGATTTATACATTCATTAAAAAAAAAGTAATCACAGTGAAAAGGTCATCTGATTTACATATTAGATGCTCAAATCAACCACCCTGGTTCTACAGATTTAAAAGGACAGCAAACCAGTATGGCTGGCCAGTGAGAGATGAAGATCTCAGTAAAAAATGAGCAATATTTACAAACACAGCTAGGATGCACTTCTGGCACGACAATTAAAATGATTTAGGCACAAGATCCTGCTAGAAGATGTGGTCTTGCAGCCCACGGTCCCATATCCCTCTTTTCTCAGAAGCCATTGCAGTGCAGCTGTGGGACAAGTTCATTCATCCTGCTGATCCACAGGAATATCGCTTCTCTGTCACTTCAGTGAAAGCCTGCCATGTGATCAGACCAATGCATTGATGCATACTGAGACTGCAGGACCACTCTAACAAGGACAAAACATGCACCTGGACCTCTGGGGAGGGCTAGGAAGAGATGTGGGACTGCCATGTCCCATGGTAATTTAGATCACTTTGTTCCAATACAGGATTTACACCTTATACTTGAGAAATAACATCCGCCTGAGCTCCTCTGTCACCAGGGAAGATGCGCACTGGGTGTGACTCGTATCAGGAAAGTTGTACCGTTCAGTCCCTCCTCAAAACACCTCTTTCAGCCTACCCCTCTTTGGTCCTACTACCTTGTACAGAACCAAAAACAGAGACCAATTTATAAAGCCACCTCATCCACAGCAATGCAAATGCTTCTGCATGGAATTTCCCAAGCATTTGGGTCTGGCAGAGTGAGACACTCTCCCAGAGTAAGGACTGTTACCACAGTAGGACTGTTAAGCAGGACTGTTATCAGCAAACCCTATTTTAATGTGCATCTGTTTTATGTTTGTCTCTCACTACCAAGATACACTTCTCTATTTGGGAGCTGCTGATGCTGCTCTACAATTCTTATACCCTCTAAATAAGGGGAACTGTTACTCTTGAAATGAGGGAACTTGGAGCTATCAGTCTTCCAAATTGGCCTTCTAATCTTCCCAGCCATTTTCAATATCCCCCATGACAGCACTCTT